>NC_090449.1:340903247-341506084 GCF_031143425.1 Pleurodeles waltl | reverse complement strand
AACGTCCTGCTACTTCACTGGTATTATGGATGCCACCGTGTTTGTGGTCCGAATTGACCAACAATACATTAAAGGTCGGCAAGACCCCACCTTTCCTTCCAAATGGCTTGTCTCAGCTTTTTCTAAAACAGTCTTGATGGATATTCTAATTTTCACCTTTAATAACTATTGTCCTACCCCTTGACAAACTTTCATAATACTTTGGAAAACCACCAAGCACGCCCACCAAATTCAGAGTTTTAGCCTGCTAAATTCGGTACAAGGGTTCAAATTAACAAGGCAGATCCCAAAAAGCGTGATTTTTATCTTTAACATGGGAATTGCTTAAACATATTTTTTTAACAAAAAGAAATATAAACACTTTTAAGAAATGCATAAAATTATACAGACACTGAAAGAAATTGGATTAATAATGTAGATAAGATCTCCCACCTCCAGAAAGAATCACTAACCCTATCAGGGTGAATCTTTCAAGTCACTAAATTGGCCTGACTCAACACCGCAGCTAGCTATGAAACAGAGCAGACAGGTTTAACTTAGGGGAATACATACAGCCTTTATGCAGTGTCAAAACAGTATTACAGTGAAGTGCAAAACAATACAAATCCTAAATTGAATGAGAAAAATAGAGCAAAATGTAATAATTAAAATGACATCCAAAAATCGCTAAGGTAACAATAAAAAAACACACGTGTCCGGTACTGGCAGGGTCATAGCCTGGTTGACACAGACTGTAACAATAATGCAGATGTATAGTACTGGCAGGATCATAGGCCGCCTGAAACTGACTGTAACAAAAAAATACACTAAGGGGAACTGGAGATTCAAATTTTACACCTTTTAAGTAGGAATAGTGCAAAGAATCATAAAGTGCCAATGATAGTGAATGGTCTTGTTTGTAAGAAACTGGATTATTGTTTGAGTGGGGTGAAACCCTTCATAAGCAACACCCACAATCTGTGTCAGAGTGAACCACAAAAGTCACTAAATTAACCAGTGCTTAACCCTCTGGCAGCCTGGCACAGAAACAGTCAGGCTTAAAAGAGGCACTGTGTTAAGTATTTATGCAGCACTCGAACAGTAATAAAGTGAAAACACAATACAAAAAATCCCAACCAATTTAGAAAGGTAGAGACAATTTTAATAAATAATAAGACTCCAAAACAAACTTAATCAGTACAACCAGAGTTATGAATTTTTAAGGTTTTAGTATAAAATAGCACCAAAAAGGTCAAAACGCCAACCACAGTTCTCTGGTGTGCAACATCAGGGCATATTCAAAAGTTAAGGCCGACCCAGATGGAGCGCAGTCCAGATACACAAGGTGAATTTGGCCCAGACTTGGCTTGGCTTTGAATTAGAAGAAATATTGAAGAAAAATTATTGGAAAGGTAAAGTTCTGCAGGGCAAGGCAGCCAGAGGTGTACGAAAAGGAGGCATGGTCATTGAGCAGCTGCTGGATGGAGTCGTAGTGAAGAGTTCTATCTTCAGAATTTGTCATGTTTTTGGATGCTGAAAATCTCTTGTAGGACGACGCTGCAGACTGTAGCCATTGGGAGCTCCAGGAGGTTGAATCCTAAGCAGTATTTCCTGCTTCAGGGAAAAATATGGTAAGAGCTACACTGAAGTCTGGCTGACTGGCGATGCACCTTGAGCGGTTCAGCGAGCAGTTAAGTCTCAGTCTCCTGTTGATTTTCAGGCCACCTTTTGGTGAAAATCTTTCTAAGTCCCAACAATTAAGGTTAAGCAGGAGAAGCACCTTCAAAACCACAAATAAGGGTCCAGGGCTGGGTTGCATCCAAGAGGGGGCTAGGACTCACTGTAGCAGGTGCCAGATGCAGGTTTCAAGGTCTCTGAAGTTTGTGTTATGTCCCGTAGCTTACACAGGAGGCCAGCCAACTAGCCCCTTGAAGTCACTCTGGTATTCCTGGGCTCAAGCTGCAAGGCAGGCCTCAAGCAGCAGACCAGTCATGTGAGGCAAAGCAAGCCTTAAGCAGCTGGTCAGTACTCTAGTAGTAGCAGGGTAGTTCTTTAAGGTACAAGGCAGGCCTCAAGCAGCAGGTAAATCCTCTGTGGGGTCTAAGGAAGTCCTTCTGAAGTCTTCCGCCTGCAGGTCTAGGAGTGAACTGAGGAGCTGTCCTGAGGGTACAAAATTTATACCTGGTACCAGCCTTTGAAGTGGGGGGATCTTCAAGGTTACCCCCACATCTGGTTCTAGAAGGTTATTCCTTTCCCTGCAAAGGATCTAAGAGGTCTGGGGTGGCAAAATACTAATATTAGTTTTTTTGAGTGTGTTGAAGGCAAGAGCCCTTGAAATGCAAGTGGGGCAGAGAACAGATCCACCCCGCCTATCCTGTCAGAATGGCCCATCATACCCACATCTAAGCCCTTTTGCCTCACTCTCTGGGAGGAATACACAAAACCTAACAACAAGGTCATATGACCTAGGACACTAGCAGCAGGCTCCAAATGATTAGGACAAGAAAATGCCAATTTTCTAAAAGTGGCATTTCCAGAACTGTGACTTAAAAATTCAACTTTACTAAATTACAATTTGAGTCCAAACACGACATTTATACTGTTCGCACATGTTATATGTAATAAGGTATCCCAATGGTATCCTATGGAAGAGGTAGACCTCACAGTTGTGAAGAACAAATTTTAGAGTTTTTCTCTAGCAGGACATGTATACCTTGAAAACTCATGCCCTACTTTTTAAACACAGTGCTTCCTGCCCTATGGGGCGTTGTGGGGTACTTTTAGGGTGATATATATGTACTAAAAATGAAGGTTTAGGCCTGGCTAAAGTTTTTTTTTTGCCAGATTAAACTTGCAGTTTAACACTGCACTACAGGATGCAATGTCAGGCCTGAAGCAAGTTTTACAGTGGTTAAGTGGCTGGATCAATGAGTGCTGCAGGCCCACTAGTAGCATTTGATTTACAGACCCTGGGTAATTGTAGTACCACTTCACTAGGGGCTTACAAGTAAACTAAATGAGTCTATTGGGTGGAAGCCAATTTTACCATGTTTAAAGGAGTGGCCATAAGCATTTTAGCACTGGTCGGCAGTGGTTAAGTGCACAGAGTTTTAAGGCCAACAAAAATGAATTTCAGAAAACAGGAAGGGTGAAGGCAAACATTTTTGGGGAAGACCACACCAAGGATGTCAAGGGCAGCAGCATTAGACAGGGCCTAGATGCAATATGACGCTGATAGTGATGGAGTGCTGGTAGTATACACTAAACAGGTTTGTCCTGGTCAAAGATTTCACCTACTAACTTAGGGGGTCATTCCTACCCTGGCGGTCATAGACCGCCAGGGTAGGTGACGGAGGAAGCACCGCCAATAGGCTGGCGGTGCTTCCGGGGGCATCCTGACCACGGCGGTAAAGCCACGGTCAGAAAAGGGAAGCCAGCGGTTTCCCGCCGGCTTCCCGCTGCCCCAGGGAATCCTCCACGGCGGCGCTGCAAGCAGCGCCGCCATGGGGATTCCAACCCCCTTCCCGCCAGCCTGGTTCTGGCGGTTTTCACCGCCAGAACCTGGCTGGCGGGAACGGGTGTCGTGGGGACCCCCTAACAGAGCCCCACATTGATTTTCAGTGTCTGCGTGGCAGACACTGAAAATCGCGACGGGTGCAACTGCACCCGTCGCACACCAGCAACTCCGCCGGCTCCATTCGGAGCCGGCTTCCTCGTTGCTGGTGCTTTCCCGCTGGGCGGGCGGGCGGCCTTTTGGCGGTCAGAATCACCGCGCTGCGGTGTTCTGGCGGGGGAGCTTTGGCGGGCGGCCTCCGCCGCCCGCCGAAGTTAGAATGACCCCCTTAGTCCTTTAAGTCCCAATCCTCCACTACAACAGTATGCTTCTAAAGCCCCATCCCCTCAAAAACCACAGGGAAGGAACTTAGAGACTCACAGGGTGTCAGGCAGAGGCAAACAGCAGCGTCTAATTCAAGTCCAGTTGCCACTGGTTAGCTGGACAGTTGCAGGTAAAGGCCCCTTGAAGTTTGTTGTGTTTTTATAGCATTAACAGGAGGCTGGCCTAATGACCCTTCGAGTCTACTCTATTATCCTGAAGGAGTGGGTTTAGTTCTACCAAGCTCTTCTTAGGTCACAGATATCAGGTCCAGACCTCTTCTATTCAGCGGTCTGCAGGTGGTGCCTGGAGCTACCATATTTATGCACAGCATGTGCTAGTTGGTGGGTGTGACTCCTGGGCATGCCTTAATGAATGGGGTAAAAGATACTGGGGGCTACCTTACCCACTTTGGCAATTGTCAAGGCCAAACTACATTTCAGCTCTGAGGGCCAGGGGAGTATGTGGAAGTGTACTATGGTAATCCTAGCGCCCTTCCACATCTGACAACAAAACCCTGTTTGAAACAGCCACTGTATTCCTAATAAACCCAGAGATAGAAGTCTGGTAGAATGAAACAAGGTTTTCCAGCAGAGGATAAGAATATTTTTTTTTTTTGATATCCTGTTTTTCTTCTTATCAAGTGCACCCCTGTCCTATATGTTAAACCCATAGACAGAAGCCTTTGGGACAAAGCAGTTCCACTAGCAACCAGAGAGTTAATATTCACAAATTATTTTTTGTATCCTGTTTCTCTTTCTTTTAAGAGTGCCTCAAAGTGTTACACGTAAACTTGGCAGACCTGTCAAACAGGATTTGACTTTAAAGCAGGACTCAACACTGCAGTATCAAAAAGAATGATTTCAGCCCACTACTCTACATATTCTGGGTGGTTCAGTGGAGTAATCTCTTCACATTCAGGTCAGCCTTTTGTTTGATCTTAGAATTCATTTCACACCTTTTTCCACTCATGCTAATTGCTGTCTGGCAGAAGGTAGAAGCACATTCTATGGCTGGACCGGAGGCGAGGATTATGCAGTTCTTTTTTCACTTTTTATTATACAGCAGGTTCAAAGTTCAACAAAAAAAATCACTGACCCACAATTCCCATGAGTCCGTTGCTATGACAACCGTAGAACACTGACTCCATTAGCATAACCGTATAAATGTCCACAACACGTCATATACCCCCTCTTTCTTCACTGCTGGGAGTGCAAGGTAAGTTCCTTTCTGCTCTCTGCACATCCTAGTTTTAAGTGTGGTTTGCTTTTTTCAGTGTGTTCTTTGATCGTGCCTTCGGCGCATTTCAGTTGTAGCAACCTGGTTGCTAGGCGCGAAACCGCGGCGCGGGAGGCTCCTGTTCGAAAGCTTGAGCGCTTTGGTTGCTGTGGCGCATCGGGCCCTCTAGAGGGCGCGCATCCCATTTTCTTGCGCTTTTGGTTCGCTCGAGTCGTTTAGCGCTTGGCGCATTAAAAATTTAGCGCGCTAGGGGTTTAAGGGCTCAGGCTCTTTTTAACCCATCCAACCCCCAATTTACACTGCGTTTGCGGTCAGAGTGCACCCCGGAGCGGGAGGTCGCTCCTTAGTGGTATATACGCGTGTCACTTGGGCCTGACATATTTTTTATAGGCTGTAGGCCTAGATTGGCCTATTTGACAGTTGGGGTGGGCTACCCTACTATTTTTGGGTGTAATTTTGTCATTTCCTCGGGGTCCCAATATACAGCCCGTAAAAGAGCATGACCCTTTCCCTTGCATGTCCCTGGTGAGGGCCCTTCGCACCGCGTCCTACCCCCCCGGGGTAGATGTGTTGCTCTTGCAGGCCATTGTGCAGACTCTCGCAAATTGCTAAAGGGCCGGGCATGTTTGGTGTGACGGGGTTGCACCTAGTGCTTCACCCAAGGCATTAGGCAAGCGCGCCTTGGGCCATCTTGGGGATTCCCCCCTTTTTGAGGTCCCATGCAAGAGTGCGAGCGCGCAAGCTACTCTACCCTGCCGGGAGGGTTCCCTACCCGGAGTAATTAGTGTGAAGCTCCACTAAACATTTGACCTCCTTGCAGGGTCTCAACCGGGCTTTGCAGGAGACTCTGAGGGGGAATCTTCCTCAGTTGAGGAAGCTGAATCTGGCCACCCCTGGCATCCAGGCGCCTCACTACCGGATACACAGGATCCAGGAGATTCAGATTCTGACATGTTTGAGCCTGAGGGGATTTACCACCCTCGCTCCTCCGAATGGCGCCCGGATGACAAGGTTGCGGATTATGTGGCGAGTAAAATCCGCCAACCTTTGGATAAGGAGGTGCGGGCAATGTTGAAGGCTAAGTGTCCTCGCCCTTCCCTGCCCGAGAAGGTGGTGGCCACCCCGGAGATCGATCCCAAGATGTGCACCTTTTTCACCAAGAACATGAGGGATCCGAAGAAGGGGATAGATCGGTCCTGGCGCGCGTGCCAGGACAAGCTCATTGATGTTGTAGAGCCTCTGACCCAAATCATTCAGTTGGCAGAACGTGCCAAACAGTCTAGCACACCACTTCAAACTGAGGTTGGGGCAGGATGGGCACAGAGGGCTATTTGTCTGCTAGGCAACGCCAATTGTGCTATCTCGGCTGAGAGGCGCCACTCCTTTGTGATCAAAATTGATCCTACGTTAGGGGATCTTTCGTCCTCGGAGGCGAGGGCGGTAGCTCAGGGCCAATTGTTTAGAGATCCGTTTGTAAAGGAGGTCGGAAAATTTGTGGCCACGTTTTAGGCCCTTGACAAAGCGCAATCATCAATTAAAAAGATTTTTCAGAGCAAGGTTTTTGGTGGGGCCGGACGAGGCAAGGGTCGCTCTTCCGGCCGCCAGCCCGAACAAGGCCCTGCGCCCTACAAGCAGTCCGGTTGGCGAGACGGCCGTCAAGGAACCTTCTTCCCCAACAGGGGAAAAGGGAGAGGCAGAGCGAGTAGGATCGCCAGAAGAGCTTCCATCGCCCCTGGAGGCACTTCAGGTAGGGATTACCCCTTTTTCCCCTATAGAATTGGGAGGAAGGTTGCACCTGTTCAAGCGGAACTGGGAACTTATAACCTCCGATGCATGGGTGCTGCAGACGGTTTCAGGTTTCCACATAGAGTTTTGGGGAATGCCAGTTCAACAGGATCTTCCCAGGAACCTAGTCTTTTCAGCTTCAGACGCTGCTCTGATAGACGCAGAGGTTCAAGAGCTTCTGAGCAAAGGGGCCATTTGTACATCTTCTCTACACCCCAGAGGGCTTGTCAGCAACCTGTTTCTGGTCGAGAAAAAGGACAATGTATTCCGTCCGGTGATCAACCTTCGTTCCTTCAGCGATTGGGTTGTTTACCGGCATTTCAAGATGGAGGGTATACACATGCTTCGGGATATGCTCCTGTCAGGAGATTGGATGGTCCGTCTGGACCTCAAGGATGCCTATCTGACGGTTCCCATATTTCCCCCTCATCGCAGATTTCTACAGTGTCTTTGGAGGGGTCAGGTGTTCGAATGCACCTCTCTCCCGTTCGGACTGTCGTCAGCCCCTTGGTGTTTTACCAAGTTGCTCAAACTGGTGATAGAGTTCCTTCGTTCTCGAGGGGTTTGCCTCATCATTTACCTGGACGATATCTTTCTGATGGATCAGTCCAGATTGCAATTACTGTTCAACGTGAACATGACTATTGTTCTTCTGCAGGATCTGGGGTTTGTCATCAAACAGCAGAAATCCGAACTGCTGCCTTCGCAGACAATGGTTTTTCTGGGGTTTCTCATAGACTCCCAGGCCGCATCTCTCAGTCTCCCTCTGCAGAAGATATCCAAGATCAAGAAGGAGTTGCGAATAGTCCTGAGGCGCAATAGAATTTCGCTACGTCAGCTAGCCCGAGTGGTAGGGTCGCTTTCCTCATTGATCCAGGCCATTTTTCCAGGCCGCCTTCATTACAGGGCTCTGGAGAGGCTCAAGGCTTATCACCTTCACCGTGGGCTCTCGTATTCCGAGCTGATTTCTCTCAATCCGGAGGCAAGGACGGAATTGCAATGGTAGTTGGACCACATGGAGGCATGGAATGGCAGGGCTATCTTCGGGTCCTCACCCGACCTAGTCATAGAGTCGGATGCCAGTCCTGCATGGATGGGGAGCCCGCTGCGTGGAGGTGTCCTTCGGGGGACGCTGGACCCCTAAGGAACTCGACATGCATATCAACTGCCTAGAGCTGTTAGCGGGCTTGTTTGCAATCAAATCCCTGACCCGGGACCGGGTTCCCTGCGTGGTTCTCCTTCGGATGTCGGTGGTGCAATATATCAACCGTCTGGGGGGCACTCGGTCGAGGGCCCTAGCGGATCTGGTGAAGGACTTTTGCCACTTTTGCCTGGTTCACCAGATCTCAGTCACAGCGGAGTATCTGCCGGGTTCCCAAAACGCTCTTGCGGACTGGAACTCCTGATTCCTTTCGGACTCCAGCGATTGGCAGCTGGATCCGACGGTTTTCAGAGTGATCATGGCTCTTGGGGTCCCTGCACGATGGACCTCTTTGCATCTATATTGAACACCCAGCTTCCCCGGTACTTCAGCTGGCGTCCGGATCTGGGTGCGGAAGCCGTGGACGTGTTCCTTCAGGATTGGAACTTGATTCCGGGTTATACTTTTCCTCCCTTCCTGCTGATTTCCAGGGTGTCAGCCCAAGTTCGTCACCAGGGAGCGACGGTGGTTCTTGTGACGCCCCTATGGCACTCCCAAGCTTGGTTCCCCACTCTCCTGGAGCTCTCGTGCGACTTTCCCCTTCGTCTTCCAGCATCTTCTTCGATCCTTCGGGATCCGTTGGGCCAGTTCCATCCTCTGGTCCTCCAGGGTCATCTGCTTCTGGTGGCCTGGAAGATTTCAGGACTCAATGGTTTGATCACAGACTTTCGTAGGAAGCTCAGGGTTTCATCGCCCAGGCCTGGGCTCCAGGGACTGGCAAGCGATACAGATCAGCTTGGTCTCGATGGGCTCGCTGGTGTATGGACAGGCATACAGATCCCATGGGGGCCCACGTTACTGATATCTTAAATTTCCTAGCGGAATTGGCGGCTTCCGGCCTATCTTATTGCACAGTTAATTCCTTTCGTTCCGCTATTTCGGCGGGCCATCCCCTTTCCATATAATCAACCGGTGGGTTCACATACCTGGGTGTGTAAACTTCTAAAAGGCATCAGGCTTTCTCGTCCTCCGGAACCAAGGTATTCGGCTTTATGGGACGTCAACTTTGTTTTATGTCTGCTCCCATCGTGGCAGGATAATCACCTTCTATCTCGGAAGGAGTTGTCTGCTAAACTAGCGATATTGCTGTGCCTCATTTCTTGTAAAAGGGTCTCAGACGTCAGGCCCTGGATGTATCAGGTAGAGTGTTTTCTCCAGATGGCGTAACCTTTACAGTGACGCGTAGGACCAAATGCAGTACCAGGTCGGTATCTTACCCGGCGTTTCCTTTTGCTCCTAAATTGTGTGTTGTACGTTGCTTGAAGGCGTCTGAGGAGATGACTGCAGGTCTGCGTCCTTTGGGGGAAGATCAACTGTTGATTGCGATACAAAAGCCCTTCAAAGCGGTTTCTTCTGCCATCGCACGCTGGGTCCTGTGGATCCTATCGGAAGCTGGTATTGATATACGAGTTTTTGGTGCCCATTCAACAAGAGGTGCCACGGCCTCCAAAGCGGTCCATGTTGGCGGCAGATTGGAGGACATCATGAATCTGTTTTTAAGAGATTCTACTTTAAACCGATTCATGAAGCGGCTTCGCTGGTGGTGAGTAAGCTTTGAACTTGCATAATCCTCGCCTCCGGTCCTGCCATAGAATGCGAAATTTCCTAGCTAACGCGAAGGAAAGTTTCAATTCTATTAAGGACACGGAGGCAAGGATTATCCCTCCCTCATGTAGTCCGTGTACTACCCACCCACATTCTATGGATTGGATTCGGTACAATGGTGGTTTCCTTATTCTTGGTTTATGCATGCTCTCATGTATTGAATTGCACTTTCGGTGATTGATGGTTCTGACAATGTTCATAATTGTTTTACTATAACTTGCAGTTGGTTTACTGTGATTCATGACGAGTTGGTTGGTTATACTTCGTTATTATTAACACAAGCTTTATTAGCTTTATTCGATCGGTGGATCATCAAACGGAATATACAATAAATAGTAAAATCAAGAAGATATAAAATGCAGTTCCAGTAAAAAACTGTATTAACAATACACAAAAAGAACAGAACCCCCACTACAACATTTAAAAAGTCTTGTTGACTCATAATTAAAACAGCATATCCTTCGTGTTTACGTGGCTTATATTCTATGTTTCTTATAGGAACAGAAGCAGCGGCCACTTGAGGAGTTGGAGATCCCTTTGCAGTGAAGTCGAGGGGGGATATGACGTGTTGTGGACATTTATTCGGTTATGTTAATGGACTACGGTTGTCATAGCAACGTACTCCTGGGACTTGTGGTTCAGTGATGTTTTTTGTTGAACTTTGAACCTGCTGTATAATAAAAAGTGATGAAAGAACTGCATAATCCTCGCCTCCGTGTCCTTAATAGAAATGAAACTTTCCTTTGCATTAGCTAGGAAATTTCACATTTACCTTCCTAGAACTTCAGGCAGGGAAAAGGTAACTTTCTAAAAGTTACTTTTCCATCATTTTTATTAAAAATCCAGCTTCATCATTGAAGAATAATCATAATAACTAAGTAAAATAGTTGGTAAATTATATTGTAGCTAGTCCCATTGCTGTGATAAAAAAAAGTATTAGCAGTTTAATCTGTACTCTGGTTTCCTACACAGGACTGCTGGGCCTGCCACAGTGAAAAATAGCTTTTATGTGCTAGGCACTGTAAGGGCAGGTTAACATTACATTTCTATATGTCCTACTTTTTAAATACCATGTACACTGTCTAATGGGCAGCAAGGCCTACATAGGAATTTTCTATTAATATTTAAAAGGGAGGTTTTGACTTGTTAGAAGGTTTTTTTTTTTACAGGTAGAATCGCACATTTTACACTGCTACAGACAGGCGTCACAGGGTAGGCCTGAACCACTGTAGTCGATGGCACAATAGTTGCTATACTCCACTAGTGGCATTTAACTTCCAGGCCCTGTACACATTTTGTATCATACACTAGGGACTTATGGGTGAGTTAAATATAACAATTAAGAGAATCCCAATGTACCCATGTTTAATGGGGGAACTCAGGCACCTTACTACTGGTTAGCAGGGGAGACATGCACAGAGGTCTAACACAACAAAAATATAAGGTCTAGTAAAAGTTGAAAAATATAGACTTAACAGATAGAAAAGGCAGATTTCCTAGAGATGTGCAGTGCCAACTGCCATTTGGTGTCTTTGCATGTTTAATGCATAGGCCCAGCTCCACTTTGTTTTCATGCCTGCTACTGTTCTCAAATGTTATTCTTGCTTCCTCAGCCTATAAAATGAGCTGGGGAAGGGTGTTTGATGCTTTTACTTTACCCTCTGCTTTGGAGATAGGAAAGGGTGGTATTTGGTGTGACCCCTGCTTTCCCAAGGACAAGGGGTTGTTGCGCTCCCCGCACCCCCCTCCGGGCAAGGCTAGGAGGCTACCAAACCACCCTCTCACAAAAATATTGGAGGAGGAAGTCCAGGACAGGCTGCATCTGTCCTGATTCACTTTTCATAACTGCAAAAAGGGCAGACAAAAAACCGGCAACTGTCCCAGACCTCCTTCACCCTCGCACAAAAAATATGGTGAATGAGGGATGGGAAAGATGGCAGCTGTCCTCTTGTTCTGTTCCCAAATATGAAGATGGCACAAGGGCACTAAATACCCCTAACTCTGGGGCACAACGGGGTAGTGAGTAAGGTAGGGACAACCAAAGATCCCCACCCCTTGAACAAGGTATGGCAGTTTCCCAAAGAAATACTCCGTGTCATTAGCCGGGTGGGATGAGGCTGGCAAAGATTCCTCTGCCCAGGGGCAAAATGAGGCAAGGCCATGCATACGCTCTGGCTTGGGGGCTGCTGACCGCTGAATACTCAACCTGGGAAAGATGGATATGCAGAATACCCCCAGAGAATCCTACGCCCTCAGACAACTGGGGTACACCCCACCCGAATCTTAGTCAAAGATGCAATTTTCAAAATTCCCCTAATATTCAAAAACACTCGAGAAGAATAAAACTGTGCCCCGAGCAACAGATTGAAAAATCTTGCATTGCGCAAAGTGGATGAACAATAAAGTTAAGCAACATTTTTGTGGTGTAGAATGAACAATCTAGACCTTTGGGCATAGCCAGAAAGCTACCAAAACCCCACACCCTTGTGCAAGGTGAGAAAGGCATGAAATACCTCACCATTGGGCATGGTTGTGGACTACTGAAGAAAGCTTATCATGCGCAAAATGTGGGGCTAATGATAGACCACCACCTCGCCTTTTTCTAAACAATACCTTCTCCTCTGCCATAGACACTTAGAAAAAGGTACTGTTAATAGAAATTATTAATTGGAGTCGCTATGTTTAATAATGCTTTGATATTCATGAATGCATAGGTGCTTTTACATTACTGAATTGAGATTTCAATCAAAGAAAATAATGCAGTGTAGTGAAAAAAATCGAGGCCTTGAGGCAATAAGGCTGACTAGGGTGTCAATCCTGGCTACGAAGCAAAATCTACAGACCCACTCCTCCATCATGTGTTAAAGGTTGCAATTAGATGTTAATGAGACTAGATACGTTGATAACCGTGTAAAGGTTTGTATGACTCCCTCACTAAACAGACGGAATGAGACTGGAACGTAGACATAGGGCCAGATTTAGCAAAGGGTTTTCCCCATTCTGTGTCAATGGGAAAATGTGTTCATACATATGACTCTTCATGAGATATTGCTATTTTCTGAAACCGTTTGCTATGGAGGACATGATTTGTGGGTTTGTCGTTATGCTTATGATGTGTTATGCTATGTTAATAAATACTCATATTCTAATATATGCCAGCACACTGACTACTTGATTACAAGGCATATTTGAAGATGGCAGGATTCCATCGATCTGTAATCATTATTGACTGAATGAGTGGTATTATAGATTAGAGAAAGTGGTATTTTATGTGGGAAAGAACTTGTCATGTTGTAAAGAGTCTGCAGCAGTGGTAGGAGTGAAGGTTAAGGGTGCAGCTAAAATTTTGAATTTCATGTTGAGGTTAGACTTTTAGCCACTAGTAACGTCCCAGTTAACCTTTACCTCTGCTTAACTTTAGGTCTTTTCAGTAAATTGATAATTATGCAACTGTTTTCCAAATACATATTGAAATATTGTCTATTAATAAGTTAGTTATGGTGGAAAGTCATTTTTGTGACATTTATCCAATATAACATGGTAACTTTTAGGTCAAAGCCTTCCAGACAGCAAAGGTGTCTGATTTGCAAATACATCTTGGGGACATTTTGAAAGCTTCCCTGGCAATGCATTCTGTCCATTGCTTACCATTGGGTTTGTGCCTTATAACTCAAATGTGCTTGCTTTCAATTTGCTGGCTTTATTCACTTTAGGCTGTCCAGCATGAATTTGTCCGTCCTGTGGAATATAGCCTGTTCACCATTGTTCCTTGTATTCTTCCACCCATGCTCATTTCCTGTAAAAAAGGCCTTTAGATTTTGTTCTTATCTTGTCACATTTGACGTGCATTCAAAGACAGAGGTCAAATGTCCGGCTCTGTCTTCCAGGGAGCTTGGTGTTTACTTTTCTTTTTCTGTCTTCAAAGTGAGAGGATTTATGTTACAATTCTGATGGGTATCGATGTGAGAGGAAAGGTTGTAGGATGTTATTTTGTTTCTGCCACACAACACAATTTAAATGCCTGTTAATGAGCTGTGAAAATATTTCAGATTTAGAAAAGGATAAATGAATCACATTTTACTGTAGTTCTGAAATGTGGAGGAAACAAATATTTAAATACAATCAAAACAAATCAATACATTTAGCGAGCCATGTCCACAAATTATGGTTTGTGTGATGTATAATTTTATCAGTACAACTATTCTATCTTTATTGGTAACAATACAATGTATTGGCCATTTTAATTGAAAATGTGTTGCAGTGAACTACCATACCCTGCATACTCTACTCTACCACACTCTATACCACTCTAGTCCACAACACACTATGACACTTTACTCCTCTCTATGCTACACAGCTCCCCTTTATATCATTCCATGCCACTTTACAACGCTCTACAACACTACTACATGCCACTGTACTCTATGCCACTCTGCGCCACTCTACTCCTCTCTATGCCACTCTCTGGCACTACACTCTACGACACTTCATGCTATAACACTCTATTTCACTTGATGCCACTCCTCTCTGCTCCACTTTACACCCCTCCACTCCACTCCACGCCATTGCACTCTAAAACAATCCACTCTTCACCACAACACTCTACACCACTCCACTCTACGATGCTCTGTGCCACTATACTCCAATATACTACCATTTCCGCCACTATTCTCCAATCTACATCACTTCATGCTACGCCACTCCACTCTACTCTACTCCAGTCTACAGCATGCCACTTCAATCTATGACACTTTACTCCACTTTATGCTATGCTACTCTACATCACTCGACCCTATGCCACTCTACTCCACTCTAAGACACTCCACTCTATTTCACTCCATGCCACTCCACTCTATATGACAACACTCTATGCCAATCCAGTCTACAACACAACACTATACCACACCACTTTATGACACTCTAGTCCATTCTACACCACTTTACTCTACGCAACTTGATGCCACTCTATGCCACTCCACTCTACGACACTCTGTGCCACTGTAGACCACTCCACTGCACTCTACACCACTCCCCTCTACTTTACTCTATGACACTGTACTCCATTCCACTGTACGCCGTTCTATGCCACTCTATGACACTCCTTTGTCCAACATTCCACTCTATAAAACTCCTCTCCTCAATACTCTATGGCACTCTATGCCACTCTACAACCACTCTACGCCGGGCTACACCAATTCACTCCACTTTACAGCACTCAATTGCACTATACTCCACTCTACAACACTTTACTCCACTCTATGCTAAGCCACTCAATGCTCCTCCACTTTATGTAATGCCACTTTATGACACTCCACCTATACCACTATGTTCTATTCTACTCTACTCTACTGCACTCCATGCCATGACACTCTACGCCCCTTCACTCTACGACATGACATCCTACAACACTTTACGCCACTCTACTCTATGCCACTCCACTCGATGCTACACCATTCCATTCAAGTCTGTGCCACTGCCGTTTACGCCACTGCAATCTATGACATTCCATTCTACAACACTTCACTCTATGACACTCTATGCTATTCTGCTTCACTCCACTCTACACCACTTCAGGCCACTTTATTGCATTCTATGACACTTTACTCCACTTTACAATACGCTATGCCACTCCACTCTACACCACCTCATTCCACTCTACGTCACTCCACTCTGACACTCTACACCATTCTACTTCACTCTTTGCTACTCTACACTACTCTACGACAGTATACTCTACAACACTACAACACTCCACTCAATGATGCTTACTCCACTCCACTTTATGCCACTCTACTCTTCGCCACTCCAGGGCTACTCTACTCTATGCCACTCACCTTTATGATACTCCATTCTATGACACTCTGCTCCATGCTATGTCACTCATCTATGCCAATCTATAACACTCTACACCATTTCACTCTAGTCCACTCTACACCACTCCATTCAACGCCACTCCACTCTACGATACTCCACTCTATGACACTCTACTCCACGAAACTCTACTCCACTCCACTCTATGAACATTGACTCCACTCTACTCCACTCCACGCAATGCCACTCCACTCTAACACTTTCCTCCACTCTATGGAATTCATTTTACTCCACTCTACAACACTTTAATGCTATGCCACACTATGCCTCTCCACTCTACTCCCCTCCACTCTACTCTGCTACACTGCACTCCATGCCATGACACTCTACACCCCTCCACTCTACGGCATGACACCCTACGGCACAACACTGCACTCTATGCCACTCCACTCGACTCTAAGCCATGCCACTCGACTCTACGCCACTCAGCTGTACACCACTCTACTCTACAGCACTCCACTCTATGACACTCTAATCCACTTTATCGCACTCCACTCTATGACACTTTACTACACTCTGCGCTGTGCCACTCCACTCTACTCCACTCTATGGCACTGCACCCTACAAAACTATACTCTATTCTACAACATACTCCATTCTAAGATACACCACTCTAGCCCCTCCACTTCACGTCACTCGACTCTATGGTACTCTACTCCATTCTACTACACTCTCCACTCTATGCTGCTCTACGCCACTGTACTCTATGACACTCTACTCTATGACGCTCCACTCAATGACACTGTACTCCACTCCACTTTACGCCACTCCACTCTATGCCATTCCACTCTATGCCACTCCACTTTTTGCCACTCTACTCCTTGCAACACCACTTCACTCTATGTCATTCCCCTTTAGGATACCCCACTCTCCTCCACTTTGTGCTACTCTGCGCCACTGTACTCTATGACACTCCAGTCAATGACACTCCACTCAATGACATTCTAGCCTCGTCCACTCTACTTTATGCTACTCCACTCTATGCCACTCCACTCTTCGCCACTTCACTCTAATCCACTCCACTCTATGCCACTCTACTTTAGGATACTTCACTGTAGGATATTCTAATCCACTTGACTCTACGCCAGTCTATAACACTCTATGCCACTCTACGCCACTTCACTCTAGGCCACACTACAGCCCTCCTCTTTACTCCACTCCACTCTACAACACAAAACTCCACAATACTCCACTCTATGACACTCTACTCCACTTTATGACACTCTATTTTACTCCAATCTATGACACTTTATGCCACATGACTCTATGACCTTCCACTCTTTGATTCTCTACGACACTTTACAATACTCTATGCCACTCCATGACACTCTATGGCACTCCGCTGTATGGCACTCCACTGAATGACACTCTCCAACACTCTGTGCCACTCTACGGCACTCTACTCCATACCATTCTAGTTTACTCGGTGGCACTCCACTCTACAACACTTTACTCCACTCTATGCTATGTTTTTCCACTCTATGACACCCTACTCTACTCTATGCCACTCCCCTCGAGGCCACTCGACTCTACTCTATGCCACCTTACTCCATTCTACAACACCCCACTCTACTCCACTTCACTCTCCTCCATTATATGTCCCTTCAATCTGTGCCCCTCCACTCTACACCCCTTCCACTCTATGACACAACACTCTACTTCCCCTCTACTTCACTCTATGCCACTCTACTCCATTCTACACCACTGCCCACCTGTTATGCGGTTCCTACACATCAAGTAGGACTGTGTAGGAGGTCAACATTAATGTTAGGATCTAGAAACTCAGTCTGCCTACACCATCTGGAAATGTTGACACAATTCCTAGCACGCTCACAGTGCCCCATCTGAACCCCTAAACTTACCAGGGTACAAAATGACAGCTGCAACCTCGAACATGACTACTCAAATTCTCAAGGAAATCTTGGAAACTGATCTACCCCTTCATTGTCACTCTGCATACTCACGATGAGACACAAGAATGATACGAAAATGTATTTTCAAACACTTGTTGCAACAATCATATTCTTGTATAAAAAGCATAAGTAGCAATTATAAGGCAAATAAAACAAAGCATGGTAACCAGCATTATGAAAATGTTGAAAAAGATAAACAGTTCTACCATGGCAATGTCACTGTGTCGGTACACTCCTATCTGTTACTACCTACACTATGGAGAGCATAGGAGGAGTACCCTCTGCTAGATGAATTGGGATAGTTCAAACCAGAGTAACATGTACTGAAGAGCCTGGGAGTTGATCTGGTGTACTGCAGGCTATTGTCTCTTGCAGGATGGAGGTCAGAGTCAGCAGGGCTGCATGTCGGTCACAATGCACCACTTTCCAGGATAATCTAGCAGAAGTGCTCCTCTGCTGAATGAAGCACCAAGGCAGTTTTTATAACCAAAGCACTGTTCATATTGCATTGTGTCAGAGCTGCAGAGCTAATGCAATGATACGTCTGCAATTAAGGAGCTGTCTCCAATGGACAATCATAATAGGAGGGCATTGCTTCTATGTGCCTAGCCTTGGACAGAGTGTACAGACTGCATGGCAGTAGCGCTTACAATGAATAGGCTGCATGTACAGTGTTTTCTCAGTACATTATTGCATGAGTCATATTCTGAGTGAAAGGTCACTATCAGAAAGAAAGGTTAAGTTAAAATTTGCAATCTATAATGGAAACTCTACGCGGGCCCTGTTGTGCTTTATCACACCCTCTCCTTGGCCATGGGAGAACTCACTCAAACTAAAATAAAAGTATAAAAGCAAGTCTAAAATATGAATATTAAATTAATATATGTGTAAAATATAAAGGCACTTCTATTAAAAAGTAAACAAAAGCCACATTAAAATATGCCAATTTAAAGGTCAATAAAAATGACTAAAAACTATTTCTCAAAAACAAGGGGCCAAATCAAAAGTCTAGGAGGCTCCTGAAATTGTTCCATGTCTAAAGTCAATGGGATCCAGGAAGGAACCCGCAGCTGCAGACAACAGATCTACTGTGGTCCGAGAAGCAAGTTCCAAATGAATAAACATGGTCAAATCCAGCCAACTCAGCTGATGCTGAAGGCGAGATAGCCGGCAGTGTAACCGCATCATTAGAGCCAGATTCCAAGAATCCAGGAGCCAAAGTATCCATTTTGACTGAAAGTAATGTGTCATAGTATGCATCCAGGAGCAATGGCAGCCTCACAGGACAGCACTGAAGGTGGGTCCTCATCTGACCCACATGCAGATCCATATCCATAGATTGAACCATCTGCGCAGCCAGACACAGTTGAAAGGGAAGAGCAGACAGCAGAACACAGACTGTACACATTGGAATGACAGAAGTCTAAAGGACAAAGACCAGTTAACGTTCAGTTCCTGGAGCAAAGCCAATCCTAAGTATTGTATCATTCTTTCAGAAAACAACAGGACGTGCAGCAGATTCATCACTATTTGGCCTCGAGGTGGAACATCGATTGTGGAGCAACAAAAATAGGACCAAAATAGCAACGACTTGAAATAACACAACTGGTATGCCTCCAAAAACACTTGAAACCAAAGAGTGTAGAAAGGACAGTATCACTCTGAATACAGTCTAGAACGTGCCAAAAAAGCCAGATCCAATTGCTTTAAAAAAGTGTACCCCTCCTGCGCTATTTGAAGCATTAAATATTCAGTGAACCATTTCACCAAAGTGCTGTGGCAAGTTAGTGCGCAAAAGTGATTGAACTTCAGAGTTAGACCTTGCAGTCTAAAAGTCTCCCAGGCACATGCTAAAGCAACGTCCTTCTGAAACATTAAGGCTTTCATTTGGCTCAGCTAATCAAAGTTAATATTAAACATAGGGATGTAAATCCATACAGTAATTTCCCTAACCATGTGTGTGGGTGGAAATAACACATTGTTACAGCAGGTCATGACCGTGGAAGCTGTCACCACATATGAGATATCTGTGATTACATACACCATGCACAGTCACCTCTTTACAGAGTAATGAATGGCCTATCAATGTTTCACATTCATTTCCACTAGGTAGGACATCAGTTTCCCCACTCACACATTTGTAATCGAAAGGTAAATCCCTGGACTAGTGAACAGAACTATCCCCCCCATAGCTTCATATCTACCTACCTGAAAATGTTTCAGATAAGATGTAAACTGAAATATAGAGATTGGTAATGATATAAGGCTGTGGATCAACCATACAGCAGACAGTGTCTCAGCTACTAAAAAAGGTAATTTCTCTAAAAGCTCAATGTTCAACATGGTATAAGTTGCATCTTTTTTTGCCATCAGTCGCTGTATAGCGTGTTAAATTATACGGCAAAAACAACTCTGTTTCATTCAGATATGTTACAGTTTGATTTTAAAACCTGCAATGTCCAACTCAGTTGCATAATTGATCTCAACTGACTTTGCCCATGCAGTAATAGAGACATGTCATTCTGTATAATATTGAATGCATATGATACAAAGTTATTCAAATAATACATTTGAGTTGAGGCATAGTCATGCCTTTGTTGACAACAGCCAATGCTTTTTCCAAAACTTTCCCTGTCAATCTTTCTTAATCGTTCCGCAGCGTCTTGCTGAGACATCTTCCAAATCTCATTGTAAAGGGCAGATTGGAAACATTTTGAACGTGTTGATCTAGGACCTAGTAAGAAATCTTGTAAATCCATGTCATCAGAAAGGAAAGATAGGTGTTCCTTAACTGCAGCTAACATGGAATGTTGTAACCATTGCTGTTATAATTTTCCTATGCTATAAGTGGTAACTACCCCTGAATATTGTGACTGCAAGTATCAAGGGTTTGGTCTGTTAGCTTTAAAGCCAATGAAGGAGTTTAAAAAACATGCATGTCAACCATTAGTGTTAACTTCAGAATCTTCACCTACGACAGCAACCATAAGCACACACACTTACCTGTTACTGTTGTGTATTGTTCATTTTTGTACACTTACAAAACATACCATTGGGAAGTGGGTGCTAGGGTGCCACTCACACGTAACTATACACTGACACGCACACTCACATACAGCCATAGAGACAACCGCACATACACCCTACAAACACTACAGCCAGCACACACACGTCAAAAGCACACACCTATGCACAGAAACACAGCACAGGCCCAGTGTCACACAATACCACACAACACCACAACATGTCACAACAACACAACAACCACACCATCATCAACACATTGGCAAGTACTCACAATAGACTCTATCCAGGGCCACATCACACATACAACACAACTTACAACCAACAGGGAATGAACACAAACATTTACACAATCATACAACTTACCATTCGACACACACATAGCACATCGTACCAATCATACCATGCCCGAAACACGCACACCCACACAGTCAACACACACACAGCCACACAACACAGCAATAAACATGTCAACACAAACCCCACACAATACCATGTCAATAACATGTTTACTACACACACATGCCCATCACACAACACACACACTATCCCTGGGGGGACAAAAGCACTGCACACACCCACACATACTGGCTATACAATACAGGAAGCACAAGCACCACACACACACAAATACTGACACACAGCAATGTCAGCCAAGAACAAATCTAACCTAGGAAAAGAAATGCAGGACAAAGATGTAACCAGAAAACCAACCACTGGTTGGTCTGAATATGTTTTCAGGAGAAATAAGAGTAAAGTCAAAGGCCATAGGCCAGTCCATTGTTCAATGACTGTGCACCAAAGGCACATATTGGTGCCCCGAACTTGACTTCTGACTGCCAAGTAACCGCCACAGGTAGGGGCTTTGAGGGGGCAGACAGGCACCTTAGGGATTATCTTGGGGGTGGGGTGGCAGAGGGGGTATATTTGGGCTTAGGCTTAGATGGGGGGCTACGGGATTTGGCTTGGGAAGGGTGTTAGGTTTAGGCTTGGGGAAGGGTTCGGTCTTCGGGGGAGGGGTAAACGTCTTGGCGGGGGAGGGGCATGGGTTCTTGCAGGGGGCAGGGGAGGGCTTGGAGGTGGAAGGAATGGACTTTGGGAGGGAAACAACATGTTTAGGAGTAGGGAAAAGGGTAAACTCTGAGAGGAAAGCTTTCTTACACACACAGGGACGGTCATAGCAAAAGGGTTTGGGTGTGGAGGGAGAGGGAGTGGTGTATGAGGTGCTGGTGTGAATGTCTTGGGTGCATGTTTCTGGGAGATATGCTTGTGGGTGGTGGGTGTCTGTTGGGTGGGTGAGTGAGGATGTTTATGTGTTTTGGGCTGAGGAGGGGTAGAGGTGCTGGGCTGTGAAATGTCTTAGTGGGTGTGTGGTTGTTTGTTGGGGTGGTGACTGCAGGTATGGTGGATGTGCTGCACGTAGGAGTGTAAGTGGTTGTGGTGTCTGCTGGTATGGTGACTGGGGTGGATGTCTGAGGGTCCGCGTGGTGCTGTCTGTGGGTAGAATAAGTGTAGTGGCTGGATCTGTGAATGTTGGTCTGGTGTCTGCAGGTGTGTCAGATGTGCTGTCTGTGATGATGAGGGTGGTGGAGGTGTCAGGGCAGGTTGTGACTTGTGCTGTGTGTGTATCTGAATGTTGCTTGTGTGTATGCCTGTGGTGTGTCCTGTGGTGCTTATGTTTGTCTGAGATACCCTTGGATGTTGAGGTGGATGCATACCTGTATGTGTGCTTTGGCTGAGTCGGGGAAGAGGTGTTT
Source organism: Pleurodeles waltl (assembly GCF_031143425.1). Classification (NCBI taxonomy): domain Eukaryota; kingdom Metazoa; phylum Chordata; class Amphibia; order Caudata; family Salamandridae; genus Pleurodeles; species Pleurodeles waltl. The sequence goes on along the minus strand of NC_090449.1, from coordinate 341,483,836 downwards.
GGGTTTGGGAAGAGGAAGGTGGAGGGGGGACGGTAGACAAAGGGTGCCTGGCTGCCGTCAATGTGGAGGCCAGAGCCTGAAAGGATCTCTGTAGGCTAGACAGTGCACCATGAATGCCCTCCAGGATCGCATTACTCTGTTGGATCTGAGTTACCAGTCCCTGGATGGCATTCACAATGGTCGACTGACCCACAGAGATGGACCTCAGGAGGTCAGTAGCCTCCTCACTGAGGGCAGCAGGACGAACAGGAGCTGGGACAGAGGTGCCTGCGGCAAAGGAGATGCCCACCCTCTTGGATGAGCAGGCACAGTCAACTGGGTAGGGAGCTACAGGATGGGTGGTGGTAGAAAGGGGGATGGCGGACAGAGATGGTGCTGGGGTGGTCCCAGATGGATCCTCCACTTCCAGGAAGTGTCCACTGGAGGAGGATTCCAAAGATGATGAGATCAATCCTGTTTCTCACGTGGCACTCCCATTGCCCTCCGAGCCACTGTGTCCCTCAGTGGTATCATGACGTGAGGTCCCGTGGCAGGCAGCTTCAGCACCCGGCTGTGCCCCATTTCCTTCGCCTGCCGATGCTGATGCTGGAAAACAGAAAGAGAGGTAGGGTCATCATATTCTTTGAATACATTAACATAATGCTGTACACTTCATTTACATTACATCTAGTTGTACCACACTCCCAGGTAGAACCAGGTTAGTGCCAACATCATGTCACAACAATATACAATCTGCACCCCTATACAACAACATCACACACTAGCTAAGCCACCTATCTCACACCTACAGTACCATCATATCAGTAGAGTTATCACACTAACCATTCCATGACAAGCTGACTTGACAACATGATTCTGGGTCCCTATCCACAGCAACATAGTCAACCATCAACCAAGTTATGGGAAATAGTGGTAACATTGATTTACACATATCACATACACAAAATCTACACATACTTACAATATTATCTGATGTCATGTACCAGGAAAAGAACTTTATCATATGCTAAACCAAGACAGCACGTTGCATACAAGCTTAACCCTTTCATGTCACAGAGTTCACAACCTTCACAATTGAAATTTGCAAACATGCAACTACTATATTTGGCATATGCAGATTTGGAGTATGATAGAGTCTACACACATGACACCAACGCATGTACCAATAGTGATGTAGGAAAGGATGATACTTACTTTGTTGGCCTACTCATCTTAGTCATTCTCTACCTGTAAACAAAGTCTTTCACACTCATAGGGGCCTATTTAGCCCATAGCAGTTACCCACAGACAACCACGTGTAGCATAACTACTCCTTATTTACAATGGACACCTGTCATGTGCATGAAGGCCACATACAGTTCAACATATCATGATGAGTGGCAACATCAATAGCCCAATGTTTGAGTGGCCAAATCGCTATCCACACTTCAGACAGGAGTAGTTTTAAATCTGTATAGGAAAATGTCAGTGACACAAACCACATCTGAGGATGCCATGATAGAGACATACACCTTGAGGCAAGCCAAATGACTGACTACACATACCATTCCACCCACATGTGAATGTGAACTACAATGCCTGTAACACAATGTAGTCAGTGCAAACAATAGGTTTCCATACTAAAAGCATTCAAAACATATCCAAAATAGCAAAAGAAAGTATGTTTATGATACATGTATTGACATTTATGACAGAAACTTACAATGTACACATGATGTTGGCAAATTGGTAAAAACCAGTGAAGAATGTAACTGTCAATAAGATGTCCTGGCCTATTTAGCATTCCCACCACACACTGGTTAAGGCAATAGCTGTGTAGCCACTTACCATCCAAAAAACACGTACATGGTACTAACATTCAGAGCTCTGATATCAATGTATGTGTTGCAAAAGTAGTCTAGCTATACCTTCATGGTTTCCCAATGTAGGATGTACACTCGGGTGAGACATTACAGGGGTCAATGTACAGCCCTGACTTACCAAATGGGTTCACCTCCTATCAATTATGAGTAGGTTTAGCAAGTATGGCAATACAAAATGTGAGATGGACATCACAACCCTCATGAAGTTGTCACTCGCCAGAAACCTCATGAAAAGCAGAAATTACTTAAACTTGTCAGACTCTATTTTGCACATAGACATGGATCAAGGGTCATTGGGCTGGACAGAGGGCAAAGACCTGAACAACGTACCATCATGATATTGGGAGTATGGATCTGTAGGTGGCAAGGAAGAACCAGCAGGGTAAATAAAGCAGTATTGTGGTACACATATGACACATTCACATGTGCATCATCATATGCTTTTGTACAGAACGGATAACATAGGACAGTAAAATGCCCCTATACACAATAGAATGTACACATCTGTGTATCAATGTTGAGGACTGTACATCTGTAGGAGGCTGGCCTGGTTTGTAGTGGGTACAGTGGGTACTTACACTTATACCAGGTCCAGGTATCCCTTATTAGTGAAATGTAATAGTGTTCTGGCAGCTTAGGCTGTTAGAGGTAGCTGTAGCAGAGCAGCTTAGGCTGAACTAGGAGACATGCAAAGCTCCTGCAATACCACTATAGTTACACAGTACTTATACACAATAAAAGACAATCCTCAGTATTACCAAAAATAAAGGTACTTTATTTTAGTGACACAAGGCCAAAAATATCTTAGAGGCAATACTACTTCTGGAGGTAAGTATTATACACAATATATACACTAGAGACCAAAATCAGGTAAGTAAATAGTCACAGAATAATGCAAACAATAGAAAATACCATAGAATGCAATAGGAAGAAATATGCCTAGGGGCAACACAAACCATATACTAAGAAAGTGGAATGCGAATCACTAATTCCCCCCTAGGCAAGTGTAGTGTGTAGAAGGGTGCTGGGAGTGTAAGAAAACCACAAAGGTGAGTAAAATACCCCACCCCAGAGCCCAGGAAAGTTGGAGTAAATTACTGCAAGTTTCCTCAGGACACACTACAAGTCATGATTAGAGTTATTGCAAGAACCAAGCAAGACTGCAAACAACTAATGGTGGATTCCTGGACCTGAGGACCTGTAAATAGAGGAGACCAAGCCCAGAAGTCGCAGAAGATTCTAGGGAGGATAGGAGCACCTGCCAACCTAGAAGATGGTGCAAAGGAGGATTCTCTGGTTGGAAGAAGTCTGCAGAAGAGCACCAAAGAAGAAGGCTGCGGGTTCCTGCGTAATGCAAAGGATGTCCCATGTCGAGATGTTGGATGCAGGCGAGTTGCAGCGCTGGATTCGTCCAACAAGCCTTGTTTCAAGCAGTGTTGTAGATTGTGTCAAAATAGCACTGCCTGGACCTAGGAGGGACCTGGGGGTCTCAACTCGGACTGAGGAGGCAGAGGGGGCTCCCAACACTGGAGGGAACCCACAGATGACCAGGCAGCACCTACGGAGGTCCAAGGACACAGGGACAAAGAAGGTGCAAATTGCAGTTGCTGCAGCACTACAAAAGAAAGTCCCACGCCGCTGGAGAACAGCTCAGCGAGTTGAGCATCGCAGGATAGAGTGCTGGGGACCTGGGCCAGGCTGTGCACGAAGGATTCTTGTACATAGGGCACAGAGGCCTCAGGAGGTAGGGATGATGCGGTGCACCGGGGTACTGTCGCAAACAGGGAAGGCAAGCTCTTACCTCCTCCAAATTTGAACAGCTGGACATTAGGACAGTCGGTGTCGAAGGGGTCCACCACCTGTGTTCCAGGGAGCACGCTCGTCGCCAGGAGAGGAGTCCCAAAGAACCGGTTGTTGTCTTATAAGGTGCCTGCTGGAGCAGGGAAGTGACGCCGTCACTCGACAGGAGATTTCTTCAGTCCTTCTGGTGCAGGGTGAAGACAGGGAGTCCCCAGAGCGTGCACACCTTGGAAACTATTGGAGTTGCTGGCTGGAGCTGAGGTTGCAAAGTCACAGTAGTCTTTCTGGATACTTTGTTGCAGTTACAGCAGTTCCTGAGCAGTCTGTGGTTGATCCGACGGTCAGAGGATGAAGCAGGAGTTGCAGATAATTCCTGGTGGAAACTTGAAAGCTGAATCTGAAGAGGAACCCACAGGAGAGACCCTAAATACCCCTGAGAGGGGCATTGGCTACCTAACCAGGTATGCACCTATCAGGAGGGGTCTCTGATGTCACTTGCTGGCACTGGTCACTCAGAGATCTCCAGAGTGTCCCCACAACTTGGAAAACAAGATGGCTAACACCAGGGACACACTGGAGGAACTCTGGGCACCACAGCTGGGGTGGTGATGACCAGGTGAGTGGTCACTCACCTTTCCTTTGTCGAGTTTCGCTCCGGAGCAGAGACAGGGGGGTCCCTTAACCGGTGTTGACTGGCTTATACAAGGAGGGCACCATCTGTGCCCTTCAAAGCATTTCCAGAGGCTCCAGGAGGCTACCCCTCCCAAGCCTGTAACACCTATTTCCAAAGGGAGAGGGTGTAACACCTTCCTCCCAAAGGAAATGCTTTATTCTGCCTTCCTGGGACTGAGCTGCTCAGAGCCCAGGAAGGCAGAACCCTGTCTGTGAGGTGGCAGCAGCTGTAGCTGCAGTGCAAGCCTCAGAGACCTGGTTTGGCAGTACTGGGGACCCATGTTGAAACCCCCAGGATGCATTGGATTGGTCCCCCCATACCATATTTGGAATGGGGGACAATTCCATGATCTTAGACACCTTACATGGCCATATTTGGAGTTACCATTGTGAAGGTATATATAGGTATTGACCTATATGTAGTGCACATGTGTATTGGTGTCCCCGCACTCACGAAGTCTGGGGATTTGGCTCTGGCCAGCGTGGGGGCACCTTTGCTAGTGCAAGGGTGCCCTCATAGTTAGTAACTTTGCACCTAGCCGCCAGTAAATGAAGGTTAGACATATAGGTGCCTTATAAGTTACTTGAGTGCAGTGAAAATGGCTGTGAAATAGCGTGTGCACTATTTCACGCAGGCTGCAGTGGCAGTCCTGTGAAAGGGTTTGTCTGAGCTCCTTATGGGATGCAAAAGAAATGCTGCAGCCCATAAGGATCTCCTGGAAAACCCAATGCCCTGGGTACCTAGGTACGATATATAAGGGACTTATAAAGGAGGTCCAGTGTGCCAAATGGAATTGGTCAATGAAATCAGTAAACTATAGTGACAGTTTGGAAGCAGAGAAAGCATAATCACAGAAGTTCTGGTTAGCAGAACTTTAGTGACACAGTTAAGCACTACTGACAACACACATATTAGGCCACAAACTATGAGCACTGGGGTCCTGACCAGCAAGATCCCAGTGAGACAGGCAAAACATACTGACAAACAGGTAGAAATTGGGGGTAACATGCCAAGAAAGATGGTACTTTCCTACAACATCTATGTGTTCCATGGAGATCTTTGACCCTTTGCACTTACCACATTGCCACAGCTTAGATTCTATCACTTCATACACTGACCTGGCATAGGGATAAAAATGTGTTGTCAGTACTTAGCCCCTTGTGGCTGCTGTGCTGCCCTCCAAACCCCCATCCAAATCAGGCTTGGCCACTGCCAATATGAGGGCTTTTTGGGGGTCATGGTCCAAGGGGCACCCCTTCCTCCTTGGGAGGACATCCCCAGCTGGGCCTCTGCGGTCTTTCAATCCAGCGTCTCAGGTCCTCCCACCGCTACCTTCAGTGGATCCTCTGCCGGCTTTGAACCCCTCAGGGTCTTCACTTTCTTGGCAATGGCAGGCCAGATCCCCTTTTTCTGATGGGCGTGGACCTGCATGGATGACACAGACAAGAGGAGAAAGTAATGTCCGCATGCACCATACCAAAACAAGAAGGGTGGAACAAAAGTTAATGCAAGTACCCATACATATACTTTCACCAACATCCCCTTCTATGTGGAATGATCATCTGCAATAAGGCCATGTGTGAAATGGAGTCAGGTTTACAACATGCATATCCAGTACCAGGTGTTGGCTAGAAACATATGACCAGCCCACAAGCATGTCTTTAAACGTGGTATAAGTATACAACTATTTATGACCAGCCCACAAGCATGTCTTTAAACGTGGTATAAGTATACAACTATTTCTAACACAACCTTCAATTATAATGTTATACAGTTTTTAGGTGGGTCAGGGTACGTACATCACACACTCCCTACTATGTATCAGGGCTCAAAAATATCTAAGCACATGTGCACATATCCATCTACCCACACATATTATTCCAATCCTTCATTCCACCACATTTCATCAACATCTGCATACACTCAACATTTCAAAAATTGGTATTGCATTGCACATACCTGCTCCTCTGATGCACCATAGAGCTGTTCATACGGGGGTAGGACCTCCACAAGCTTGTCCAGCTCATCAGGGGAGAAGGCTGGCATAAATGCTCCCAGTGGCACTACACAGCAGCTCAGGTTGTGGAGGTCTTGTTGGCAGCAGTGTCAGGAGTCAAGTGAGGGATGAAGTATGAGATGGCAGTCATGTCCGCCATGTACAGGACTGTCACTGCCGGTGGATATCACCAGTGGCCCAAGTCCGCCGAAGGCAGCAATGTGTTCCAATGGCAATGTCCACCGGGGTTGTGACCGCCTACCGCCATGACGACATCCGTCGCGGGAGTTAGGTCACTTCCTGATGTCCGGGACAGTAGGTCAGGCAGCTACCATTTTAAAGCGCATATCTGTATGTTCAGGTTATGAAAGGTGTATCATTGACTAAGATTCATATTTATAATAAGGTGTCTTTATGCAAACATGTTGCAATGTGCATGTAATATGTAGAGAATGTGAAAATGATGTATCTTGAGTTATGTACATGAAACAGTATTGTCAGCAGAGTAATGCCTATCTGAACAAGGTATAGGTGTTCCAAATATGTTTCACATGTTATGTAAGTTGATGTCACTTTTGCTGTCAGTGACATGTTTCTTCATTTAAAGAACATGCTAGGGGTTAGGTGTTCTGATTATAGTGTTTAGGCAAATGTTTCCTAGGTATGTGCTATTACGTTTTCAATATTCCAATTGACATAATGTAGCTCTCTCTGAGGCATAGGTGTGCTCATACGTATGATGTGTAGACTGAGCCATACACATACATTCTGGTGTTGTCCCATATAGTTACCCTGGCATGAGAAGAGCAAGACAACTTCCAGTGTACCATCCACTAGCAGACCTGCACACAAGGAGGAGCGCCATGTCATCCAAATATACCGCCTGGATAGGCAGACAATCATGGATCTCTGTCATCAGCTGGAGCCAGATCTAATGCTTGCCATTCATAATCCCAACAGCATACCTCCCATTGTTCAAGTCATGTCATTGCTATACTTCCAGGCCACTGGGTCCTTTCAAAATACAGTTGCCCTAACTGCAGGGATCTCTAAGCCCATGTTCAGTCTGGTTTTGAAGGCTGTACTCTCTGCATTGTTGAAACACCTGGACAGCTACATCAGATTTCCCCAAGATGAGGATTTGGACCAAGTAAAGGCTCAATTTTATGCTTTCGGACACATTCCACATTTGGTTGGAGCCATAGATGGCACACATATAGTCTTTGTTCCCCCAAGTGCCAATAAACAGGTATATAGGAACAGGAAAAACTTACATCAACGTCCAGGTGGTCTGTTTGGCTGACCTCTATATTTCACAAGTTTTTGCAAAGTATCCTGGGTCAGTCCATGATTCCTTCATTATGCGGAACAGCACTATCCCACTGCTAATGACACGACTGTACACAGAGAGGGTCCGGATGGCTAGTAAGTCATAAATATCATGTGTGTCTCTACCTTTTATCTGCTACCATATATGTGGATGTCCAAGATTTGTTTGAATCATTTAACTATGCCTTGCAGGTGACTCTGGCTACCCAAACCATCCTTGGTTGTTGACACCAGTGAGGTACCTAGCCACACCGATGGAAGTCTGCTTCAATGAGGTCCACGGAAGGACAAGGCATGTCATGGAGTGGACCCCTGGGCTCCTGAAAACAAGATATTCCACAGCACTTATAAGCCTGGAGGAGTCCTCCTCTACTCACCCAACAAAGTTTGTCAAATTACTGTTGCCCGCTGCATGCTCCACAACCTTGCCCTGAGACGTCAGATACCATTCATACCAGATGAGGGGAAGCCAGCAGATCCTGTGCGTGGAAATGCAGATTTGCCAAGTGAGGATAAGCACGATGAGGATGAAGCTGGGGACATCAGGGCTGATCTCATCAATCAATACTTCAACTGACTCAAGGTATATGATGTGATTTAATAAAAGTGATTCAGTAGGGTATTGGTGAGGTTAGGAATGCCAGATAAGGTTTTTATTATGACCCTCAGATAGGTCATAGGTGGCTCCGAAGCCCATGACTCTGATATGCATGCAGATTGTTACTTGGAGTTGTGTACATAACTGTTATGTACATAGTCTAAAGTTTTCACAATGCACAATTAAAGTCACATTTGTACCTATGATTTGGCAGTGTAATGTATATTTATCAATGTGGCCTATACCTTGTTTGCAAATTACAGGTTGCAGATTGGCAGTTTAGCTCATCCTCATTTGGCAACATCAGAGAGTGTCACAGACAGATGGGATTTGCAGCAGACTGACGTGTGAAGTGAACATGAATTAAACTAGGTACTGTCTAGCATGAGATTTGTGGTGTGTGAGTTCTATGCCAAGATTGTCGGGACAGTGGGATAGTAGTGCCCTTTTCCACACTAAGGACCTGTTTGATATTGGAGGTGGGGGCAATAGTGCCATCTGTGTGTTCATTTGTCTCTGAACCATATCATAATGTGTTATACAGACGCTCTAACATCATAATGGTTTGTGTTGTATGTGAACTAACTTGTACATAGCTATCAGTGTGCTTCCACTTTGCAGACCAACGTGCATGTGTCTGAAGGCTGACATCAGTAAGTGCAAACAAACACAAATGATGGACGGAAGGCCAAACCAATCAAACATTCACCCTCAATCACAGATCTGGGTTTAATCCATCAATTCTTTTGCTCACCATGCCACCCCAGTTTGGACCCAGCCAAATGCAAATCAGCCTTGACCCTGTTCCTCATGGGAACAGTCCAGCCCCAAATGCCAGGCCACGTCCTCCCTGGACCGGAAACAAGTATTTGTTCTGTATTCCGTCTATCATCTGTTGTTTTTGCATTTGTCGCCCCATGTGGGAAAGGTATGCCCAGACATGGGTCCCGTGCTTGCTGTGCCACCAGATTCAAGCTAGCCTGGCTGATGAAGGGTACTACCCTGAAACCGGTCCCAGGATGCTTGTTTCTGGATCAAGGAGGACCTGGCCGGGCAGGTTGAGCCGGACTGTTCCCCTGGGGAACAGGGTCAAGACTGATTTGCATATAATACACAATACAAAGATACAAAAGGGTAGTAGGGGTGATTGCAGCCGCACTTCTAGGTAGTGCATCAACGATAAATAACAGATATATGAGATGAAGCAAAGTCTGGTGCAGCTTGGCCCAGTGCCCTACTACCCAGGAGGCACAATCACGGGTATCCAAGTACCCAAGGACAAAATCGAAACAAATTGGCACAGCACACAGAATGTATTGTCCAATCATGTGGTGGGGATAGGGGATCCCTGATGGTACGTTGAGGGTTTTGAAGAAGTATGAGGTAAAGAGAAAATCTTGAGTCTTGTTGTTAGATGATGTCATCATGTTTTCTAATTTCTACAATTAAAGACATCATCTAACAACAAGACTCAAGATTTTCTCTTTACCTCATACTTCTTCAAAACCCTCAACGTACCATCAGGGATCCCCTATCCCCACCACATGATTGGACAATACATTCTGTGTGCTGTGGCCAATTTGTTTCGACTGATTTGCATATGGTTGAGTCCAAATTGGAATGGCATGGTAGGCAAAAAACTAATGGATTAAACCCAGATCTGTTACTGGGGTGAATTTTGTTGTTGTTCTGCATTCTGACCATCGTCTGTTATTTTTTTCATTTGTTGCCCCAAGTGGGAAGGGTATGCCCAGATGTGAGTTCTGTGCTTGCTATGCCACCAGATTAAAGTTAGCTGGGCTGATGAAGGGTGATACCCTGAAACCGGTTCCAGGTTGCTTGCTTCTGGTCCAGGGAGGACCTGACCTGGCAGTTTGGGCTGGACTGTTCCCATGGGGAACAGGGTCAAGATTGATTTGCATATGTATGGGTCCAAACTGGAATGGCATGGAAGGCAAAAAAAACTGATGGATGAAACCCAGATCTTTGACTGGGGGTGAATGTTTGATTTGTTCTGCACTCCGTCCATCGTCTGTTGTTTTTGCATTTGTTGCCCCAAGTGGGAAGGGTATGCCCAAACATGGTTCCCGTGATTGCTGTGCCACCTGATTCAAACTAGCCTGGCTGATGAAGGGTGATACTCTGAAACTGGTCCTAGGTTTCTTGTTTCTGGTTCAGGGAGGACCTGGCCTGGCTGTTTGGGCTGGACTGTTCCCACGGGGAACAGGGTCAAGACTGATTTGCATATGGTTGAGTCCAAACTGAAATGGCGTGGCAGGCAAAAAAAACGATGGATTAAACCCAGATCTGTGACTAGGGGTGAATGTTTGATTTGTTCTTTATTGTCCATCATCTGTTGTTTTTGCATTTGTTGCCCCAAGTCGGAAGGGTATGCCCAGACATGGTCCCGTGCTTGCTATGCCGCCAGATTCAATCTAGCCTAGCTGATGAAAGGTGATACCCTGATACCATTCCCAGAATGCTTGTTTCTGGTTCAGGGAGGGCCTGATCTGTCCTGGCAGTTTGGGCTGGACTGTTGTTCCATGGGGAACAGGGTAAAGACTAATTTGCGTATGGCTGGGTCCAAACTGGAACGGCATGGCAGGCAAAAAAATCTGATGGATCAAACCCAGATCTGTGACTTGGGGTGAATATTTGATTTGTTCTGCATTCCGTCAATCATCTGTTGTTTTTGCATTTAACACAGGTGAGTGGCAAGCATACAGATACCTGACCATGGTAAGTGGAAGGTTCCATGAGTGGGGACATTAGTATTGACCTCTGTCTGTTTCATGTGGTATGGTCATTGGAGAGCTATGTTATGGGTATGTGATAAGCTATTCTCCAAATAAATATGTGGAAGTGTACAATACAAGTGATTTGTGTCATATATATAATACATTGTTAATGCAATATGTATCCTGGTTATACAGTACATGTGTAATGACCATGACAAAAGTTTTACATTAAAGAGGAATATTTTGGTACAAGACTTGTCATACACAACAGTTGTATATGGTTGATAAATCACATTAACACATGATCTGTGGTTAAGTGGCATTTATTGGGGATTGAACAGCAAAAAGAGTGATAAGAAACAAAAATAACACAAAATAAACATTGAAGGATTCAGTCATGGTAGATGAAATCATCAGGGTAGCTGCTACACCATTTGGAAACACCAGTCTAGTGTCCTTGTACCATAGGAAAATGGAGACAGGTGTCAGGACAGTCAACATGATGTACCTGTGGCACACAAGGGGAATCAATCAGGAGAGGCTCACTTCCTGGCAGTGGATTTAGTCTTGGCATCTTCCCCTGGATGTCTGGGTGGATGTCCACTTTTGCTGGGGAAGGCGTTCACCTGCTACAGAGGGTGGGGTGTCTGGGGCATTCCCTTGAAGGGCTTCCATTCCACTAGCAGCCACAGATGTAGAAGGGCCTGATGTTTCATTGCTAGTGGAACAGGCCTGATATTGGGTATCAAACCTACACAGGGTGGTATTCATGTCCCTCAGCAGCCCAGCAATGGATGCCACGATTACATTTTGGACCTGCCACTGCTGCATAGCTTCCTGGTGGTTGTCCCTCAGCGGCTGTCAGATCTCCCCCATGATGTTCAGTACCTGTCCCATCACACCTTGGGAATGTCGGTATGCTCCCAAGACTTGGGGGTGAGTGTCCTGGTCAGTTGTGTTCCTTGGAGCCCCCATCCTCTGGCCCACACCATCCCTCCCACACACCCTACTCCCATGTACCTGTTCCCCTAGCACAGTGTGCCCACTCCCACTGTTGGCAGGAGCACTATTGTCAGGGGTGACAACAGAAGGCTCAGGTACTTGTACTGGGGGCACATGATGGAAGACACTGTCCTTAGGACACAGGTTTGGGGGTGAATGGTTGCCTGTGATGTGAATGCAACAGGGCTGGGAGGAGTTGATGTGGACAGGGTGAGGATCACAGTTGTTGACTGAACAGGTGTCCCTGATGGTCTAGGAGCATGTTGGTGTTTAGATGACTGATGATACCCCCATATCTTGTCTGAGTAAAGACATGACAATATACATTTATCTCCTAGTAAGGTGTATGGCATCATTGATTAAACTAACCGCTGGACAATGCACAATGGTGACAGAGCTGGCAAACAGTATGGGAGTTACCATTTGATCTGGGCCTCTGTATGGATGTGCTGCAAGTGCATCCAGTTTCCCATATCGTTTTTCCCCCCAGGTGAGTATGTGACATTGTTAGGAAGGTTTCCAAAAGGCCTGTTTCGTAGGGGACACAGCTATAGCTGTGTTTTTCTTGTAATAGTACTGGTAGAGGGCCATAGCATTGCTGTCATTGCCATGGACTGTTCAACAGTGGTGCATTCAGAAGGGGTTACATTGATTGTTAGTTTCTCATGCAAGACATTTAAAATGTAGTACACTGTTCTGGCTTTCTTACAGGTGGAACAGTGCCTGCTGGGAGTTGTAGTACTGTCAGTCCCTGTACTTCACATGCCATACACAAACATTGTGGCCCCAGGTGAGTTGACGATAAGCATTGCAGAGAGGGGTATTTAGACATCTGAACATGGGGGTGGTGGGTGGTTTGGTCCTTGAGGTGGGGAAAGGTAATCAGTGAGCATGCAAGACAAAACCTTTTGGTGATATGATTGGTGTAGTGATTTACCAGACTCCACCCCCCCCCAGGTATTCCTATCAGGCTCTCACGATGCAGGATGTCGAAGACCTTCTCCTCCCATGATGAGAAAGTAGGGGGAGGAGGTGGGGTCGGATCGCTAGTCTTGAGGATCGCCAGCTGGTGCCTGACGGCCACGGAACAGAAACTCCCCCCAGAGGTCATTCCACCTCTTCATGATGTCCTTTGTGCATGGGTAACTGCCTACAGAATTCACCCTGTCGACTGTCCTTTGCCACAACTCCATTTTCCTGGCAATTGATGTTTGCTGGACGTGTGCTCCAAAAAGTTATTACTCTACTCTGACAAGTTTGTCCACCATGACTCTCAACTCATCATCAGTGAAACGTGGATGTTTTTGTGGTCACATGGTAGTGGTGGAAGAGATGGTTAGGTAGTGAAAAATGGGGAAATACAGTTTTAGTGATGAGGTGTGGGTGCTGTGATGTGAGTGGATGACAGTTGCTGTGTAATGTGTGGGATACTAAATTGTGTGTAATGTATGTTGTGCATGTGTGTGATGAGTGAATTTTTTTGTTTTGCTACATTTTTATTTTTTGGCTTGTCTCTGACTGTGTGTGGCGTTCTGGTTGCAAAGAATTGTGGGTTGTTTAGGGGTGTCATATAGTGCAGTATGTAGGTGTGTCGGGTGTGTGGATTTGTGTCAGGTGTGGGGTATTCAAACTATCCAATGTGGTGTTCTGACTGATGTGACTTCAGACTGCTCAGGTTCCCACCACCAACACGTTTCCACCGTGGAAGAACCACTCTTGTGATTTGTGGATTGTACTATGATTGGAGGCTTTTTGGCGGGCTAGCGGTGCTGGTGTCGAACCGCCTCTTTTCCATCCTCTAGCGTCCTGGGGGTTTCAGAAATTTGGCTGTTTTTTGGCGGACTGAGCTGTGCGACTCTTTATATGGTGATTGGATGACCGCCAAAATGGTGGTCTTTTGGCAGCGGCCACCGCGGCGGTCTTGCCAAAAGACCGCCAAACTTGTAAACAGGCCCTAAATGTACCATTCTGAATTATGTCATTTAGTTGTTCTTCCGTGAAGTTTGCAAAAAGTTGTAAATTGTCAAAGCGTGCAATAGAGAGAATGCTAGGCGTGTTCATTTCTTTAATTTTAGCCAGACCCACGCAAGTTTTTTTGTTGCACCATTTTGTTCAGGAAAATCATTTGTCTAGGAATAAAAGAAGCTCTAAACAAAGCATAATTTCCCTTTACTTGCTAATGGTGTGTTCCCCAAACCGATTCCAAATCAATATTGTCTTTCCAATACTCATAAGCCTGAAGTGTCAGTTGGGACATATTGAATCTTAATAAATCAATTTAGTTTGGGTCAGCATATTTTTCAGCTCTGAGGATGGGGCAAGCTTATAATAATAAGAAGTAGGGTTTAAGGCGTTGTGTCCTGAAAAATATACAAACTTTCTCAAATATGTTTTGGAACTACCCACTGAAGATGGCGGCCAATGTTACCATTGTGTGTAATTAAAAGTGCATGTGGAAAACTAGCTCTGTGTAAATAGTGATGAGCATAGTGATGATAGCAAAACAGTTCACCATAAATTGAAGAATTCAAAAACAAACATTCAGTTCAAATACACTGTAACTTTCCATTTCAGAAAGCATTCTTCTTATAATCTCTGCGCCCCATTCATCTGAGATAGCACCAGGAGTAATGATGTGGTCCATAGTTATTTTGAATACACATGGGCCCAGATTTATGCTTTTTGTCGCAAAACTGCGCTAATGCAGTTTTGCGGCAAAACGTTCAGCGCCGGCTTGCATCATTTAACAAAGCTAGCCGGGCGCTGTATTTATTGAATGGCGCAAGTCGGCGCTAGGCTTGGACTAGCGTCTTCAAGAAACACGCTAGCCTGGTGGGGGTGGGGCAGGGAAGGAGGGGGTTGTGCATCAGAAAATGACGCTAGCCTGGTTAGAGGCAAAAACAATGCCTCTAACCAGACTAGCGCCATTTTCTGGCACACAACCACCAGCATGCCTCCTGTCCTAGGAAAGACAGGAGTTATACCCACCACCCCAATGGCCAGCACAGGGGACAAGTGTCCCCTGGAATGGCCATTGCACCCTGTGCCATGCAGTGGGCCCAAGTTAGGGTCTCCGATGGCAAACAAAAAATAATTAAAAAATACTTCCCCAGACTTTCCTGGGATGGGGTCCCACATCCTCTGGTGTCCCTCTGGTGTGGGTGGAGGTGTTCCTGGTGCTTGGGGAGGGCACATCTGGACCCATTCCATGGTGTTAAACCATGGAAATGGGTCCACAGGTCCCCTAACGCCTGGTCTGACCCAGACGTTAAATAATGGTGCAAAGCAAGCTTTGCATCATTATTTGGCCCCTCCTCCCACCCGGGCATCATTTTAGCACAGGGGGATAAATATGGGGCTATGGGGATAGCACCATTGTTTAGATGGGAACACCTACCTTGCATCTCATTGACACAAGGTAGGTGCACGCATCCAAAAAATTTTGAAAACTCCTATATTTTGATGTTAGTCTTGTCTAACGTCAAAATTTAAATATGGAGTTAGGTTTGCACAGAATGTGCGTGAAAAAAGGATGCAAATTCGGCACAAACAGAGTATAAATATGCCCCATGGTATTTGTAATGTTTTGTAGGATCAAAAGTATCAAATGGGACCTTATCCCAAACAATTCTGTCAGAGACTGGAAATGCAGAAATGTTATCCAGGGACACGTCTCTGCAGGCTAGGTGAGGAATAATGAGACTTTAAAATCTCAGCTACCAGTTCAGGAGCAATGCATTCTGGAAGATAATGTCCTTTCAGAATCAAGAAAACTGTAAAAAACCCAACCCAGATGAAGAGGAAAAACAGTGAAACGGCAATCCAAATACAGGACCAAGGAGGCATCAGATAAGTCTGTTTCAACCAAAGAAAAAATGCACGTACTCCATGTAGGGAAGTGTGTGAAGAGAAATCATCAATGTCAACAAAGTAACCAGAGGCAGTCTGTACGACAATAGGGACCTCATGTGGTAAAGGAGAAATAGTTGTCTCTTTCAAAAGTGGTTGTTAATAAATAAATTCATTATTAGAAGCAGCAGTTGTAAACTATAAACTCACATCTGGAGCATGCCCTGTATTGGCAGTAGCAACAGGAACTAGTGGAAATTCAGCATCATGTAGTCCCCAGATAGGGAGAAGCAATAGTGTGTTACTTAATGCTTGGAGAGCTATTTCCTGCAATGTAGTGATAGAAGGCAGAGAACTCCCAAGAGCACCTGTGGCCTACTGTGTAGGACTGACCACATGGCGTAGCTTGATTAGGTCAATTAAAACAAATCTTTTGGTTTTACAAGCAGAAAGCGGAGGTAAAATCACAGATCTGGTACTTTGAATGCCAAGGACTGGCACAGGTATCATCCGTATTATGGGCCAAATTCCTTTTAATCCATATTCTTCTCTTGAACTAGATCCCCGACTTTAGGAATTCAGACAGATGATGTTGATTCTTCCTTCACTTCATCAGTGGCAGAACAATTGGAAATGTCATTTGAGTACTCATCTTGGAAGTCTTATCATTCCTGTAAGACAGAGAAAAGTTAATTGAAGTCAAAAGGTATGCCTGCCATCACTGTACCAGGATAATCAAGATATAAAATGTACATCTGGACCCCAAATAGAACCTCATAGGGGGTCTGCCCACCCCCAAGGATTGCATAGGCAGATTACTGAAAGCTCTTTGAACTCCATACAGATAATGGATCCAACTACAACCTAAGCTTAATAACCTAGCTGTTAAGAACTCCTTTAAGTCACAGTTCTTCCTTTCTACTATAGAATTTCTGTCAGGATGATAGGGAGAGAAATAATGCACAGCAAACCCAGGGTTCCCATGGTATCCCAGTAAGCCTTGGACAAACAAATGCAAGTCCCTGGTCTGAAAAGGAATGCTGCTACTGCATATGTCCAGACAAAGGGGGTCATTCTGACCCTGGCGGTCCGAGACCACCAGGGCAAAAAAGACCAAAGCACCGCCAACAGGCTGGTGGTGCTTTTTTCTGTATTCTGACCTCGGCGGTATAGCCGCGGTCGCACCGCCGGGGCGGGCGGTTTACCGCCATTTATGCCCCGGCGGTGATAATCCGCCAGGGCAGCGCTGCAAGCAGCGCTGCCCTGGGGATTATGACCCCCTTACCGCCAGCCTGTTTCTGGCGGTTTTCACCGCCAGGAAGAGGCTGGCGGTAAGGGGTGTCCAGGGGCCCCCTAACAGTGCCCCGGCCAGCTTTTCACTGTCTGCATAGCAGACAGTGAAAAGCGCGACGGGTGCAACTGCACCCGTCGCACGTCCGCAACACCGCCGGCTCCATTAGGAGTCGGCTCCTGTGTTGTGGCCTCATTCCCGCTGGGCTGGCGGGCGCAAACTTGGTTTGCGCCAGCAGGAATGTCGGAATGGGGGCCGCGGGAGTGCGGCTGCATTGGCGGCCGCATGGCGGTTTCCGCCTGGCGGGCGGCGATAGCTGCTCGCCAAGATCGGAATGACCCCCAAAGACTTTAATACCAGATCGAACATCAGCCGATCTCTGTTGCCACAACCATAGAAATCTAGAACATGATTCTACGACCAGTAGAATACATTTAAATGCACCAGTTGAGTTCAGAAGTCAACAGAAATCCAAATACACACATTGTAGAGGTCTGTTTGATACTAAGAGGGGTGTCTGTGTTGGGCGAGCTGGAGTGATTATAATTTGCTGAGAAATGTCAGATTGAGAACATACTGTTTTGTCTGTTTGTATAGACCTCACCACCAATATTGTTTCTGTAGTAAGGAAACTGTAGCTGCCACAGAAGGATGTGCAGACACCAATCCCCCATATGCAGCAAAAATGTATTCTAGCCTGCAGTCCTGGTTGGGGATCACTTGATCACCCACCCTGGGGATGCCGGCAAAAGGAATATTTTGGGCACTCAACAGATAGGAATATTTTGCTAGGTATTTTTTAGGTAATGAAGGGACATTGCACGAAGCAGTGATGACACTCATGATGTCATCATCCACCCTCATATAAGAATAAGTAATTGCAGCAACTACAGCAGTCAGGGCTATTGCTTTTGTAGCTTTATCAGTCAGTGGATTCCCTGCACAGTGTATTTCAGCACATTGGTGACTCAATGTATGGATTATATGAGCCTGTGGCAAGAAATCTTTAAGATGTGCCACCTTTCCCCAAAGCAATTTATGCTTGATAGCATTCCATAGAGAGTCTCTGGATCCACTCTGCTGCCAATAAAGTAAATGTTAATTGTAAGACTGGACACAGTAATATGAATCACATACTATGGATGTGGGGAATTAAGGATCTGTATTTCCCAGTGCCAGAATCAGTGGTTTGAATTCAGCAAACCCCTAAGAACTGTGCACATTTTTTTGTGAATGAAATACTCCATCTTTCATGACTCCACAAACTGTGCATGCAGTGGAATATTGCTGTTTAATGGCAACCGAGGGCTGCGCTGAACCATCAATATATTTTATGTCATCATATTAATCAACAGGCAAATTGTCACTGGCCAAAGGGTATTCTTGTTCGTATTGAAGGAATGCTTGAGTCTGCAAAGTAGAGTCAAAAGATAAAGGCCCTCATTCCGACCCTGGCGGTCAAAGACCGCCAAGGCCGCGGGCAACGGAAGCACCGCCAACAGGCTGGCGGTGCTTCAGTGCCCATTCCGACCGCGGCTGTAAAGCCGCGGTCGGAAAACCGGGTCCGGCGGTTTCCCGCCGGATTAGCCCCGGTTGGGTTAATCCTCCATGGCGGCGCTGCAAGCAGCGGCGCCATGGGGATTCCGACCCCCTTCCCGCCAGCCTGTTTCTGGCGGTTTTCACCGCCAGAAACAGGATGGCGGGAACGGGTGTCCTGGGGCCCCCTAACAGGGCCCCAGTATGCTTTTCACTGTCTGCTTAGCAGACAGTGAAAAGCGCGACGGGTGCAACTGCACCCGTCGCACACCTGCAACACCGCCGGCTCCATTCGGAGCCGGCTTCTGTGTTGCAGGCCCTTTCCCGCTGGGCCGGCGGGCACTCCCTTGGCGGGCGCCCGCCGGCCCAGCGGGAAAGTCAGAATGGCCCCCGCGGTCTTTTGACCTCGGAGCAGCCAATTGGCGGTTCCCGATTGGCGGGCGGCAACCGCCGCCCGCCAAGCTTGGAATGAGGGCCAAAGTCTACATCGATAGCTGTCAGGGAAGTGGCTCACTGTATCCATCTTGGATGTAAGGCTTTTGCATTAGGAAAGCCTGCCTTGGTCACAGCCTTTAAGGCTGGAAAGGGGGTTACAACAGTTATGCTTTTCCCCTGAGCCAATGGTCTTTCCTTCATGACAGAAGTCTGAACTGCAGTCAGTATTTTTCCAGTGGATGCAAAACGAATTTCAGCATTGAAATATAAATGCAATTTATATGCAGTCAGCACTGTGTCACCCTGATTGAAGGTGACGTATGTATTGTCAGTGGATCCCTCAGTTATGAGTATCACTAAATTGGTAGGGTTGACATGAGTATGGGAGTGTTTAGATGTGAATGCTTGCCAGTTTGCAATGATCTGAGCATTTGTAAATGTTCGGATGTCCAATGTGTATTGGAAAAATCTGAGTGAATTAAATCATGAAATGGTTTACGCCTTGTGCATAATCCGGTATGTATGTTCAAGTGAAATTCAGAAAGCCTAACTGTGATTGTAGTTTTTTTATGGTGTTTAAATGTTGTAAAATAGCACCTTTCTCCAAGAACCGTGGGGCAAGGCTTTTGCCTTCATTGGGCAGTTCGTATCCCAAAAATAGGACGCAGAGGAAAGCTATTTTTGATATTTGAAAATCAAATTTGTAGACATATTAGGCAAATCCCAATATTATGTGATCTACTCCCACTAAGTGTGTGTTCAAGACGTTGTTCGTCAGACATATGTCATCAACATAGGCCAATGCTTCTGAGTCAATTTCTTGCTAAATTGACTGGCACTGGTACTCGCTATGATAGGCCAAATTCCTTTTTATACATAATTTCTAGACCTGGCATCCTTGTGGTAGTCTCCCCTGTCTTTTTTGCCTCTGATTCCTATGTTTTGACTGTGTGCTGGACTCTGTTTGTGCTGTTTTTGGTACTCTGGGCACTTTACCACTGATGACCAGTGCTAAAGTGCAAGTGCTCAATGTGTAAAATGTATGTGTAATTGGCTTTTCCATGATTGGCACATTTGATTTACTAGTAAACCCCTAGTAAAGTGCACTAGAGGTGCCCAGGGCCTGTAAATCAAATGCTACTATTGGGCTTGCAACCCTGGTTGTGCCACTCACATGAGTAGCCCTGTAAACATGCCTCAGACCTGCTACTGCAGTGTCTGTGTGTGCAATCTTGCACTGCCAATTTGACATGGCAAGTGCACCCACTTGCCAGGCCCAAACCTCCGTTTTTTTATACATGTAAGGCACCCTTAAGGTAGGCCCTAGGTAGCCCTATGGGCAGGGTGCAATGTATGTTAAAGGTGGGGCATGTACTGATGTGCTTTATACTTTTTTAACAGTGAAATACTGCCAAATTCGGTTTTCACTGTTGCAAGGCCTATTTCTTTCATAGGTTAACACGGGGGATGCCTTTAAATAACTTTTAAGTGCAGTTTCCCTTTGGGAGCAGATAGAAATTTGGAGTTTGGTGCCTATGAACTCACAATTTAAAAATACATCTTTTGGTAAAGTTGTTTTTTAAATTGTCAGTTTGAAAATGCCACTTTTGGAAAGTGGGCATCTTCTTGCTTTAACAATTCTTTGACTCTGCCTCTTTGTAGATTCCCTGTATCGGCCAGACTGACAGTTGGGCTATTTGTGAGTCTCCTCTAGACAGTCACACAAAGGGAGCTGGGGTGTAGCCCGCATAGCCTAATGGGCCACCTGAGCTAGAGGGGAGGGAGGAGTGGTCACTTAAACCTGAATGGGCTGTGCCTGCTCTCACACAATGCAGTCTTGAACCCCCTGGTGTGAGTCTGGAGCAAGGGCAAGGTAGGATCTTGTGAACAACAGAGACTTTCCTTTGAAGTTTGCCTACTTCAACGGCAGAAAGGGGAATAAGTAGTGGACCCAAAACCCCACATTTGTAGATTGCTTCTGGATTCAAGAGGAACCTCTGCCAAGGTGAAGAGCTGGAGTAGGAGGACTGCCCCTTTGCCTGTGACTGTTCCTATCTTGGTTGGCCTGCAGTTGCTACTTCTGCATGAAAGAGGACAGAGACTGGACTTCGTGGTATATTCCTGCTTGTGAAGAATCTCCAAGGGCTTGGACTGAGCGTGCCTCCTGTTTTGAAGTCTCAGGGCCATCAAAGACTTCCTTTGCCAGCACCTGGACTCTCTGCTGAGACTCCTGCCCTGCCAAGTGGTGCCCCATCCAGTCCCTGGGCCCTTGAGAGGTGAAGATGGCAGAACAAGGATTGAAATCCACGCACAGAACACCGTGCAGGGGAACTTCTGATGCACCATCTGCAACGCAGCTGAAAAACGCCAAGCCACCAGCTTCACGGCTAAAATCAACACTCCACCTGCATTGTGGCTGGGAGATTGACGCATCGCTGCTGGAGAAATGACTCAACACCACTTGCAGCTGCTGCTAACAACGCAAACCCCACACAGTGCGTTTTTCCAACACCGTATGACTGGATTTCTCATGCATTATCCCTGGGCGTGAAAAATCGACGCCAGCCCACATGGAACCGAGGTGCCTGTCTGGAAATTGACACATTGCTGTCTTGTGGGAGAGGAAAACGATGCATCGTCGACCCGACCGGAGAAGAAACAATGCACGGCCTCACTTGTGAGTAAGGAATTGACGCATCGCTGACTTTTCTTACGCACGCTCACCTGTGCGGCTTTATTTTTTAAGCAAACCAGGTACTTTGTGTAAAATCAACATTTCCATTGTTTTCTATGGAGTAAGACACTTAGGCCCTCATTATGAGATTGGCAGCATATGCCGCCTACCACCACGGCGACGGCCGCCAACATACCGTCGCCATGGCTATCGACTGTCCATGCCATTATGACCGTAGCCGGAATTACGCCAGAAGGCTGGTGGAATTATAGCGACGGTCATGGCAGAAAGGTGGCACTGCTAACAGCAGCAGCGCCACGCCAGCAAAACACCACCTACCGTATTATGTTCCATGATAAGGCCTGGCGGTGTTTTGCTGGCGGACGCTGCCGCTGGCAGCAGTGCCGCATCCCGTCTCCTGCCGGAGGACCCTCCTGCAAGCAGGTAAGTCAGGTTCTCCGACAGGAGAGGGGGGTGTTGTGTGCATGTGTGGGGGTGACTGTGTGTGAATGCGTGCATGCATGTGTAATGCATGTGTGCATGAGTGTGTGTGTGTACGTGCATGTTGTGTCATGTGCTTGCGTGTGTGCCTGGATGTATGTTTGTGAGTTTTGCAGTGGGTGTGTATGTATGTATGCATGCTTGGGTGAATGTGTGTATGCGTTTGTGTATGGGTGTGTATGTATGTGCATGTATGTGTGTATATGTGGGGAGGGGATAGGGAGGTGGAGGGTGGGGAAGGACTCTGTGGAGGGGGGTAGGGGAGACCCATATCAGTGCCAGGGAAAGAATTCCCTGGCACTGATAGTGCCTACCGCCATGGTTTCCGTGGCGGTACAGGAACCACGGAAACCATGGCGGTGGGTGGGGTCAAAATGCCATGGGTGGCCTAGTGACGGCAGCAGGGCTGGAGACTGAAGTCTCCAGTCCGGTGGTCGTTAGCGCCGTGGCGGTCATTGTGTTAACTTGGTGGTTTGGCTTTGGCCAAACCACCAATGTCATAATAGTGGAGGTAGGTACCGCCAGCCTGTTGGCGGTAATACCTCCACTATAGCACCGACCGCCGGGGTCGTAATGACCCCCTTATTCTTTTGAAAATTAATATCTTGAGTTGTGTGTGTTGGATTTTTATCGTTTTGGGCTTGTGGTCTTGTTTGATTTAGATAAATATTCCCTAGTATTCTAAACTGGGGTGGTGTCCATTTTGTAGTGTTTTCACTGTGTTACTGTGTGTGTTGGTAAAAATACTTTACACATTGCCTTTCAGATAAGCCTGAAATGTGGGCAAGGCTTTTTCATCCATTGGACAGTTCGGCCCGTATTTATACTTTTTTAGCGCCGCATTTGCGTCGTTTTTTGACGCAAAAACGGCGCAAACTTGCAAAATACCATTGTATTTTGTAGGTTTGCACCGTTTTGCGTCAAAAAGCGGCGCAAATGCGGCGCTAAAAAAAGTATAAATACGGGCCTTCGTATCCCAAAAATAGCACAATGAGAGAAGCAACTTTTATTTCTGAATATTGCATTTTTAGACATATTCGGTAAATTCCATTATTATGTGATCTACTCTCGCTAAGTGTGTGTTCAAGACATCATCCGTCAGATATATGTCATCAACATAGGTCATTGCTTCTGAATCAATTTCTGAAAAATTGACATTACTTGGCCAGCGGAAAATACGGGACTGTTCTTATACCTTTGAGGAAGTCGATAAAACCATATTTAGCTTCCCAGGGTACTAAAAGAGGTTAGATCTCTGCTTCCAGGTGCTATATTTTGGCAGAAAACCCCACTGGAAATATCCAATGTTGTTTTTTATTTTCTTACGGACTTTGTTGTTTATTAAAGCCATACTGTGTAAATTTAGAATTGTAAAAGTGTGTGTGTGTGAGACTGGTTACATTTCTGTAGTCTAAGACTATACAATAGGAGTGATCCGGTTTAGCTACTAGTAATAAGGGGTTATTCATGGGAGATAAGCAGGGTTCAGTTACACCCTGGTACTCTGGTTGTGAGAGAATGCCCACAGGAGCTTTTGCTTCATCTGTAATTAGGTATTGTAGTTGCATTTGTGGGCTAGAGCGTATAGGTATTTTATGGTAGGGGGAACTCTTATCTTAATCTGTATTATTGCAGTATGATGCTGGGGCTTGTGTAATAGACTAGCCTTTGTCGTATCCTTGTTTGCCTGCTTCAGGATCAAGAACAGAGAAGGAAGGTAATATTACATCTTGTGGGACTTTTCTAACAAACTTGTGTTGCCAATCTACCTCAGGCAAGAGAATGTCATAGGTATACATTATTTTTTTCCAGAAAATCACCTTAATAGTGTTTGGTATGTTGCCCTCAATTTGGATGTCCAAATCATAAAGGCTGTCAGAAGAGATCACCCGCTGATCTGGGGTTTCAACTTGAGTAAATTCACTTGTTGCTCTTGAAACCAGAAACTCTTGAAGATTCCTGCAAATTATTTTGGCCTCTTCTGCGCAGTCTAGAAGTGTCAAAGCCCACGTCTTGTTCTGAAGGAGTGTTCTCAATGTGTGCAGTATATTTAGTTGTAATACCTGCCACTTTCTTCTATTTAAACTGGGGTTTTTGTTGTGGACGTTTCTCTTCCTTTTTATGATGAGGTCAGCTGAGTATTGTGAGTCTGTTTTCAGTTTCACATACTCTTCATGCCTGTGTTCTGGTCATCCTCCTCTCTCAGAGCATTTGTTTGGTGAGTCCTGAAAGGAACTAGAAGGACACATATGAGTATTCTGATATCTATCAAGCTATTTAAGTGCATCATGGTTATGAAAATAATAACGATTTTCAGTGGGCTCCGGTTACGGAGATCCACCCAGTGTTTTTTTTATCCTTATTTTTTGTTTTCATGTAGGAAAGTCCTGCTTTTTGCCCTGGTCACCCCCACACTTTTTGGACAGGTACTGGTGGTTACTGACTCTTGGCTGTGCCCTGGGTACTGCTTACCAGTCCCAGGGCCAGTGCTCTGTGTAAAATGGATATGCAAATTAGGCTAATTATAATTGGCTAAGTTAACCTATCTATAAGTCCCTAGTATATGGTAGGGCATGTAGGTTTAGGGACCACAGCATAGGTAGTGCACCCATAGGTGCACTGCTGAGGTGCCCAGTGTCATTTTAAAGGCAGGCCTGCCTTGCTGGCTGCTTTTAAATTAAAGTTATATGCAAATTCGACATTGGAATTAAAAGTAGTTCCAAAGTCTTAAACTACCTTATTTTTACATATAGGTCACCCCTAAGGTGTGCCCTATGTGCCCCTAGGGCTGGGTGCCATGTAACTATAAGCAGGGACTTTATAAAAATAGTTTTTATAAGCCCTGGTGAGGTAAAAACAGCCAAGTTCGTTTTTCCCTCATTGTAGTAAATGGCCTTCATAGGCTAGAATGGGGAGACTTTATTTTAATTTTTAAAGTCTCCTTAAATGATGGATACTAAGAGTTTGGTATCAAATTAATTGTTGTAATAAATTAATTAATTGTTGTAATAAATCCCACAACTTCCAGTTGTGGGATTTAATATAACTTGTTCAGGTAAAGAGTTTTAAACTTTACCTGAAAAGTTGCCAATTTCAGCCCTGCATTGTTTTTGCTGCTGTGCTCTGATTGGCTAGCCTCTAGCAGCCTGGCCAGACTGCCTTGATGAGGTGTGAAGTGGCCTGGCTTCACACAAAGGAATGTGCCTGTGGGAGAGAATGTCCCCTCAGCAGAGGGTGAGGCAGGAAGGGGGAGGGCTGCCAAACTGGTCTTCAAAGGCAGAGAAGGACATTTGGAGCAACCAGCAACACCCCCACATCCTGCAACCCCAGACAACTAGGTGCCCCCTTGATTAGATTAGGAGAGGGCAGGAGAGGGGTGTGTTTATGATTTTTAGCCACACCAGTGGATGGGCTCAGCCAGATGTAACCTCCAAAAATCAGAATCAGCCACGATGGATTTTTGGAGAATGTTGCCTCCTGGGATTGATTTTTGCCACACTTCCCAGGAAGTGGTCATCAGAGGGGGGGGGGCCCTGCACCTGATTGGAGAACCAGGACCCCCCTGCTTTTCACCCAGGAGCAAGGATAAAACTGGCAGACCTGCACCCACACCTCAGATCCCCATCAGATTCCAACAAGGAAGAACCAAAGGAGAAGAAGGACTGCCCTGCTGGACCCCTGGCCTGTACCTGGAACCTGCACTCAGAAGGACTGAACCAGCTGCACACTTGGGCTTCACCACAAGAAGGACTTTGCCTGGCTTCAACTGGTTCAAGGAGGGACTCCCTGTTTGCTACAGGTGAAAAATTGCTAACCAGAGTCCCCTGCACCAACTCCTGAAGAAATCAACCAGCTGGCCACTGCCCAGTGGCCAAAAAGGAGTTTGCGCCAGGTGCATTCTGGGAGTTGTAGTCCGCACCCCCAAGGACCATCTCAGAACTTCTGGACCCTTGGGGTGAGCTGTGGACCTCAAAAGAACCTTAAAAGGACATCTGGGAGAAGCCCTAGAAGTTTGGAGAACTTTTGAAAAAAAGCTCCATAGATGGACCGACCCGCCGCAGCAACTCTAGCCGGCTTGCCTCAACCGCGACCCGGCCTGATTTGCTGGTTCATACCGGTAAAGAAAATCTCTGAAAAAGAGACTAAGGTGGTCATTACAACCCTGGCGGATGGTGTTAAAGCGGCGGTAAGACCGCCAACAGGCCGGCGGTAAAAAAATTGCAATTACGACCGTGGCGGAAACCGCCAACAAAGACAGCCACTTTAACACTCAGACCGCCACGGCGTGGCAGTCACCGCCAACAGACAGGCGGGAGACAATGTACTGCCCACACTATTATGACAGGCCAATCCGCCACCATTTCCGGGGCGGATTCACCGCAGATAAAAACACGGCGGAAACAGGAATTTCGAAGGGAAAACGCTCACCTCTACACACCCCACGAGGAACGAGGACACCATGGACCCGGAACTCCAAATTCTACCTGCGATACTCTTCCTGCTCCTCTACCAGGAGCACGAACGCCGGCGGCGAAGACCACGGTGAGTACTGCACCTACGACACAGGGGAGAGGGGAGGCAAAAAACAGAGACACACACACGCAACACCCCCACCCACACCCTCACCCACTACAACACACACACTAATACAGCATGATACATTATAGTTACACACCCCCAAGCCCACCGGAAGAATGCAAAGGCAAAAGGAAATGAGTGTAACCATTGTAATATATTAAAATCCAGTACTCAAACATATATATACACTATAAACAAATATATACACCAATAATACAAGTCCAGGTATTGCACCATTTATAGTCCGTGGACCACTGGGCCCAAAATGCATGGGCGAGGCCCACACTCGATACCCGATCAAAACAGAGAGAACACTGCAGGGGCATCAGATAGAAATACAACAGGCACCTCAGGGGGAATGGAAGGGGGGGCACCTCAGCCGGATGAGTGCACGACGTCAGATCCACGAGGGGGCTCAATGCCCACTGTTCAATCCTGGGGAGTGCAAAGCCACAGTCTCACAAGTCT
The DNA here is from genome assembly GCF_031143425.1 of Pleurodeles waltl. Classification (NCBI taxonomy): domain Eukaryota; kingdom Metazoa; phylum Chordata; class Amphibia; order Caudata; family Salamandridae; genus Pleurodeles; species Pleurodeles waltl. Next base: position 341,456,506 of record NC_090449.1, on the reverse strand, counting down.
CTACAGTGGGTGGATTGCCCACTGGTCCATCCTGGGGAGTGCAAAGCCACAGTCTCTCAAGTCTCTACAGTGGGTGGGTTGCCCACTGCCATATCCTGGGGAGTGCAAAGCCACAGTCTCTCAAGTGGATAACAGTCTCCATTGGTTCTGGAGGGGGACTGGTGCCCAGAGTGCTTCATCCTGTGAAGGACAGAGGTAGTGGATGGATGTCTCCACTGGTTCTGGAGGGGGACTGGTGCCCAGAGTGCTTCATCCTGTGAAGGACAGAGGTAGTGGATGCATGTCTCCACTGGTTCTGGAGGGGGACTGGTGCCCAGAGTGCATCCCTCACCCCGTGACGGACCCAGTTGCGTCAGTGCCCCTGCCGCTCATGGGCTAGCGGTGCTTGATTTGGCGGTGCCCTGTTCAGCGGTGCTTGATTTGGCCGTGCCCTGTTCAGCGGTGCTTGAGTTGGCGGTGTCCTGTTCAGCAGTGCTTGAGTTGGCGGTGCCCTGTTCAGCGGTGCTTGAGTTGGCGGTGCCCTGTTCAGCGGTGCTTGAGGCGGCGGTGCCCTATTCAGCGGTGCTTGAGTTGGCGGTGCCCTGTTCAGCGGTGCTTGAGTGGGCGGTGCCCTGTTCAGCGGTGCTTGAGGCGGCGGTGCCCTGTTCAGCGGTGCTTGAGTTGGCGGTGCCCTGTTCAGCAGTGCTTGAGTTGGCGGTGTCCTGTTCAGCGGTGCTTGAGTTGGTGGTGCCCTGTTCAGCGGTGCTTGAGGCGTCGGTGCCCTGTTCAGCGGTGCTTGAGTTGGCGGTGCCCGGGCCAGCGGTGCTTGTGCTGACGGTCCTTCATGGCCCAGTGGGGCTTGTGCTGGCGGTCCTTCATGGCCCAGCGGGGCTTGTGCTGGCGGTCCTTCATGGTCCAGCGGGGGTTGTGCTGGTGGTGGCCTCCTGGGCAGCTAGGCTGGGGCTGGCGGGGCCCTCCTGGGCAGCTGGGCTGGGGCTGGCGGGGCCCTCCTGGGCAGCTGGGCTCGGGCTGGCGGGGTGCTCCTGGGCAGCGGGGATGATGGCGGTCTTCTCCGCCGTGCAGCTCTTCCCAGACTTGCCGGGTTTCTTGTGGCCCTTCCCCACCTTGGGAGGTGTAACAGCTGAGTTCACACTCCCACCGGGACCCCTGGGAGCGGCTTTGGTGGCTGGAGTCTTCCCCCTCTCCCGCCGGGCTCTGGCCAACTTCTGATGCTTCACAGGGGGGGGCTGGCTGTGCTGTGGCTCCGTGCAACACTGGATGTCCTGGTGGCCGGTGCACTCTACATACCTGTGACAACAGGCACCACTGGTCCCGTAGATGTTGTGGCTGAGGTGCTTCTTCGGGACCTATGAGATGGACGGGGTGGGGGATGTGTGGGAAAAAGGTCAAGGCTGGACAGGAAAAGTTTTTTGGAGACACTGGAACGGGTAGCTGGAGGGGGTTTGGGAGTGGAGGAATAGGTGGTGGTTGTAGGAGGTGTACGTTTGGTGACTTTGGGTGCAGGTGCATGCGCTGGAGGCTGTCGTGAGGTGGATGGCTGTTGGGTGGGTGTGTGCCTGCGTTTGTGTATCTTGGGAGGGGCCGTCACAGACACACTGGGAGAGGACACAGGGGACGTGTGAATGGTAGTGGGGGTGGTGAGTGCACGTGAGCGGGGTGTGCTGGTGAGGGACGTAGTGGCTGTAGAGGTAGTGCATGCAGGTGTGAGTGTAGATGAGAATGGGAGGGAGGAGGGAGACGACGAGGAGGGGGACCCAGTGGAGGCAGTGGATGATGGTGTGTCTGCATGTGTGTGTTTCTTGCATGAGTGCCCGTAGGATGTATGGTGCTTATGTTTGCCTGAGCTTCCCTTGTGTGGTGAGGTGTGTGCAGGCTGGTCTGATGGTGTGCTTGGGATAGGCAGAGGTACAGGGGATTGGGTCTGGGTGGAGGAAGTTGGAGGGGGGAGGCTAGAGATGGGGACAATGGCTGCCATCAGTGCTGAGGCCAGAGTTTGAAAAGCTCGGTGAAGGGCCGCCTGTCCAGAATGAATGCCCTCCAGGAATGCATTAGTTTGTTGCAACTGCCTTTCTACACCCTGGATGGCATTCAAAATGGTAGACTGCCCAACAGTGAGGGACCTGAGGAGGTCAATGGCCTCCTCACAGAGGGCAGCAGGGGTGAGGTGCCTGGGGCAAAGGTGATGCCCACCCTCCTGGGTGAGCGGGCACGGGCGAAGGCTGAGGGGCTGCTGGGAGGGCGGTGCTGGTAGGGGGGTGGCGGCTGTACCTGTAGATGCCGGAAGCACAGATGTTGCCGCCACCACAAGGGAGCTCCCATCAGAGGACGAGTCTGTGTCGCTGGTGTCAGCTCCTGTCCCCGCCGTGGAGCTCCCCTCGCCCTCCGTCCCACTGGTGAATTCAGACTCCGTAGTCTCGCCCTCCAGGGCCATGTGGGATGCAGCTCCCTCCTGCGCCGGTGCCACTGCTCCTCCGCCTGATGATGCTAATGCACACAAAAACAGGAAGACCAAAAAAAGGGGGGGGGGAGACAGAAGAAAGACATGTTGAGTGCATGGATTACCGCTACCGTAGGCGGACAAGACAGACACAGAGGCCCCCTGCACTACGCCGCACTCTTGGGCTCCACAGTGCAATTCCTGGGAAATGGCCTACAAGGCTGTGGACAACATCTGCACACATAGATGACACAGGGGCATGAATAGCTGTACTTGGCACTCTACAGAGGTGGGTGGGGGGCCACAGGGCCATGCCTTACAGAGGGGCCTAGTCTACGGAACTCGCCCTGGCCTAGGGAAACCCACAGCCCTCCTCCCCCACCCAGACAACTCCACTGCGCGCAAAGTCAGCTGAATGAGAGTGTACTCACCCCCTTGTGTCTGCTGTGATGCCCTCAAGCGCCCATCCAACTCCGGGTAGGCCACCGCCAGGATCCTGAACATCAGCGGGGTCATGGTTCGACGGGCACCCCTCCCACGTTGGGAGGCCATCCCCAGCTGAGCCTCCGCCGTCTTCTTGCTCCAGCGGCGAATGTCCTCCCATCTTTTCCGGCAGTGGGTGCTCCGTCTGTGGTAGACCCCCAGGGTCCGGACGTCCTTTGCGATGGCACGCCAAATATCTTTCTTCTGGTGGGCGCTGACCTACATAAAATGTACAGGGGAAGAAGAGAAGTCATTACCAACTGCACCGTCAAAGTGAGTGGCCCCCATCCCTACCCTTGCCATGTGGCACATGCAGTTACCATCTTACATGCACGCAGCACTCTGCCCTCTTAAATCCAGCCCACAGGCATAGCCCATACGACATGCTCCCTGTGTACTTACCTGTTTGTCTGGAGGACAGTAGAGTAGCGTGTACTGGGGGAGGACCCCCATCAACGAGCTTCTCCAACTCCTCCGATGTGAAGGCAGGGGCCCTTTCCCCAGACGCACAAGCCATTGTCTCTTCCAGACCGAGGTCACAGCAGCACTTGCGGTGTAGGTCCTCTCCTGTCGAAGATCAGGTATCGAGTGATTGAAGTGATAGAAAATGGCGGTCACGTCCGCGGCGGTCACGTCCGCGGCGGTGCGTACCATCCCCGCCGGCATACATCGTCATTGGCTCCTGGGACCCACAGGGTCCAATGTTAACAACGGTGTACAACGCCAGCGCAGTTACCTCACATCCCATTATCCCACTTTAGAGGTCAGGCAGCTGCCATTTCAGGGGCCCACATGGCCTCATTTTCAACTGCGTCACACATACCTAGGCCTAGCCTCAACACACATACAGGCCACCTTTTGTGTATGATTGGTGTTCTGGGTAAACTGTGGCTACGTACCTCTGAGTTGTTTGACTCTGTGCTCGCTGTTGTCCTTCATAGGCACCGTCCGCTGGGACATGTGAGGAGATGGCGGCATCCTCCTGTGTACCGACCGTTGGTGGACCTGTCGACAATGGAGGAGCGACATTTGATAATCACCTACAGGTTTGACCGTGCCACAATCCAGGAACTGTGTACCCAGTTGGAGCCAGACCTGATGTCAGCAATCCGCCATCCCACAAGAATCCCCCCTCAAGTGCAGGTGCAGTCAGTGCTCCATTTCCTTGCAAGTGGGTCATTTCAAACAACAGTAGCCATGGCATCAGGGATGTCCCAGCCTATGTTTTCCAATGTGTTGTCCACAGTGTTGTCTGCCCTTCTGAAACAAATGCGGAGCTACATCGTTTTCCCTCAGGTGGAGGATTCGCCTACAGTGAAAGGTGATTTCTATGCCCTAGGACATATCCCCAACATCATATGTGCCATTGATGGGACCCATGTAGCTTTGGTACCCCCCCCACAGGAGTGAACAGGTGTATAGAAACAGGAAGAGTTATCATTCAATGAATGTACAGATGGTATGTTTGGCCGACCAGTACATCTCCCATGTGAATGCCATGTTCCCTGGCTCAGTGCATGACGCCTACATCCTGCGGAATAGCAGCATCCCTTTTTTGATGGGTCAACTCCAGAGGCACCGTGTGTGGCTATTAGGTGAGCCCCTGGAAGCAAGACAGTGGGAATGGTTGTCTGGGGTTATCCCTACAGGTTAGTGTGTGTCTAACAGTTGTCCTTCACCATTTGCAGGTGACTCTGGGTACCCCAACCTGTCATGGCTACTGACAGTGAGGAATCCCAGGACAAGGGCAGAGGAACGCTACAATGAGGCCCATGGGCGAACTAGGAGGGTGATCGAGCGGGCCTTTGGCCTCCTGAAGGCCAGGTTCAGGTGCCTCCACATGACAGGTGGATACCTATTCTACTCACCAAAGAAGGTGTGCCAGATCATCGTGGCCTACTGTATGCTTCACAACTTGGCTTTTCGACGACAGGTGCCTTTTCTGCAGGAGGATGGTACAGATGGCGGTGTTGTGGCAGCTGTGGAGCCTGTAGACAGTGATGAGGATTAAGCAGAGGAAGAAGACATGCAGAACAGGGACTCAGTGATCCAGCAATATTTCCAGTGAAACACAGGTGAGAATACAATCCTGCCTACTACATGTACTTTTACACTACTACCTCTATCCTGTCTGTCGTTTTCACCCAGTGTATGGTCACTGAGTTGTCACTTTCCCTTACGGTTTCACAGATGTGGGTCCCACTGTGTGTCATCTGCTTACATTCCTCATGGACTAGAGCTGTGTGACATAGGTATGTTGACATTACTATTTCAAACACATTTTGTCACTGTAATTGATAATACACTATTTCGAAATCACAGACAAACTCCAGATCATTTTGTGCTTTAGGTGTGTTTATTTCAATGCAAAATATTGGAGGGGGAAGTTAATTGGTGAGGGGTGATGGCGGAGGAGTGTCCATGGCAGAGTCCAGTCTATTAGTCTCACAGGCGCATTGGCCATATGGGCATAGGAAGTGTAGCTGGGGCAGTTTAATTATGGACAGGGTGACAAAGTGGGACAGTAGGATGACAATCAGGGTGGTCTCATTTCTTGGCGGGGGTCTTGGCATTGTTCTCTGTCTTGTTCCTGGATCTCAGGGACCGGTTGCGGGGTGGTTCTCCCCTGCAGGGGGTGGGGTGCTGGTGTGGTGGTCCTGTGGTGGGGCGTCCTGTCCACTAGCGCCGGTGGAGGTGGTGGGCAGTTCATCGTCCATGCTAGTGTCAGGGGCCCCTTGTTGTGCCAAAGTGTCCCTCCTGGTGTTGAGTACTTCCTTCAGCACCCCTACGATGGTGCCCAGGGTGGAGCTGATGGTTCTGAGTTCCTCCCTGAAGCCCAAATACTGTTCCTCCTGCATGCGCTGGGTCTCCTGGAACTTGGCCAGTACCGTTGCCATTGTCTCCTGGGAGTGGTGGTATGCTCCCATGATGGAGGAGAGGGCCTCGTGGAGAGTGGATACCCTTGGCCTGTCCGCCCCCTGTCACACGGCAGCCCTCCCAGTTCCCCTGTGTTCCTGGGCCTCCGTCCCCTGGACCGTGTGCCCACTGTCACTGCCCCCAGGTCCCTATTGTTGTTGGGGTGGAGGGTTATCCTGGGTTCCCTTTAGTTGTGGACACACAGCTGATTGACGTGTCCTGGGGACAGAGGTATGGGCCCGCTGGGTGGGTGCTGTGCTGGTGTTTCCAGAGGGGGGAAGGTCTGTGGTGGCCTGTGCCTGTATGAGGGGAACCGCCAGCAAAGGATACCGCCCTGATTGTCATCCCACTGTCCCACATTGTCACCCTGTCCAACTTTAAACTGCCCCTGCTCCACTTTCCACAGGCATTTGGACAATGCACCTGTGATACTGATAGTCTGGACTCTGCCATGGACAATCCTCCACCATCAACCCTCACCGATTTGCAACCACCCATCCAAATTAGAGCACTTGAATAAACACACTTATTGCACATAAACAATCTGGAGTCTGTCTGTGATTTTAACAAATGTATTAGACATGACAGTGCCAAAATGTTTATTCACATTGTGATGCCAACAAACCGCTGTCACACAGCTGTAGTCCATGGGGAAACAAAGCAGATGTCACGCAGTGGGGCCCACAGCTCTGAAATCGGAAGGGAAAGTCACAACACTGTTACCATACACTGGGGGAAAAAGTCAGACAGTAGAGAGGTAGGAGTCTTTAGGTAAATGTAATATGCCGGTGTCTACTCTTACCTGTGTGTCATTGAAAATACTGCTCTATTACTGTGTTCCTGTTGTCTATGTCGTCCTCTTCGGCTTCCTCCTCTTCACTCTCCACAGGCTCCACAGCTGCTACAACACCACCATCTGGACCATCCTCCTGCAGAAAAGGCAACTGGCATCGCAAAGCCAGGTTGTGAAGCATACAGCAGGCCACGATGATCTGGCACACCTTCTTTGGTGAGTACATTAGGGATCCACCAGTCATATGGAGGCACCTGAACCTGGCCTTCAGAAGGCCAAAGGTGCGTTCGATCACCCTCCTAGTCCGCCCATGGGCCTCATTGTAGCGTTCCTCTGCCCTGGTCCTGGGATTCCTCACTGGGGTCAGTAGCCAGGACAGGTTGGGGTAACCAGAGTCCCCTAATAGCCACACCCGGTGCCTCTGGAGTTGACCCATCACATACGGGATGCTGCTATTCCGCAGGATGTAGGCGTCATGCACTGACCCAGGGAACTTGGCATTAACATGGGAGATGTACTGGTCAGCCAAACACACCATCTGTACATTCATGGAATGATAACTTTTCCTGTTCCTGTACACTTGTTCACTCCTGCTGGGGGGTACCAAAGCCACGTGTCCCATCAATGGCACCTATGATGTTGGGGATATGTCCAAGGGCATAGAAATCACCCTTCACTGTAGGCAAATCCCCCACCTCAGGGAACATGATGTAGCTCCGCATGTGTTTTTGTGCAGGGCAGACAACACTCTGGACAACACCTTGGAAAACATGGGCTGCTATGGCCACTGTTGTTTGAAATGACCCACTTGCTAAGAAATGGAGTACTGACAGCACCTGCACTAGAGGGGGGATCCCTGTGGGTTGGCGGATGGGTGACATCAGGTCTGCCTCCAGCTAGGCACACAGTTCATGTATAGTGGCTCGGTCAAGCCTGTATGTCAGAATGACATGTCGTTCCTCCATTGTCAACAGGTCCACCAGCGGTCTGTACACAGGAAGATTCCTCCATCTCCTCGCATGTCCCAGCGGACAACAGCGAGCACAGAGTCAATCAACCCATAGGTACGTTCCCACATCTTGCACACAACACGATTCACTATGCATTGAATGGTTTGTATGAGTGTTGAGGAAAGGCCTAGGTATGTGTGACGCAGTAGAAATTAAGCCATGTGGGCCCTTGAAATGGCGGCTGCCTGACCTGTGAAGTGTGACAATGGGATGTGAGGTCAATGCGCTTGCGTGGCATACCGTGGCGGTAGGCGGTCGAAGACCGCGGCGCAAAGCTGCATTGGTTAACATTGAAGCCTATGGGTTTCACGAGCCAATGACGATGTGCGCCAGCGGTCGCGGTACGCACCGCCGCGGTACGCACCGCCGCGGGCATGACCACCATTTTCTATCAGCTTAATCACTCGATACCTGATCTTCCACAGGAGAGGACCTACACTGCAAGTGCTGCTGTGACCTCGGTCTGGAAGAGACAATGGCTGCTGCGACTGGGGAAGGGCCCCTGCCTTCACTTCTGAAGAATTGGAGAAACTCGTGGATGGGGTCCTCCCCCAGTATGCGCTACTCTACGGTCCTCCAGACCAACAGGAAAGTACACTGGGACCATGCTTTGTGGCCAATGCCTGGGTTGAGTCGGGTGGATGAAAGATGGTGGGGAGGGGAGCGATTGAGGCATTCATCAGACGACAGATGAGAGCATGTGCCACATGGCAAGGGTGGGGATGGGGGGCCACTCACATCGAGCATGCAGAAGGTGATGACAATTTTTCTCTCCCTGTACATGTCACATAGGTCAGCGCCCACCAGAAAGTCGCGATTTGGCGTGCCATCGCCAAGAACGTCCGGACCCTGGGGGTCCACGACAGACGGGGCACCCACTGCTGGAAGAGGTGGGAGGACATCCGACGCGGGAGCAGGAAGACGGCGGAGGCTCTGCTGGGGATGGCCTCCCAACGTAGGAGGGGTGCCAGTCGTCAATTGACCCCCCTGATGTCTCAGATCCTGGCGGTGGCCTACCCCGATTTGGATGGGCGCGTGAGGACATCACAGCAGACACAAGGGGGTGTGTACAAATACATTCTGCTGACTTTGCGCGCAGTGGAGGTGTCTGGGTGGGGGAGGAGGGCTGTGGGTATCCCTAGGCCAGGGCGATTTCTGTAGGCTAGGCCCCTCCGTAAGGCATGGCCATGTGCCCCGCCCCCCACCTCTGTAGGGTGCCAAGTACAGGTATCCATGGCCCTGTGTCATCTATGTGTGCAGTTGTCGTCCATAGGCTTGTAGGCCATGTCCCACGGATTGCGTAGTGGACCCCAAGTGCGCGGCGTAGTGCAGGGGGCTTCTGTGTCTGTCTTGTCCGCCAACGGTAGCGGTAATCCATGCACTCAACATGTCTTTATTTCTCCTCCCCCCCTTTTTTGTGGTCTTCCTGTTCATGTGTGCATTAGCATCATCAGGCGGAGGAGAAGTGGCATCGGAGCACGAGGGAGCTGCATCTCACATGGCCATGGCGGGCCATGCAACTGACTCGGATTTCACCAGTGAGACGGAGGGCGAGGGGAGCTCCACAGCGGGGACTCGTGCTGATGTCAGTGACAGCAACTCGTCCTCTGAAGGGAGCTCCCTTGTGGTGGCGGCAACATCCGTGCCCCCCGCAACAACAGGTACAGCCGCCACCCAGCGCATCAGCACGGCCCTCCCAGCAGCCCCTCAGCGTTTGCCCCCTGCCCGCTCACCCAGGAAGGTGGGCATCTCCTTCGCCCCAGGCACCTCAGGCCCTGCCCCTGTCACCCCTGCTGCCCTCAGTGAGAAAGTCATTGACCTCCTAAGGACCCTCATTGTTGGGCAGTCTAGCCTTTTGAATGCCATCCAGGGTGTACAAAGAGAGGTGCACCAGAGTAATGCATACCTGGAGGGCATTCATTCTGGTCAGGCTGCCCATCAGCGATCGTTCAACGCTCTGGCCTCAGCACTGACGGCAGCAATTGTCCCTGTCTCTAGCCTCCCCCCTCCAACTTCCTCCACCCAGACCCAATCCCATGTACCTCTGCCTATCCCAGACACATCATCAGACCAGCCTGCACACACCTCAACACCCAAGGGAAGCTCATCCAGACATAAGCACCACACATCACACAAGCATTCACACAAGCAACATCCACATGCAGACATACCAACAGCCACTGCCTCTACTGTGTCCCCCTCCTCCTCGTCTCCCTCCTCCCTCCCTGTGACGTCTCCACTCACACTTGCATGCACAACATCTTCAGCCACTACGTCCATCACCAGCACACCCACCAGAACACTCCGCACACGTGCAGTCACCACCCCCACTACCATTTACACGTCCCCTGTGTCCTCTCCAAGTGTGTCTGTCACCCCCTCCTCCAAACTACACAAACGCAGGCAGCCACCCACCCAACAGCCATCCACCTCACGACAGCCTCCAGCCCAAGCACCTGCACCCAAAGACACCAGACTTCACACTCCTACAAACACATCCTCTTCCTCCACTCCCATACCCACTACACCTACCCGTCCCTCTCTTTCCAAATTGATTTTCCTTTCCAAACTTGACCTCTTTCCTACATCTCCCCCACCCCGTCCGTCTCATAAGACTCCAATCAGCACCTCAGCCACCACAAAACTGGGACCAGTGAAGACTGTTGTCCATGGACTGTGGAGTCCCCCACCCTCAAGGGCATCCAGTTCAGCTAGGAGCCAAGGTATGGCCAGCCCACCACCGGAAAAGCATCCTAAGATTGCCAGTGCCCGGCGCGAGCGACCAAAGACCCCAGGGACCAAAATTCCTACATTGGCACCGTCAGGAAGTGAGGTGCCACCTGGCACACCGCCAAAGGTGGGAAAGGGCCACAAGCGTGCAGGGAAGGGTGGGAAGGGCAGCACGCCCGACAAGTCCGGCAGCAGGCCAGCTGGCCAGTAGGGCCCCACAAGCCCCATCCCAGGTGTGCAGGAGGACACACACAGGCCCGGTACTGGTGCCCAGGAGGGCCCCGCCAGCCACAGCCCAGCTGCCCAGGAGGGCCCCGCCAGCCACAGCCCAGCTGCCCAGGAGGGCCCCGCCAGCCACAGCCCAGCTGGGCAATGAAGGACCGCCAGCCACAGCCCAGCTGGGCAATGAAGGACCGCCAACTCAAGCACCGCTGAACATGGCAAGGACTGCCAAGGCAAGCACCGCTGAACAGGGCAAGGACCGCCAAGGCAAGCACCGCTGAACAGGGCAAGCACCGCTGAACAGGGCAAGGACCGCTGAACTGGGCCCTTCATCTCAAGCACCGCTGAACTGGGCCCTTCATCTCAAGCACCGCTCCGCCGGGCCCTTCATCTCAAGCACCGCTCCGCTGGGCACCGCTGTCTCAAGCACCGCTCCGCTGAGCCCTTCATCTCAAGCACCGCTGAACTGGGCCCTTCATCTCAAGCACCGCTGTACTGGGCCCTTCATCTCAAGCACCGCTCCGCTGGGCCCTTCATCTCAAGCACCTCTCCGCTGGGCACCGCCGTCTCAAGCACCGCTCCGCTGGGCCCTTCATCTCAAGCACTGCTGAACTGGGCCCTTCATCTCAAGCACCGCTAAACTGGGCCCTTCATCTCAAGCACCGCTCCGCTGGGCCCTTCATCTCAAGCACCGCTCCGCTGGGCCCTTCATCTCAAGCACCACTCCGCTGGGCACCGCCGTCTCAAGCACTGCTGCACTGGGCCCTTCATCTCAAGCACCGCTGAACTGGGCCCTTCATCTCAAGCACCGCTGAACTGGGCCCTTCATCTCAAGCACCGCTGAACTGGGCCCTTCATCTCAAGCACCGCTGAACTGGGCCCTTCATCTCAAGCACCGCTGAACTGGGCCCTTCATCTCAAGCACCGCTCCGCTGGGCCCTTCATCTCAAGCACCGCTGAACTGGGCCCTTCATCTCAAGCACCGCTCCGCTGGGCCCTTCATCTCAAGCACCGCTCTGCTGGGCACCGCCGTCTCAAGCACCGCTGCACTGGGCCCTTCATCTCAAGCACCGCTGAACTGGGCCCTTCATCTCAAGCACGCTGAACTGGGCCCTTCATCTCAAGCACCGCTGAACTGGGCCCTTCATCTCAAGCACCGCTCCGCTGGGCCCTTCATCTCAAGCACCGCTCCGCTGGGCACCGCCGTCTCAAGCACCGCTGCACTGGGCCCTTCATCTCAAGCACCGCTGAACTGGGCCCTTCATCTCAAGCACCGCTGAACTGGGCCCTTCATCTCAAGCACCGCTGAACTGGGCCCTTCATCTCAAGCACCGCTCCGCTGGGCCCTTCATCTCAAGCACCGCTCCGCTGGGCACCGCCGTCTCAAGCACCGCTGCACTGGGCCCTTCATCTCAAGCACCGCTCCGCTGGGCACCGCCGTCTCAAGCACCGCTGAACTGGGCCCTTCATCTCAAGCACCGCTCCGCTGGGCCCTTCATCTCAAGCACCGCTCCGCTGGGCACCGCCGTCTCAAGCACCGCTGAACTGGGCCCTTCATCTCAAGCACCGCTCCGCTGGGCACTGCCGTCTCAAGCACCGCTGAACTGGGTCCTTCATCTCAAGCACCGCTCCGCTGGGCCCATCATCTCAAGCACCGCTCCGCTGGGCACCGCCGTCTCAAGCACCACTGCACTGGGCCCTTCATCTCAAGCACCGCTCTGCTGGGCACCGCCGTCTCAAGCACCGCTGAACTGGGCCCTTCATCTCAAGCACCGCTGGCCCATTGGCGGAAGGGGCAGGCCCGCATCTGTGTCGGGCAGGGCTGCACTCAGCACTCTGGGCACTAGTCCCCCTTCAGTACCAGTGGAGACTGTTATCCACTTGAGAGACTGTGGCTTTGCACTCCCCAGGATTGAACAGTGGGCAAACCACCCACTGTAGAGACTTGAGAGACTGTGGCTTTGCACTCCCCAGGATGGCACAGTGGGCAACCCACCCACTGTAGAGACTTGAGAGACTGTGGCTTTGCACTCCCCAGGATATGGCAGTGGGCAAGCTACCCACTGTAGAGACTTGAGACACGGTGGCTTTGCACTCCCCAGGATATGGCAGTGGGCAAGCCACCCACTGTAGAGACTTGAGAGACTGTGGCTTTGCACTCCCCAGGATGGCACAGTGCCATGGAGGCCCCTCGTGGATCTGGCGTCGTGGACTCATCAGGCTGAGGTGCCCCCCCTTGCCTTCCCCCTGAGGTGCCTGTAGTTTTCCTATCTGATGCCCCTGCAGTGTTCTCTCCGTTGGAGGCAGGTATCCTGTGTGGGCTTTGCCCATGTGTTTTGGCCCAGTGGCCCACGAACAATGGCTGATGGACATATCGGACTGGACAATTTATGTATATGAAGTTATAGATGTGTGATATATTTTATACTCAGTCTTACAATATAATTCTATATTTATAATCAATTCCTTTTGCCTTTGCATTCTTCCGTGGGGTTTGGGGGTGTAACTGTGATGTGTTGCTATGCATTGATGTGTGTGTTGTAGTGGGTGAGGGTGGGTGTGTCGCATATGTGTGTCCCCTTAATTTTTTGCCTCCCCCTCCCCTGTGTCGTAGGTGCAGTACTCACCGTTGTCTTCTGCGCCGGCGTTTGTGCTCCTGGTAGAGGAGCAGGAAGACAATGGCTGGTAGGATGTGTAGTTCGGGTTCCATGCTGTCCAGATTCCTCGTGGGGTGTATGGAGGTGAGCGTTTTCCGTTTGAAATGTCTTTTTCCGCCGTGTTTTTATCGGCGGGGCTACCGCCCCGGAAAAGGTGGCGGGTTGGTGGGTTGTGATAGGGTGGGCGGTACATTGTCTCCCGCCTGTCTGTTGGCGGTGACCGCTGCGCTGTTTGTTTGTCCCGCCGTGGCGGGCGGTGTGTTAAAGTGGCGGTCTCTGTTGGCGGTTTCCGCCAGGGTCGGAATTGCATTTTTTTTACCGCCAGCCTGTTGGCGGTTTGACCGCCGCTTTAACACCGACCGCCAGGGTTGGAATGACCCCCTAAGTGTGAAGGTAAACTTTTAACCGAGGCCTCCCGCGGCCTGTAGTCGAGCAGGGCTCCATCACGGTTGGCCTTAAACTTTGACTTTGCCCCGGTCGAGGTGCAACCCGATTGGCGCTTTTTGTTTCTAGGCGCTAAAAAAACAATAATTCTTTAAAAATTCATATCTCCGGTTCTCCTTATCCGATTTTATTCGTTTTTTTGTCATTATAAAGAGAAAAATATAATCTATTTTTATAAATTGGTTTTGGATTTTTAAACTGTTTCCTGTGTTTTATTTAATTACTGTTTTTTGATATTTGAATGCTTTACACTCTGTCTCCTAAGTTAAGCCTTGACGCTCGTTGCCAAGCTACCAAGGGTTGAGCTGGGGTTAATTTACTGAGACCTAACTGGACCTTAGTGGAGGTTAGTGGCCTATTGCTAGGTGTAGATACTTACCTGCCCTTACCAATAACCCATTTTCCAACATTTCACAGCATTTTTTAGAAAACTCAACTGCTTGATTGGGGAAGCGCGTCTTGTTTGGAGGAGGAGGTGTCACCTGGTAACAAGGGCAGGAGCCCTTTAAATTCCACTTCGTGCTCCCACCGCCGCGGGAAGCGCGTCTTGTTTGGAGGAGGAAGTGTCGCCTGGTAGCAAGGGCAGGAGCCCTTTAAATTCCACTTCGCGCTCCCGCCGCCGCAGGAAGCGCGTCTTGTTTGGAGGAGGAGGTTTTGCTTGGTAGCAAGGGCAGGAGCCCTTTAAATTCCACTTTGCGCTCCCGCCGCCGCGAGAAGCCCGTCTTGTTTGGAGGAGGAGGTGTCGCCTGGTAGCAAGGGCAGGAGCCCTTTAAATTCCACTTCACGCTCCCGCCGCCGCGGGAAGCGCGTCTTGTTTGGAGGAGGAGGTGTCACCTGGTAACAAGGGCAGGAGCCCTTTAAATTCCAGTTCGCGCTCCCGCCGCCGCGGGACGCGCGTGGGCAGCGCCCAGGCCAAGCCCGGGCCAAGGGTGGGCCCATCCTGCGCCCATCCGCGCCTGACAGAGGCTGGGCTGGGCCACCCACCTGACGCCCCACTTTCGGAGGGCTGTAAGGAGAGGATTTTGTCTTGCAGCTGAGCCGGTTCTGTGGACAGAGGATCCTGCTGACTTTTTGCGAGGTAAGGGCAGGAACCAGGCCCCCCTCGCCCACTGGTCCTTGGTGTTTGGGGCGGGGACAGCCCCTTTAAGACTCTTTCCGCGCCCGCTGCCGTGGGTTGCGCTTCTTGGATTCTGTTGACTTGTTGCGAGGTAGGGGCAGGAACCAGGCCCCCCTTGCCCACTGGTCCTTGGTGTCTGGGGCAGGGATAGCCCCTTTAAGACTCTTTTGCCGTGACTATTGGTGCCTGGGCCGGGCCATTCCCCTTCCTTTTTGCTCTTGGGGGTTCCTCTGTTTGCTTGCCATCTGCAGTAGGGGTCGTAGAGTGTACAAACCATTGTATGGTGTGGGGTTTCTAACAGTACCAAGAGGGACTCGTTTGTATCCCTATAGTTTGGGTTTCACTCCAAGGCCCTTAGATTTTAGTAAGGAAGATGGGTCGTTGGCGGGGGGGGTTCGAAGAGAAGCCTGGATCTAATAAAACCCTAGACGGCTTTTTACAAAAGGCCGTCAGGGCTCTAGAGAAAGAAATAGAGCTGGTGCAGCGCCGTTTAGCAGTTCCATCTTCTCCAGCTATTTTTGTAGCCCATGACGACCTCCCCATACAGTCCACCTCGCACACCGGATCTCTACCTATAGCGTCCCCCCTTTCCCCTTCCCCTGTAGGTACTTTCCTGAAGTCTCAGGGTGAAGCGCCAAATGACCCCATTCCATCTGCATTGCTGATTTCACCGACTAGGAGCCTTTCAAAGAGTGAGCTCCCCACCACCATCGTTCCCAATCCCAAGGGCAAAAGGAAACGTAGGGAGCCTGCCATCTCAAATAAACGTACCAGGATTCGGAGTCCCCTCCACCCGACTCAGCTCCCCATTTAGGTCACGGATCCATCCTCCTCGCTTCTCACCAGCGACCAATAGTCAAATGAGTCTATTAGGGTTCTCATAAGAGAAGAGATCTCTAAGTTGCTTCTTCCAATTGCAATCCGCCTTCAAACAATAGAGGAGAAACTTGAAGTTTTTATTAAGACCCAGAAGCCTGCACCCTCTACTACTACAGACACCCAACCTTCTTCGCACCATTCTTACCCCCACTTACGAGCAGGTTAGTGTTAATAGACGACCAGCCCCAATGAGCAAGAGCCATTTTTCTTCTCTAAACCAAGATTCAACCAGTTCTGCCAGAGTACCAAATACTTCGATTATTTCTCCGTTGATGGCTCCAGCCCATCCCCCAGAAAGGATATCTCTTCCGTTAAATCCAGTTCCTAGCACTGGTACTTTTAATCCTACTTGTGATCATGTTCTTTCGGGCTCCTTGCAGAGGACCCAGACCACCAGCCCAACTGGAATAAGAGCATTGCAACTCCCCCGGAGTCATGCCCATATGTTTTGGTTATTTCTAATGTGCCTGTACTTAAAACCAAATCCCTGGAATCTTTCACTGAGCTTAAAAACAAGGTTATTCATTGGTTACATCTTAATGCGGGGTTTCCTAGAAAAGATCAGCACAGGGGATTGTATTGTCATCAATTTTGACTCCCCTGCTCTTGTACGGCAGCTCGTGCTAAATGCAGATAGACCATATCCTGCAGTTGGTATGGTCTCTCTGTGTAGACTTTAAGCATTCTATCCGTCTGCACGGCCACCCATGAATAGGCAACCATTATTGTTTCGGAAAGTTTCCCGTGACATTGAGACATGGTCCAGCCCTGTTCTTGGTCTCAGACATCCATCACTGTCACTCTCGGAGATAGATTGACTATGCGATGGCCCGTGGGAAGAGGATTCATACACTCTAGCTTCTGAGCACACTAATTATACTGTCCCTAATGTTCCTACTCCAGCAACTCCATTGCCTTTGAGGACCCTGATAATCTGGGAACTTCTGACAACACTTTTCATTCAGCCAATAAGGAGGGGGGTCCTCATCCCACAACCACTTCTAGGGATCCAGGGCTCTATTGTTTAGATACCTCACTAGATATAATTTCATGGGGCCCTGCACCCTGTGAAGTGTACACCTCACAAGACAATACAGATACAGGCAACTATATTCCCCCAAAGGAAGCCAGACATATCAAATCCAATGATTTTGCCAAGGTTCTTAGTTGGAATATAGCAGGGCTGGAAAGCAAAATGCAAAATTCGGAATGGGGTCAATTTATTGACGAACATCTATTATGTCTATTTCAAGAAACTTGGGCGACGGGTCCCAAACACAGACTAGGTTTTAGAAGCTATTGGGTTCCAGCTCGAAAGTCACCCTCTGGGAGATCTTCAGGAGGGCTACTTATATGGTTAAGTAGTTCTCTCAGAAGTGAAGCTGTAGCAATAGATACGGGCTGCCCTGACCTACAGGCCCTATTGTTAACGATCCCCGAGGAGAAATCTTTACTAATAATCAATGTTTATAACAGGAGTGAGGGTTCCCTCGTAGATCACGACGCTCTAGTTTTATTGGATAGCTTACTTAAAAATAATATTTCTCACTTTATTCTGATTGGAGGGGACTTTAACGTTACATTTGAGCCCAACCCCCCTGGTTCAAGAGCTATATCAGGAAGAGGATGTAGGAAAGTACCATCTTGCCTGGCATGTTACCCCCATTTTTCACTGTATATATGTTGTTTTAGTTGTATGTGTCACTGGGACCCTGGTAACCCAGGGCCCCAGTGCTCATAAGTGTGCCTGAATGTGTTACCTGTGTAGTGACTAACTGTCTCACTGAGGCTCTGCTAATCAGAACCTCAGTGGTTATGCTCTCTCATTTCTTTCCAAATTGTCACTAACAGGCTAGTGACCATTTTTACCAATTTACATTGGCTTACTGGAACACCCTTATAATTCCCTAGTATATGGTACTGAGGTACCCAGGGTATTGGGGTTCCAGGAGATCCCTATGGGCTGCAGCATTTCTTTTGCCACCCATAGGGAGCTCTGACAATCCTTACACAGGCCTGCCACTGCAGCCTGAGTGAAATAACGTCCACGTTATTTCACAGCCATTTTACACTGCACTTAAGTAACTTATAAGTCACCTATATGTCTAACCTTTACCTGGTAAAGGTTAGATGCAAAGTTACTTAGTGTGAGGGCACCCTGGCACTAGCCAAGGTGCCCCCACATTGTTCAGAGCCAATTCCCTGAACTTTGTGAGTGCGGGGACACCATTACACGCGTGCACTACATATAGGTCACTACCTATATGTGGCTTCACAATGGTAACTCCGAATATGGCCATGTAACATGTCTATGATCATGGAATTGCCCCCTCTATGCCATCCTGGCATAGTTGGCACAATCCCATGATCCCAGTGGTCTGTAGCACAGACCCTGGTACTGCCAAACTGCCCTTCCTGGGGTTTCACTGCAGCTGCTGCTGCTGCCAACCCCTCAGACAGGCATCTGCCCTCCTGGGGTCCAGCCAGGCCTGGCCCAGGATGGCAGAACAAAGAACTTCCTCTGAGAGAGGGTGTGACACCCTCTCCCTTTGGAAAATGGTGTGAAGGCAGGGGAGGAGTAGCCTCCCCCAGCCTCTGGAAATGCTTTCTTAGGCACAGATGTGCCCAATTCTGCATAAGCCAGTCTACACCGGTTCAGGGACCCCTTAGCCCCTGCTCTGGCGCGAAACTGGACAAAGGAAAGGGGAGTGACCACTCCCCTGACCTGCACCTCCCCTGGGAGGTGTCCAGAGCTCCTCCAGTGTGCTCCAGACCTCTGCCATCTTGGAAACAGAGGTGCTGCTGGCACACTGGACTGCTCTGAGTGGCCAGTGCCACCAGGTGACGTCAGAGACTCCTTGTGATAGGCTCCTTCAGGTGTTGCTAGCCTATCCTCTCTCCTAAGTAGCCAAACCCTCTTTTCTGGCTATTTAGGGTCTCTGTCTCTGGGGAAATTTTAGATAACGAATGCAAGAGCTCATCCGAGTTCCTCTGCATCTATCTCTTCACCTTCTGATAAGGAATCGACTGCTGACCGCGCTGGAAGCCTGCAAACCTGCAACATAGTAGCAAAGACGACTACTGCAACTCTGTAACGCTGATCCTGCCGCCTTCTCGACTGTTTTCCTGCTTGTGCATGCTGTGGGGGTAGCCTGCCTCCTCTGTGCACCAGAAGCTCCGAAGAAATCTCCCGTGGGTCGACGGAATCTTCCCCCTGCAACCGCAGGCACCAAAAAGCTGCATTACCGGTCCCTTGGGTCTCCTCTCAGCACGACGAGCGAGGTCCCTCGAATCCAGCGACTCTGTCCAAGTGACCCCCACAGTCCAGTGACTCTTCAGTCCAAGTTTGGTGGAGGTAAGTCCTTGCCTCACCTCGCTGGGCTGCATTGCTGGGAACCGCGACTTTGCAGCTACTCCGGCCCCTGTGCACTTCCGGCGGTAATCCTTTGTGCGCAGCCAAGCCTGGGTCCACGGCACTCTAACCTGCATTGCACGACTTTCTAAGTTGGTCTCCGGCGACGTGGGACTCCTTTGTGCAACTTTGGCGAGCACCGTTTCACGCATCCTCGTAGTGCCTTTTTCTGGCACTTCTCCGGGTGCTACCTGCTTCAGAGAGGGCTCTTTGTCTTGCTCGACGTCCCCTCTCTCTGCTGGTCCAATTTGCGACCTCCTGGTCCCTCCTGGGCCTCAGCAGCGTCCAAAAACGCTAACCGCACGATTTGCAGCTAGCAAGGCTTGTTGGCGTTCTTTCGGCGGGAAAACACTTTTGCACAACTCTCCACGGCGAGAGGGATCCGTCCACCAAAGGGGAAGTCTCTAGCCCTTTTCGTTCCTGCAGAAACCTCAGCTTCTTCTGTCCAGTAGAAGCTTCTTTGCACCCGCAGCTGGCATTTCCTGGGCATCTGCCCATCTCCGACTTGCTTGTGACTTTTGGACTTGGTCCCCTTGTTCCACAGGTACCCTAGATTGGAAATCCACAGTTGTTGCATTACTGGTTTGTGTCTTTCCTGCATTATTCCTCTAACACGACTACTTTGTCCTTAGGGGAACTTTAGTGCACTTTGCACTCACTTTTCAAGGTCTTGGGGAGGGTTATTTTTCTAACTCTCACTATTTTCTAATAGTCCCAGCGACCCTCTACAAGGTCACATAGGTTTGGGGTCCATTCGTGGTTCGCATTCCACTTTTGGAGTATATGGTTTGTGTTGCCCCTATCCCTATGTTTCCCCATTGCATCCTATTGTAACTATACATTGTTTGCACTGTTTTCTAAGACTATACTGCATATTTTTGCTATTGTGTATATATATCTTGTGTATATTTCCTATCCTCTCACTGAGGGTACACTCTAAGATACTTTGGCATATTGTCATAAAAATAAAGTACCTTTATTTTTAGTATAACTGTGTATTGTGTTTTCTTATGATATTGTGCATATGACACTAAGTGGTACTGTAGTAGCTTCACACGTCTCCTAGTTCAGCCTAAGCTGCTCTGCTAAGCTACCATTATCTATCAGCCTAAGCTGCTAGACACCCTATACACTAATAAGGGATAACTGGGCCTGGTGCAAGGTGCAAGTACCCCTTGGTACTCACTACAAGCCAGTCCAGCCTCCTACATTGGTTGTGCAGTGGTGGGATAAGTGCTTGAGACTACTTACCACTCTTGTCATTGTACTTTTCATAAGAGAAAAATATACAAAACAAGGTCAGTGTATATACACATAGCCAAAAAGTTTTGCATTTCCTCTTTTCACTCTTTTCTAAGTGCTGAAAAGTACTTCTAACTTTCTAAAAAGTTCTTAAAAGTTTAAAAAGTTTTTTTCTGTCTTTCCAAAAAGTTCTGAAAACTTTTTTCTCTTTTTCTATCACTTTAACTCTCTCTAAAAAAATGTCTGGCACAGGCCAAAATGTTGATCTGTCCAAACTTGCATATGACAACCTTAGCTGGAAAAGAGCAAGGAGTCTCTGTATAGAGAGAGGTTTGAGTGTAGGGAAGAATCCTTCCTTGGAACTGTTACTTAACATGCTTAGAGAACAGGATAAGGCCATAGGTGCCTAATCTGTTGAAAAAGTACCTAATAGTTCTCAATCTGATTCAGGGACTCCCCCAGGAAAAGATTCAGGAAAGAAACTTCCTAGCCTGCCCATTACTAGACAATCTAGCATAGATGGTAATGATGATGAGCCACACCATATAAATAGTGTTGTCTCACATCATAGCAAAAGCATTTATTCTCACCATACTGGTAGTAATGTTTCTGTAAACCAAGCTGTTAGGGTGGCTTCTGTAAGGGACAGGTCTCCTTCTGTTCATTCCCATCATAGCTCTGTTTCTAGAAATGTCCCTCCCACCAACCCTGATGACAGAATGTTAGAGAGGGAACTCAATAAGTTGAGGGTGGAACAAACCAGACTGAAGCTTAAAAAGCAACAGCTGGATTTGGATAGACAGTCTTTTGAATTAGAGAAGGAAAGACAGAAGTTGGGTTTAGATACCCATGGTGGCAGCAGCAGTATTCCCCATAGTCAGCCTGCAAAAGAGCATGATTCCAGGAATCTGCACAAGATAGTTCCCCCTTATAAGGAGGGGGATGACATTAACAAGTGGTTTGCTGCACTTGAGAGGGCCTGTGTTGTACAGGATGTCCCTCAAAGGCAGTGGGCTGCTATCCTATGGCTATCATTTAGTGGAAAAGGTAGGGATAGGCTCCTTACTGTGAAAGAAAATGATGCTAATAATTTCCAAGTTCTTAAGAATGCACTCCTGGATGGTTATGGCTTAACCACTGAACAGTACAGGATAAAGTTCAGAGAGACCAAAAAGGAGTCTTCACAAGACTGGGTTGATTTAATTGACCAGGCAGTGAAGGCCTTGGAGGGGTGGTTACATGGCAGTAAAGTTACTGATTATGACAGCCTGTATAACTTGATCCTGAGAGAGCATATTCTTAATAATTGTGTGTCTGATTTGTTGCACCAGTACTTGGTGGACTCTGATCTGACCTCTCCCCAAGAATTGGGAAAGAAGGCAGACAAATGGGTCAGAACAAGAGTGAACAGAAAAGTTCATACAGGGGGTGACAAAGATGGCAACAAAAAGAAGGATGGTAAGTCTTCTGACAAGGGTGGGGACAAATCTAAAAATGAGTCTTCATCAGGCCCACAAAAACACTCTGGTGGGGGTGGTGGGCCCAAATCCTCTTTTAATCAGAACAAGGAAAAGAAACCATGGTGCTATTTATGTAAAATAAAAGGCCATTGGACAACAGATCCCAGTTGTCCAAAGAAAGGCACCACTGCTCCTACCACTACAACCCCTACTGCTACACCTAGTGTCCCTACTAATAGCAGTGGTGGTGGGAGCAAACCTACTAATAGCCAATCCAAGGGAGTAGCTGGGCTCACTTTTGGTAACTTAGTTGGGGTTGGTCTGATTAGGGAGACCACAGAGGCTACTTTAGTCTCTGAAGGGGCTATTGATTTAGCTACTTTAGTTGCTTGCCCCCATAACTTGGAGAAGTACAAGCAACTAACCCTAATAAATGGTGTTGAGGTCCAGGCCTACAGGGACACAGGTGCCAGTGTCACAATGGTGATTGAGAAACTGGTGCACCCTGAACAACACATACTTGGACACCAGTACCAAGTAACCGATGCTCACAACATAACACAAAGCCACCCCATGGCTGTTGTAAATCTCAACTGGGGGGGGGGTAACTGGTCCAAAGAAAGTTGTGGTAGCTTCAGATTTACCTGTAGACTGTCTATTAGGGAATGATTTGGAGACATCAGCTTGGTCAGATGTGGAGTTGGAGGCCCATGCAGCAATGCTGGGCATCCCAGGGCATATTTTTGCTTTGACAAGGGCTCAGGCCAAAAAGCAAAAAGGACAGGGAAGCTTGGATCCTGGAACAATGGACCAAGTGCTCCCTAAAGCTAGGGCTAGTAGAAGCAAACCACTTCCTACTATCCCTCCCTCTACAGTGGATTCAACTTCTGAGGAAGAAGAATTCCCTCCCTGTGCAGAACCTACACCAGAGGAGCTGGAAGCAGACACTGCTGAGCTTTTGGGTGAAGGGGGGCCTGCCAGAGAGGAGCTGAGTGTGGCACAGCAAACCTGTCCCACATTAGAGGGTCTCAGACAGCAAGCTGTCAAACAGGCTAATGGGGATGTCAGTGACTCTCACAGAGTTTACTGGGAGGACAACCTCTTGGACACTGAGCATAGGGATCCTAAACCTGGAGCTGCCAGGAGATTAGTGATTCCTCAGGAGTACAGAAAGTTCCTCCTAACACTGGCACATGACATTCCCTTAGCTGGGCATCTAGGACAAATGAAAACTTGGGACAGGCTTGTTCCCCTGTTTCATTGCCCTAGGATGTCTGAGGACACAAAGGAATTTTGTAAGTCCTGTGAAACCTGTCAAGCCAGTGGCAAGACAGGTGGCACCCCAAAGGCACCCCTTATCCCACTGCCTGTGGTTGGGGTTCCCTCCTTTGAAAGGGTAGGGGTTGACATAGTTGGCCCCCTTGACCCTCCTACTGCTTCAGGCAATAGGTTTATCTTGGTGGTAGTGGACCATGCCACAAGATATCCTGAAGCAATTCCTTTAAGGACCACTACAGCTCCTGCAGTGGCAAAGGCCCTCCTGGGAATATTTTCCAGGGTGGGCTTCCCAAAGGAAGTAGTATCAGACAGAGGAAGCAATTTCATGTCTGCATACTTAAAGGCCATGTGGAAGGAGTGTGGTGTAACGTACAAGTTCACAACACCCTATCATCCACAAACAAATGGACTGGTGGAGAGATTTAATAAAACTCTCAAAGGCATGATTATGGGTCTCCCTGAAAAACTCCGCAGGAGATGGGATATCCTTCTACCATGCCTCCTTTTTGCCTACAGGGAGGTACCCCAGAAAGGAGTGGGCTTCAGCCCCTTTGACCTTCTTTTTGGACACCCTGTTAGGGGTCCACTCACACTTGTAAAGGAGGGTTGGGAACAACCTTTAAAAGCTCCTAAGCAGGATATTGTGGATTATGTACTTGGCCTCAGATCAAGGATGGCTGAGTACATGAAAAAGGCCAGTAAAAACCTTCAGGCCAGCCAAGAGCTCCAGAAGCAATGGCATGATCAGAAGGCTATTTTGGTTCAGTACCAACCAGGGCAGAAAGTGTGGGTCTTGGAGCCTGTGGCCCCAAGAGCACTCCAAGATAAATGGAGTGGACCCCACACAATTGTTGAAAAGAAGGGTGAAGTCACCTACTTGGTTGACTTAGGCACTGCCAGGAGTCCCCTTAGGGTGCTCCATGTCAACCGCCTGAAACCCTACTATGACAGGGCTGATCTCACCCTGCTCATGGCAACTGATGAGGGACAGGAAGAAGACAGTGATCCTCTACCTGATCTCTTCTCTTCCACAGAACAAGATGCTCTTGTGGAAGGTGTAGTTTTGGCAGATTGTCTTACTGCTGAGCAGAAAGACCATTGCATAAATCTCCTAGGACAATTTTCAGAACTCTTCTCTACTGTGCCAGGCACCACTTCTTGGTGTGAGCACACTATAGATACTGGAGACAGTTTACCTGTCAAAAGTAAGATCTATAGGCAGCCTGACCATGTCAGGGACTGCATAAAGCAAGAAGTTCAGAAAATGTTGGAACGAGGAGTGGTTGAGCACTCTGACAGTCCATGGGCTTCTCCTGTGGTACTGGTACCAAAACCCAATTCTAAAGATGGAAAGAAGGAAATGCGGTTTTGTGTAGACTATAGAGGTCTCAACTTGGTAACCAAAACTGATGCTCACCCTATACCCAGGGCAGATGAGCTTATAGATACACTGGCATCTGCCAAGTATCTAAGCACTTTTGATTTGACTGCAGGGTATTGGCAGATCAAATTATCAGAAGATGCTAAACCTAAGACTGCATTTTCTACCATTGGAGGACATTACCAGTTTACTGTAATGCCTTTTGGTTTGAAAAATGCACCTGCCACTTTTCAGAGGTTGGTGAACACAGTCCTGCAAGGGCTGGAAGCTTTCAGTGCAGCATATTTGGACGATATAGCTGTCTTTAGCTCCAGCTGGGATGATCACCTGGTCCACCTATGGAAAGTTTTGGAGGCCCTGCAAAAGGCAGGCCTCACTATCAAGGCTTCAAAGTGCCAGATAGGGCAGGGTAAGGTGGTTTATCTGGGACACCTTGTTGGGGGGGAACAGATTGCACCACTTCAGGGGAAAATCCAAACAATTATTGATTGGGTTCCCCCTACCACTCAGACTCAGGTGAGAGCCTTCCTAGGCCTCACTGGGTATTACAGGAGGTTCATTAAGAACTATGGCTCCATTGCAGCCCCTCTTAATGACCTCACATCCAAGAAAATGCCTAAAAAGGTATTATGGACAGCAAACTGTCAGAAAGCTTTTGAGGAGCTGAAGCAGGCCATGTGCTCTGCACCTGTCCTGAAAAGCCCTTGTTACTCTAAAAAATTCTATGTCCAAACTGATGCATCTGAATTAGGAGTAGGGGCAGTCCTATCACAACTTAATTCTGAGGGCCAGGATCAACCTGTTGCTTTTATTAGTAGAAGGTTGACCCCTAGAGAAAAGCGTTGGTCTGCCATTGAGAGGGAGGCTTTTGCTGTGGTCTGGGCTCTGAAGAAGTTGAGGCCATACCTGTTTGGCACTCACTTCATTGTTCAGACAGACCACAAACCTCTACTTTGGCTAAAACAAATGAAAGGTGAAAATCCTAAATTGTTGAGGTGGTCCATATCCCTACAGGGAATGGACTATACAGTGGAACATAGACCTGGGAGTAGCCACTCCAATGCAGATGGACTCTCCAGATATTTCCACTTAGACAATGAAGACTCATCAGGTAATGGCTAGTCTTATTGTCCTTCGTTTGGGGGGGGGTTGTGTAGGAAAGTACCATCTTGCCTGGCATGTTACCCCCATTTTTCACTGTATATATGTTGTTTTAGTTGTATGTGTCACTGGGACCCTGGTAACCCAGGGCCCCAGTGCTCATAAGTGTGCCTGAATGTGTTACCTGTGTAGTGACTAACTGTCTCACTGAGGCTCTGCTAATCAGAACCTCAGTGGTTATGCTCTCTCATTTCTTTCCAAATTGTCACTAACAGGCTAGTGACCATTTTTACCAATTTATATTGGCTTACTGGAACACCCTTATAATTCCCTAGTATATGGTACTGAGGTACCCAGGGTATTGGGGTTCCAGGAGATCCCTATGGGCTGCAGCATTTCTTTTGCCACCCATAGGGAGCTCTGACAATCCTTACACAGGCCTGCCACTGCAGCCTGAGTGAAATAACGTCCACGTTATTTCACAGCCATTTTACACTGCACTTAAGTAACTTATAAGTCACCTATATGTCTAACCTTTACCTGGTAAAGGTTAGGTGCAAAGTTACTTAGTGTGAGGGCACCCTGGCACTAGCCAAGGTGCCCCCACATTGTTCAGAGCCAATTCCCTGAACTTTGTGAGTGCGGGGACACCATTACACGCGTGCACTACATATAGGTCACTACCTATATGTGGCTTCACAATGGTAACTCCGAATATGGCCATGTAACATGTCTATGATCATGGAATTGCCCCCTCTATGCCATCCTGGCATAGTTGGCACAATCCCATGATCCCAGTGGTCTGTAGCACAGACCCTGGTACTGCCAAACTGCCCTTCCTGGGGTTTCACTGCAGCTGCTGCTGCTGCCAACCCCTCAGACAGGCATCTGCCCTCCTGGGGTCCAGCCAGGCCTGGCCCAGGATGGCAGAACAAAGAACTTCCTCTGAGAGAGGGTGTGACACCCTCTCCCTTTGGAAAATGGTGTGAAGGCAGGGGAGGAGTAGCCTCCCCCAGCCTCTGGAAATGCTTTCTTGGGCACAGATGTGCCCAATTCTGCATAAGCCAGTCTACACCGGTTCAGGGACCCCTTAGCCCCTGCTCTGGCGCGAAACTGGACAAAGGAAAGGGGAGTGACCACTCCCCTGACCTGCACCTCCCCTGGGAGGTGTCCAGAGCTCCTCCAGTGTGCTCCAGACCTCTGCCATCTTGGAAACAGAGGTGCTGCTGGCACACTGGACTGCTCTGAGTGGCCAGTGCCACCAGGTGACGTCAGAGACTCCTTGTGATAGGCTCCTTCAGGTGTTGCTAGCCTATCCTCTCTCCTAAGTAGCCAAACCCTCTTTTCTGGCTATTTAGGGTCTCTGTCTCTGGGGAAATTTTAGATAACGAATGCAAGAGCTCATCCGAGTTCCTCTGCATCTCTCTCTTCACCTTCTGATAAGGAATCGACTGCTGACCGCGCTGGAAGCCTGCAAACCTGCAACATAGTAGCAAAGACGACTACTGCAACTCTGTAACGCTGATCCTGCCGCCTTCTCGACTGTTTTCCTGCTTGTGCATGCTGTGGGGATAGCCTGCCTCCTCTCTGCACCAGAAGCTCCGAAGAAATCTCCCGTGGGTCGACGGAATCTTCCCCCTGCAACCGCAGGCACCAAAAAGCTGCATTACCGGTCCCTTGGGTCTCCTCTCAGCACGACGAGCGAGGTCCCTCGAATCCAGCGACTCTGTCCAAGTGACCCCCACAGTCCAGTGACTCTTCAGTCCAAGTTTGGTGGAGGTAAGTCCTTGCCTCACCTCGCTGGGCTGCATTGCTGGGAACTGCGACTTTGCAGCTACTCCGGCCCCTGTGCACTTCCGGTGGAAATCCTTTGTGCACAGCCAAGCCTGGGTCCACGGCACTCTAACCTGCATTGCACGACTTTCTAAGTTGGTCTCCGGCGACGTGGGACTCCTTTGTGCAACTTCGGCGAGCACTGTTTCACGCATCCTCGTAGTGCCTGTTTCTGGCACTTCTCCGGGTGCTACCTGCTTCAGAGAGGGCTCCTTGTCTTGCTCGACATCCCCTCTCTCTGCTGGTCCAATTTGCGACCTCCTGGTCCCTCCTGGGCCTCAGCAGCATCCAAAAACGCTAACCGCACGATTTGCAGCTAGCAAGGTTTGTTGGCGTTTTTTCGGCGGGAAAACACTTTTGCACGACTCTCCACGGCGAGAGGGATCCGTCCACCAAAGGGGAAGTCTCTAGCCCTTTTCGTTCCTGCAGAAACCTCAGCTTCTTCTGTCCAGTAGAAGCTTCTTTGCACCCGCAGCTGGCATTTCCTGGGCATCTGCCAATCTCCGACTTGCTTGTGACTTTTGGACTTGGTCCCCTTGTTCCACAGGTACCCTAGATTGGAAATCCACAGTTGTTGCATTACTGTTTTGTGTCTTTCCTGCATTATTCCTCTAACACGACTACTTTGTCCTTAGGGGAACTTTAGTGCACTTTGCACTCACTTTTCAGGGTCTTGGGGAGGGTTATTTTTCTAACTCTCACTATTTTCTAATAGTCCCAGCGACCCTCTACAAGGTCACATAGGTTTGGGGTCCATTCGTGGTTCGCATTCCACTTTTGGAGTATATGGTTTGTGTTGCCCCTATCCCTATGTTTCCCCATTGCATCCTATTGTAACTATACATTGTTTGCACTGTTTTCTAAGACTATACTGCATATTTTTGCTATTGTGTATATATATCTTGTGTATATTTCCTATCCTCTCACTGAGGGTACACTCTAAGATACTTTGGCATATTGTCATAAAAATAAAGTACCTTTATTTTTAGTATAACTGTGTATTGTGTTTTCTTATGATATTGTGCATATGACACTAAGTGGTACTGTAGTAGCTTCACACGTCTCCTAGTTCAGCCTAAGCTGCTCTGCTAAGCTACCATTATCTATCAGCCTAAGCTGCTAGACACCCTATACACTAATAAGGGATAACTGGGCCTGGTGCAAGGTGCAAGTACCCCTTGGTACTCACTACAAGCCAGTCCAGCCTCCTACAGAGGACGCCTATTGGGGGATTCCACAGCTAGTCTCCAACAAAAGGCCGAGATTGAACAAAACAGCCCGTTTAGTGGCTGATATTACAATAACATATGGCCTTCAAGCCTGCAATGGTCGCTCCTGCCCTGACACAAATCTGCATCCCACTTTCAAACGAGGAAGGACTAGAAGCCAGATTGATTATATACTCCTCGATATTAAACTGTGGGGCCATATGGTTGATATGAGAGTACAAGAGCATGAAGAGAGTGACCACGACCCATTGATTCTATCGACTAGAGGCTTATTCCCTTTACTTGAGACACCCCATTCTAAGCTTTATGCCCATCAGCTAGCTTTATCAAATAATAGACGGAATTTAAAATGGGAGTTTGTTACTACATCCCCCGAGCATCTTTCATCAATTTACAATCTGCTAGCCAATCAAATGGAGTGTATGCTTCATTACAAAGAAGATGATGAGGGTGATAGGCTTTTAGCAGCCCATAGTAAACTGTTCAATTCCCTAAGACACCTCTTCACAAAAGAGATCACCAGCAATCCCAAGAAAAAGTGCCGGGCACAGTGGTTTAATAATTTATGTAGGGAAGCACAGCTCACGTAACTGAAAGCTCTAAAAACAGGCCAAGTTGAATCTATAAGAACAGCTAGAAAAGATTATAAGAACGAATGTACCAAGGCACGTAGAAGCTGGGAAGAGGCTAGATGGGTAGCTATCTTGGAAACCGCTAATTCAAAAGATACCTCCAAGTTTTGGAAATTAATAGCAGAAAACTGTGGAGACTCTGCCTCTGTACCTGGCACATCAATTCTTCCTGCAACCTAGGTTGAGCATTTTGGCCAATTATACGCAGGTTCTCCCAAGGTATCTCTTAGGTCCCTCGATGTCCCAATATCCCAAGACGCTACCCCGATCTTATTTACTTTAGCTGAAACTAGTGCCGCTATATATTCACTAAATTGGGGAAAGGCTCCAGGTCCTGATAAGATTCTGGGCGATTTATACAAGACAAGACCTGACATATGGGCTCCTTATCTCAACCGAATCTGAAATGCAATCGGAGCTGGAGCCCCTATCCCTCACTCATGGAAAGGGGCGAGATAGTCCCATCTTTAAAAAAGGTTGCCCCATATTCCAGCTAATTATCGTCCGATCAGTCTCCTAGATAATTTTCAAAAAATGTATGCCAAACATCTTTTGTGCCACCTCGATGAATGGATCACGGAATCTAATGCCCTATCTAATCTACAAGCAGGGTCTGAACCCTGGGCCTGTGAGCACTATTGACCAAGTCTTGAGATTCCTGGAAATTAAGTGGAAGAATGTGGACTTAGGGGGGGAAATCTGTATATGGTCTTCATAGACCTGAGAGCTGCATTTGATCTGATCCCCAGGAACACGCTATGGTCAACACTCTCCAATATGGGGGTTCCCTCAGGTCAATTGAGTCTTATCACCCGGCTTCATGACAATACCTATGCCCTGTGGCAAGGAGGGTGAGTTGACAGATCCTGTGGCCATCAATAGAGGTGTCCGGCAGGGGTGCGTTCTGGCTCCTACCCTTTTTTTGCTTTATATCAATAACTGTATCCGTTATTTGGAGAATTGCATAAACGACTCGGCCAAATTGGCAGGGGAAAAAATCCCATGTTTATTGTATGCGGACGATACAATTTTGCTAGCCAAATCTCCCGTGGGGATCCAAAATTTGGTTAACCAATTTTGTGCTTTCTGTAGGGATTTTGGGCTTGACGTCAATGCTAAAAAAACGAAAGTTATGATATACAGCTCTCTAAGGAAACGACCACGTGTCAGAATTGAAATGAATTCAATACCGCTGGAGAAAGTGGAAGAGTTTGACTATTTGGGAATTAGATTATCAACCACAGGAAAATGGGAGGCAGCCATTGGTAAAGGGGCACTTATTTTAAGTCAAAGAGGTGGGGCCCTAGTACGTAGGTCCAGAAAGGTCCTGAGTTCCCCTTTGATTATAATTGCCAAGATCTATAATGCCCAAATCCGTGCGGCGGCCCTGTATGGAGCAGAACTCTGGGGATTACATAGAAGACTGGATATTTTACAAACAAAAGAAAACAACTTCCTTAGACAGGTTTCCCGGTTAGGGGTAGGTACCCCAATGATTCCTCTCAGGCTCGACTTAGGGTTAAACAGCATCAAAACCACAGTGGCCCTGAGACCGCTTTCTTATTGGATCCGCCTTTGGACAACTCCCGAACTCGAACCATGTAGGGCAGCGGTGAGGGAACTTATAGCTACTCCTCAGTGCCCGACTAAAATCCAATGGCTGCAGGAGATGAAATCTGCTTGGGTTAAAATAGGTCTCTCCCATTACTGGGAACATCCGGAACTGATTCCCAATAACACAAGACATCTCATTAAAAGAAGATACTGGGAAAAAGCCAACGAAGATATACTGCGCCAAAACGGGCTGGGTAGACTAACAACAGAATTCCTCCAATTCAAACATGAACCTTGGCCTGAGACTTTCATGAACCTCCCCATGCCACCTTATGCTCGTGCCCTTTATCTACAGCTTAGATATGGTTCCCTGCCTACTAATATCTATACGGCCCACTGGTCATCCAGCGTCCCTTTGACTGATAGATGCATATCTTGTCCTCATTATAAAGAAACAATCGAGCATATTCTGTTTTTCTGTCCCTCATATAAGAACCCTAGAGGAAAGTGGATTATCCCCCTCTGTAAAAATCTATTACTGTCGGATAGAGTCAATGCCACCAGAATATGCAAATATGAAACATCCACACTGGTTGCCTCCTCAGTTACCAAATTTTTATTGGAGGCTTGGTGTATCCGTCGTAGGCTCATTTCTGTAGAGAGGCCCCTAGAGCTCTAGGCTGAGCCTTTGTTTGTTCATAGAGGGAGATTTCAACCAGATCCATATTTCTTCATTTTTTCTTTTATTTCCTAAATATATGCTATGTACCCTGTTATTTCTTTGAATTTACTAATTTATATGCAACATCTTTTCCTGTATTTTAGCAAGAATTCTGACCTTTTTAGGAGCAAATTGAGACCGCATAAGCTAATTTTAATTTTAGTTGTTAGGATTTTATTGAAATATTTTATACGTTAGTTGATTATTAGACTTTTATAGTATCTTGAATGACTGTTATTATGAATTATGATGAGTTATTGCGATTCCAATGGATTTTATACAACCATGCAAAACTGTGTTTTTCTTTTAATTTTAAATGGTCCAAATTTTTGGGACCGAATGTATTTAAATAAATAAAACTGCTTGATTGGTATTATCTATTTAAAATGTGCCTTTAAGTTGTGGTGTATTAGGCCTTGCTCCCAAATTATCTTGACCTATAGATGTACAGGTGTCTGTAATCATTTTTGGTAGTTGGCACTCATCGTCCACTAAGGAAGCCTGTATGTGGCATTGGGGTTCTGCTAGTGCATCTGCCTCCCCTTTAATATTACTTATTATCGTTGAAGAAACCTTGGCAAAATTGACAATTAATTTCATCTCCAAATCCAGGGCAGTGGCAGCCCCGTATTTATTTTGAATCTGTTTGAGCGGATCAGGAAAAACAATTATTGATGCTGTCCCATGTGTTATGGAATATATGGCAGCAAAGACGGTGCCCCAAGTTGCACAATCTTCATTCGGGGGAACTATATCAAGTGGTAGGCACATTGTGAGAATTCTATGTTTATCTTGGGGTCCCGTATGGGAAAACACAGCTTCAAGCTGATTTGTTTTCTTGTGCATTCCAGGACAGAATCTTGTCCAATTGGGTGGGACCAATAATTGCATTAATAGTGACTGGACTAATTACAGGCACAGCTAACTGTGATTGCACAGCTTGAACAGCCCTTACTGGGGCAGTTTTTGTTGTATGAATAACAAACTGCGTTGTGTCTATATAATCTAAACAGACCTGTGTACAAAGTACGTAGTTCACCAGCATTTAATGGTGTCAAATTTGGGTATGGTGTGTAGTGGCTAGGACTGCCCAGGTTGTTCCATCATTGCTGAGGGAACTCAGTCTTGCATATTGCAGTGCATGTGGAAGGGCTCCTTGGAACCAATTTTGATGTTCCTAATATGGTAATGGTATTTTTAATTGTTGGTACAACCTGTATTGGTTAGGGGCTGCAACCTCATTGTAAATGTGAAATGTTTGTGTGCTTGCATCTACTACAGGAAAATCTACCCATGAATAAAAACTTTATGTTTGTATGCTTGGGGCTCTACCACAAAGGTAACATCCCCACCCATGAGATGGAGTCCCTATGCCACTAAATGAGCTGCAACAGCATGTCTACAATTAACCAGAATATTAATTGTGTTCACCATTTTAAAGAATGTTATTAAGAAAGGAAATACTAAAGTCCGGTGATCCTTTTAAAGGTTCAAGCTTGAACAAACTTCAGATTAAAACAGGGGTTTCCTATTCAACTGAGGAGAACTAATCCCTAACACACGGACATCTCTGTTAGAGGTAAAAAGGGGACCTTGGGTAAATGTAACAACTACTCTGGAGACCTTTAAATAAGTACTTGACCTAAAACGTTGGTGGTGTCTTGTTATATGGTTCCCATGAATTAAGTAGGACTGTGTATTAAGTCAACATAAATGTCAGGATATAGAGACTCAGTCCATCTATACCATCAGGAAATGTTGACACAATTCCTAGCTAGCTCTCAGTGCCCCATCTGAACCCCTAAACTTACCAGGGTACCAGATGGTATCTGCAATCTCGAACATGACTACTCAGATTTCCAAGGAAATCGTGGAAACATATCTACCTTTTCATTGTCACTCTGCGTACCCAAGATGAGACAAAAGAAATATATGAAAATTTATTTTCAACCATTTATTCCAACAACAGTATTCTTGTATAAAAAGCATGAACTGCAACTACTACACAAATGTAATAAAGCATGGTAACCAACATTACGAAAGTGGTGAAAAAGATAAACAGTTCAACCATAGTAATGTTATTGAGTTGGTACACTCCAATCTGTTACTACTTACACTATCAAGAGCATAGCAGGAGTACCCTGTGCCAGATCAATTGGGATAGGCCAACCCCCATACCTGGGTAAAATGTACTTGAGAGCCTAGAAGCTGGTGAGGTGTAGTCCAGGCAATCGACGTTTGTTCTGCTTTCCTGCTCTTATCTCATAACCAAGCTTACAGAACCTCTCTGGAATGCACTTCTGAGTTTAAAGAAGACATTTATTGTTATTATGACTTCACCGCAAGGTTCTTGAGAGACGAAATTAGTAGATTGGAAGCACACGTTCAAAAGTAGTCGTAGCAATGAAAGCAAAATAAATCAAAGTACTTCTCAGTTGCAATGTACACAGCAAATACGTGATTATATTATAGCATAACTTCAAAGCAAAGCATAAAAGTCAAACTTCATCACCGTAGGGCTTATAGCTCAGCTTCATTTTTCTGGGGTCTGCAAGTTGATGACTCCGGTCAACTGCGAGAAAGAGATTTTCTACCCAAACGGGAGACAGGCAACTGACGTCTACGTTCCTGTCTGAAGTCAAGCAGATTCAATCTACTCCTGCTGTAGCCCAGAGTCATCCTTAAAAGCAAACTCAGTGTGAGAACCAAAGAAACTTGGAGAGTGGCCAATTCTCCCGAGCTCCCAGACTGGATTGCGAGGTAAACACAAAATCTACGTGCTCTTATCAGCTAAGGTCTGGTGTGAACAACACTGCTTGGTCTACCATGCGGAAAAACACAGCTTGGAAAAAACACAGTTCATCTGCAATGTCTCAACTGCAATTTCTAACCCCACGTTAAAGCCAATAGGTAGCTAACCTAATTATCAAATGTAATGGCTAATGTCATGTCAAAGGCAATAGGCAACTAAACTCAATACAGAATGTAATGGCTAATGCCATGTCAAAGCCAATAGGCAGCTAAACTGAATGTCTAATGCCATGTCAAAGCCAATAGGCAACTAAACTGAATACAGAATGTAATGTGCTACTTGTGAACATTGAGCAACTAATATGCGCAGTGGTGAAACACAAAGTCATTGGTCAAACAATTAATAGCATCACATTCCACCCTATGACCAATGAATTTTTGTTTCATACATCTTATTTCAAACAAAAACAAAAAAACAACTAATATCAACAAAAAAACATTATAAGCAATTCAGATTTGAATGATCAAAGCAATCACTGTAAAGCAATGGAAGTGGATTAACATATTGATCTCATAATCTTTCACATCAGATACATCTACACAGAAAAGACTGAAACTCATATACTCTGATTGGATAATAGTGTCTCTAAAATAGCAATTTGATGTAGCATGAGTTCTACTCATGTAGAGGTGCACGGTCCACCTGAAAGGTTTGCTGGAATGTAAGCGAAAGTCAGAGTTCCATACGAAAAAACACAGACAGCTAACTGTTAAGGTTGCTTAGTTCCAGTGGAAGAATGTAATCAAACAGGTTGAACTTGAACTGAAGGCACCATTTGCGCAAAATGGATTCATGGGGTTTGTACTTTACTCAGTCAGGTTCAGGTTTGGGGTTCGGTCCCTTCCCCGACCCCACACGCACACACCCGAAGGGAGACCACACAGCACACTCATGGTCAGTGGCGAAACGTGGTAGGATCTGCAAAAGAAAAAAGTATGACTTTTCTTGCAAATAACATTTGTCATCTGAAATGTACCCTTTCTCTTCCTTTCCCTGTTTTATAATCAGCAGTATGTTTTTGGGGCCCTTTGTTATGATTTCTGCAGGTTCTGGAGGGTCATCTGGGGCTTCAACCCACACCTCAGCACTGTGGTTTTTATCTGCTGCACCACAGCTTCCCTTTTCTTGCACTGTCAGAAGGGCTAGGGCAGACTCCTTCTTTACCAAACCTCCATTCACTGCATTTTTGACAAGTTGGGCCATTCTGTCTCCAATCTGTATGAATGAATCAGATTCTTTTCTAGTTATCAGCATAAATTTGATTTCTCCTTGGTAATCTGCAGCAATCACTCCCCCTCAAACCTGATCAATTTGCCATATCTGTCCTGGTAAGTTTCCTCTCCCCAACTGATCTTTGACTGTTTGTGGGACAGATTGCTGTTGTGCGTACTGAATCACAGCTTTTATAAAATCTAGGGGAATGTGCATCTCTCTAATATCTGCCCACCTGTAAGTGGCTTTCCTCCCAGATGTCCACATTTCTGGTGCACCCACTTAGCCATCCCCACTAAGTCAGAATTCTGAATTTTTCTCTTTAACATCTGCAAGGGAATTGAACCAGTTATATACAAGCCATGTGGAAAACCAAACGGCTAAACCATTGGCAGTGAACCAAGAATCAGCGTAAAAATGACACATCTCAAACAGCTCTTGCTTTAAAGTCTGACACACATTGTACAACACTGTTCCTTCTCCTGTGCTAGAAAACCTCTTTTCAGTCAATGAATCATTAGTCAAAAAAACATGCTTTTTATCCTCAGGGGACACGAATTCAAATGGTGCCCTCAATTTCACTGGTGACTCTTTTACCTGTGGTACTCCCTGCACCCTCTCCACGTCCTGAAAAGGGGCTTGTGACACCTGTTCATGTAGGGCTGCAGTGACTCTAGCCCTGTCTTGCATGTACCAGATCCAATGTATGATACTAGCCTCCTGTGCCTGTCCTAAACTGTAAGATTTAGGTGAATTCATCACCCACTGCATGCTTGATATTTCAGGTTTCATACTCCAAAGTTCCAGGGGCACTCTTGTCTTCCCCTGTTCCCGATTTACATGTAAATCAGTGTTTCCCTCTTGCACTGCGCAGAAACCTATAGTCTGAATTATTTAATTTGAAGCGCGCAGCTGGCCATATTTTTTTCTAGTTACTTTGTACCAAAATGTTAAGATTTCACTCAGATGAGGGCAATACTGTTTCCGAAAATCAAATAGGCTCATGAAACTCAGTGTCTTTTGCTTAGTGCAAACAGTGAAACTCTAAAATCTTTTGTTTTACTTGTGCCAGTAACTGCACATTTTGCGACGGTACTTCTGCCATGTCTGAATTAATTTTTCTTTGCAGAAGCGGTCTGTAAATAACATTCTGAGCTCTGTTCTCAGTGTTATCAGTTAAGGAAGGCTCTTCAACTGCCAAAAACTGAGGGGTGTTTTGCTCACACGGAGGCTCAGACTGGCCCACAGCTGTCTTAACCCCCTCATTACTGGAATGGGAAAAGCCAGATTCTTCTAAAACAGCAGTTTTATAGATTTCAGCATTATCTTGCATTAATGTGTTCTGGCTAATTTGCTCACGTAAATTCTTATTTTCATGTTCTAACTGCCTACATCTCTCCTGCATTTTTCTGTAAGCAGATAAAAGTATCTAAACCCTTCTGTCAAAAACAAAAGGAACATCATTTCTTTCAAAAGGCACATTTTCTAAATATGC
This sequence comes from Pleurodeles waltl, assembly GCF_031143425.1. NCBI lineage: Eukaryota > Metazoa > Chordata > Amphibia > Caudata > Salamandridae > Pleurodeles > Pleurodeles waltl. Next base: position 341,419,456 of record NC_090449.1, on the reverse strand, counting down.
TTTATCACAGCACTCATTCGAAGACTCATACAGTCCTGATAAACAAGAAAACATGTTTCTCACAGCACCATAAGGCAGTTTAACTTCACATGCATTTTCAAACATGGTCTCCCGTGCTTCTGTAATTCTCTAAACAGCAAAAAACGATTACACTTTTAAATCGTGCACTTTGAAACTCCAATTTCCGACTCTGAAAACTGACGACTAAGTCAAAATGTTCTGCTTTCCTGCTCTTATCTCATAACCGAGCTTACAGAACCTCTCTGGAATGTACTTCTGAGTTTAAAGAAGACATTTATAGTTATTATGACTTCACCGAAAGGTTCTTGAGAGACGAAATTATGAGATTGGAAGCACACGTTCAAATGTAGTTGTAGCAATGAAAGCTAAATATATCAAAGTACTTCTCAGTTGCAATGTACACAGCAAATACGTGATTATATTATAGCATAACTTCAAAGCAAAGCATAAAAGTCCAAATTCATCACAGTAGGGCCTATAGCTCAGCTTCATCTTTCTGGGGTCTGCAAGTTGATAACTCCGGTCAACTGCGAGAAAGAGATTTTCTACCCAAACGGGAGACAGGCAACTGACGTCTATGTTCCTGTCTGAAGTCAAGCAGATTCAATCTACCCCTTCTGTAGCCCAGAGTCATCCTTAAAAGCAAACTCAGTGTGAGAACCGAAGAAACTTGGAGAGTGGCCAATTCTCCCGAGCTCCCTCCTCGCTCTCATACTGGATTGCGAGGGAAACACAGAATCTACGTGCTCTTATCAGCTATGGTCTGGTGTGAACAACACTGCTTGGTCTACCAAGTGGAAAAACACAGCTTGGAAAAAACACAGCTCATCTGCAATGTCTCAACTGCAATGTCTAACCCCACGTTAAATCCAATAGGCAGCTAACCTAAATATCAAATGTAATGTCTAATGTCATGTCAAAGCCAATAGGCAACTAAACTGAATACATAATGTAATGGCTAATGCCATGTCAAAGCCAATAGGCAGCTAAACTGAATGTCTAATGCCATGTTAAAGCCAATAGGCAACTAAACTGAATACATAATGTAATGGCTAATGCCATGTCAAAGCCATTAGGCAGCTAAACTGAACACAACATGTAATTTGCTACTGGTGAACATTGAGCAACTAATATGCGCAGTGGTGAAACACAAAGTCATTGGTCAAACACAATTAATAGCATCACAACGTTGCAGGATGGAGGTCAGCAGGGCTTCATCTTCGTCACAATGCACCGCACTGCAGGATAATCCAGCAGAAATGCTCCTCTACTGAGTGTAGCACAGAGGCAGTCTTTTAACCAAAACACCGTTCATATCGCACTGTGTTAGACGTTGAGGGCTGATGAGATGATATGCCTACAAGTTAGGAGTTGCTTTCAACAGTCAATCATAATACAAGGGTATTGTGTTCTGAGTGCCTGCCTTGGCTGGAGCATACTGTAGGAAAGCACCCTCTTTCTTGGCATAGTTACCCCCTTTTTCTGCCTGATGTCAGTGTGTTTCACTGTGTTCACTGGGATCCTGCTAACCAGGACCCCAGTGATTATGCTCTCTCTCCCAAAACTCTGTATCTCACCCACAATTGGCACACTGGTACCCCATTCTAAGTCCCTAGTATATGGTACCTAGGTACCCAGGCCATTGGGGTACCAGGGGATCCCTATGGGCTGCAGCATATATTTTGCCACCCATAGGGAGTCCATGCAAAGGATTCTGCAGGACTGCCATTGTGGCCTGTGTGAAAAGGTGCAAGCACCCTTTCACTGCTATTTTTCACTACACCAGGTCACTTATAAGTCACCCTTATAGAAGGCCTTCTAGCCCAGAGGGCAGGGTGCAACGTACCTATGTGTGAGGTCACCTCTTCACTAGCAGAAGTACCCACTTGCCATGCCTAAACCTTCCCTTTTATACATATAAGGCACCCCTAAGGTAGGCCCAAGGTAGCCCTATGGGCAGGACACAGTGTATGTTAAAGGTGGGACATGTACCGATGTGTGTTACATGTCCTAACAGTGAAATACTGCTAAATTCAGTCTTCACTGTTGCAATGCCTATCTCTCTCATAGGTTAACATGGGGGCTGACTTTAAACATTATTAAAATGCAGATTCCCTTTGAGAGCCAATAGAAATATGGAGTTTGGGGGTCTCTGAACTCGCAATTTAAAAATACATATTTTAGTGAGGTTGGTTTTTAGATTGTTAATTTGAAAATGCCACTTTTAGAAAGTAGGCATTTTCTTGCTTAAACCATTCTGTGCCTGTTTGTGGATTGCCTGTCTGGGTCAGTTTGACAGTTGGGCTGTTTGTGAATCCCCTCTAGACAGTGAGACAAAGGGAGCTGGGGTGTAGCCTGCATATCCTGATGAGCCATCTGTGCTAGAGTGGAGGGAGGAGTGGTCACTTACACCTGAATGGGCTGTGCCTGCCCTCTCACAATACAGTCGCCATCCCCCTGGTGTGTGTCTGGGGCCTGGTCTGGGCAAGGCAGGATCTTGTGAACAACAGAGACTTTCCTTTGAAGTAGGCCTAGTTCAAAGGCAGAAAGGGGTATAAGTATTGGACACCAAACCCCTGAAAATCAGATCACTTCTGGAACCAAGAGCAACCTCTGCCAAGGAGAAGAGCTGAGGAGTACTGCCCCTACCTGTGACTGTGCTTTGTTGGGCTATCCTGTAGTTTCTGCTTCTGCTTATGAAAGGGGACAAAGACTGGACTTTGTAGTCTATTCCTGCTTGTGAAGAATCTCCAAGGGCTTGAACTGAGCTTGCCTTCTGTTTTGAAGTCTCAGGGCCATCAAAGACTTCCTCTTCTAACACCTGGACTCTCTGATGAGACTCCTGCCCTGCCAAATGGTACCTTATCCAGTCCCTGGGCCCTTGAAAGGTGAAGTTGGCAGACAAGAGCTGAAAATCCACTCGCAGATCTCCTTGCAGGGAAATTTTTGACGCACCATCTGCACACGGATGATAAACAACGCACCACTGGGTTTGCGGCTGGGAGATCAACACATCGCGGCAGGAGAAACGACATGTAACACACGCTTGTGGTTGCTAACGACGCAAACCCCACGGAACAGGATTTTCCATGCATCGTCCCAGGGTGTCAACGTCAACCCGACTCTGCGCGGATCCGAGGTGCCCTGTCCGGAAATCGACACATCGCTCTCTTGCAAGCCAGAAAAATAACGAATTGCCGACCCGAACGGAGAAGAAACGATGCTCGGCCTCCCTTGTGAGGAAGGAATCGACGTATCGCTGCCTTTTCCGACGCACGGTCACCCATGCGTCTATATTTTTTACGCTAACTATGTACTTTGTGCAAAATCAACGTTTCCATTGTTTTCTATGGAGTAAGGCTCTTAGGGGGTCATTATGACCCTGGCGGACGGCGTTATTTTGGAGGAAGGTACTGCCAATAGGCTGGCGGTACCTTTCCCCAAAATATGACATTGGCGGTTTGGCTCAAGCCAGACCGCCAATGTACCACTCCGTCCACCAGGGTGGTAACAGCCGCCGGGCTGAAGGCTTCGGTCTCAAGCCAGGCGGCCGTCACAATCCCACCCTCTGGATTATGACCCCACCTACTGCCATGGGTTTCGTGGCAATCTTACCACCACGAAAACCATGGCTGAAGGCACTATCAGTGCCAGGGAATTCCTTCCCTGGCACTGATAGCGTTCTCCCCCGCACCCCTTCCCCTCCCCAGAGCCCTCCCTCACCCTTCCCCTCCCACTCCCGACACCCCACATACACATTTCTACACGCACATACATACACATGCATACCCACATCCACCCACGCATGCATACATTCATACACACACACCGCAACACACATTAACATACATAAAAGCACACACGCATTCATACGACACAACATACTCGTACACTCACACCCATTCATGCACACACACATTCCACACGCCTCACACCTGCATGCACGCATACAAAAACAATCACACACCCTCCTCTCCTGTTGGAGAACCCAACTTACCTGCTTGCAGGGGGTCCTCCGGCAGGAGATAGGACATGACACTGCTGCCAGCAGTAGCGTCTGCCAGCGGAACACTGCCAGGCCGTATCCTGTGGCATGATATGGACGGCGGCATTCTACTGGCATTGCGCTGCTGCTGGCAGCAGCGCCACCTTACCGGCATCCACCACTATGACCGTAGCCGGAATTCCGCCAGCCTTCTGGCAGAATTTCCGCTATGGTCATATTATGGTGGACAGTAGGTAGCCACAGCGATGGTATTTTGGAGGCTGTCGCTGTGGCGCTAGGCCGAATTTACCGCTAATGTTATAATGAAAGCCTTTTTCTTTCAAAAACTCAGATTTTAACTTGTGTATGTTGGATTTTTGTCGTTTCGGTCTTGTTTTATTTAGATAAATATTACCTATTTTTCTAAACTGTTGTGGTGTCTATTTTGTAGTGTTTTCACTGTATTGTTGTGTGTGTTGGTACAAATACTTTACACATTGCTTCTGAGATAAGCCTGACTGCTTGTGACAAACTACCATGGGGTTATCTAAGTGTGTTTCTCCACTGCCCTGACTCAAGTGAGGGTCCTTACATGGACAGGGGGTAACCTGACTGCCAACCAAAGACTCAATTTCTAACATTAGTGATCAGCAGTGAGGATTGGACTTGTATTTGTACTTGACATACAGTGATTAAGTGTACACTACTGTTTTCAGTGCAGACCATTACGTAATCACATACTACTTGTTTTTCTTTTGCTCTTTTTGAACTTTTTCCTGCTTCCATATTTTTGGTGATCTTTTTCTTGATTCTTGAACTTCTCATTGGGAACTCTTTTTTCTGCCTTGGAATTTTGCACTTTTGATTTGCCAGACATGTCTCAATGCGGAGATGCACCAGCTGGAGCTGTGTTTGAATTAGGAAAACTGGAAAGTTACACAGTTGCTCAATTCAAACAGTTCTGTGAGGATCTTGCCTGGCCCATTAAGAGCTCCACCAGGAAGGAGGAGCTGGAAAAGGCACTGAGGGCCTAGGTGACAGCCAAGGAAGCTGGGTGGGCCCACAGAGGTGGAGGATGAGGAGGGGTAGAGTATACACAATGGTATAGCGGTGGACCTGTTATTCCTGGGGGAAAGGTTTCCAGGGCAGGTAGCAGTGTATCATCCAATTGTCTGACTCCTGAGGAGTTACAGGACAGCCAGGCAGAGAGGAGTCACCAGATGGAATTAGAGAGAGACTCAAAATGGAGATGGAAGGGAGGGGGCTGGCCATTGTTGAGAAAAAGTTACTGCTGGCTCATGAGCTCAGCTTGAGGGAGCTGGATCAGAGGAGTCAGTCCAGCAGGGATGGTGGCAGCAATACCTCAGTCAGCCTGAGAGAAGGGTATACATTCCTAAAGACTTAGTGAAGGACTAAAAGAGGGAGGATGACATATACTTGTGGTTCAAGAGGTATGAGTCTCTCTTCATTTGAACCTGGCCCCTGAGGCACATTGGGGGGGCTGGTCTGTGGAAGCACTTTGAGGTAGAGGGGAGGGACACCCTGACATCCTTAGGGAATCGTCAGGGACTCACCTACACCATAATAAAGGAAGCCCTACTCACAAGATATGGTCTGACCCCTGAGCAGTATAAGGACAAGTTTAGGTCCTTCAAAAAGAAAGAGTCCCAATCTTGGTTGGAGTGTTTAGGTTCCTTTTACAGGTCATTGGATAGTTGGGTGAAGGGCAGTAAGGTAACAACGTATGAGGGGCTTTACAATGTAATTGCTCTGGAGCACTTGTACAGTCTTTGTTTTCCAGAGCGGCGCCAGCACCTGATTGACAGCAGGCTGACTGACCCCAGGAAGCTTGCACAGGAAGCGGACCATTGGGAGAGCACCAGGGTCCAAAAGAGCTATGGGAGAGACCACACCAAGGGTGGGCAGGGTCCCTCTCAGAAGAAAGGGGAGGGTAAGGGTAAACAGGGGGAGTTCTCTAAAGGGCCCCAACCTACTTCCTAGGATAAGGATTCCCAACCCTCCAGTGAGAAGAAACCATAGTTCTCCAAAGGGAATCCTGCAGGGTGGGTCCCCGAAAGTGCTTTGCATGTGACCAGGAGGGTCATGTGAGGGGGGACCCCTAATGTCCCAAGAGTACACCGGCACCCACTAGTGTTCAGTCACAGGTTTTGGCCAGTGTAGTGCTTGGGGAGGAGTTGGTTCCAGGTGGGTGGGAGCCAGCTGAGATGACTCCTGTCTCACTAGGGGACAGTGAGATGGTCCAGAGAGCCCTAGTGCCTGAGAACACTAAGAAGTACAGGCAGTGGGTGACCATCAATGGACAGAGGGCGGAGGCTCTGAGAGACACAGGAGCTAGTGTGAATACAATGAGGAGTCACCTGGTGTCTGAAGAGCAGATAGATCCCTGTGTACTTCACCAAATAGTTGCAGTGGACAACGCAGAGTGCCTGTGCAGAGCTGTGCAGGTTCCCTTTGAACTGGGGGGGGAGGGGGGTAGTCTCAGGTTCCTTGAAAATAGCTGAGTCCAACCATGCCTGTGGATTGTTTGCTAGGCAATGACCTGAAGGATTCCCCTTTGAAGAAGGTGGAACGCAGGTCAGACTGGGAGATGTTGGTTGTGCCCGTGTGGGTATGCGTAGCTACCCAGACAATGGTAGCCCGTCAGGGTGGTACGAAGGCCCTGGAGCCTGAAGGAGTGGCCCAGGGGTCTGCCAGTAGGAGGAAGGGCAAGGGGTGCTCTACCTGCGCCAGATGTTCCCACGGTCTGGGAGGAGGCTGAGCCTGAGGGTGACGCCCCGGAGCCTACAGAGGAACAGGTGGCTGAGCTGGGGAAGGTCCCTGAGGTGTCACAGTGGCAGCAGGAAAGGGGACCCACCAGGGAAGCGTACTGTGAGGCACAGAGAGCATGCCCTACTCTGGATGGTTTGCAGCAACAAGCTGCAGACCAGGTGGCTGGCAAGGAGCCAGGATCACACCTGAGTTATTGGGAGGACGGCCTCCTATATAGTGAGCCTAAGGTTGCTGAGCCTTGGTCAGCCTGTGTGATAGTGGTACCCCAGTGCTTCAGAGCCTTCCTACTGGGTCTGGCTCATGATGTGCCTTTAGCTGGACATTTAAGGCAAGACTCGACCGTTGACAGGTTTGTCACCAACCTTTACTGGCCCCCTAATGCACAGGCACTCAGGTGCGCATTGTAGGTCTTGCCAAACTTGTCAGGCAGGTGGCAAGAGTAGGGGAAAGTGCAAGGCTCCCCTCCAACCTTTTCTAGTGGTTAGTACCCCCTTTGAAAGGGTTGGTATTGACATTGTGGGGCCTCTGGATCCCAAGACAGCCAAGGGCAACAGGTTTATCCTGGTCCTGGGGGACCATGCCACCCGATACCCAGAAGACATTCCTCTGAGGTCAATCACCTCCCTTGTGGTGGATGTGCTTGGATGTTTTTTTTTACCAGCATAGAGTTCCTCAAGGAAGTGGTATCTGATAGGGGTACCAACTTCATATCTACTTATATGAGATCTATGTGGCAAGCGTGTGGGGTGATGTATAAGTTCACCACTCCTTTTCACCCCCAAAGCAATGGTCTGGTTAAAAGGTTGAACCGCACCATGAAAGGCATGATTATGGGCCTGTCAGAGCTCTTGAGGCGTAAGTGGGAAGTCCTCAAACAATTCCTTCAGGTTGCCTACAGGGAGGTGCCTCAAAAAGGGCTTGAATTTAGTCCTTTTGAGTTAATCTACGGCAACCCGGTCAGAGGATCTCTGGGTCTAGTGAAGGAGGGCTTAGAGAAAGCCCTCAGTAAAACTCCCCAGGATGTATTCAGTTACATGCTGGCTTTTAGAAACCAGACTGCCTGTTTCAGAGCTCTCACACAAGAGAATGTAGAAGCAAGCCAGGAAGACATGAAACAGTGGTATGACCAGAATGCCACTCTGGTCAAGTTTTAACCTGGACAGAAAGTGTGGGTGATGGCGCCAGTGGAGCCTAGGGCGCTCCAGGACAAGTGGACTGGGCCATTTGAGGTAGTGGAGCGAAAAGAGCGAAGTCACCTACCAGGTGGACTTGCAGGCTCCCAGGAGCCCCTTGAGGGTCCTGCATGTGAACTGCCTCAAGCCACACTTTGAGCGGACTGAATTGTCCATGCTCCTAGCAAGCGATGACAGGGTGGAGGAAAAGAGTGAGCCTCTTCCTGACCTCCTGTCTGCTGGAGAGAAAGATGGGTCTGTGGAGGGAGTGAACCTCTCCCCGTCCCTGACCTTAGAACAATACAGGGACTGTCGCCAGGTGTTGGGTCAGTTCGCCTCCCTGTTCTCCTTGATCCCAGGGGTCACACACTTGTGTACACATGATCTGGACACTGGGGACAGTCCACCTGTTAAACAGATGGTTTACAGGGTGACTGATAAGGTCATGGCTAGCATCAAAGATAAAGTATCAAAGATGTTAACCCTAGGGGTAGTTGAGTTTTCTAGTAGTCCTTGGGCCAGCCCTGGGGTCTTGGTCCCAAAGGCTGCTGCTCCTGGTGCCACACCAGGACTCCATTGTGTGTGGATTATTAGGGTCTCAATGTGGTCACTAAGACTGATGTGCATCCACCAAGCTGATGAGCTCATCGATTGTTTGGGAGCTGCCAAATACCTGAGCACCTTTGACTTGGCATCTGGATATTGGCAGATTGCCTTGATTGAGAAGGCCAAGGAGAGGTCAGCATTTTCTACCCCAGAATGGGCACTTCCAGTTTAAACTGATGCCATTTGGGATGAAAAATGCCCCTGCCACCTTTCAGAGGTTGGTCAACCAGGTGTTGACTGGGCTGGATGATTTCAGTGCAGCCTACCTGAATGACATTGCAGTGTTCAGTTCCACTTGGGAGGAACACGTACAACACCTTTGCAGAGTGTTGGAGGTCCTGCAAAAGGCAGGCCTTACTATTAAGGCCAATACTTGCCAGATAGGGCAGGGTTCAGTGGTCTATTTGGGACACCAGGTCGAGAGTGGTGAGGTGCCACCCATCAGCCAAAAATTTACACCATTCTGTTTTGAGAGCCTCCCAAGACCCAGACTAAAGTGAGGGCCTTTTTGGGCCTCAATGGCTATCACAGATGTTTTGTCAAGAGGTATGGCACCATTGTTGCCCCCTTGAACGAGTTGACTTCTAAGAAGCAACTAAGGAAGGTGATCTGGACAGAGGCTTGCCAGGCAGCTTTTGATGCCCTGAAGGCTGCCATGTGCACAGCACCTGAGCTGAGGGCACCTGATTTCTCCAAGGACTTTGTTGTGCAAACTTACGCTTCAGAGCATGGTATAGGAGCAGTGTTATCACAGCTAAATGAAGAGGGCCTAGATCAACCTGTAGCCTTCATTAGCAGGAGGTTACTCCCAAGGGAACATAGGTAGAGTACAATAGAGCGTGAAGCTTTTGCTCTGGCCTGGGTGCTGAAGACGTTAAGACCCTACTTGTTTGGGACTCACTTCCGGGTTCAGACCGACCACATGCCCCTTAGATGGTTAATGCAGATGAGGGGTGAGAATCCAAAATTGTTGAGGTGGTCCATTTCCCTACAGGGGATGGACTTTGCGGTGGAACCCTGCCCTGGTACAGAACATGCCAGTGCTGATGGTCTGTCCAGATTTTTCCGCCTTAGTGATGAGAACTCCCATGAGGCTGGGTAGTTTCTCCCCACTTTCAGCAGGGGAGGACACTTGTTAGACTTGGCATCCTTGGCGTGGTCTCCCCTAGCTTTTTGCCTCTGCCTCCCAGGTTGTTGATGTGTGCTTGACTCTGTTTTGCTGTTTTTTAATACTCTGGGAGCTTTACCACTGCTAACCAGTGCTTACGTAAAAATGCTCCTATGTAAAATATATGTGTAACTGGCTTATCCGTGAGTGGCATATTTGATCTCCTAGTAAGTCCCTAGAAAAGTGCACTAGAGGTGCCCAGGGCCTGTAAATCAAATGCTAATATTGGGCCTGTAGCACTGGTTGTGCCACCCACCTTAGAAGCCGTGTAAACATGGCTCAGATCTGCCATGCAGTGTCTGTGTGTGCAGTTTGTAACTGCCAATTCGACTTGGCAAGTATACCCACTTGCCAGGCCTAAACCTTCCCTTTTTATATATAAAAGGCACCCTTAAGGTAGGCCCTAGGTAGCTCTATGGGCAGGGTGCAGTGTATGTTAAAGGTGGGACATGTACTGATGTGTGTTACATGTTCTAACAGTGAAATACTGCTAAATTCAGTCTTCACTGTTGCAAGGCCTATCTCTCTCATAGGTTAACATGGGGGCTGCCTTTAAATATTGTTAAAGTTCAGATTCCCTTTGAGAGCAGATAGAAATATGAAGTTTGGGGTCTCTGAGCTCACAATTTAAAAATAGATCTTTTAGTGAAGTGGTTTTTAGATTGTTAGTTTGAAAATACCACTTTTAGAAAGTAGGCATTTTCTTGCTTAAATCATTCTGTGACTTTTCCTGTTTGTGGATTGCCTGTCTGGGTCAGTTTGACAGTTAGGCTATTTGTCAATTCCCACTGGGCAGTAAGACAAAAGGAGCTGGGGTTCAGCCTGCATATCATGATGAGCCATCTGTGCTAGAGTGGAGTGGTCACCACTTACAACTGAATTGGCTGTCCCTGCCCTCGCACAATGCAGTCTCCAACCCCCCTGGTGTGTGTCTGGGGCATGGCCTGGGCAAAGCAGGATCTTGTGAACAACAGAGACTTTCCTTTGAAGTAGGCCTACTTCAAAAGGCGATAAGGGGTATAAGTATTGGACCCAAAACCCCTGTAAATCAGATCACTTCTGGAACCTAGGGGAACCTCTGCCAAGGAGAAGAGCTGGAGAGCTGAGGAGGAGTGCTGCCCCTGCCTGTGACTGTGCTTTGTTCGAGTATCCTGCAGTTGCTGCTTCTGCCTGTGAAAGGGGACTGGCCTTTGTGTTATATCTCTGCTTGTGAAGAATCTCCAAGGGCTTGAACTGAACTTGCCTTCTGTTTTGAAGTCTCAGGGCCATCAAAGACTTCCTGTGCTAACACCTGGACTCTCGGCTGAGACTCCTGCCCTGCCAAGTGGTGCCCTATCCAGTCCCTGGGCCCTTGAAAGGTGAAGTTGGCAGACAAGATCTGAAAATCCACACACAGAACGCCATGAAGGGAAATTTTCGATACATCATCTACTACACGGCTGATAAATGACACACCGCTGGCTTCGCAGCTAAAATCAACCACTCCACCTGCATCGCGGCTGGGAGATCGACGCATCGAGGCTGGAGAAACGATGCGAAACACGCGCTTTCGGCTGCTGATAACGACACAAACCCCATGCAGCACGGTTTTCTAACACCGTGCGACAGGATTTTCTATGCATCATCCCTGGGTGTTAAAATCAACCCGACTCTGCACGGATCCGATGTGTCCCGTCCGGAAATCGACGCATCACTCTCTTGCAAGGGAGAAAAACGAAGCATCGCCGACCAAACTGGAGAAGAAACGACGCACGGCCTCTCTTGTGAGGAAGGAATCGAAGCATCGCTGCCTTTTCAAATGCACGCTCGCCCGTGTGTCTTTATTTTTTACGCTAACCAGGTACTTTGTGCAAAATCAACATTTCCATTGATTTCTATAAAGTAAGACTCTTAATCTTTTGAAAATTCATATTTTAACTTGTGTATGTTGGATTTTTGTCGTTTTGGTCTTGTTTTATTTAGATAAATATCTATTTTTCTAAACTGGTTTGGTGTCTATTTTGTAGTATTTTCACTGTATTACTGTGTGTGTTGGTACAAATACTTTACACATTGCTTCTGAGATAAGCCTGACTGCTTGTGTCAATCTACCAAAGGGGCAAGCAGTGGTTATCTAAGTGTGTTCTTCCATTGCCCTGACTTGCTTGGACAGGGGGTAACCTGACTGCCATCCAAAGACCCAATTTCTAACACTACTCTATGCCCTTCCACTTATGGCACTCTACTCCACTTTACAACACTCTACTCCACTCTATGCCACAACACTCTATGCCCCTCTAATCCACTCTACACCCTACTACACTCTGTATCCCTCCATTCTATGTCCTGCCACTTTGCATTATCCTACTCCGCCTCACTCCACTACACTCTAAAGCACAACACTCCACTCTAAGCTACTCTACTTAAGAACACTCCACTCCAAGCCACTCTTCTCTATGCCACAAACATTTAGCTATGCTGAACAGCAGCCACACTGGTGTATAAAATGGCTAAAACACATTTCTGTAGCCAACAGCTCTTGCACAGGCAAAATCTGCTGGCTTTTTCCAATGCTCGTTTTCTTAGACTATCTCCTTCGATTATCTTCTCATTTGAGTTGTAGTTTCACAAATTTTGCTTTATATAGGTCTTAAGGTTTACTGGTAATCTGGGCCACCAGGTTATATGTCCGATTAATTTTATAAGCTAGATTCCTTACCAAATTCTATTTCATTATCTTGATCTTACTGATCTCTATTTCTCTCTCTTTCTCTTTCGTTCCCCCTCACACCGTCTCTTATGTATTTCAAGAGCATCTGATTTGCTCAATGTCAGATATTCTAACTTTAGAAAAAATGTTACAGTGTGAGGAGGGGTTAGGAGATGGGGCTAAGTGCCGAGCACAGCCTGAGGCACTTTTAAATTCACTGCCTTCAAGCACACAACCCCCATACCATTGCCCCTCACTCAATTTTCTGCCCTACCGGCAAACAAGCAGCTGTTGAGGCTGCAGCGAATGTCTTTGGAGGTTTCACATCTCGTAGTGGACATGAGCTGTACAGAACTCAAACAATTCGCTGGAAACCCACTTCCTGCAGAGGTTTCCAGATAATTATTTGCAAACAATGTGATATTGGCTCCTCACTGGGTGACTGTGTGAAGGGAGCCGATATCGTGACACACACAGTGGCACTGTGTGAGCTGGCCGGTCTGCAATGTGATAGCTGGGTAACAGTGTGCTGCATGAGAATGGAAGATCATGATGTCAGTTGGGATGTCACAGCCAGCTGACAGAATGTGTTATGGTTTTAGGGATGTAAGACAGTTAAACCAGGGTCTGGCTGGAGGATGAATGGGGCCTTCTTTTGCAATAAAGTATCCTGACATTGGCAATATTACAGCCTTCTTTGTGTTGTTCATTAGGCTGAGTACTTGGATTGCCACACTTACTTTCACTATTGTGTCCTTTGAAACCCCTAAATGATCACCGCTTGATATACCTTTACTGTAGATATCTAACTTTATATCAAATGGTGGGATAAAGGTTTCTACACTTTTTAAAGGTGGACTTAAAAATCTACTGTTGCAGCGGTCTAATTTGTTTTGTTTATTCAGGGACTGTGGATCTACAATGAAGCTTAAGCCGGTTGCCTGATGAGTCAAAATCTCTGAAACTTCTCACTCAGCTGCCTACTTCTGTAGAGGTGATGGCAGTATTTTCGCTTATGCCTAGGAAGGAGGAATGGTACCGCTCAAATGCCTCTTCTGGTCACAAATTGTCTCTCCAAAGTTCTCCAGCTAATCATATCTGACAGGTTCAAGATGCTCACAATTGAGGTTTTCTTTATAAGCAAAACTCAAGCGCTATTTGTGTTTTTTTCACAAGACAGTGATCTGTATCAGTCCATACACTCAAAAGCAGGGACATCTTTAGTGCTAGTGGTGCCCATTGTGACAATGACTTTTGGCGACCCTCAAATGACCACCTCTGTCATGGATTCCCTCACTACCACCCTTTCAAAGAGCCACTCAAGTCTCCATAACCACTCCCTCCGATGCATTTAATCATTCCATTGTAGGGTAGGGTGTCAGAGCACACAGACAATTAATCCTACATGTGTAAATCAGTGTATTGGAAATGTTAATTAAGACAGAGGACTTACAAGGTTTAGTTGTCACAAGTCGTCTGTACTGGTGGGCAGTTTAGTTTTAGAGTACTTGTTCAGGGGAAGCACAGAATTTAAAATGTAACACCATGGTTGGGGGTTCTCTTAAATAATAATTTATTTCTACTCAAATGAGCCCTTTTTGCAGCATTGTGATAATGAAAGACTGGTAAAAAAAAATCATAACGCTCTAATATATGTCTTGCAGTTTGCACTCAGCTCTTTCACGACAATCACGGTTTATCTAGACATTTTTATTGTTGCCTGAAAATATCTGGAGGCAAGGGACGCTGGCAGCAGGTGATTTTAAAATCATAATATACTTGCAAACAGGGCGCCCCCATCCGAAGGCAACATCCAGTGCGGTGGCACCGGTCGCCTCGCCTTAGAGCCGGCGCTGCTGAAAGTAAATGCAATTGCAATAATGTTATGACCCCAATAGCTCAGTGCATAAAGCTGATACTCCACATGCCTTATTATTATTGGACTCCTAGGGTGAGGATGGAATGTGAGATGGAATGTTTAGGCTTAAAGGGGGTTCGGGTGACAGTTGGAGAGCTGGCAGCGAGGTGCCAGGATGTCGTTGTACTGACGGTTCACAAGGGCTGTACAAAGGTGTTCTTACTTCATCTGCGAATTAGAGTTTACTTTACACCATAACTTCCCGGCTTTCTTTTTCCCCTGGTGTTACTCGCAGGCGTCGGTGTTTCTTACGTTGTTGCAAAGCTATTGGTGGCTGCACAATTTTTTACTTTCAAACGGCAGATAGCCCCCTCCTTCCAAATAAACGACAGAGCATGGGCCGATGACTGTGCCGTAAACCAAGAGAAATATCTGTCCCCTAACTCAACCTGGATAGCAGTGAGATAAATAATGCATGCTGCTTCCGTCTCGCACAAGCGTGTAGCTGTTAGCAGCTGGCAGTTGCCGGAAGTCTCAGAAGACTTGGGAAAACCATCAAGGGAGAGAAGGCCGCATATGCAACAGGTACAGCAAATAAACAGCACAGACGGGTCCTTGAACACCCGGTGTGCTCGCTGACTGCTAGGTTACAGGACACACTGGACGACGCCCACCCCGTTCTTCGCCTAGAGTCTGACTCTGAAGACCTTCATTCTCGTGGTCCCATCTGCCTCGTTGGTGCTTTCCCCTGGTTTTATTCAGCATCATAACTATCAAAAGCCTGTGCTGTCGATGTTTGCCGCTAAGGCGCAAATACGATCGTGTGAGTACACAACTCATTTTCTTTTAGTTAATGCTATTTTAAATCAGTGGGCTGGGCAAGCGTGTGCTTGGAAATAAACGAGGATATGAATCCAGGCCACTCCTTCTTTTTATAAAAATATAGATATATACAAATATCTGGGAACTCTCGCTAATTCCGAGGGAGCCTTTTTACTATTGTCTTGAATCAGCAAAGTACCCACGTTTTTGGCTTACAGACGTTTGGCTGCTTTTCTTCTTTCTCCTCCCTAAAAATATTCTGAACTTAAAAGAAGAAAGTGCGAGAAACATCCCGATATATTTCTCACTCAGTCTTATGTTTTACATGTTTTCAGTGATGCAGGGTGTTGAGTTCAAGTTCGAATCCCCGTTTGTGCTAGCAGTCCCTTCACCGTTCAATTGAAGTTTAAAATCTACAACCATTTCCTTGGATGAAAAACTGAAATTGTGCTTTTTTCCTTTTACTTAATTATTTGGAAATGCGAATAGAACGAAAAAAATATGCTGCAATTTCGCCATATGGGGGCATTTATTGGAAGCAGCATGTCTGTTTTCCCATCGTAGTCCATAGTGGTTTGCAAATGACGAACAAACCACAGAACTGGATGCATGGAAGGCATGCTTTTTTTTAACTTTAATGTAGGCGCTATTGAATGTTCCGGGTATAGAGCTTGAAGTGCTCTAAGTAAAAATTGGCCAAGTATGACCCATCTCACCTCCCCGTTCTACAGATGCCAGTTTTATGCTTGCTTCCATGCGTTGTGTGACATTTCAGTGCCTTATGTGTGACTATGTTATGCAGATTTGTAGCGCACATTGTCACCTGGCATGGTATTGCGGTGCTTAGCAGGTGTCGAGTCTTGCCACTTTTAGGGCCCAACGGGCCTACTCGAAAAGGGAGAGGTCTTCAGTTTCTTGCAGAATTCAAGAAGTGAACAGGAGGCTCGTATGTAGCAACAGGTCGTTCCATGCTTTAGTAGCGATGTAGGAGATGTCTCGACCGCCATTTTTGGTTTTTCATATGCATGGGATTTATGAAAGTAGGAGTCCGGACGAGTGGAGGTATCTGGAAGTTTTGTGAAAGCATATGCAATTGTTGAGGTTTGCTGGGCCAGTATTATGTGATATTTGAGTGACACTTTGTTGTGACTAGAATGTTCTGTCCATGCACTGATATCAGTTTTAGACGTTAACGTCTTAAACAAGTCTTGAATAAATTTTAATATGGCTACAATGCGTCAGAGGTTCTAATACAATGTCACAATCCTACTTTCCGTTTCCAACGTGATCATCTTGGAAATCTTACAGCATGCCCAGTGGAGAGCGAGAGTACTAAATGCCCTTGACCACTGTTTTAGGCACAAGCACTAGCCTCTTACTGGAGGACAACATATTACTTATGCTCCTACCTATGTTGAAGAGTTGGTGGCTTTAGGCTGTGTCCTTATGGAGGCAAGACCCCATTCTCACCTCACCCATAGGTTACTGCAAAACCACACTTCACAGTTCCCCGCTAGCAGGAGAATTGCTTATTTACAGCAGGAAAACAGGCTAGGTTTAGAAATAGAAGCACTTATTCTGATAAGCAGAGGACCAACATGGTAATCTATTCAGACAACAAAGAACCTATTGCAGGTATCGAAGACAGCGGGGAAAAGCTGACATCCATCACCCAGAAAAGGCACCCAGACACCTAACAGATACAATAGGGATCCTCTTTGACACCAAATATGCAACTTTGGTTAGTATGCTATATACTTCTCAGTTGCCAACTGGATCTATGTCATATGTGACAGTGAGGCTAAAGGATGTAGGGCCTCCACTATGTTAAATGAATGAAGTAACATGAGAATATTTCTCCCTGAAATGTAAATAGAAGAAGAGAATTTGAATATATTTTATGAGTGTAACAACACTGATCTCAGTGCTTGGTAGATGGAAATTCTGTTGTCAGTGCCTTTTCCCATTCTCCAACTCCGCACCCTCTTCCTTGAGCGATTTGGAGCATCTTTCTAGTTAGAATATCTTTATAAAAACAATAAGGGCCTCATTACAAGGTCTCTAGTAATCTCAGTTAGGCCGCTAACAGGAGCGGCTGGCTGTATTGGTATTACAAGATCTGTGGAAACTATGTGGATTGAGAGTATTTCACTAAGAGACATCTACTGAAAGCAGGCGAACCCTCTCGGGCAGATGCTAGGGAAAAACAAGGAATAACCAGGAGAAGCCGGACCTGTAGTACCTTATCACCCAGTAATTCCTGATTTCTAAAGGGACTCTTACGGTCCCACTTGTAAATCATAACTCATCCACTCCGGAGTTACCAATGCCCCCAGTGTTTATAACTCTGAGGAGTTTAATTTCCAGGGGTATGAGGGTGAACTTGTTCAGACAACATAAATAAAAAACAATTGGGGATTTTCCTCCTCGCTACAGCAGTGAGGATAAATATGTCATATTTAAAGTTCCTCACAGGGCAACACAGATTTCTCAGTGCCTGAATATGTCATCTGATAAGCCAGCTAGACTGGAAAAATCCACCTGAAAATCCGGGAAAGCCCATCTCTGCTGATGGAACTTTAAAAT
The DNA here is from genome assembly GCF_031143425.1 of Pleurodeles waltl. Lineage (NCBI taxonomy): Eukaryota > Metazoa > Chordata > Amphibia > Caudata > Salamandridae > Pleurodeles > Pleurodeles waltl. Next base: position 341,401,759 of record NC_090449.1, on the reverse strand, counting down.
TAGGAGTACCTCGCACTGGGTGGTGTATCGTCAGAGCAGTCACGGCTGGCAAAAACTTACCTTAAGCGTGCTGCTGCTCTCTGCCGCACCACAGACACAGACTCTCAGTCTGCCCTGCGGCCCTCATACATGCGCACTGTGGAAAGCGTTCTGTGCACTCTCCTCAGTGCTCGTCACCGCCATGGCCCCACTCCTTTAAAAATAAAACAAAAATAAACATTGTTTAAAGGTTTGTAGCTGCTGCAGGCTGGGGGCCGATGCTCCTCTGCCATAGCGGAGGAGCCGCCCCTGCGTCAGAGGCAACACATCTATTGTGCAGGACACTCTACTTACGTTACAATGAAAGTGTTCCACTCTTTCCGTGGCAGTCCTTTATAGGGGGTACTGCCAGACATAATGGTGGATCAGCTACTCTAAACTGGGCGTTTCATGTGCCATAATTTCAGGCCAAATTAATTCCACATTGTGATAGAGCAGATGGTGGAGCCAGATAATGTCTGTCAATGGCAGGTACAAAATCAACAGCTACCCCATAAACAGGCTATGACAGAAGAATACCTCTTTACTGGCAGATTTTCCATTTGCTTCCTTCTCCAAAGCATTCCCTAAATTCTAATGTATATATATCACAGTGACAATTGCCACTGTGTAGGTATAGTTCAGCTGCAATTTCCATTAAAAATGCGTTTATTAATTTGCCTATAACCATTGACCCTGTGGACTAATCTGCTCCAAATTTGACAATCATTTGGCGTTGTCAATTGAAGACTGGCATGCTATTTTTTTAGTGATCTGTCCGAGGGAAAAAAGTTAACGGGGGAGCCGAGGGCAGCTGAAAAAAGATGTTTCACTATTTTAAATCCATCGAAGATTTTGCTCCTGCCTACAGCCTAAACCACTGAAAAAATTTACACCAACTTTTGCGTGAAGTCGAACTGTACTCAGAAACCATGCTTTTGTTTGTTTGGTGTAAATCCATACAGTATTTTTTTTTTAAAGAAGCATTTAAACGTTGCAGAGTAGGCTTTAAGGGGTTAACACTTTTATGGATCTTACTCACTTAACTGAGGAGAATTCGCAAGTCCTGCCTCTGGATATCTGAAAATCTATAGTTTAAAAAAATGCAGTAATCCGAGTTAACGAGGTAGCCTTTTTTTCTATCCTACCTTTTAAATCTGCAGGTCGAAAGTTGGAACTAGAGAGCGGAGTGCTCTAATTTACTAGCCATAACAGAAAAATGTCTCTCACAGCCATCATTGCTGGACATGGGGCACAGTTCTTGCATTCTGAACTTTTTTTATAAAGGTCATATAAAAGGGTGGCGTGAGAACAAACTGACACCTGGCCCATAGTATAGGAACTCCTAGATAGGTCCTTCATGGTTTAAAAAAACAGTCACTGGGCTCACAGATACTTTTCAATATTCACGGTACCCAGACACCTAAAATGGCAGCGAGGGTTTGTGTAACTAAACAGACACTTCAAACCCTGGGTGCCATTGTACTTGTTGGGGTACCATGAATCCTGAACCGAGCACAGAACAAGATTGATGCCCAAGTAACACTAACCCAGGGCAAACTTTGTGGACCCATTAGTCACCATTCAGGGGTTCGTGGTCAGGAATTAGGACCACGTTTACAGTACCCTAGCATGCTATTGCCCTAGGTTCCTGGTACCAAACTATGGCCTGCAAATCGAAAACAACATTTAAAAAAGCAAAAACAGAGCCTTGCCAAAGGCCAAGTTCCCTGAAGTGAACCCTCATGCACAGTGAAGGTTGGCTGCCCGTGACGTGAGTCAGTATATGTAGTACTCAATGGGACATGCAGCACTAGGCTAAGAACTCTGGAGAAGGTGGTGAAGAGAAAAAGGGGAATCAAACATTAACACACCAAAATGTAACCTTAACTCTGTGCTCTTTTCAAGACCTCAATAAAGATACACACTAGTCAGGTGTATCAATGTCCTTGTGATGTCCTGGTAAGCCTTGAGGATGGTCCAAAAGAAAAATCCCAAGGTATGTGGTGCTCCTTTGAAATTGTGTTTTCCTTTGAACCTCAGCTCTTCTTACCCACAAAAACCCTGTCAGTGCAGATCTAGCCTAAGATCCAGGCCCTCCGATCCTAAACTAATGTAAGCCTTGTGGGGTACCAGTCCACAGCTTTCAGTCTTAGATGTGCCAAATTATTCTTTAATTCTTGGAACACCTCATGTTGTGCCTGAGTTTACATGATCGGGTCCTGGAAAATAAAGATCCTGGCTCAAGCATGGTAGATGGGCTTTCTCGAAATCACTTCCTGAATGGCAATGTCTGTTTTCTTCCCAGAAGCCTGCTCAGCAGTCAAAGTAAAGGCTAAACCCTAAGGATTCTGAGTAAAAAGCTGATAGCTCATTTTACAACAATTTCCTCTGCCTCATCTAAAATGTTAAAACCTCATTTTCCAGAATTCCAGTACTTTAACAGACAGGGTGTCATCCACTTGAATCGGAAGAGAAAACAATATTAGCAAATTATAGTCTCTTGCATTATTCTGCGGTGTCTCCAATTTGATTTTCAGCTGATTATGAACATTACTGCACAGTCTTGAAGATCACAGGTCCGCTATCATTTTTCGACATAACTACCCCCACAGAGATTTTAATTAGCATCTGTGAATGTTTTCAGCAGTGTTTTAATAGTGCAAGCTACTGTAAAATACCTTAATTGTCACCACCCTGACCTCAGTATTTTGGGAGCCCTCAGCTCCTCAAGGTGTGCCATCAGGAAGAGTTCACCCTTAGAATTGTTTCCTCTTGTTGGTATTTATTATCCTCTCTGCCACGGATATCTTTGTCCTGGTTCAAAAATGTCCTCCTTTCTCACCCTGACCATGTTCGCCTTAGGAGACATGGCAGCAGACATCTTGGCTTCTATTTAAATAACTCAGGAACTCGGCCTCAGTCAGCAGCCTCACAGGGCCAACCCCCACAAGAATCCTTAGCGGTAAGGTCAACCACACCTGTCACAATGAGAGCACCAGTCAACCCCCTTTTTAAGGCAGCCACTGTTGCAGGGTGTTTCTCTTCAAATGTTTCCTGGACCGCAGCCATCTTCAGGGCAAGTAGAGCTCAGCTGGTTCACCAGTACAGGTATTCCTCCTTTCCAGCGCTCCACCCAAATTTTGTAGGTTGGAGTAGCACTGATATTTCAGTGACACCACCAGGTTCCGAACAAGATTAGAATAAGATGTCTACTGTCTGAGGCCAGAACATGTCCTCTTTGGGCGCCATTGCTTCCTACACTCCAGAGTTGCTCATGGACCCTATGCTTACCTCCTGACCACAACAATGGCCCATGAAGAGGGAGCTTGTGGAGGAGCTAAGAGACTACAAACTTCCTCTCAGCCTAGCTTGCTTCAACCCATTTTCATAAAACTATAAAATACATCTTGTGTGGTTTTGCCTACTTTTGTGCAACAATGTTCCTATATGTGTTGAAAAGGGATACTGATCTTTAGATTGACTCGCTTAAAAAGATCAAAGAGCAAATAAATTATTCTTAACTTGAGTTCTAATTCCAGCTTCACAACTAGGAACAACAATCCCAATGGCCATTGTTCATTGAGCTCCTACTTTGGCACTTCTCTTTCTCCATCATCCTCTCCAACGCCCTCTCTTTTCATCTGTCCTTGCCTCTTTAATTTATTGTCTCATCTTCACTCTTTCTCATTCATAATATCTTAATTTTGTGTTATTGCATAGTTTTATTTGCTTTTTGAATTTTTGTGCACATTTGTGTTCGTAGTACATTTGTCTTTGTGTATATGTAGCCTAGTGCTGTAAACATTTTAAAGCTTCCTGTATTTGCAGTGGGAAGACATCTGAAAAATTCTCAGAGCCCTCCTCTTTCATCACTCCATCAATCTTCAACTGTTATGGCTTGAAACCTGCTTACCTTTTCACTGGTTGTATGTGTCTTCCAGAGTCTTTGGCTGCCTGACAATGCCAGAGGTAGCCATCCCTTTTATGTCATCACTCATGTTTTTTTTTTCTGAGCTGGTAGTCATCCTCTTCCGACCAGCTTCAGCTGCCTGTGCTAGATCCATTGGGCCAGATTCACAAAGCATTTTTCCTTAGGTAAGCATCTGATGTCAGACCATATTCAGAACTGGAAAGCTATAGAAAATCTTCCAATTCCTGGAAGAAGTGGTAAGTTCACTGAAGAATCTGCCAGAGGTTCAAAATATTCTGTGAGTGGATTGTCTTCTGAATTCAGCACTTCTTCTCGAAAAATTAGAAGTTTCATTGAGACACATTTCTAAATCAGACCCTTAAAGGTGGATGGGTTCTTCTGTATCCTCACTATTTTTGGGAAAATTATAATTCAGGGCCGCAAGCACCGCCAGTTTTCTTCCACAGGAGGGTCTGACGGTGCTGGCAGTCCTAATCCGCCAGGGCAGTACTGCAAGCAGCTCCACCCTGGGGATTACGACCCCCTCTCCGCCAGCGGTTACATAGTAGTGATCCTACGATGTAAAGGCTGCCAGAGACAGGGTGCAGGGTTCCGGAGGGGGGCCCATGCACTTGGCATGGGCAGTGCAGGGACTCCCATGGCCAGCCGCGTTGCAAAGTTCACTTTGCAGACAGTGAACTTTGCGATGGGTTCTGGGGCACCCTACGCACTACAGCATTGCCACCAGCTTTATTACGAGCCGGCGACAATGCTGTAGGCTGTTTCCCACTGGTCCAGCAGACCCAGTGGGAAACTTGTAATGGGGCCGACAGGGAAGCGGCAGCACTGTCGGCAACCTACCTGTCAGGACTTTGACGGATGGGCTTTTCGGTCCGCCGAAGTCATAATGACCCTCTAAGTGTGTATTACTACTGAAAATTAGTAAGCCACATCTAAGTGATGCATAAGACACAATTAGGCACAGTGAAAGGTTTATGAATTTGAGGTTGGGCTGCTCTTTTCCTGCACCACAGAAAGTAAAGGTTGGTATTTGGAGGTAGTTTTTGTCTTTAGGTTATGTGGAGACAAATGTTTAAAGCGGGCAAGCAATTGAGTATGTCTGCAAATATTTGTTACCCAGTAAACAATATTTTCCTGCTATTCTCAGGCTTTGTTTCCCTGTTAGTGATAACTTTCTCGCAATCTCACTACTGCTTTCTTTTGCCTCAGTCTTTTTTTCTCTCAAGCATTACACATTTCACATTTTGGTCTTCATGCCTTTCTGACCACTAACTCTGCATGCTTTTTTAAAAATGTTTTGGGTCAAGTCTTCAGAAATACTGTGCCTGCTGTCCATCTAGTCTGTTGACTCTATCTGCAGCTGGAAGTCCATTTTCTGGATTTGTGTTTTTTGGTCTTAGGATTGCTGGGATGAATGTCGACATTGTTGGGCGTGTTTGGCCAAGCCTGCAAGGGGAGAAGGAGCCAAGTCTGCATTACTCTGGCTCGAGACGGACAATTTCCACAGCACCTGGTGGAGAGGGTCTATCCTTCAGGTAACGCATTACCTCATGTTAAACGGAACAGTATTTAATGTCCATGTGGGAAATAGAGGCAGGATATGGGACATCTGTGGAAGCGATTGAGAGTATCAGTTTGGGGATCACTAGCTCTGTAGCAACCAGTGTTGAACCAAGTATAATGAATGGCATGGCGTATGCATATTGCGAGCAAAGTCTGAGATATGCATGAATGTGCTGGTCTGGGCCAGGAAATCCTTCCATGTGACAAACAGCACTTCACCATCTAGTCAACATCTGCTTCCTCATTTTCCCGCCCTAGTCATATCTGTTCTTCATAAACCAGTTTAGTATAGTGGTTGCACCACAGGTAGCTGTTTGGAAGTGTTCTTTTCCGCTTCAAAAGGATTTTACTAAACAAGAATGTAGCAACTCTATTGCTGCTTTATTTAAAAAAAGAAAACAGATAAAGGATAAATGTTTAAGCATACTTTCAACACCTTACAGAGGCAAAATGTCTCTTATAATACAGGGCAAACAACCACTTGCAAAGCCAATAGGTCTGGTCTTTTCTATAACTGAAGTCACAGTCCTTTTTACAACTATCCAGCAATTTCAAACAAACAATGTTCTTACACACACACACACCCAGCACCCCATTGTGTATGTACATGGAGGAATCAGAGTAAACAACACATTATAGTACTTAAGTGCCTCTGCAACTGCCCATATAGACCTTCTGTTCAAGATTATACTTGGAACGCAGAATGAGACAGGCTTACACAAACAGTTCTGACACAAAAATATTACTCTTATGACCAGCACCAGCCGCGCACAGACTTTAGCCTAGCACAGCCAGTTGGTGGCTGAGGCGTAAGTGACTATGGGTTGACCTGTAGTGCTTGGCCTTTATTTCTTTTTTGTTAACATTTTTACCACTGAAGCTTGATTCCAAAGCACTAATCACTAGTGACTCACGAGACACAGATACCTAAAATGGGGGCTGGGAGCATTGGTACCAAGACCAGTACCTTGGCTGCCGCCTGCCATTTTAGGTGTCCTACAAAACCAAATACACTTTCACTTACTGCAGCAAAGTAACTCACTCGGATCTGAAGCGTCAGCTCTGGATCCACATAAACAAAACGGACAACAGGAGCAAAAGGCTCCTTTGTGTACTCAGATCTTCCCTTTTTTAAAAAAAAATTGCTGGATGCACAAATTATGTGTGAATCCCAAAGATCGAATGTTGAAAAAAGTGGCATGCCAAAACTTAGCTGATTGAGTAAGTAATAGTGATAGGCAAATTATATATATATATTTCCACATACACACACACATACACACACACACACACACATACATATATATTCCCTGAAAAAGATAAGTTTAAAGCAAAGTTATGCTTAGGTTTGCTTATAACACCTTAATGTAGTTAAGACATTCCCCGAAAACCTAATTTAAAGTTTGCAAGTTGTGGTTAGTAGCACAATCCCAAAGACACACTATAGCAATAAAAACCATAACTTGTACAGCAAATGCAATTCTTACAACCTCACAATATGTATACACATAAATAGCAACACCCACAGTAAAACAAAATGTAATGAAACAACATCACATAAAACTACCAGTTAATGGTACTACTTTCACAATTGTCGCTGTCAAAGTCGAAATGGTATTATGATACATAACCTCATCTTTAAGATGATTTACAACACTTACATTTGCATCTGTTTTATTAAGGGTGCGGTTAAGAGCATTGTAATTGGAGTCCAAGTTATGGTTTGCATGAATTCGTTTAGCCCGATCTTCCCCCCACCACGTGCGGCAAACCTCTATTTTTGACAACTTGCAAGGGCAGCAGGAGTGTGCTAAATAGACTTTTCTCACTTTTTTACAGTATTCATAAATATTATACTGAATTTGTTAATCCTGAGGTCCACGTTTGTCCACGAGACTCATGGAAGGCCAAGATTCATGCACCCTGCATTTTACATAATGTTTTGATAATTATTTTATTGTCGTGGTCCCCTTGAGGTGCTCCACAAGGGCCTGGGGTCAGAGTAGGCTCACCATGTCCCTTTATGTCTTTTTTCTTTATCTCAAAATGGTGCTTTGTGACCTTTATTTGATAATGCCAGCTGCACAGGTTATTTTTGTGTGACAGCGAGCCGATCAGAGTGCATCCAGATTTGCGAATCCGCCATAGATGAGAGGAGAAAATGCTCTTTATTTTTTTTAACTGCATTTGCTACTCTTCAGTGGATTTGTGAATCTGCAGAGGATCCACAAATGAACGGCATAGTTATCGCTTACATTTAATTTCTTCATGTCCATGGTACACTTTTGAATTTAAATTCATTGAAAACTACAGAATGGATTTACACCAAACCAGTGAAAGGGCACTGCTGTGAGTAAAGTGCTTCTTTCGTGAAAAGTTAAGGGTAAATATATTCAGCTGCTTTTTCTTTATTGTGAAGCAAAGAATCTTATAGGAGTTAAAATGCGAAATGTCAGATTTGCGATCGCTATTTGTTAGTACCGCTTGACGGATCTCCATGAAACTTTCTAAGGGGAACCTAGAGTAGGTGAAATTTATTATTCAGAATTTTCATAGGGATTCGTTTCACTGCACCACAGTTAGTAGCAAAACAAAAAGACACTTTTCAAGGGAAACTCAGACCTAACCATAAGTACACAAGCACTGCTGAGGCCTATGTATAATGTATGTGTGTGTATATATATCTATATACCTATATATATATATATATATATATATATATATATATATATATATATATATATATATATATATATATACATATATATATAGACTAATTTCAATCTCAAGCTAGCTAGCAAATTGCAAGCCGTTAATACACATTTTCTGAATCCCTGTAGGAAAGGGTAGTGACAAAGTCAAAGTCCATACATTCCCTATTATCAACTTTTTGTAAATAACTGGTGAGTTGCATAAGTTCTCCTGCCTCACTTTTGAGACAAAGGTTTAAGGACTAAGGCCCTCATTACGACCCTGGCAGTCGGTGATAAAGTGGAGGAAATACCACCAACAGGCCGGCTGTAACTACTGCCTAATTATGACCGTGGTGGAAAGATTTCCGCTCGACAGCCAATGTACCACACCGACCGCCAGGGCGGAAACAACAGCCACCACAGCAGTAGCCACCTACAGCCAGTCGGAAGTCAATGTTCCGCCCACCATATTAAGACACTGCAAACCACCACCTTTTCCAGGACGGTACCAACGACATCAAAAGCCTGGCGGAATCTGAGCTCAGAAGGGAAAGGACTCACCAATGGAGACACAGGTAACAACCACGCCGCCATGGAACCTGAACTGCATGTCTTCCCGATGATATTCTGCGTTCTGCTCCACCACAAACACCAATGCCGGAGAAGACGATGACGGCGAGTACAGATGCCTAGCACACAAGGGAGGGGGGGAGGAAAACGAGAGTGACACAGACACGCACAACACACACCCCATACACACACCATACAGACAGCCAGATGCATTACAAAAACAATTTTACCCCGTAACTCTGCTAAATAATGCAAGGACAAAACGATTTAGCAAAAGTGAATGTAATGAGATTAATACAGTATGATAAATAAGTTAGACAAGATAATAGATATATACGTATGTACAGAAAAAGAGACACAGCCCAGTCCACTATTTGCGTAGGCCACACATGTCACCTGCTTCAACACGGAGAGAACACTGCAGGGGCATCAGCTGGTAAATAGGCATGCACCTCAGGGGGATGGGGAACAGGGGGGGGCACCCCAGCTGGGAAATGTAACAAGACAACTGTTTCTGGAGGGGGCAACATGCCCTGTGCTTGATCCTGGGGAGTGATGGGCCACAGTCTCTCAGCTGGGTGTCATACCCACTGGTTCTGGAGGGGACAACATGCCCTGTGCTTGATCCTGTGGAGTGATGGGCCACAGTCTCTTAGGTGGGTGTCATACCCACTGGTTCTGGAGGGGGCAACCTGCCATGTGCTTGATCCTGGGGAGTGATGGGCCACAGCCTCTCTGGGGGCAGGCCGCAGAGCAGCCCATGGAGGCAGGATTACATACCGTCCGCCGGCGGTGACTACTGCACAGTGGTGGTGCTGCTGGTGGGGGGAGGCTCCTGCCTATCCCCTGCAACTTTGGACAGCTGCCCAGTGGTGGTGCTGCTGGTGGGGGGAGGCTCCTGTCCGTCCCCTGCACCTTCGGACGGCTGCACAATGGTGGTGGTGCTGCTGGTGCGTGGAAGGTCCTGCCCTTCCCCTGCAACCTCAAATGGTTGCACAATCATGGTTGGTGTTGGGGGCTCCATCACAGTTCCTGGTCCAGGCTCCTTGGTCTTCCTGCCTGCTGGGCCAGGCCCCTTGGTCTTCTTGCCTGCTGGGACAGACACATTGGCCTTTATGGTGGCAGGTGCAGGCTCCTTGGCCTTTAGGGTGGCCGGTGCAGGTGCAGGCTCCTTTCCCTTCTTGCCTGCTGGGGCAGTCTCTTTCCCCTTTAGGCTGTCTGGTGCAGGCTTCTTCCCCTTCAGGACATATGGCCTGGATCCCTTACCACCACGAGTGGGTGCGGTGACAACTGGGCCAGTGGATTGTGTGGCTGGGGTGCTTGGCTGGGTTCTTCCTACCCCGGCCATACATGCAGGATGGGGGGGGGGGTAGAGAAGAGGTCAATGGTGGAACAGTTTTTAGGGTCTGATTTAGATCTTGGCAGTATTACGGCCAGTCTTTTATAGCAGCGGACCAAGAATACCATCATGTCAACAGTGATTCGCCCACTGTATTTAAATGTATTGCAGCTGAGCCTCCGGCTGCCACAATAGAGTGCCCTTTCTGTCCATAAAACTGCTGGGTTCCCGCTGATCATATTTAGAAGTTACAGTCCTGGAGGCGTTGTACTGCCGGCTGATTGCTGACTGAGGGAGGCCATTTCTGGACCCAATGGATATCATGCAATGGCAGTGGCTATGAAATAGAGGTAAGTTTCACACACACACACACACACTGTACCTTGACCAAATGTGTCCACCTGTACAGCACACGACACAACACATCACATATACACTGTCATCAATTTGTATTCAACTGCAACACGCACATGCTGAAAACACACATTGCCATACATCCATGATACAACATACACACAACATTGATACAACACCCACACAAGACTCAACCACAACAATCAATACAACTACACACTTACCTACACAAGCACACTTACACAAAGGCACAGCTACACAAATCTCGACAATGACCCCCAGAACAACACTCACTTGAATGTTGCACACAGCAACACAACATACACAACAATATCAGACCCATATGGAAGTGGCACACATAGGAACACAACCACACCATCCACTCCAGCTCCATCCACCTCAGCCAGCCAATGTAATCGCACACACACATACCCGTACTGACTCACATACACAACTGGGAGCACAACATTACAGGTACAGGTCCCCTTGCAATGTGCACACATGGACATAGTTGACAAGTGCTACTGTAAAGTCACTGTGGTGCCAGCATTCATTTGGCAATGAAAACTGACACCATAATGACAGTTGGGTATGTGTAAGATATGTGTCTTTTATCAGTGTGTCCCCATCCATGTCAGACACAATGGTTTCCTCGACATATGCATGTCGTAGTAATTTAAAAAAAATACTGTAACATGTCCATGACTGCAGTGGTCCCGAGCTGATGTGCATTGGCACTCAACGGACACCGGCAATGCAGGTTCCCTACCTTAGAGTCCAGCAACGGTGGGGTTGTGTTCTCTCCATGGTACAGTAACACAGGCAACGGAAGGTGTTGTCCACTTGTATTATGTCCAGTCAAAAACAGAAGTGGAATCTGGAAAAAAGGTACGTTTTACCCTAATTTCACCCCCAATCCGCCAACTCAGATGAGGAGGTTGGACCACCATAGTTTGCCTGGCGGTAAGGCACATCCAAATCTGCACAGTGGTAAGGGATGCTTGAGTCCCGCCACCAGCCACCATTTCAAATGGTGGCATCAATGCAAATGGGAATTCTTGGCGAAGTCAGCGGGACTCAGGCTGTCTTTCGTCAATGGGACCGCCAACATCTAAATCGGACTGGCGGATAGCCAAGCCAGTGTATAGATTTTCTGTCAAAAAAGTGGTGGCAGACCTGTTACTGCCAAGATATAAATCAGGCCCTTAATAGTTACATCACCACTCTTCCCTTCTTCATGTTCATTCTTTTAAAACTACCCCAAACCAAAGATTTATTTGTGTACCATTCAAAAATAAAACCTTTACATGTAACTTAGTCAAAAAGAGAAACAGTGCAGGAAATGTCAGTAGATCTAGGAGTAGGGAGACCCACCTGAGCCTCCAAGGTGCTTCATTCTTCAACACCTTCCAGGTAAGGCAAAAGGCAAGCTTTATTTGTTATTTTGCAGTTTTATTTAGCGCAAACCCGACCCGAAGGTAATGGAGCATTTTATATAAGCACCAGTCCATTATGCAAGGTCACTTTCATGTTTTGTAGGCATGGGGAAGTTAAGCGATTTGCCCAGAATCAAAAGAGCTGATGTCAAGACTTGAGCCCGGTTCCACAGTTCTAAAGTCAGCAGCGCTGCCCGTATGCCACTTCCTCTCCAATTTGCATACACAGTGTTCCCTTGCGAGGCTGTGTCCTCACTAAAGCATACACTATTGACTACATGTTTGGAGCCCCATAAGACTAGTCTCAAAAGTCTACAGTGATATGGAAAAGCATACAACTAGAAAACAACTATCTCATCATTCTATTGTTTTACATAGTAATGTATAGCTGACGTTCATCTAGTCCGCACAGTAGATATTTCTAACATCATGTGGCAAATAACACAAATTTCACTTTGTTATTTAGTAAACAAAAACAGCTAACAATCGGAAGCCTTGTGTGAAAAAGTAAGTGTTTGGGGGACCACACAAGGGTTTGGTTCACAGCCAATACTCCTAAACCTACTGGTCCCTTCGGGAAGCCACTGTGCAGGAAGGATGTAGTTTATCACAAGGAGATTTCACTGATTCACTGTTGCGCTGACCAGATCCCTCACTCACTGTGGCCAAGATGGGTAATGTCTCTACAATATTACCAGTGGGAAAACCTGTGCTTTCTTGGGTTGGAGACCTTTTGCTACAGACATCTAGTCAGACTAACATAGCATTGTGTAAAAGTCAGGAACTGCAGATCTCAGATTTGAAGAAGGCCAATAGAAGGAATGTATAATCTAGTGACTAGCTCCTAGTCTTTTAAGTGAGCATTAGTCGTGGATGCGCCTGAACTTCATTAAGACTAGGCCTGAATAATAGATCTGATTGGAGGAGATGCCCTTTATGAGGTACTTCAACCCTTCAGAAGTCATAATACCTTAATTGTCTTAGTTTCTTCCAGTGATGCCGATCTTGCCCCCCTGCCCCTATAAGATCTAAGTAACAACACAAAAATGGTGAGTCTTATTTGTGCCCTGGGAATGAGTAGATAGAAATGCATGAGTGGTCATGCTATTATTCTAGTCATTGCATGCATTGAGGACCCTAATAAAAAGCCCAAAAATACACTCGACCTCTCCACACATGGGGCTCATTTTATTATTAGAGGGGCTTTCCACCATTATACTTTAGACAATGTTACCTATTTTATGTGTTCTTACAAGTGAGATAGAAAGTAAACATGTCAGGATTTATTTGATCTTGCTTGTGGCTGGAGAATGTGATATTGGTGAGGATGGGTAGCAGCCTGTGGTGGAGTGACGTATAGAATAATGGATGTTTTTCCTGGTAGACATCTACTTTTGAAAGTGTGCTAAGAGTGGTGAAGAGCTAGTCACATGCCACAGCCTAACCCATGACCGACTCTTTTGGAATCCTATTGATATATCAGAGCATGCTGGGAAGTCAGTATGGACCAATCTGCCCTTTGCTTCAGCAAAAATATTTTTCTGCCGTGCCCCAACCTCCTTTTAAACTCTTGATCTTTAGTTTCCAGGAGCTGTTCGATGGACAGGCCTCCATTCTATCAATTTTTTCCCGGACTCTTCAGCCCTTGCTGAGCGCCTTTGTCGAGGGGCTGAATGTGGCCCTGATGACCTTGGGCGAGTCGGACCCCAGGAAAACACAGCTTTTGACTGGTGACAAGAGCAGCAGCAGTGTGGGTTTGGTTCTCCTGGCACTGGAGCACCTCTTCCGAGATCTGCTGACCTCAGAGAGATTAACGTCTGGTGAGTAAGGCTGAGAGAAACTGTATGTGGGGAAAAAGCCAGAGGAGTTGATTTGATAGGGAGAGGCTCATCCACGGCATGTTGTGCTAAATAAATCTTCAATTGTAGTTAGATGGTATCCTTATGTTTGAATGCTAGCCTTGGGAAGTTATGGCAATATCAGTCATGAAATTGTTGTGAAGGGTGTAGCCAAAGTCTGTCACTTCAACCACTCCAACTTCTAGTTTCTTATACAAGAGCAGAGTAGTAAAATAACGTTTTTAGGACAAATATGGGACCATATTTAAAGTTTGGCCAACTGGAGACTCCATCAAAACAGATATCCCTTTCCTGGCCATGGACTAATGCACTTGTAATATAGTGGACATGTTATCCACCATGTTTGTGACGGAATATCCTGTTTGCCAAAAGAAACATATACACAATTCAAGATCATAAAACATGGTTAAAAGGCTGAGCAGTAGGATTTTAAAGAAACTAAGAAGTGGCCAAGACCTTTTGCCACATTAAAAAAAGTGCTTATTTACCATCAGATTCATAGCATTTAATCAAGTTGTAACACATTTTAAAAATAGCGATGTAGGGACGCACATTTTCAGCCTGCTGAAGGGGGACTACTTTTCCAGAGTGCACAGGGCCCCAGAAGGCAGCCCTGTGGGATTACAACCATCTGTTTTCTGCCATCCGCCTTGAGCTCTATAAAACGCTGCTTCCTTCACCGTGGCGCGGGACGTGCATTTTCTGTCTGCTGAAGGGAGACTACTTTGACCAGAGTGCACAGGGCCATAGGAGGTGGCCCTGTGGGATTACAACCACCTGTTCTCCGCCAGCCACTATGAGTGCTATAAAGCACTGCTTCCATCACCACGGCACGGGACACACCCTGGGTGAACACTGGACCAAGAGTGGGCCCATTTGCGCCTGTCCGTGGCCGAATGAGGTTGGGCTGGGCCCACTCTCTTTGTTTTTGGGCTTCTACTAGACTTATGGACATAGGAGTTCAGGTGAGCCCTACTTGGTATCAACTGTTTGCTGTCCGTCTCTTACGGCCCCAGTTGTATTTTTTTCTGCTTAACTTGTTGTGAATTATTGACTGGGGGAATTAATACTTGTACCCTGGGGAAGAAAAGCTTCCAGGCTCCAAAGGGAGGGGAAAAGCATCTACATACTACTCCCTTGATTACTAATTATCTTTCATCAGCTACAGGAGCCAATTCCACAGAACTCACATGGTTGAGGACCGTATCAAGGCTATTGAAAAATGTATCTCAGAGTAACCTCCATTAGACTTAAGCCAGGGTATTCAAGATGGTGCTATTAGTTCGGTCCTGGGCAAAGCTAGTTCATAAATTAAAGAAGTCATCAAAATGTTAAAAAGTGTTAAACATAATAAACATAGGGAAGGAAATCTCTGTGTAGCTCTTGAGGAAACCACTGATATCATTGAAATCCCATTATGCCCTGAGTCCCCAAAAGGTGTGTCACAACCAAGAGAAAACGAGTGGATGGGGGAAGACCAGGGGCCACTCAAACATTGCCTATAACGTGACACGTAATGGTAAAACAGGAAACAGGCCACCGAATGGGGCAGATGGAGACAATACTATATCAGATTCATCAAATGTCCACACCCTTGGTGAATCACTTTGGGATGTTACCAAAAATGTTACTCATTCATGTAGTGAGTCAATTATTACCTCAGTCGAAAGATTTTTATCTGCTTTCAAGGATGAAATGATAGGGCATTTTAAGACGCTATTGGAGAAAACTGATGCCCTGAACGTATCATTTTGTAGGAACCCTGTATACCGTAGCATTAAAAACCATGATGATTCTAACTCAACGCAACCTGGGACTTCAGAAAATAGTAACTTGAAAGAAGCCTCCGGTGCGTGGTTTGGAGGGGTGTAGGAAATACATCTGGCACCAAAGAAAACAGTTGTGGGTCCAGGGGGTGTGTGCATGAGTCCAGACAGTCTCAGATTACATCTGCCGGTATTTGTTCCAAAAGCAATTGATCAAACTTGCATTTACCCCATTTACACCATTTTAGTTTTAGTGGGAGTCACCCCTTTGAAGGAAGGTGTTGCTGAGGACTGCTAGAGTCTTATTAATAAAATTGCCCACTGGCTAACAAAATATGCAGATGGCCACCTAGAAAATGTTTTTAAAAACAGTATAGCTTAGAGGGTGACCTGGGTGGGCACCATTGAAAAAACTATAAATGAGGATTGTATTGTGTTAAATTTTAAGGACCCAATATGTGCTTGTTTTTTACTGTCACATTTGAATCCTGTGTATTGTAATTCTTCTACCATTGTGCCTGCTCTCTAAATTCGTTTTATTCCCCTCATTTAATATAGAGGTCGGAAATATATAGGCCATCTAATCTTGCATTATTGTGTAGGCCCTACTCAATGACCCCGCTAAAAACTTCAAACCGTTTTGACATATTATCTGACCTGTCAGAAAATGATTGACTTCCAGAAGCTAGTTATTCAGCTGAGGTGTTTTGTGGGCTGAGCCAGTGATTATACAGTCTACTAGCGCTCAGTCCTACATTAGCCCCTTCGCTGGTTGGCATAACAAGTAAGAGGAATTGTCAGGGGTTGTGTCTCCTGTCCTGGAATTTTCCTGGGGTAAATCAAAAACTCGGAAACAAGGATTGGTTGTCTTTTATATATAAATTCGATGTAATTTGTTGTCAGGGGACGTGGGCGCTTCCACCTCTGCATATCAATGGTTTTAGATCATATTGCGTCCCTGCAACTCCTTCTTTGCCTGGCAGGGAGAAGGGGGTTTGGCTATTTTTGTCTCATGTTCCATTTCTGACTTGGAGACTAAAATCTGGTCCCTACTTTCAAGTGTTAAGTCTTATTTTTCCCAAAAATATTCATATCCTTCTGATAAACGTTTATTTCAACTTTTTCGGAACACTACCAGCGGGCATGGTTTCTGAATTAGGAGGGTTTTTGTCAGAGTTTATGAATTATAGGGATCATTATTGGTCAGTATTTTGGGTTGGAGATTTTAACATCAGGAAATGTATACATAGTGGATCATACGTCTGTGGGTTTTCTAATGAACTTGGAGCCGACCGTAACCACTTTGTGCATACAATTTATGGCGAAGCCCTTAACCAGATTATTCTTTCTTATGACTTGCATTTTTTGTCAGATTTTGATCATGATGAAAAGGGTCATGGCCGTTGTCCAACCTTTGTGGGTAGAGGAAGGGGCAGCATTATTTCTTTTGTACTGATGTCCTCTGACCTAATACAGAAGCTGGACTGGTATGCGGTCTACCCCACCCCTTTCAGTGACCATAATGCGATTATTTTGGACTTCCCTATTGGTTTGTCCTGCCAACCACTGGAGTTGCCAAGACCTTTGGTGCATTATAGTGCCAAAAAGGGGGTCCATGTAAAATGGGCAAATGTAGAGGGTAATAGGTTTCTGGTGGACCTTTTTAACTTGGTGAAAAATGAAATAGAGTGTTGTTTTTCATCTAATGCTGAGGCAAAGGCTATTGGGGAGAGTTTCATTATCATTTGTGATGCAGTATCCAAAATGTTAATGAAGGGAACATTTTGAAGCAAGGTCACCATTTTATACATGGTTTAGTTTACTGCTGCCCTGACATCTCTAGAAACAGCCACTAAAAAGAATCCACGTGATATGGAAGAAGTCAGAGAGGCTCGAAAGAAATATAAAGACCCCATCGAACAAAGTAAATAAGATAAGGGCAAAAGGATGGGAGGATCTGGACTCATTTTAAATGACTGCCTAAAGTTGGACAAAGCGGGTAGCATTTATTGGCTGGCGTATGTTAAAATAACTTTTTATGCCATAGGAATGGCCCTTTTCTGGGTAATGCAGATATCATTGGTCCAAAAACCAAATGGCTAGTAATAAATAATTATTTATCACATAGGGAGGTGAAAAGAATAGCAAAAGCACTGAATATGAATTCAGTTTTTAATTCTGTTCCCTTAATTACTACTTCAGTTATAGAACTTTATTTATACTGGATTGACAATTTAGAATCAAGATTTTATCTGACAAGACTTCGATTAAACAAAATTCATTTCCTAGTCTCCTTCCCATCGATGGGTACTAGGTTTTCATCTCAGCCATATTGCCCATGTATTGGAACCTCCCCTCAGACCACTCCTCATTTTATGCTTTTCTGTAGTTTATATAGCTCTTTGCGAATTCAATTTTTAAGGCCGGCCCTTTTAAACAATGATATCAAATCAAATAAGGAAGGTCTGAGGTATTTGCAAAGTTGCAACTTAGTTTCCTTGGAATTGTGGCCTATTATTCTCAGTTATATTAGGGTAGCTATTATAATCAGAAAGAGGTAGGAGTCAATTTAGATAACTGCGGAAAGCTTTTTGTCTGTAGTACTGAATATCGATTCCTGTAACAGGTTTTTTTATGTGTAATATGTATATGTATTTTATTGTTTTATTGTGCTTATATGGTCTTTGACCAAATAAAGATATACTGATTGAAATCTTTCAAAGATCATGTAAAAAAAATGGGTAAGTCCATAAGTATATGAGAACAAGTACAATTCCAATTACAAGCACAAACACAATTACAATTCTTTCCATCACTTTTGTAATAATTCCTATGACAGAAATCGAGGGATTGGCGCATATTCAATATTTAAAAATCTCAGACAACAATTAGCCAGTAGGTCTATAAATGGTCTGCTTTCTTCATTCCTTTAAGACATTATGTTTAACAAGATTGAGAGTTTCTTCTAAAAAACAGTTGAAACCGTTTCTGATATAAATTTGTAGATGGAGTACTTTAGGTAATTGTTGTGAACGAAACAGATTCCATTGCTTAATTTTTCCCATGTAGTATCTAGCTCTTTATATAATTTTACTTGGATTAGAAGTGACCTTGCCCATTTTCTTTCACTCTCTTGGCCTTCTTTCCAGCAAAGTTATTTACAAACATTCTGGTAGCAGTCACTTTAATAATACACATGCACATTGATACTAGGACAAAAAATCCAGTTGTGTCTGTTGTTGCCTTTCACCATCTGCCAGTGCTTTGTTGAGCCATAGACCGTTTGCAGTTCTACTAATTTGCTGTTTCATTTACAACTATTAAATAGTATATTGAGATTGTTCAGTTTCTCCTTTAAAGCTAATTTTGAGCAAGGGCCCTTTGAATAAATTCTCTTCTTTCCTCCTGAGAGGCTCCCTTACTTAGAAGCCCTCCTTTACAGATGAGCCCCTGCTGGCTGCAGCCTTTGTGTCCTAAATGGCTGATTTCCTACAGATGTGTAGATGCTAATGATAGGTTCACTTTGTTGGATCTTTTTGTCCAGACCTATCCTCAAGCATCAGAGTGTACCCACCTATTTTCCTTAATCACTATCAAAATCCAAAATATTTATATTTTCATCAAACACTTGTAGTTCATTTAATCCAGTGAGATGGCATTAGTGGAAGTTCCTCCACCAATCCGCAAACTACTCTCTCCTCTTCGTTGCCTTGTCAGTTTTTACCTCTGGAAAGAATTGTTATACCTGGGAGGGAATGCTTGCCTCATGCCCACAGTAGAGGCCTTCTCGAGCTACAAAATCTCTATGCAAGCATAACCTCTCCTCAGGTATCTGATCTTGAAATTGTTGAAATGCTACAGTGGTGCTGAGAAGCACTAGAACTCCCAGTGGATAACTAAAGTCTTAGGATATTCTTCAAGAGTGTATACTAAAATAAAATACTGCCAAAATAGCAATAAATAATTAATCATGCTAAATTGGGTCACTAAGATGGTTCATAGGCCATACAATTTTTGAACTTCTTAAAGAAATATTATTTTTTTAAACTGTTACTTATATATCCACGGATATACTTGATAGCAGAAACAACAACAGTGTATTCAGCTATTGTTTTGATTCAAAGTCGCTCATCACAGTCAGCAACAGCTCGGTGTGGTAAATGGACCCTAAGCTTGAAATTAGCTGCTATTTGCATATTGATGAAAAACAAAGAGATATCAACATAATGATTAGTAGGCCAGCTGCTATGTAGTGAGCAGAAGAAACTAGGCATTGTATTCAAGATCTTTCTATTGAGACTTTTTGGCATCAAAGTCTTTATCCAGTAATTTGAATGCACCAGACTTTTTGGCTGTCGCCAGCATTCCCTCATTAAGGTGAGAGTGTTAGAATGTTGTATTCTATAGCCTTAGAACCCGCCGTAGCGGGCTCTACCGGTTATTAAAGGCCCGCTCCCCGCGTTAAATGCCCGAGCCGAAGGCGAGGGCATTTAACAAGGGAGAGGGACTTTAATAGCCGGTAGAGCCCGCTACGGCGGGTTCTAAGGCTATTAGAACATTCTGCCACTCAGGGCAGAATGTTCTATTAAAAAAAAAATGTTCACGGAGCCCGAGGGGATTAAAATCCCCTCGGGCTCCGTGAGGCTTTGTTCACAGCTGTTGCTGTGAACAAAGCGAACATTGGAATGTTGGCGCTGCGGGCTTTTACCGGCCAGTAAAAGCCAACAGCACTCCATTGTTTTCAATGGAGCCCCAAGCATTCCAATGTTCTAATCAGTATTTATCCATCCTTTTGGGTCTGATGGGGGCAGACCACATGCCTCTGCACTTTATGAGTCCAAACCTATTTGTATTTGCCCTACAACCTCAATAAACTTCTTTTAGTTTTGGCAGAATCCTCCTCTCTGGAACTTCAGTCAAGTGTGGTGTCATGGACCCTGTCGATGTCCATGTATGAAATATACAATGAAGTGCTAAAGGATCTCCTGCAGGTGCCTGGTTCAGCAACCGCCAGTGTGGAACTAACTTACTCTGCTGAAGATGGGCCACATGTAGGGGTAAGAGCCTAGCTCCACATTTTCAACCGGATGTTGTGTCTCTTCTCTTGTTTCATGCAGTAAAGTTGTGTAACTTTCAAAAACACTCCTCACACCTGCCCCAAGTCAGGTGAGACAATTTCAGATTACAAAATTCAATACCAGTTCAGAACAGTTTTGCACCAATATTTGTACTGGCCTACCACTGAGAAAAGTACATTTGCACCAACCAATCAGTGCAAAATATTTTGCTAAGGGCAGTGCAAATTCTGGTTTAGCAAAGGTTGGTACCCCAGTTTAGCCTAAAATAATCTAGCCTCAGGCTTCCAGTACAATATGTATGATTTTACTCATGTCTGTGTTTAACGGGAGGAGATGTGAACCTTAGCTAGTTAGCTGACTGTGGACAAAGGACAACGTATACCATAAAATGGTGTGTTGTTCTGAATCAGTCGCTAGTTAGGGCCCCTTCAGTAAAACTGGAGCAGTAGCTCCTCACCGTAATTCATACAGAGGCAGTGCAGTGGGATTCCTACCATACTTTCAGATAAGGATTCCCCAAGACCTGTGGTCATTGTTGGGCCTAAGGATAAGTCCAGCCCTGGGCCTTACAGCGGAACAACACACCATTTTGTGGTATACATTGTTATTTTGTGGAGGATGTTTGTTGGTCCATGCTAAGCTATCCTCCCCTATCCCTATCTATTGTGGTAAATATGTGGAAGAAGGGCACCTGCAATATAATCTATACTTCTTGGCTTCAACCAAAGATTTTGTGTTGTGGGTAAATTACATTGTCTATGTGTATCTGAGTGCTTCTCATTGACAGGATTATGAGTGCTGATGTTAATTGCTATATTCAAGTCATTCAAGGCTGTTTATTTAAGATAGTAAAATGTATAAAACACATAAAACACATTAGTACAATCTATTACAAAACATTAAAAAGATGAACCCTCTGATCTAGTGTCTATTACCAAGATATAATACAAAAATCAATTTCATATTTCATCAATAGGTACATAACCAATTTCATGCCATAGTACCCAGTGTAAAAATAAGAAAGAAATATTCATATTTCATCAGTATGCATGTACCCAAGCTCATTAACACTATTCAGTCATTGACTGATACTAATTGCAGTAAGAAAGCAGAAACATTTCAATATTAATGCTAAGAAATGAACTATCAGTATCTTTTTGCATCGGGCAAGAGGTAGAAACCCAGGGTGGCTTTTCTTTAATGTCATGGGATAATAATTTTTCCTCTCTCTTTAATCTAGTTCACTAGCTTTTGCATCCTTTAGTTTTCTGTGAAATTAAGTGTCCCCTTTTCTTTCAAACAAAACTCTCACACTTAAATTCATGTGAATCCAGCTCAGTTTTACCCTTTGAGATATCTAAATGCCCAATGCCTAAGGTGTTTGATTCAAGATGTGCCTTTTGTCTGAGTCCCTCCATGGAGCCCTTACAGACACCGAATTACTGGACAGGTGTGGCACCCTTAGTGCTCTGCTTGGTATATGTACTGTCTGCTCCAGGTACCTTGTAAAAGAGACTGGATATGTACACTTTCTTATGGTAGAAATAACTGGTGTTGTGCACTTGGGTCCTTTCTTGATGAAACATTATCTGGAATCTGTATTTTAAACCAAGCATATTTGAAATTTTCATTTTTAGGGTCTTTCTCAAGTTATTGTGTCTTCAGCAGCTGAAGCCATGGTACTATTCCGTAAGGGTTGGTCACGCCGCACAGGCATGACAGACCATGCTCCAACTGCATGTCATTCCAGTACTGTCACTGACTTCCAGCTCAAAGTGGTAAGTACCAAAAATAAGTTCTCTTTCAGCTAGTCATGAGTTTTTATAGCTCTAAACATGTTGCCTTCTGGCCCGTTCACTTGTTTGTTCTTTTCCCGTATACTCCTTCGTCTCTTTCCCATAGGGCACTCATTTTTCCTCTCCACTTTCTCTCATACAAGTATTGCCTTTTCCATTCTTTTCCATCAATTGTTGTGCCATTTGTATATTCATGTATGTCTATTCCTATTTCTCATCTCTATATGCTCTCCATCCTTATTTCCATTTGATTAATTAGTTTATTATTTAATCCCATCAACTTCTATATTTATCTTCTTGTCCAAAATGAACATCAGAATCAGGCCAAATGCATGCACATAGATCTAAATTGGCACTAGATGTTTCAGAAGTCCAGAAGTCGTTAATCTTCCAATGATACATTCAAGGTCAGGATCCCCAAACCCATCTACCTTTTCCAAGGCTTATTATTGACTGGAAACATCTTTTTTTATAAAAATTGGTTCACTTATTGTCTATAGATGGCCGTAATTTAAATAAAGCTTTTTGTTAGGGTAACTGTCCCTTTTCCCCATTTTTCAATGAATAGTTCACTCAGCTCACCTTATCTGGACTCTGAACCTCCATGCCAGCACTATTTGTCTTTCTTGTAGAGTAAGAAGTCCTGGAATATGAGCATGACATTTTTGGTGTCTGTCTTCCTGAGTGACACTCCATTAAGATGTGTAAATATGTCCAGAGATGACTTACAGTAGACTTATGAACATGATGAGAGTGACCCTTATACTGAAGGAGAAGTGGTGCAAGTGCCCTAGTGGACCACCAGCAAAATCAGCATAGGGAATCCTACACCCTCACTTGTGGGTGTGACCATGTCTGCTTCTGCTTCAGATCCCAAGACCTCAGTTCTTGTTCTCAGTTGACACTCAAGCATTCTGCCTCCACACATTTGATGTGAAGGCATTCAACATTCAGGGCAAGATGTATCAAAGGGTTTTACCCATTCTGTGTCTATGGGAAAATGTGTTCATACATATGGCTCTCAGGCACTCAACTTAGACCCATATTTATACTTTTTGACGCAAAACTGCGCAAATGATGTTTTGCGTCAAAAAGTATAGCGGCGGCTTATGGCATTCCACAGCGCCAGCCAGGCACCAAATTTATGGAATCCCGCAAGCCGGTGCAAAGGGAGGGCTAGCTTCTGGGAAAGTGACGTTAGTGGGGTGGGGGTAGCTGTATGGGGGAAGGGGGTTTTGCATAAAAAAATGACTCTAGGCTGGTTAGAGGCAGAAAAAATGCCTTTAACCAGCCTAGCATCATTTCCTGACACAAAACCATCCATACCACATGACTCCTGTCTTATGAAAGACAGGAGTCATGGCCACCACCCCAGGGCCCGCACAGGGGACAAGGGTCCCCTGAGCATGGCCATTGCACCCAGTGCTATGTAGGGGGGCCCATTGGAGGACCCCCAATGGCACGTACATTTTTTTTTTAGTACTTACCTCTACTTACCCTACTTACCTGGGATGAGGTCCCTCCGACCTCTGGTGTCCCTCTGGTGTGTGTGGGGATGTTCCTGGTGCTTGGGGTGGGCACCTGTTGGCTTTTTCCATGATGTTTGACCATGGAAATGGGTCCACAGATCCCCTAACGCCTGCCCTGACCCAGGAGTTAATTAATGGCGCTAAGGAGGCTTAGTGCCATTATTTAGGCCTGCTTCCCCCGTGCACCATTATTGCACAGGAGGATAAATAAGGTGCAAGGGGCTTTGAGTCAGTTTTTAAACGGGAACACCTATCTTGCATCTTATCGATGCAAGGTGGTTTCACACATCCAAAAAATGACTTTAACTCCAGCATTTTGATGCTAGACGGGTGGAGTTAAGTTTGCGCTGAATTTGCATAAAAAAATGACGCAAATTCAGCGCAAAGTATACATATGCCCCTTTGTGTCTATCCAAGGGAGTGGCTACACAACAAAAGATGGCGGCCGGATTTTAGTCTTGCTCCGTCTGGGCACCCACGATCCGCTCCATATCGCCACTATCGTCATCGAGAGACTCCGATCTTTGGTGCCTCAGATGACGGGACAGATTTTGTCCCTGCCCCGACTGACTCTGCACTCGCCATGAGACCCAGGGCGGCTGCAGCTGCTAAGAATTCCAGCATCCTGGTTGTGCGGCCTGTATGGCGCAAGGGCCTCCGCGCACTCTGGCCCACAGTGGCAACCTGGGCAACGCTGCAGCCGCAGACGGTTGGCAGGAGACACCAGACCACACCAAGCATTGGGGTACAACTGGGGAGGCTCTGATGCGCCATGCTTCCTACTGCTGTGGCAGCCCTGGGAGCCGATTATGTCCCAGGCCTGACTGCCGGCGCGCCTAGGCCTACAGGATGTCCCACTCCTTCGGTGTCTGGCTTGGGAGAAAGGCCAGTTTGCAAAGGACAACAACGATGACAGGGCCCAGGAGGCCCTTCTGGCATACACTATTGAGTTTAGCAGCAAACTGGCTGCAGAACAGCGATGAAGTGCTGCAGACCACGCAGTAAGCATCGCTGAAACCCAGCACTTTTCTGTCTCCCTTCCTGTTTCTCTCCCCATTCTACTGCTGAATAGTGGTCCCCACACTACGGCATAGAGGGGTGTCTGGGTCTGAGCACCTCCAGGCCGGGGCATGTGATGAATGTCCACAACAACCTTTTCCATTTCCCTCCTCCCCGCTGCTGAACTAAAAAAATAGCACTTCTTGTGCAGGGGACTACCACCAAGGGGAAAGTGGGACCTTTCATTCCCCTCTACTCAGAGACGGTAGAGGTGAAGCTGGCCCTTGGAGCAACATGTAGTGTTTTGGTCCCACAACCCGGTATCCTTGCTATAGACTAAGACCCCATGAACTACCCCTTGAAATGTTAACTCATGAAAGGGCCCCTAAAATGGCATTGAACTGTATAAGGGGAGGTACATCTCCTCACAGTAACTTTGCCCTTTCTGTAACTGTTTGTGCCACTTCGATCCAGACTGGGCCCTGGTGGGTTGGCTCCACTGTTGACTACACCTAGGCAGTCTCTTTGGAGTGTAACTACCAGATGGGGCACAAAGGTAGACCAGGGCTCCGGCCACAGAGAAGCATACTAATGGCACCACAAGCCATCGAGGGCACAGTCCACCACCTGCGCCATTGGTGTCTGCTACAGACCTCAAGCTCAACTGGATCCTAGAAGCCAACTCAGTCACCGAGCAGGACCTCAGTGCCAAGGTCGATGCAGTGACTGTGGAACTGGGCTTCTACGTGCATATCAGCAAAAGCTGGC
The DNA here is from genome assembly GCF_031143425.1 of Pleurodeles waltl. NCBI lineage: Eukaryota > Metazoa > Chordata > Amphibia > Caudata > Salamandridae > Pleurodeles > Pleurodeles waltl. The sequence goes on along the minus strand of NC_090449.1, from coordinate 341,376,057 downwards.
AGACCGTGTGACGCACGTGGAGTGAGAAATTTAGAAGATCCACCTGGAAGTCAATGAGCTGGAAGAGCTTGTCCACGCACTCATGGCCAAAGTACAGTCCCTTGAAGCCAGAGCTGAAGTTTTGGAAGGGTGTTCCCACAGTAATAACCTTCGGATAGTGGGCTTTCCTGAGGGGCCAGAGAGCCTTGACCCGATACAGTTCTTTGAATCCTGGCTATTGAAGATAGCGACACCCTCTCAGCTGTCTGCACATTTCCTACTGGAGCGAGCCCATAAGATCCTGGTGTGCCACCCGCCACGCCATCAGGAGAACCCCCAAGACCTGTAGTGGTGTAAGTAATGAACTATAGAGACAAGTAAGCTTTGTTACAGGCCGCCCGGACATTGGACCCCCTGTATCTTGATGGTACCAGAGTGTTTATCGTTCCAGTTTATACCCTATCGGTGCAGGATCGCCAAGCCTTGTTCCCTCAATTAAAGTAAAGTGAACGCTACAGCAGATGGAACTGCGCTATTTGCTCCTCTTTTTCAGCAAAAGTTAAGGTCATAGCAGGCAGCAAAAGTTACTTCTTCACAGAACCCATGGATGCCTGGGACTAGGTTGAACAATGCAGTTATGAAACCTTCACCACGTCTTCACCGTCCCCTCGGCTGCGCCATGAGATCCGAATCCCGTGACAAAGAAAACAAGAGACATGACATCAGTGATGGGCTTCAATCCAGGGAGTGCCCTCTCCCGGAACAAGCGAGTGAAGCCCAGGCTTTGACAGCAGCAGTCACAGTTGGGGCAGATAGACGCTCACACCCCAGCCTCTCCTATGGAAGCCGCATTACCGGACAGTGTTTCTACACTCTGCCAGCAGCATGGTGTCAGACCCACTACGGCCTCCTGTAATAGTGGCTGACGGGGCACTTTACATCTTTTCATGGGAGATAAGTTGAAAAGTAGGCATTTCTTCCACTGTCAACACAAAGCCCCTTGGATGGAGGATGTCCCCCCTACTACCCACACAGATTGCACTTAGTAACAAGAGAACTTGTACCATGATAAATCCCCAACCGGTCCAGGGGTTCCCTTTCAACCCCTTGGCCACTGACATAGACCTGGAGGGCAGATATGTCCTGGTGGAAGGGCTCCTTGATGGGAGAAGAGTCCTTTTGGGAAGTATATACACTCCCAAAGCGGCCCAATTGACCCCCTTCTCACAGATATCCACAGTCTCAGTAAAGTGAGCCCAACTGCCCTGGGCACTGGGTAGAGACTTCATCTGTTTGATCGACCCCCGTCTGGACTGGTCACATCCATGTTCACTCTTAATTACCATTGCTGTGAAATTCTCCCAATGGCTCCAAGACTGGTCCCTTCTGGAGTGCTGAAGATCAGTGTATTCTTTAGCCATCCACTTTTCCTATTACTTCCCCCCTCATGACTTACATATCCGATTGGACCAGATACTCTGCGACTTGGCTACTTGCATTAGAGGCACAATACCTGGGGAAGACCTTCTTGGACCATAACCCCCTACAACTGCAGCTGGACTGGGGACCTTCACGATCCCCGGTTCCTACCTTGAGAATTCAACCTGCCCTACTTGAGGACCAGGCATTCCGTACAACAACTAAAGAGTCCCTTACGAACTACCTAACAGACAATTGGGGTACCTCCACTTCTAAATCAATAGACTGTGAGGCCAAGAAGGCAGAAATGAGAGGATATTGTATCTGCATGATTTTTGGCACTTGGATAACCTTGCACAATTATTTGACACAGCTTGAGGTTTCCCTAAGAGCACTAGAAAAATACAGGTAGGAGAGACTCTGCAACACGTACAACACTTACCACAGCACTCAACAAGCACACACAGCTGGTAGAGTAACTGCGCCTCTTCAACTTCCATGCTTACCAAGTCAAAATGCAAGCTGAGGGGGACAGGCTGGGGTGCTTGCTGGCATGGCTTCTGTACGGCAGTAACCCTCCAGCACCTATTACACAAAGTAGGATTCCCCTAATGACCAAACTGACATTCATGTGGCATTCACTGGATGTTATCATGCCTTATATGACTTTCTGTCTATAGACCAGAGGTGTGATATTTGCCTCTGTAGCCCTCACAATGATCACCCCATTAGAGAGGGAAGACCTGAAGGCAGCAACTCTGAAAACACCAGGGTTGAACGGGCTCCCTATAGAGTTCTACAAAGCTTATGAAAGCCACTTAGCCCCCAAACTACAGGATATATATCAGGTGGTACTTAAAGAAGGTCTCCTCCCCCATTGGACAATCCTTTGAGAATCGTTATTATTCTGATGGATACACCTACCTGTGGATTCCTCACCTAAAGAATTCTCCCCTCGCGCCAGCCCTCGAGGAGAATTCTTTAGGTGAGGAATCCACAGGTAGTTACTGTATCCCCCAGAAAAAGCGTTACCGAAGGTAAGTAACTTATTCATCTCAACACTAAAGCCAGGGTAAGATCCCCAAGAGCTTGCCTCTTACCATCGCTATGGATGCTGGGCTCTGACTTTAAGATCTTAATTAAAGTGCTGGCAAACCACTCATATGACCTATTCACACACCTGACCTACCCAGATCAGAATGGGTTTATACCCAGCAGGTCCACCACCTTAAGCATACGCCACCTGCACAGGGTGATGAAGCTTTCTCTGGCCCGGTGGCCATTTTCTGCATGCCTGGCACTGGACTTGCAGAAAGCCTTTGACACTGTTAGCTGCGACTATTTTTTTTTTTTACATTAACAGCGGTTGGCATCACGTGGCAAATGCAGACCTTGATACATCTTCTGTACATGGACCCCACAGCAAGTGTAAAGATTGGCCAATGTATACCTCCTCCCTTTAATATAAGCAGAAAGATGTGTCAGGGATGCTCGCTGTCTCCACTTATGTTTTCCCTGGTCATGGAGCCATTGGCACAGCGGCTATAACAATAGGTACGTGAGTGGGGCATCATGATGGGAGGGGAACTCCACACAGTTTCGCTGTATGCGGACGATGTGTTGATATACGTCCGAGGCATAAGAGGCAACATTGCTCAAATTCAGACCATTTTACATGTATTTAAGATGGTGTCTGGCTTACGTGTAAGCTGGGCGAAGTCATGTCTGTATGCTTTGAACCCTACCTGCTTCCACACCAATTTGTTGTGGATGGATGACCGATCGGCTGGGAACCTGACACTTTCCACTATCTTGGTATTATCATCTATCATTCCACTGAGGACCTGATAGATGGAAACCTTACTATAGCATCCCTACGGCATCAAATAGTGTTTTCAGAGCACGTTACCCCTCTCAGTCCAAGGCTGAGTGTCTCTGACCAAGTTGGTCTTGCTGCCCTGTCTACTTTATCACTTCCATAATTTACCAGTTCGTATCCCGAGGACCACCTTTCACGATCTACATTCTGCATTAGGGAGTTTTATCTGGAACAAGGGGCGGCACTGAGTAGCACTCCATAAATTACAGCTACCTGTCTGCAGGGGAGGTTCTATGTCCTCTCTTAATGATATGCTGGGGGAGGCGGGACTGCCTGTTTGGAGGGAAGCTGGGGTGGACACCCTGGGGGTCCTATTCCACGAAGGTATTAGCCCATGGTCATTTGGTGGCGAAACTAGAGAGGTTAAGGGGTATTAAAAAATTAGAACCTGCACGACATTCTCTTATTCATACACTACACTTTATGGGAGGAAGGATGAAGCTTGTAACCTGTATTGCTCACGCCCTCACGCACATGACAGGGGACCCCTTGATTGCGTTCTGCAGGGAATGGGAAGGGAATATGGGTAGAGAACTGACAAACAAAGTGTGGGAGGCCGCACTCTTATTTCTTTGGAAAGTCTCTAGGATCGCAAAGTTCCAATATATCCAGTTTAATATCCTCTACAGGGCTTACCTCATGCCTGCCGCCTTGTCTCGCATGTTCGGTTCCCCATCAACATGCGATCGCTGTCAGTTGCCTTGGGCGGACATGAACCATATGTTTTGGGAATGCGCTGAGTCCAGAGCCCTCTGGTCTGCAGACTCAACTATGCTAGAGTCGGTGACTGATTAAACAGGGATGTTCACACAGGAAGGGTGGTACAAGGATTGTTTAGGCACCCAAAGACAGCAAAGGCAACAAATTGCTTCATAGACCTAGCACTAATAATAGCGCACAGATTAATCACCAGGCAATGAAAGGCCCCATCTTTGCCCAGCTTTACTCACTGGTAGGCAGTGACACTAAAATGGGGATGGACGGAAGCAGTAGCATTACAACTCCAAGAAGCACACGGCCTACGCAAATACCCAATAGCAGCAAATTGGGAGTTGCTGCTCCTAGAATTCCAAACATACTGTGATGGGGTAGACATCTGACCGCTACATGAAGACAACGTGGCTTTTCACTTCAGTCACTCCCCCGAGACTCACATTCTCCTCTGAACATGCCTAGCATTCAGACTATGTCCATTTCAGGCTCACAGGGGCATAGCCCTGGAAAGAGGTCACACAGAGATAATGCTGCACCTATAATGATGAATGGTATCACAAGACAGTTTATTGTTGTTATTTGTTCTGACTAGCACTAGTATGAACCTCGTACTCCTGAACTTACAATGCAACCTGATTTATCCCTATGCCATATTTCAGTGATTGTGAACAGTTATGATGAAACTATTGTGATATCCTTGCTGTCTCTAATGCAAATAAATTTGGCTGTGTGTGTTGTGAGCAGGATTTCCGGTCTGTTCATGGAGCAGGGACTAAGCACGGATTGATTTAACTTAATTAGTGCCTGTCTTCGCTGCTCCCAACGTGATTGAGGTACTGTTCCTTCCTCACCTCCTCTCACAGCTCTCTCATAAAGGCCTCTTCTGATGGATACAACTACCTGTGGTTTCCTCACCATATGAATTCTCTCAATGCGCCAGCATTCAACTGAAATTTTTTCTTCCCAGCTCTCTACGTCGTCGAGGACGTCACAATTGCCCGACTCCCACGCAACTCCGATCTGACGTCATCGTGGCAATAAGAGTTCCTCATTGGCGTGCTGACGTCAATTCCCTTTTTTCCGTGCCTTCAAAGCATAACGTTTTTTTCCTAGCTCTTGGGAGTTACTGTTACCGAAGGTGTTTAATTGTAGGTTACAATATCTCCTCCTCGGGAATCCAGATTCAAGCCTTGTCAGGAGTGCGGGATGCGCATGTCAGTGATGGACCCACACAATGACTGCCTGTGGTGCTTGAGTTCTGAGCACGATGTGGAGGAGTGTGGTTCATGCCATAGGATGAACCCAAAGGTGCTCCAGGAGCGGGAGGCCAAACTCTTTTTGGCCAAGGCGAAGAAGAAGGAGAAGCATAGGAGTCATCATAGGTCTTCTTTGGGAAAATCCTCGAGGTTGCACAAGAAATGGTGTTCCATGATTCCTGGCGTCGTTCGGATAGAGGTCGGTCCCGATCGAGGCCTCCATCAAGTCGGCGTCGTGCAACGTGGGAGGTAAGTCCAACGGTGACTCCATCACCTCGGAGTCCTCAAGCTTCTCCGGCGCCTTCAGTCTTCGAGGTGGTTGAGCCTCAGGAGAGTCCTCGCTTTTCGCCTGGAGCGCAATCGGAGATTCCGGATCTGACGCCTGCGCCACAGGAGGAACAGGGGTATCCAGCCTTCCCGGCTCTGGGTGCGGACCCAGCAAAATTTTTAAATTCCATGTTCAACATCTTCAAATCTGTGGCCCCCGGAGGTGCAGCGGCTGGCCCCACAGGTCCTTTGGCCTTTTCAGTAGGCGCTCCGGCTCCATATGGACCGGCTCCATTTATGCCCTTTTGCACTGCGGAGGGTGTTGGGCCGGCGCCAGTGCCGATACCGTTGGTGTCACCCGGAAGACCTTCGACGCTGGTGACATCACCTGCAAAACCCACGGTGCCGATGATGTCACCCCAAACTGATTCGAAACCGGTGAAGAGGGCCTGTGTGCCCTTGGCGTCGATGGATTCGGTTCCGGCGTTGCATGGATCCGTAGAGCGGGGTATGTCTCCTGGTCCACGTCAGCCGAGATCTTCGATGTCGGTGAATTCCATGTTGACGTCGAGAATAGAGGCCAGGTTAAGGTCAAGGAGAAAGGCTTTCAGACTTTTAGAGGAATGAGAGTATCAGATCAACTCCTGGAGGAAGGAGAAATTGTTGAGCCCCTGGGGGACTATCAGGGTTTGAACTCGGCAAGTGGACTAGATACTTCCCCTGAGTGGGATCTAGCCTCTCATGGGGAATTTACAGAGGAGGCAGCCTCTTTTCATTCTGTGGTAAGGAAGGCGGCAGATTTTCTGTACCTCCCACTACCATCTGCAGAGGTAAAGATTAATATATTAACTGAGGTCCTCCATCCTACTTCAGCTGCAGCGGAGCCACTTCTGCCTTTTAACGATGCTCTTACGGAGCCTATTCTACAAGTCTGGAAGAAGCCCGTAACTTCGTCTGCTGTTAGCAGATCGGTTGCAAGGACGTATAGAGTGGCTCCGGGGGACCCGGGTTTCCTGTCGAAACATCCGACTCCGGAGAGTTTGGTGGTCCATGCTTCATGCTCATCTCATTCGGTTCCTTCCCTGGCATGCCTTCAGACAGGGAATCCAAGAGGATGGAGCAGTGAGACAAAAAGACCTTTTCTTCATGTAGCATGGCCCTCAAATCTGCCAATGCTACCTGTGTTTTGGGCAGATACATACATGCTCTGATGGACGCGGCCAAGGCTGTGCTACAGGATCTGCCTTTGGAGATGCAGGGACTCCTGTTGGATGCTCAGGCTGCTGCAACTCAAGTTATTCAGTCGGGTCTGGACACTACAGACTCTGTGGCCAGAGCGATGGGCACTTCCATTGTCACCAGAAGACCTGCGTGGTTGAGGTCTTCTGGGTTCTCGACGGATGTCCAGACGACCCTCTTGGACCTGCCCTTTGATGAGGACAAATTGTTTGGGGCTAAAACTGACTCTGCATTAGAGTGTTTTAAAGACAGTAGGGCTACTGCCAAGTCCTTGGGCCTGCAGGCTTCCACTGCCACCCCATTTAGATCCTTTAGGAGGTTTAGGGGGTTCGGATGAGGAGCTTCCTTTCGGGGGAGACCCCAACCAGCAGGCCAACAACACCTTCAAGTCTGCCCTATAGATCCTGTAGAGGGTGGGGTAGAGTTAAAACAAGAGGGGCCACCCAGCAGCACCCTGCCTCTTCCTCTTCCTCTGGGAGGGGTGCAGCAAGGAAAGCAGCCTTAGTTCTCCGGCCATTACGTCTCATGTTTTTCATGTAGGGGGAAGGTTATTTAATTTTCTCCGCGGGTGGGAGTTAATCCCATCGGACTCCTGGGTCCTCAATATTGTGGGGAAAGGTTATGCCCTTCCTTTTCTGGAGTTTCCCCCTCCCCCCGCCCACCCTTTTGCACAGAAGATCATCTCCTTTTGTTGCAGCAGGACGTTCTAGTCCTTTTATCAAAAGGTTCAGAGGAGTTGGTTCCAGAGCAGGAAAGGGGTCAGGGTTGTTATTTAAGATATTTCCTGATCCCCAAGAAGGATGGTCGTTTGAGGCCTATCCTGGACCTGAGGGTTTTGAATTGGTTCTTCAAACAGGAGAATTTCAAAATGCTGACCCTAGTCCAGGTGCTTCAGGCATTGAACAAAGAGGATTGGATGCGGTTGGTCGACTTGCAGGATGCTTACTTTCATATCCCTATTCTCATGTCGCACAGGAAGTATATCCGGTTTGTGGTGGGGTCGCAGCACTACCAGTTTGCGGTCCTTCCGTTTGGTCTTACTTCCGCACCTCGAGTCTTCACAAAGGTGATGGCGGTGGTTGCAGCAAGTCTCAGGAGGGAGGGAATAGCGGTATTCCCTTACCTGCATGATTGGTTGATCAAAGCCAAGTCTCCAGAGCTCGTGTTGCATCACATGCGGATGACAACCCAGTTGTTGTTCGATCTGGGCCTTTCGATAAATGTGCCCAAATCTCACCTGCAGCCCTATCAGCGCCTCCTGTTCATAGGGGAAGTACTGGACATGACGTTGGATCGGGCCTTTCCTCCGCCTCAGCGGATTCAGGACATTCAGGCGTTGATTCCAATGTTTCAAAATGGAGCAGTTGTTCCAGTCCTCAAGGTCCTACGTCTGCTTGGTCTGTTCGCTTCTTGCATTCTGTTGGTCACTCATGCACGCTGGCATATGAGGGCTCTTCAGTGGTGCCTCCGCAGGCAGTGGTTTCAGCTCAAGGGGAATCTCGAGGAGTCGATAACGATCTCCAGAGACACAGCAGCGGAGTAGCAAGGACCTGCAATGGTGGGCTGTGGACGGCAACCTTTCCCAAGGAAGGCCATTTTCACTACTGCCTCCAGTGGCCACGGTTATAATGGATGCCTCCACTCTGGGGTGGGGAGCTCATCTGGGGGACCTGGAGGTCAAAGGTCGTTGGTCTGCAGTGGACCAGATGTTTCATATGAATCTGTTGGAATTGCGGGCGATACGTCTGGCTCTCAAGGCCTTCCTCCCTTCCCTTTGCAGTCAGACGGTCCAAGTCCTGATGGACAACACTACCTCAATGTGGTATATAAAGAAGCAGGAAGGAGTAGGGTTGTACCTTCTCTGCAGAGAGGCTCTGCGGCTCTGGCCCTGGGCTCAGGTTTATCGGATTTGCTTGGTAGCAAACCATCTGGCCTGAGTTCTGAACGTGCGTGCAGACAGTCTCAGTCGGCGTTTCTCTGCCGATCATGAGTGACGGCTCCATCCAGACCTGATCCGTTACATCTTCCAGATATGGGGGTTTCCTCAGGTAGACCTGTTTGCCACTTGGGAGAACCCGCACTGCCCGTCGTTCTGCGGCCTCAAGTATCCAGTGCAAGGAGCGTTGGGGGACGCGTTTCAGATGTCCTGGAACAGCCAGTTACTTTACGCGTTTCTCCCCATACCCTTGATTCCTCGGGTTCTAAGGAAGATTCGCCAAGCCCGGGCCCAAGTCATCTTAATAGCTCCGGATTGGCTGAGAAGGGTGTGGTACACAGATCTTCTCCAGCTTCCACTGTGCCCTCCGCTCCGTCTCCCTCACAGGGCAGACCTCCTCTCCCAGTTGCTGGGGCAGGTTCTACACCCCCTCCTCCAGAGCCTGCACCTTCATGCCTGGAGATATAACGGGATAATCTGAGTAACTTTTCTCTCCCACCAGAAGTGGTGGACATTATTTTATCGGCCAGGTGACATTCCACCAAGTCTATCTATGCTGGCAGATGGGCAACATTTGTTGACTGGTGTAGAGAGAAGCAAATTGATCCCTTACGAGCACATTTGTCAGATGTTTCATTGTTTGCATTGTCCTTGGCGCAGAAGGCTTGTGCAGTTGCGACTGTCAAGGGCTATTTATCGGCACGGTCGGCCTTTCTGTGCCTTCCTGACCAACCTTCCTAGTTCCCCATAGTTGTAAGGTTCTTAAAAGGACTAAGTAATAGGTTTCCTCCCACTCCATTTGTTATTCCTCAGTGGGATTTGAATTTGGTTCTCACTTTTCTGATGGGTTCACCGTTTGAACCTTTGCATTCTTGCCCGTTAAGGCTTTTGGTTTTGAAGACAGTGTTCCTCACAGCCATCACGTCTGCTAGGCGTGTGAGTGAGCTTCAGGCTCTTAGTGTTAAACCCCCTTTCACATCTTTTCATGCAGACAAGATGTTGCTGAGAACTAGGGATGGCTTTCCTACCAAAGGTAGTTACTCCCTTTCATATGGGGTAATCCATCATACTCTCGTCCTTTTACCCTCCTCCCCATCCATCAAAAGAGGGAGAGAGACTGCATCGGCTTGACCCAAGGAGGGCTTTAAGCTTTTATATTAAAAGGACCAGAGAATTTCAAGTGGACAATCTACTCTTCATTGGCTATGTGGGGAAGAGGAAAAGTCAATAAGGGAACACTGTCCAGGTGGGTCATTCTTTGTATCAAAATATGTTATTCTTTGGCAAAGAAGGATCCTCCTGTTGGAACCAGGGCTAAGTCTGCCACTTCAGCCTTGGCTAGGGGTGTTCCAGTGGCTGACATTTGTAAGGCTGCAACTTGGGCTTCCCTCCACACTTTCGCTAAGCATTATTGCTTGGATGCAGATGTTCGGAGGGATGGCCATTTTGCAGGGTCGGTGCTGCAGGATTACTTGGTGTGACCACTCAGGCACCCACCTTCGAGTGCAATACTGCTTTGGGACTCTATTCATGTAAATTAGCACTTGTATAGCGCACTACTCACCCGTTAGGGTCTCAAGGCGCTGTACTCATACCGCTATGGAACCCCTCCTGGCTTTTCCCTGTGAGGCGCCCACTCCTGAGCACCCCCAGGGTGAAGCCAGGCATCCAAGCGCTGTTGGGGCCGTTGTGGAGATTAAGCAAGTTATTGCCCAGAGTTGCACCCATGAATTAGATTAGGCACCGAGGCGAGAATTATCTGGTCAAGGGGAATTGAGCCCAAGACCTGCCGAAGCGGGACTTGAACCCTGGTCTTGAGCCAGATCTCTGCTTCAGGGTCTGCCGCTCTAACCATTGAGCCACACTTCTTATTCATAAGGTGAGGAATCCACAGGTAGTTGTATCCATCAGAAGAACAAGTTACTTACCTTTGGTAACGCTTTTTCTGGTGGATACACTAGCTACCTGTGGATTCCTCACGGTCCCACATGCCTCCCAGTTGGCTGTCTGGTCATACCAAGTTTTCTTTGGGTGAATATATATATACATATATATTTGATTTTACTGTTTATATTTGAATAAATATTATGTATTATATTTGATTGATGTATTTATGTTGAGTATGTGATGTCGGTAATCACCTATTCGCCTCAAAGGCACATAAAAAATGGTGAAAACTGACGTTAGCATGCTGACGAGGACCTCTTATTGCCACAATGACGTCAGATGGAGTCAGTGGGAGTCGGGCAATTGTGACATCCTCGTCGATGTAGAGAGCTGGGAAGAAAAATATTCAGTCGAATGCTGGCGCATTGAGAGAATTCATAAGGTGAGGAATCCACAGGTAGCTAGTGTATCCACCAGAAAAAGAGTTACTGAAGGTAAGTAACTTGTTCTTTTAACCTTCAAATTTTCCTTTTTAAAACGAAAGTCTACTCACCCATTCCTATTTTGACGCTGCTTGAAGTTGCATGGTGTGTAGTACTTGTACTAAACTAAGTCCTTGTGTGTATCAATTGTAAGTGTCTGGTTGAGGTAGTTTTAATTTTTTGGAGTGGGCTGTCTGTCGACTGGGGCATCTTTCTTCTGTCAGCTGTTCCACTGTTGACCGAGCTGTGGCTGCCTGCCCCCTCAGCTTTTTCTCAGCAGGATCCGGTCACTGCACTTTGGATAACCCACTACAGGCCTGGGTTAACAATGCCACCTCCCTTCCTAAAATACTAGTTACCTTCGCAACTTGGTGGTTTCAGCCTGCTGGGCATGGGCTGTTAACCAGGCATTGATGAGTTCTGGCACCTTGCAAGCTGATGTGGCCAGTTTGGGCTTTGGGATTGGCACGAGCGCCTCAACCAGGTAAGCCTCTTCACCTTTGGCTCTGGCAATGCGAGTGCATGATACAGTGAGGGTCTACAAAGTTCTTCCCCAAACCCCCATAACCTGCTCCTCACCACTCCATTGCACACCTAACTGCTGCTGCAGCTTGAATTGAACTTCATTTGTTGTATGAGGAGTGGGCAGTCTTGCTGGGCCTCTCAGTCTGCACAGTCCGCACGACTCCTGTCTCTCTCAACCCTCCCCTCGTGTCCATGTGTGCTTGTGCACCTCTGTGGCATGGAGCAATGTGGTGTAGGTTACACATTTTCAAAAGCAAAAACTGGGACAGGCTAGACACAAAAGTAAAACTAAAGCTTTTATTCTTGAGTCCATATTTGGCTTGTCCCGTTTTTTTCCATAGGCATGTAAATCTATCTATCTGTCTATCTATCTATCTATCTATCTATCTATCTATCTATCTATCTATCTATCTATCTATCTATCTAGACATATATTTACAAGACTACCTTCACATAACATTATAACACACGAGTTTTTTTTTAATATACCACAATGTCGACTCGAAGGTATTGGAGTGCTTCACACCAGCAGCAGTTACATTACACGAGGACACATTTGTTTGTGGTAGGCACGGGGAGATAAAGTGATTTGCGCAGAATCACAGAATGGTGAACCAATGCCCAGACTCTACTTGGTACCCCAGCACCAAAGTCAGCAGCTCTGGCTATTAGGCCACATCCTCTTTCAGGCTTCACTGGGTGAGAAGTGCCTTGATAGTTTGTATGGTTCTTTTTGTGTGTTTCTGCACAGTACACTGTGTGGTGGCCTGACCTTCGTGAGCGTAGTGTGTCCCTCTGCCTTAGAGAGACACCTTTATCTTTCTCAGTGGGTTTGTGGCCTCTGTACGGCCTTGCTACAGATGGCAGCACTCACCTTGTGCCCCGGTGTATGCACCAGTGGGAGCATGTGCCTTTTTTCTTATCCAAACTCTGTGCCATGCAAAGCATCATATCTCACTGGTCGCTTAATCCTCTTCTGGGTATCTAATTAGTGGCCTCTTCTGTGGCCCTCAGTAAGAGCCCGAGCGGCTAGCGCAACACGGTAATCAAATCAGACGTGCACACAGAGCAGCAAGTTTTCTGTGGCTAAAATTAATAGGGCCATTTGCATAAAAATGCCGGTTTCACAGAGAAGGAGCCTATTTTGTAGGTAGTAGCTGCCATGGTGTGAAATTGGACTGCGGCATAAGCCATGCAAGTGCCACCGGTAATGATAGTGTGAACAAAGTTTTATGTGTTTGCCAAGCGGTGGTACTTGGCATGAAACATGGCAGCAGCCATTTGAACAGTACTTGCTGGCACAGTGTGAGAATGGGTACAGTATTTGCCCACAGATGGGATTGTTTCACATAGGGTTAAAAGAGGTTGCAGTGTCTGCCGTGCAAGTGGCTGAGGCACGCGTGGCGAGAAGGTTGCTTTGTCTGACATGCAGGCGACACTAGATGTGATGGGGTGAAATGTGAAATAGGGCTTCAATGCTTGCAAGGAGGGTTAGCTTGGTAAGGTGTGCACAAAAACCTTAGTACCCACAATGCTTTAGTGGCCCGCCCAAATAAATTACTGTTTAGAAGGACGGATGGACGCAGATTATACTGAGCTCATGTGTTTCAGATAACATAGGTTGAAAGAGGGTGATGACTCAAGGCCAGGCTCTACCACCCAATCTTCAAGGGTTCCCGGCATCGCTGGCTATCTCCGCCTGCGGGCTCCTCGGCTTTCTTTAAACATTATGCTGTTTTTACCCCAATAGTCCATGTGCATGGCGTTCATGATAGTTGCATATGGCGCGGGTTGATTCCTTGATTCCCTCCACCTTGGACCATGGAACAATGTTTACTGAAAGCTGGCAATTACTAGCTCAGTGAGGAACGTAAAGGGAATTATGGCCCCCGCCCGCATCCAAATAGACAGGCATTCATTGCATTAAAAAATTACATACAGCTGAGAGGGCAAGGAGTAAATTCCTCTCGGTCCCAAGGATGCCTGCCCCAGCTTTTATAAATGACTTTGATATTACATCACTACTCCTTTATACGTCTGTGCAGCACATCATGAAGTTAATCACATCTTCATAGATGTTTTTTCAGTTATGAATTCGTCTCATAGCATATAATAGCTGATGTCCTCTGAGAAGCTGTCACTTTGTTTTCAGTCGCCTTTGTACTCTGCTTCCTGTACTTCCTCATGCTGTGCACTTGTCCACCTTTCGCCTTCCTCCCCAACGCCCCTGAAACTCCTCCCATTCATCCCTCTGTCTCTGTCTCTCGCACTCTCTCACCCCCTCTCTCACTCTCTCGTGCACTCTTCCTGCCTCTCTCATATAGTTAACTTCAGATCTTCAAGCACTGTATCTTTCCCATACGTTTTCAAGGTTTCTATCCCTCAATTCCATGCTATTGTACTCTTCTTAGGGTGTCCTCTGCGTACACAGGCGCTCTCTCTTTATGCGTCTGTAACCTGCTCTCCCCTTCTTTCTCTCTTTCTCAACACTCTTTCTGCTGCTCTATCTCGAGTTTATTAATCACTTTCTAAACAAACTACTGATCTCTTGCTGTCTTCCTTTCCATCTATTCTGTGCAGCTCTCACCTCATATATTTACCATACCACATAATTCCACTACTTAAATACTCTACACCACACAATACCACCACATACAATTCCACAGCTAACAATTCCAATACAACCCCACAATTCCACTCCACACCACATACATCCACTTCACTCCAAACTGAAACAGAAGGATAAAAGATTATGGGGGTCTTTATGACCCCGGCGTTCAGTGGTAATGTGGCGGTAGTACAGCCAACAGACTGGCGATACATACCACCACATTATGACATTGGCGGGTTGGCTGAAGCCAACCCGCCAATGTAGCACTCCGACCGCCATGGCGGTATCAGCCGACGGGCTGGAGATAACAATCCCAGCCCGGCGGGCGCTATTGTACCGCTTCAGGCATTTTGACCCTGCCTACCGCATGGTTTTCTTGGTGTTCGTAACGGCACAAAAACCATGGCAGTAGGCCCTATCAGTGACAGGGAAGGAATTCCCTGTCACTGATAGGAGGTCCCCTCACCCCCAACAACTCCCTACACACCACCACACTACCTCCATCCATGCTCCCCCCTTTACAATCCCTCATCCCCCTACACACACACACACACACGCACCACGCATACACACACCCACTCACACAGGCATATACGAATTCATACATGCATGCATCCATTCATTCATGCACACATCCGCTTACACGCACACACGCATTCACATATCCATTCTTATGCACACAAACAACACTACACACACATTCTCATTCACACTCATGCACACACCCCCACACACACCACCCCCCATTGTCGCGAACCGATGGTAGCCGCGGCGACGGTCTTTTGGTGGTCGTCGCCGCAGTGGTAGGCGGTTTTTACCGCCAAAGACATAATGAGGGCCTTTGTTATTTACAATACCAGTAGCTCTAACTTTTGCAAATGCAAGACCTGTTGCATTGTAAATGCTTGTTTTTTTAATAACCTTTTTTATTGGGTTTCTGATCAAATACAAAGACTTCAACAACAAATATAGAACCTGGCCTGCAGAAATGTAAGACCCGTCCCTCCCAACAAATGGAAATCAACATTAGGTATCCATGAATAAACTAAACCTTTGGTGTTATGGTGTCCAAATAGGCTATCCGGGAGCAGTCCCTCAATCTTGTCATGTTTCCCTGGCAGTCCCAGAATTGATCCACAAAAGTCTCAACCTTAGCAGTATAGTTCATCCCACAGGTACATTTAATCAGTGGCTGCCTGACAAAAGTCCAAGTGCCATTTAATGTCCTTTTTAGCAATACTAAAGGCCATACCAATAAACCGTCTGGTGTGGCCCCCACCTACCATCCATCTATCTGTCCCAACAGAGCCAGTTTCGTTTCCTGTGTTATCACCCTGCCCACAACCTGAGATGGACTGTGCCCATATTTTGCCAGTAGCTGTATATAATCAGGCAGTCCCAAACCATATCGAAAAAGGCACCTAAAGGGTGACAGCAGCACCAGCACTGCAGTGGCAGGTCAGCCTTCATCCTGTGCAACCTTGGAGGGCTGTAAAAAATGTGATGCAGGTACTTCAGTTAAATCAGGTGCAACCTCATGGAGATCACCCGTGCTCAGGGGCCATTCTGGCCTCCACCCAAACATTCTCATCCAAGGGGCCCACATCACCTTCCCACTTTTCCCTCCGTGTTTGTCATGGAGTCTGGGTTGTTATTCACAAGGGATCAGTAAAGGCTAGAAAAACCTTTCTTATCCAGCAGTGAATCCATTAAATGTGCCTCTAAGGGGTTAAATTGGGGGAGCCGCTTCATTGAGTCGAGGGAGGACTCCAGCGCATGTCCCAGCTGTAGGAAGTGGTAAAATTGCATATCCTCTGCATGGTGTCCACGAGATGCTGAAATGTGTATGTGGAGGTACCTGCCCAGATACCACCCACCGTTGAAATACCGATGGAATCCCATGCCCAGAATCCTTCCAGGTTGGATGTATGTCAAAGCCTGGTCCCAGCACAGAGTGGTGTCATTGCCGTTGCCGCACTGTGCCAACTGATCCAGCACAATGCTAAGCAGGGTCATTTAAGTTGCAGGTAGGAGGGTTGTGGGTGTGCTGGAACTGTAAAGGAGATTGAGCATGCCATGGTGGTCGAGCGCATGGAGCACCACCGCTATAGACGGATCATCTCTGCCTGCAAAGCTACAGTCAGTAATTGGTAGGATGTGACTGGCCCAGTAATATAGCTGCAGATCCGAAAACCCCAGTCCACTGTTATAGGGGATAAGTACACATATGCAGAAGAAGATTCGTGGGAGGCCCCCCTACCCATATGAATCTCACCACCTCTGACTGCAGCGTGTGGAAGGAGATGCATGGGATGGAGTATGGATAATTCTTCAGGGTGTAGAAGAACTGAGGCAGTACAACTATCTTAAACAGTGCCGCCCCGTTCACTACGTTGAACGGCACTGTCACCCAGTGAGACATGTTATTGTAATCAAAGATCTGGGCAAGTTTCAGGATCAATTTTAGGCGTTTAATTAGGGCACGGTTCAGCGTGATTCCCTCCTGCCAGCTTCCTGTAACTGTCGTCCTCGAGAACGCACTCTGAGGCAACAGAACGTAGAAGCTGCCTAGAGCTTGCTCACATGCTATATTACAATATATCTTCCCATTTTCATTACATAAAAACATGAACGATTAAATAGGAAACTTTAGTATATACATAGTCAAATTTTTTTTTTTTACTTCCCATTAGAATTACATTGGTCAACATGTACTTCACATAATCACTCAAATAGGCAGGAGCTTTCTTAAGCCTTTGAGGTCTCGTCTTCATTACATTTTCTCTGAATTCAATACCTTCTTCATCTCTTTCTCTATGCTCCCAACTATCACAATCACACTGATTTGGAGAAGTAGGCATTCCACTCAATTGTCTAGTGCTCAGTGAGTATTGCCTAGCTCATGACTTTCACCATTAGAACCTAAGAGTTTCCCACCCGGCTCTTCAAACATAAAACCACTGCACTCATCACTTTTTACATCTTCCGTGATATAGTTCTCCTTGAAATTGAACTTAGCTACTCTCCTGAAGTTCCATCTTTCTCCATGACTCAATAGCACATATGAGCGATGTACTTCTTTGACCTGGAAAAGTCCTCTGAATTTATTAAGCCCTTTCACAATCTCTCCTGGTTTTACTTTTACCCAATCACCAGGTTTAATCTTGTTCTTTCCTCTTTTATCATCAGTAGAGACAGAATTACCATTTCTCTCTTTCAACATTGGCATCAACAAGTTCTCTTAACCAAAACGGAGTTAATTTGGAATTTGGTCTGCTGCCCTCATCATGAAAGAAGGCGAAGTACCCGTTACAGTACTGACTGTGGTGCGATACACCCACACCACAATCGGCAATCATATCTTCCACACTCACTCCACTAGTCAACGCTTGCTGAATAGCACTCTTAACCATTCTGTTGGCTCGCTCTACCATTCCATTCACCTGAAGATTATAAAGTGCTGTCTTTAAATGTTTCACACCACAAGATGAGAGAAACTCTCTTATTTCATATGAGGGGAGTTGAGTACCATTATCTGTCACCAAACACACTGGAAATCCTTCCTCTTTGAAGATTTCAGACAAGACTCTCACCGTGGATGATGTTGTTATTATTTCAGGCATCAATTTCACTATTAGCCCCTTAGAATGAACATCATTCAACACAAATGCAAATTTTAATACATGTTTAACTTCATGTATAGGACCAATGAAGTCCCCACACACAGTATGCCATATTTGTCCTGGATCCTTTATGAGACCAATTACAGCATGTTAGCCTACTTTCAGTCTTTTTTCACTATGTACACACACAACGCACCTCTCCACGCAGTGTGCTACATCTTCATCCATGCCCGGCCACCAAAAACTTTCTCTGAGTCTCCTCTTGGTCAGTGTTTGCCATAAGTGACCGTCATGAGCAATATTGAACATCTTTTTTCTCACACCTAATGGAGGTACAAATTTATCACCTCGTACCACAATACTATCTCCCACACAAGATAGTTCATCCAATACCTTACCATATGTCCATAAGGCGTTTGGTAGAGTGCTCTCTCTTCGTCTTCCATTTATTATCATCCTAACATGGTCTGGCTCCACTCTCCTTTACTTATTGCTTCTGATGACCATTGCACCACATCACCAACACTTGCAACTACATCCTCACAATCTTTAATATTTGCTGACTCATTATCTACCAATTTCCAATCTTGCGATAGACGTGAGAGGCAGTTAGCTTGCACATTCCTCCAGCCAGGTATATATTCTACTGTATAGTTGTACTCTTCAGACCTTGCTGCAAGCCTAGCTAGTCTGGATTAACTTTTCCCGGCTCCTCCGGGAGACAGCAGTTTTACTAGAGGTTTGTGATCAGTTAGTAACTTTAACTGGTTTCCCCATATGTACATTCGGAAATGTTTCATGCTCCACGTCGCCGCCAAAGCTTCTTTCTCTATCACGGAATGATTGCGTTCCGTTGGTGTCAGAGAACGTGACGCAAATGCAACAGTTTTTTTTTCGATCCATGAATTTTTGATAAGACGGCTCCTATGCCTGTGGCACTAGCATCCACAGTAATGACCAAACTTTTTTTTTTCATCAAAGGGTACTAGAATGCCAGCTTCACATATTTCTTTCTTGATCGATTCAAAACACTGCTCCTGTGCTGCACCCCACACAAAGCTCACTCCTTTTCTCAATACGTTTTTCATTGCTTCTGTCTTTGATGCAAACATTTTTACAAATTTGGAATAATATTCCACTAGTCCCAAGAACGATTTCAACTGGTCTTTACTTTCAGGGGTTGATGCCAACCTGATAGCCTTCAACAAGTCTCTCTCAGGTTTTACGCCATGTTGTGACAATGTATGACCGAGATACTCTATTTCCTCAGCCAGAAATATACACTTTTCTTTTCTCAGAGTTAAACCTGACTTCAAAATTTTATCTAGAACCAGCTTTAATGTCACATTGTGATTCTCTACTGTGTCTCCAAAAGTTGATATATTGTCTTGAAAATATATGATATTCCGAATTCCTTTAAGTAGATCGTTCATTACCCTTTGAAAGACACTGTCAGCTGAACACAAACCAAACGGCATCCTAGTAATTTGAAATGTGCCCTCCTTTGTGATAGATGTAGTCAATGCCTTTGATTCAGGATGTAATTTTATCTGGTGGTAGGCATGCTTTAAGTCAAGTTTCGAACAAAAACTTTCCCCCTTTCAGCATTAGGACTAGTTCATTAATGTTTGGAAGAGGAAAATTATCCATTACAACATTCTGATTTAAACTCCTCATGTCAACACAAAACCTGAGTTTGCCATCAGCTTTTCTAGTTATCACAACTGGAGATACCCAATTTGCCCCTCCCCTGGTTCAATGATTCCACTATTTAAAATGTCATCTATTAGCGCTTTGACTTGCTCTCTGGCTAATATCGGTACTCTTCCAACTTTATGTTGCACTGGAATCGCCCATCTTTGACTTTAATCTTGTGACAGTAGCCCTTCAATTGACCCATTCCTTCACGGAAGACATCCTTTGCATCTCTCAGAATATCTTGCAAGGTTGCTACCTCCACAACTAATATTTGCGTGCTTGCCCGTGGATTAATAATGATGTGAAGGTAATACTGATGGATCTATCCCAAGATTGGTGAACCTGTTTCGGCTACATCCATTTTTCCTTTCGTCCTCCTGCCTCGAAACTTGATTTCTGCCATCATATATCCAATAAAGTCTATTTTCTCGCCTTGATATCCACCAGGACTTATGTCTTTAGGCATTAACCTAACTTGCGTCCATTTAGAAATGAACAATTCTCTCAGAATTCTTGTATATAAGGATCCGGAGTCTACCATCACTTCAACAGATTTTCCACAAATCACAAATTGAGCCTTCAGTCTCTGTTTGTTTGATCTGGGCATTCCTCTTTCTTTAATAGCTAATATTCTTTCCATTCCCATATTCAAATCACAAGTGTTATCATCTCCCTCTTCTTCTGAGAGTGCCCCTATGCTCTTCGTGCTTGAACTACGACACATCCTAGCAAGGTGTCCCTTTAGTCCACATTTTCCTATCTTCCTTTCCTATCTCAAAACACAGTTTTCCCTCAGACGTATGATTATAACTTCCACACTTAGTACATCTCTTATTCTCCACCTCCTATGCAGATTTATTATTGGAGTGCTTAGCTTTTAACGTAAAAGTATCATGTTGCTTGCATATAGCTGCTACATCATCTTTTGTTTCTTTCTTTTCCATTGCTTTCATGCAATATGCAGACTCTTCTACGACTTTTGCTATTTGAACAGCGTCCTTTAGCGTAGGATTTTTTGCTGCCCATAACCTCTCTTGCATTTTCCTGCTCCTACACTGAACAATTAATTGATCCCATCTGGCCAAATTGCCATTTGACAGCTAATTCTCTCACACTTGAAATGCAATCGTCAATAGATTCTCCTTCTCTTTGGGGTTGAGTATAAAGTTTGTGTTGTCTCTCATAACTACATTTTGAGTTCTTGCAAATCTTAGTTCTAACTTTTTCCGGGCATCTATATATACATCTGTATTTGCTTCTTTGCCCTGCACCGGTAGGTCTGGTAAGTATTTATAAATGTGTTGTCCTTCTATTCCCAAGGCATTTAATAATATAGATTTTTTTCTACTTGGACAAAACCTTTGACCATCCAAAGCTTCTAAATAATTGCCAAACATATCCAGCCATTCCTTCCATTCTATTGCTGGCTCTCCTGGTAATGACCAGAACAGAGGAGGTGCTGTATTTGTAGGAATATCCATTTTATGTGCACTTAGTATATTAGAAAAACATAAAATACAAAATATATTTGTATATATTGGCCACACTCGTTTAATCCAAAGTCTGTTAATATTTTCTTTTTTTAAAAAAAATATATAGTTCACGAGGTAGTACTTCCTCACTTTCACCATCCCAAAATATATATATATCACAAGGTAGTCCTTCCTCACTTTCACCATGCAAGGTACTTTCCTCTAATGTTCACTCTGGTTCCTCCTAGATCCGTCCTTATTAAACAGCTGACAGAGAAACCAGTAACATGTGCTCCCAAAGTAAGTGGATGTCCAAAATACGTTGATAATAATTGTTTGTAGCACATTGCAGAATAATTATCACAGTACAATGTTATCGCGTAGCTCGTCTGAAAAGTTATTAGGCGCGCCGCTTTGCAAATGGCATAAGTCGCCGATAAATCGCTTCTGACAGACTCCGTTAGTACCTGGAGGCGATTTTCACTGAAATGTCATCAACGACAAGCAGTGCCGATTTCAGGAAACTATGGCGTTTACACTTGTAAACGTGCATGACTCCGTCTCACTGAAGCCTTGCCACACAGTACCAGCTGGCAACTTGTTGCCATAAATTATTGTAATCAAGGATCTGGGCAAGTTTCAGGATCAATTTTAGGCATTTATTCAGGGCAAGTTTCAGCGTGACTCCCTCCTGCCAGCTTCCCGTACCTGTCGTCCTCTTCCTACTTCTTCCAAACACTCCCCAGTTGATTGAATATTTATATGTTTAAGGTTTGATTGAAAAAAAACATAGCCACCCTTGACCTGTGTGCAATGTGAGACCACATATCTGAGGCAAAAGAACGTAGAAGATGCCAAGAGTCGCTCATGCGCTATATTACAACACATGTCTTTTCTGGTCTGCGGAACCAGGGGTAGAACTTTGAGGTCCCATGCCAGCTGCTGGATGAAAATGATACTTGAAGTGTTGGGGTGTCCAATGAAGCAGGATTGCGGTCTTGATACCCTATTGGGGGCCTAATAGAGGGGGTAGGGGGATTTGGGCAAATTCACTGTCAGGCCAGATGCCTCAGTATAGACCTGTAATATAGCTAAATGTTGCGGGACAGAGGTTTTGGGCTCACTCACATAAATCAAAAGGCCATCCAGATATAGTGATACTCTATCCATTTGTCCATCGGGCCTTAGGAACCGCTAAATTGTGCATCCTGCCTAATCCATTCTTCCAAGGATACTATGGCGAGCACAAACAGGAGAGGTGATAGGGGGCAGTCCTGTCTCATGTCCCGCTCAGCAGGAATGACCTGGGAAGTCTCCCTGTTTATGTGAACCCCTGCCCAATGTCTGGAATAAAGCGCCTGGACCCAGTGACAGAAGACAGGAACAAAGTTAATGCGTTCAAATAAGTGGAACGTAGACTGCCAGTGGATGGAGTCAATAGACCTCTCAGAATCGATTGATGTGAGGGCCCTTTTGTTCTGTGCCATCAAAGTACAAGGCAATCATGTTATTCAGTCGTCAAATGCCGTGGTGAGTGCTGAGCCCCAGCATGAACTGTTTTAGTCAAGATGTTTAAAGGAAGTAATTGCCGTCACCAGCCAGTATGCCTGCACCTTGGCAGGATGCTGGACTCCATATTAAGTATGAAGATAGGTCTATAGGAACCACGCTCATTTGGAGGCTTCAGAGGCTTCTGTGGTTTCAGGATTACACAGATCGTGGCCCGTTCATATCATATGGGAGTTCTCCTGCTCCCAGCGCATCCTCGTACATCGCAAGAAAAGGAGAGGTCAATATGAGAAGTACTTCCTGTATAATTCAAGTAGAATGCTGTTCTGGTTGGCATTTTTCCCGTAGGGTGCACCTGGATAGTTTCCAGAATCTCCTTGGCAGTAACGGGTTCTTTTAGGCCTCTTCTATCTGTGGGCGAGAGTTTGGGGACAATCAGATCCTCTATTATCTGATTATCTCACTTGGCTTCATACACAGAGCGGCCAGCATAAAGTCGTCTAAAGTACAGAGCAAATTCCTGGGATATGAAATGGGGGCCGACACCCCACATTCCTTGGTTAAACTGGGCACCAGGTGAAGGGCCAAATCCCTATCTGCCAGCCAGTGTAAGAGTTTGCTGACCTTGTCCCCCACCTCATACAACACACCCTATGTGGTGAGGTGTGCCAGGGATGCCTTATCTAGTTATTTCTGCCTACATGTTAGCCTCTTTATCTCTATCTTGCCTTGCTTGATCGGTTAGGTGGACTGCGAGGGCCTCCGCTGAGTGCAACTTGTGCTACAAAATAGCGATCTCCTTGTATCTATGGGTCTGGGCAGCAGCCTGGTAAAACACTATCTGCCCACCCAGGACCGCCTTCAGGCCTCCCACAATACAATGGTGAGTCAGCCAAGATGTCACTGAGTACATTGTGTGACATCACTTTTTTAGAATGGTCACACAATATGTAGGGTGTACCATTCGCTCTTTTATCCTAGTTCTGCCATGTATACAGTTGGTCATCCTTTCTGCTGCCAGATTTGACTTTGTGAAGAGGGACCACCTCTTTATTCTGTTCCTACTGTGCACATAGTGTCACATGCTCTGCACTTTGTGGGCTAATACCCTTCTGTGTTGTTAGTCATTTATAATGTCATCTCTAACCTCAGCCTCATTGCAGGGCCATACCTCACCCCTTCTTTTGACTTGGTCCCACTGCTGGGATCTTGTGTTATCCTATCGCTTGTTTTGATCTTCCCACATGTACTACTAGTCACAGATTACACTTATCTTAACTGTTGCTGGAAAGAAACATCAGTGTCCTGGATCATACAATGGTCTTCTCTTTTTTGCTATCTCTTCCTACTTCTTCCAAACACACCCCAGTTGATTGAATATTTATATGTTTAAGGTTTGATTGAAAAAAAACATAGCCACCCTTGACCTGTGTGCAATGTGAGACCAAATACACCTTAGTAATGTTTCATCATTCCGACATTGCTCATCAAAATGTGTCAGAGGATTCCCAGGAAGAATTTTTCATAATCACCACTCAAAATCTATTCAGAATGTGTTAATTCTTAGCCATTGACCTTGACTTAAATGGATTTTAGGGCCTGTCATTTGTAAAACACAGGATTTACGACTCCAACCCCTTTTTAAAAGATATTTTGCCCTTTTAGGACTCGTAAACGGGCCGTTGACGCCCATTAGAAGTTGCAAATAGGACAATTGAATATTATTGTATCAGTGATTTGTAAACGCAATTGTGATTGCAAACCAATGATCAATTACCAACCTCTGCATTGCAGTGGTAAGTGATTCCCAAAGGGGAACCTATCCCTGTAGAACTAGTTTACCTGTGGGAACCTTGTCGGCAGTCTCAATGACATCAGGAAGTGGTCCAAGGAACCACGGCTTCCTGCTTCAGTTGAGTTCACAATTAGGAAACATTTATGTTAAGAGCAGCACATTTTCTTATTTGGAAATGCAAATGCAGGGATGGAGGTCTGCTTTCCTCTGCATGCCTCTGTCCCTGCGTTTGCAGGCAATCACTATACATTCATTTTGCAGGTCATTATGCGACTCGCTGCACAATTAACTGTCTGTGATGCGACCTATAAGTATATGAGGCACCTTGTAAATTGCATTCCCATTTGCAAATCGATTGGTTTGAAAATTGCAGATCCTTTGTTTGTGAATGCAAATATTATATCAGACTCTTCATCACTTAAACCCTTAACTGGGCATCATTTTGAACTTCATTATTGGCTCTTAATAAAACCTGTACCTAGAAACCTTACACAATCACCAAAACAAATCAAAAGTCAAAAGGACTTGGACACTTGTACTTTTAACATCTTTCACCTCCTTTGCCCTCCACTCTATCGATCTTGAAGTTTCTTCACTGCCTTTTTAAGGCTCTCACTTACTCTGTTGTGTTCACAGCACCTTCAAAATAATCCTCATCCTAGCCACTCCTGGTTGAAGGTAGTGGAGCTGCCTGGTATTGAGAACCTCACAGAAGATACAGTATGGCTGAGGTACAGAGAGCGGCCCATGCTGAACAAGTCTTTACTGGCTTTCTACCGTGTCGTGAATGAGCTGGCTGGTTCACCCTACTCCGACCGAGTTATCAGCTACAGGTATGTGTCACTAGTATGGTAGTTGTTCTTCCAAGGTGCAACTGGTGAAAATAGTGTTAATGAGACACAAGTCAAAGAAAATCTGCTGGGCATGACATTCAAAGTCCTAAAGGGTTTATTAAAAAGTATAGATTAATTATTAGCAAATCACAGATTCAGCTGACCATGGGGTCCTCCAACATACCACATGTAATTGAGCTCAATAAGCAAAAGAAATTCACAAATTCATAGCATTTTGTGTGCAGGCCTTAAATAAAGGGAATACAAAGGTGCCTGGGTCTGGGTCTGAGATCATGAGAAAGGAAAAGTCGACCTTCAGCTGAATAAACAAATTAAGAGTTTCTCTTCTCAAAGATAGGTAGAGGGAGAGAAACTCGAACTTTCATTGATGAACAACTCCTTTTGGCATTGTTAGCATTAACACAAAATCATAGCTGTAGCTAAAACAGTAATTTGTATTTCACACACACCTGTGTCTATGACAATAATGGTTGTGTTTAAAATCTGAATGTACTGAATATGACACATTAAGAGCCAAACCATGTCAAACGTTTGAGTGCTGGCATCTGAAAGTTCAGCTAACCATTTTAATAGGTGTCTCTGGGTGTTTCTGCTTTCCTTACACTGTTACCACGGTGTGTATGAGAGCGTAAAATTAGCCATACCTTGTGTGGAGGCATCTTCATAATTTAACCTTTCTAAGGAGATCGACGCCCCACACAGTCCTCCTTCTTCTACTGTCTATCAGATCAGGAACTGCTAATATAGCCAATAGGAAAATGTTAAAAGTTCAAAACTAACAAATGGGGCAAACGATTCACCCCTATGATTGGATGTGATGGAAAGAGATTGAAATCCCTTTTAACACAGAAGTCAAAGGTAGTTATGGGTAGTGCCTTGTGCACATTGTTCTTGGATGAATATTGCAGATTGTTACAAAAGCCTTTAGAGAGACCGTGTTTCACAGGAATCATTTTAGTTTCTGTTAACAAGTGAACTTATTTAACCAGATCATGCAGTTCCTTTTCCGGGTAAGTTGGAGAGGTGGTTAACTAGGTAGTAGATGCCATTCCATCAGCATTTTCAACAAGGACATCGTAGTTGTCATATTTTATCACTCATGTTACACCATGAAAGCTTGAGTATCAGAAATTGGAAGGCAACCATAAGTATGATGTCCAGACAAATCCCGAGAAGACAAGTATTTTCCTACATTGTCTATAGGCAGTTATCAACTCAGATAGGAGATGGGATACCCATTGAGCCAGGTCACAATGTGTCCTTTACGAAAGGACTCCAACAAGTCTTAGCAACTGTTGTGATCCGGTAGAAATCCAAAAATGACTATTCTTTAGTTTTCATTGCCTGATTTAGGCAACAGTCCCTAGGCGCCTAATCCAAAGTCAAACCCACAAAGACCTTAAACTGTCAAAAAAATGTAATTGCTTACTTTGCAGGTGCTGGCATCCTTGAAGAGGTTGCAACAACATATTTTGTCTTTGGCCAATTTCCTCAGTGGGAAACAGTCTACCAGGGAAGTTGGGCATTTTGTCTGTAGGCCTTTCATGTATGAGAACCAATTTCCTTAGTTTCTTTTGGGCATCATCCCAAACATTTTTACAGCCATCTTCTTCTCTCTAGTCTTTGTGGAGGTGGATGCCCTTAAATTTTAAAATGGTAATAGAGGGCATGCCTGTTCAAATTGGTAGATTTTTGACAAACCTTAAGCTTGCATTCACATTTTTCATTATGTAAATATTGTTTATAAACTCCGGGGTGGTAAATCAAATCTGTATATGTTATTAATAAAATCCTTGGGTGGTAAAGGTAATCTGAACATTAAAATATATATGAAACCTGGGTAGGAAAGGTAATCTGAACTTGAAAATACTGCTAATGAAACTTCAGGTGGTAGAGGTAATGCAAATATTTAAATATTATTAATGAAACTTGGGTCGGAAAGGTAGTCTGAACTTGAAAATATTGTTAAAGAAACCAGGGGGGGTAAAGGTAAGCAGAATTTGTAAATATTATTCATGAAACCTCGGCCAGTGGTGGTGATCTGAACTCGTAACATTAATTATGATACCTGAAATTGTAAATGTAATTATTGAAATCTGTACTCTAACCTGTAACTATTATTACTGAAACTATGACTGGTTAACTAAATCTGAACTTGTAAATATTATTAATGAAGTCTAAGTTTGTAAAGGCAATCTGTATGATGTCCATTTTTTCATAATAACTCCTGAACCTTTTGTTTGCTGCAGCTTCTCTTTGTATTCCTGGAAGAATGAAGTGAGACAGAAAAGGGTTAGCCAGAACTTCACAGTCTTGTCATGCACAAATCTTTCTTTGTTCAGGTTTTTCAGAATACGTTTTTTGCAGGCTTGTGTTCTCAAACAGTTTAGGCACACATTTTAATATAGAAGCACAGATATTCTCAGCACAATTAAGTGACTTAGATACATTCATATTAGTCTGAAATAAAAATAGTATTTGCTTACTGGCTTTAGAATGGCAGACCACTGGAATCAAAGCCAAAATGGTAGAGGAAGCCGGTGCAAGGGACAGTACAAGACCTGGTCAGAAACAACCACGGAAGCAAGGATTTACACATTACAAATTCAAACCCAAATGACGACGCAAAACAGAATCATTAACCCTTTCGACTGCTAGCTCCCTAAGTGTTGAAATATAAAATAAAACTAATATTGAAAATTAGTAGAAAAAAAAGCTATTTGTGACAACATTTTCATTTGTAATTTCACACCATGATGGCAGATTTACAAAAGCAATGTATACGATTAGATCTGCTTGACACTTCTGGTTACAGGGAAATATAGGGTTTGTGGGTTTCTCAAAAACTCGAAGTAACCAGAGCCAGTAAATGAGCTGCACCTTGAAGTGGGTTTTCATTGTATACCGGGAATAAAGCAATTAATTTGGTAAAATATAAAGAGTGTAAAATAGGTACCAAGCAAACCTATGTATTTCCGAATTGGGAGCAAGATATGGAGTTTAGATGCAATGGTTGTTTGCACAACTCTGAATGTGTGGGTACCCATACTAGCATGTGAATTACAGGGCATTTCTCAAAATGTCTGCTTCCTTACACACTGCCTTACTTTTGGAAGGCACAAATGTGAAATACAATTGTTAATAACACTTCCCTAGAAGAGTAGAAAAATACTTTATTTGCTGAGGAGCAACCATCAAAGTAAAACACATTTCAATATATAAAACACAAAGCAAAAACAAGCATTTGCAATGCACTAGGGTCTCGCATTTGTCGGAGTTACAACTGTTCACAGTTGTAAACTCCCAACCCGATATTCCCTGCATTGAAAGAAAAAAACAGCGCCATCGCCCTGTACAGTTCACACAAAGTGCAATTATGATCGTAACTGGCAAAAGTGCAATTAACGAAGCGCCCGACTTCTGCCCAGCGAGATCGCGCTCCGAAAACAGAGAAAAAGTAGTCCACAACCCCAGCGAGCCTCACATGTTTTCCATACTTGGTCGCTGCGCTCGGGGAGTGCTAACCACAGAATAGGCATGACGTATGCGTGCTTCCACTAATCAAAAAAAGCGGATTCTAACAGGGAAGCCAACTTGCCAATGAAAGACACTGACGTGACGTCGACGGGGCTCCGAGCCCTTTTCTAATACCTAAAGCGTCTCGCTAGCGATAATCATGCGCAAGCGCATGCGACGCAGGCTCAACCCTAATAATACAAGTACTATATAAAATCTGCACCGTTGTATAAAAACAAATCTTTCTTCAACACAAAGTATTTGCTAAAAAGTTTTAACCTCTAGAAGCAGGAGATTCTGCCATTTCGCATGCATATTTATATAAAATTTGACATACCCCGATACTTCTGACAATCCAGAAATGTACTTTCTTCTATTTGTCTGCAATCATCAAAAGTGTAACATACTTTGACACAAATATAACTACATCATGAAATGACTAGATACCTTAAAAAGCTACAAGTTAATTTGTATTGTCTATTGATAAATACCAGAGGCGCTTGTACCATATATTCAATAAAAATCTGCTCACTGCAAAGACAATTCCATCTGTCATACTTTAAAATCCTTGAAGCTTGTAAATATAGAGAAATCCCCAGGCTCAGGCAGCTTGGGCAAATCCATTTTCTATGTAGTCCTTTCTACTAAGGACAAAAAAAAGAACATGGGCTTCAGTTTCGCTTGCTTTGCCACATGCAGGACACTCACTCAAGCTTATTTCCCTGTGCCATTTTCTAGTAAGGTTTCTCAAAGGGAACGTATCAACTTTTGGCAAGAGCAGGAGTGATCTTATCAAAAATGGTTCAAAGCTTGGGAAAAGCTTAATTTCCAGGAATTTACATTTCAAGCTCCATGGTCATCAGCCAGAGCATGCTGCTTGTTGCTATATTCCCAAAAGCGTCTCTTAAGCACTGTGAAATCAGCTTTACATAGTAATTCTGTCTCTTCCCAGTGCCTCCCTAGGCCAAATCTATAAAACCAATCATGCACTGACTTCACCCAGGGTATACGTTTGATGTTAACTGTGGTTATCACATCTCTCAGAGAGTCTGTATAATAGTTCAGTTCATTAGTGGACCACAGACGGACCCAAGGGCTTTAAAGCAGCCAGATCAGCTATTCCCCACAGATCAAGATCCAAATACAGTGGCATCAGTGGAGTACTTGCAGGTAATAATAACGGTTTTCTTACAAATGTGTTTTCTGTAGCAGCTAAGCAGCTCATATTGCAGTTGTCCCAGACCTCTGTGCCAAATAAGGTGGTGTTTTGTGCCTTAGCTTGATAGACTGCGAGAACAGGATAGACAGATTGACAGTTAGTATTCTTATAGACCCGATAATGGCATTATATCTATGTTTCATGGTAAGCAAAGACTTTATTATCTGAGGCAGCCATGTAAGGTCGCTAGTTAATTTGACCCCTAGGTAGTCAAAAGGGTTAACCCTTTCTAGCATTTCACCACCCACTCGAATTGGCATGTTCCGAGCTCCACTCTGACCAAAGATCATATATTTGGTTTCCTCTGCATTCAGCTCCAATCCTTCAGACACACAAAAATTCATAAATTTATCAATGAACACTTGCAGCCCCAGTGGTGTTTCAGATGTAAGTAGGGAGTCATCACAAAAAGGAAGATAGGAATTCTTGCATTATTATAGGTAGGGGAATCATTATTACAGTTGAGTTCCTTCACCACATTGTTCATATATAGTGTAAATAATGTTGGAGCAAGCATACAACCTTGGCGCACACCATGCCTAATAGTGATCTTATCAGTTAATTCTCCCTCACTACCCCATCGCACTTGGGCATAAATCTTTGAGTGGAGGTTTATTATCATTTCCAGCAAATTTGAGTGGATTCCCATGCTTAATAACACTTGCCACAAAACGTTTCTTGGGATTAGGTCAAATGCGGCCTTGAGATCTACAAAGGCTACATAGAGCCTTTGCTTCACTAATAAAAGATATTTCCAGTAGAGTCCAACTGGCCTAAGGACCTGATCCTAGTCTTTGGTCGAAAACCCGCCTGTAAGGGGGCCAAAATGTTCTCCTCCTCCACCCACAATAGCAATTTATCCAAGACTTGCCTGGCAAAGATTTTCTAGAGGTTATCAATGAGACTTATGGGTCTGTGAATAGAAGGGCAGGAAACATCCCCTTTTTTATGAATCCTATGATTTCAGACCCTCTCCAGGTCTCAGTTATATGCCCTCCCTTTGAAATGGCATTAGATATCAGGTTTCTATAACTACTCCAGACCCGGGTCTCTGTTTTATAGAGGTCACCAGGAATTTTGTCCGGTCCGGAAGCCTTAGCACTTTTTAGAGCAGTAATTGCCCTGGCTGTGTAGTTTAAGCTAAAAATTACTGAACCCCTCATGTCCCTTCCTGCACAATCAGGCTCCAGTTCATCATAGAATACCTCATCCTTACTGGATTCGTACCCAAATGGGCCCCCAGGGGCATACAAGTTAGAAAAATGAGTCACCCAATTATCGGAATTGGTAACTCCCTGATGTCAGATCTAGTGGCCCCCAGCTTCCAGAATAACAATGCATCTCACCTATCAGCTGCCTTTAATATATCCTTCCAAACCAAATCATCCCACTCTTTTTGCAATAACAAGAGCTCTGTTAAAATCACTGCAGGCTTCAACTATTCCCTCTCTATTTCCCACTTTAATGGCTTTCCTTAGGTGAGTTCTAGCTGCTTTACAGTTCTCATTGAACCATCGACCAGATTTGCTCTTTCCTATATTCTCATGATTTTCCTTGTGGAACAATTCCCTCAGTCCTATAAATAGTTGGTTAAGTACTTCCAAGATAAGAATATCTGCAGGCAGATAATCCACATAATTTAAGAAGTGAGATGCAAAGAGATCATAAATCTTGGAGTACAAGTCTTGGTTAGGCATTAGAGTCAGCCATGAGAGGTGGCGACCATTACTGGCCACGATAGGTTCCGGGGCCATAGTCTTGCAGGTGCTATTTTCCTTCCTTAATGTTTCCCCAGATAGGAACAAGTTCAAAGGATTATGGTCCCTCTCCATGCGATTCTCGACTTTCATATCATCCAGGAGAACCCACAGTCTCACATCTAATAAAATGTAATCAATACCACTAGAATGATTACCTCTTTTAAAAGTACTGGCCCTGCCAGGGGCAGATACTGTGCGACATTACAGCTTCTTAAGCCCCTGCTAACCATCAGTGATACAATCTTAAGAACAGTGGCTGAATAGTTACAACATGGTTAACCCACTGCTGAAGGAATATTCCACATTTTGTCCTCCAGGTTAGTAACCTCACTACAAAGTGGGGAAGGTTCAAGTGAGCTGTTTAAATCGCCTGCTACAATAACTTTTACATCAGGGTGGATAGCTTCTAGTGCCTCTTCCAGAGAAAACAGAGTTGGGGAATCTTTACTTGCAGCTACCTGACATACATAAACATTGATAAAAGCAATGCGGAATCAAGAGGGAAAAGATATAATGATGCCCAAGACATCAGGCGAATTTATCTGCATAACCTTACGGGGGCTAGGTAGATCATTCTTCAATAAAATTAAGAGGCCCCGACTAGCCCTTCCAAATTTCTCTGATGGTTTAGCATCTATACTATGGAAGGTATACCCACTGAGAATTGTTTTTCCGTAGCCCATGTTTCTTGAAACAAGCAAATGTTGCACTTCGCTAGATAAGACAGCCAATCATCATCAATCATATTTTTCTTAATTCCAGCCAGATTCCATGACAACAATCTGAGAAGGTTGTTATGGACAACCATTGTGTTCCTGCTCCTACCTTTTCCAAAATGTAGGACTTCTTCACAAAGTGGAGGCTCTGCCAACCTTCTAGTTTTATGGATGGCAGTGCCACAGGGAGCAGCTTCCTTCATTATAAATAGTCCACACCAATTCCCCAGCCAATAGTATCCCCTAAAAGTAGTAGGTCCTCTTGTACCACATCTGTTTGACTTTCAATATTGACTAATGAGTCAAGGGGGGTATGGCAGTCTCAGTCTCCATCGCAACCATATCCTTGATAATAACGTGGCTTATTCAGTGTAGGCATACCAAAATAGGTATCAGTGCTGTTCCCTAAAGACAGTCAATCTACTTTATCAAGGTCAGGAGGTTCATGGGAAGGTGCAACTAATCCATGATTCAGTGGCTTCTGGTGTATGCCCTCCAAAGCACCCCGCTCGCATCTCTCGCCTATGCTGATTTCTGGAGAGAATAATTTCAGTTTAATAGCTGATGATTGACCCTTGCTGTAATGGCAGGTTCGTAACTCGAAATTTATGAGATTGTCAACCATTGTGCTAGATCCAGCTGTACTAAAATATAATCTTTTGCTATTAGATTAGGCATAAATCTCCTAGCGTAAACAATGTCAGACCTAACTACAGACAAGCAGTTATGTTGCATCCTGAACCTGAAGATGACTTTGTTAATCAATGCTTCACCATCTTCATAGGATCCCTCTGTCAGTTTGGGCAACTGTGTTAAATAGATCAAATTCTTGTGATCTGTAATGTTTTTCTTAAGCAATGGGTAAGCCTTTTCATCTAGAATGTTACCAGTTCTTGAGGAGTGGCGCCTCACACATGCCACCACATTCTGGTTGGGAGACAAATATGAGGGATTCAATTTTACTCTTAGCCAATTCCAAAAATTGGTATTAACATTCTCTAGGGGACTGTTGATGCCCTTGGGAGCCAGTGGGTTAATGTTATCAATAGATCTAGCTCCCATTCTGGCTCTCCCATCAGAACAAGACAGTTGTTTAAATGCAAGTATATTGTTAATTGCCACAGGGCCTGACCCGGGGCGATATCAGCACCTTTATTGGGAACTCTAGGTTTTTGACTACATGCAAGGGCTTTTTGTCCTCTGTCTGGAATTTCTCATGGTTAGTTGAGCTTCTCTTCGGGTGTCGTTACTTTGCCATTACCCTCCTTAAATTTGCCCATACACTTACAGCTACATTCTTCAAATTTTGCTGCAAGATTGTCCAACTTGCTATCCAAAGCAGCAGCTAATATTTTTAGTTCATCCAGTTTAAGATGTAATACTTAAGGATCGACTGTGTATTCCTCTGAAATTAGTCCTTCTTTAGTTTTACTGTGAGGGTCAAGGCAGTCTTTCGCAATAAAAACTTCTATAGTGGCTAAGGGGGCAAACCTGTTTGAGCAGAGTACATTCTTATTGATTGTTACTGTTGGTGAAAGAGGTTGCCTGGGTGGAGCTAAATCAACATCATTGGGGGCCCTGTAGCTTTAGCAGAAGCAGCAAGGTGTAGGGCAATGGTAAGTGGCAAAACTTCAATATCCACTGGAGCGGGCGTCAGTGCCTTTCTGGGTCTCTTAAAAATATCAGAAACTTTGCTTTGTGCCCCATTATTTTCCTCTTTGGTTAGCTTGCTGTTTAACAATAGTTCTACCTCCTCAATGAGATTGTCAGTGTCAGAGAGTGTGCTGACATTAGCA
Organism: Pleurodeles waltl; assembly: GCF_031143425.1. Taxonomy (NCBI): domain Eukaryota; kingdom Metazoa; phylum Chordata; class Amphibia; order Caudata; family Salamandridae; genus Pleurodeles; species Pleurodeles waltl. The sequence goes on along the minus strand of NC_090449.1, from coordinate 341,341,905 downwards.
CTTGATGATGGACACTTGCTGGCTGCAGCAATGGCTTTCTTGATTTCTTAGCGCTGCTTGCTGGTATCGCACTGTCTCCCGCTTTGCGCTTCCCCATTTCCCCTATACGGCTGTAGCCTAGCAGTCTGTCGGCTGTTATAGTTTTACTTACTTGTAGACCACGGGGCTAGTTGAAAGTCCAGGACCTGAAGCAAGATGGAAATAAAGAGGACCCAGCCCAGCCTCTGCCACTCGATGATGGGCGAAGACGGGCCAGGTCTTGGGCAAGGTACATGCCCCGGCACGGTCCGTGCCACGGGTGGAAAATACTGAATTTATGCACCTCCTGGCATGGTAATCGTCAGCGTGGCCCTCCTGTTGCACTGCCAGCTGGTAGTAGTAGGCTGAGTGATTTCAGGCTCCCCCTGGCTTTCACGAACTGCGCGTCCCGCACCATGGGTGGAAAGTACTGTATTTATGTGCCTCCTGGTGTGGGAATCAGCAGCGCAGCCCTTCTGCCGCACTGCCTGATGGTAGTAGTTTGCTGAGTGATTTCAGACTCCTCCCGGCTTTCACGAGCAGTGCGTCCCACACAGTGGGTGGAAAGTACTGATTTTTTTTGCCTCCTGGCACGAGAATCGGCAGTGTGTCACTCCTGTTGTACTGCCAGAGGGTGTTAGTGGGCAGACTGATTTCAGGCTCCTCCCAGCTTTCATGAACAGCATGTCTGCGCAGCAGGTGGAAAGTACTGAATTTACGCTCCTTCTGCCACAGGAATTGGCTGTGCAGCACTCCTGCCTCACTACCAGCTGATAATAGTAGGCTGAGTGATTTCAGGCTCCCCCGGCTTTCATGAACAGCACGTCCAGAGTGGAAAGTACCGAATGTATGTGCCTCCTGGCACGGGAATCAGCAGCTTGGCCCTCCAGCTGCACTGCCAACTAGTAGTAGTGGTAGGCTGACTGATTTCAGGCTCCCCCGGCTTTCATGAACAGCAAACAACGAACACTTCCCCAGTATTGAATCTTTCATAGATTCACATGCTTGAATCTTCCCCATCGTTATGGTGCTAGCCCCGCAGTAGTTAAAAGAAGTAGTACTAAAAAGTACATTGAGGGGGTGTGGCCAAGATGGCAGCGTGCTAGGACGCGTTTGTCCAAGCTCCGCCGCCCTGCCCTCTGGATAGCCACCTGGTCTGCTAAGGGGGTCGCATTGAGGACCCCAGAGGCTCCGGACGCCGCCGTGGACCGCGTACTGCCCCCTGAGGGTTCCGGGGTGCATCGGGCGGCTTTTGGTCAACGGGAGCCGGCGGAGCACTGAGGCGCGGCCTGGACCGCGGTGCGGCTTGGGCGGCCGCCTACGCCGATGGGAGGATTTTTTCCCTGGCGGCTCGCCTGCCTTAGCGCCTGAGGGCTGAGGGCCGGGGAGGCTCGGTTCCCTCTTCTATTTTTGGCATTTCTGGCATTTTGGTGCCCTCGTCCTGTCAGGGCGGCGCAAAGGGCCTGGGCCCAAGGACTTTGGATTTGTGGGCGCGGAGGGGTCCCCTTCTGTGCCAGTGCTGCCTGAGGCTAGAAGCTGTTTCCTCCATTCTGACGTGCCTTGCAGCAGGAGGAAGAGAGGCCCGAGATCCCGGTCAAGGACGGGGGAGGCCATCGCTTCGCCAAGGAGGTACCCTGCACCCCCCCATGACAGCAAGTAAGTGTGGGCCCAGGTAGTCACTGCGACTTGGAACGTCGCAGCGGAGGATAACTGGGTGCTGGACTCGAGTAGTGGCCCGATCAGGTGACGCCCCCATGTTTGCCAGGGAGGGCGGGCTTGGCATACGAAGGCAGAGGATTTAAAGTTCACGTGCAGCAGGAGGTGCTTTCTGGGCGCGGGTCCCAGACATAGAAGTTACCGTGCAACCCCAAGCCCGCTGCTACTGGTGGAGGTGTCGTGGATACGTGGGCAGCTGATCCGGCGACCTGTGCCTGGGCCTGTGAAACATGGCGGCGGCTAAGTCTAAGCGAGAGCGGTCAGTAAAAGACATGCTGGCCGGTGCCCGTGAGTGGCATGGCCGAAGACTCACCGGCGACAAGACCGAAGGTTTTTTTTACTTCCCTTTTTGACTCACTCCGTAGCGATATACAGGACTTGCGACGGGACATATCCCAGGAGGTGAAGGAGTTGAGAGGAGAGGTGACCTCCTTAGGAGAGCGGGTCTCGCAACTGGAGGATGGTGAGATTCCTCGTGGTGAAGAACTAGCGGGCCTGCAGCAGGAGGTTGACCGACTCCGAGAGCAGCAAGACCATCTCCAGCTAGCAGTCGAGGATCTGGAAAATCGCTTGAGGAGACAAAACATCCGCATCAGGGGGGCCCCGGTGGGGGCGGAGAAGGAGGACATCGGGGACTATGTGAAGGGCCTATTTCGTTCTCTGCTTGGCCCGGATGAGACGCAGGAGATAGCCCTGGATAGAGTGCACCGAGTTAGCCGTGGTGGCGGCCCTGGGGACCGCCCCCCGGACATCCTGGCCCGCCTTCACGACTTTGTCCTCAAAGAACGGATTTTGCAGCGAGCCCGCACTCTTCAAAGGTACTCTTTAGAGGACATGAACTTCAACTATTCCATGACCTTTCTGTGCGTACGTTGCAAAGGAGGAGAGAATTCAGACCGATCCTAGAACACCTGCGGGCGCACAACGTTTCTTATTTTTGGGGTCATCCATTCCGCCTGGTCTTTTGCTGGGAGGAGCAGCTCCGGCAGGTGACATCCATTGTGGAGGCGGTCCGGATCCTGGGATTGGAGGATGAATCCCAGGTGTCGAGTGAGGGATTGGCCTTATCGGGGGGGGCCACTTCCGTTGGCGACGAAAGGAGAAGAGGTGGAAGCTGTGGCATCCGTCTGCCACGGAGCTGAGATCGGAGAGGGAATCTGCTCTGAGTAGTGTGGCAGCTGGAACTTCGGCGTAGAGAAGAGTGCTCGGAGGTGTCCTGATTGGTGGTTGACCTTGCTGTGAACGGCATGTCGGCCGTTGGCGGGGGGGGGTCGAGGCAGCGGGGGTGAAGGACGTGGATTACCACACATGGCTGGTTCTACTGCCCTCTGGAAACTTTTCCTCGTGAGGAAGGATGAGCGAGGACTCCTATGTTTTGTGCACCTGTTGTGCGTAATGGTTGATTGTTGTTGGGTTTCCCGGCGGGATTGGCATTTAAATGGAGATTCTCCCAGGGCTTGTGGTTACAGGTGGGGTAGATCTGGCACGGGGACTTTCTTCCTGCGCTTTCTCCTCCTCTTTGCTTGTGACTTTTAACTTAGCCTATGCTTATTAAATGTACGAGCTTGAATGTCCGTGGGCTTGATAATCCCACCAAGAGGCTGGCCGTTCTGTCCACCTTAGAGAGGTCAGGCTGTCACATATGTTTGCTTCAGGAGACGCATCTCGTCCCGAAAGACACCTATCGCATGCGCTCTAGGTGGTTCCCTAGGCAGTTTTGGTCCTCGGTAACAACAAAGCACGCGGGGGTGGCGATCCTATAGCCGCGCTCATTCCCGGGTGAGGTAGTGTCCAAACTCAATGAGATACTAGGGAGGCTTCTGGCCATGCGACTGAGATTGGGGGGCTTTTCCTTCACTATTGCTTCTTTGTACGTGCCTAACTCTCAGCAGGAAGCTTTCTTAAAACGAGCCTTGACTCCGCTGTTGCAGTCCCCAGATGGCACTATTCTGGTCGGGGGAGATTTCAACTTGGTGATGGATGGGGGGCTGGACCGTTCAGGCCACAGGTGGGGGCAGACAGGGTCTATAACCGAGGCTGGCCGTCATTGGCTGAGTGAATGTGGCTTGGTGGATGAGTGGCTTAGGGCTCATCCCATGTTAAGAGATTACTCTTTCTATTCGGCAGCGACCAAGACATATGCTCGCCTAGACCTCTTCTTGGCCTCGCAGGAACTTCTATCCCGGATTAGGGACTCTTTGATCGAGCCTCAGACTCTTTCGGACCACGCCCCGGTTACTGTGGTCGTTCCCACGAATACGGAGCGAGTGAGTGTGGCGGGTTGGCAGTTTAGGGACTCAATGCTTCAGACTGTTGTAACAGTGCAAGAGATCCGCAAGGTTATAATAGACTACCTCGACCGGAATGACGATGGGACCACTGGCGAGGCGACGCTGTGGGAGGCACTGAAGGCTGTCGTTAGGGGGGAGGTGATGTCGCTCTCGGCTAGAGATAACAGGGCAAGGAGACTCCTTAGAGCAGATCTGTAACGGCGGGTGGGCGAGCTGGAGCGTTCACATAAACGCACCGGGGCACCGAGAGTTTGGCGCGAGCTTGAGAAAGTAAGGAAACAGCTGAGAGGGCTGGACTGGGACAGGACAGAATATGCAGTGGCGCGCCTCAAACACAAGTATTATGTGGGTAGTAATAAGTGTGGGAAGCTGCTGGCGCACAGGTTGCAAGCACAGCGAACAGCTTCAATGATACAAATGTTTCGCTCCTCCTCGGGGGCCGAAGCACGCACAAGTGACCAAATAGCGGACGCCTTTGCAGAGTTTTATCAGGCTTTATATCAGGATGAGGAGCCCGGTTCTTCTTCACTGGAGGCCTTTCTAGAGGGTGTAGCAATTACGCCTATGCCGGAGGGGGATTCGGCTTCTTTGGAGCATCCTATAGGGGCGGAAGAGGTTATATCAGCAATCTCACGCTTGCAGACCAGGAAATCGCGGGGCCAGACGGCTTTTCTGCACTCTTTTATAACACCTTCTGCCTGGAACTCGTCCCAGTCTTGGTGCGACTTTTTCATTCCTTTCGACGCACGGGGGCCCTCACGTCTAGTATGCTTGATGCCACTATTGTGGTAATTCCGAAGCCGGGAAAGGACCCCAAGGATTGCGCTTCATAAAGGCCGATCTCGCTCCTAAATATCAAGGCAAAACTGTTTACAGGCATATTGGCGCACCGTCTAAACTACTATATGCCAGGCTTGGTTGATCCGGATCAGGCGGAATTCATACCGAGTAGACAGTGTAGCGATAATACCAAACGACTGCTCCATTTATTGGACAAAATGGAACGCTTTAGAAGGGAGGCGCTTTTCCTCTCTATTGACGCTGAAAAGGCGTGCAACACGGTTCATTGGCCATACCTATTTAAGGCGCTAGAGCGTTTCGGGTTGGGCCCTGGGTTCATGGCTTGGATTCGATGTATCTACTGAGCGCCCCGTGTGGCGGTACGGGTTAACGGGACACTCTCTTTGCCATTTTCGGTTCAAAGAGGAACAAGGCAGGGGTGCCCCCTCTCGCCCCTTTTGTTTGCTTTGTATATGGAACCTTTGGCTCAGCGGCTTCGTGATGACCCTCGGATTGCGGGCGTTAAGTTTGGGGGAGATAGGCACCTCATCTCATTCTACGCGGATGATGTGATCCTTACCTTGGCGGAACCCACGACCTAGCTGCGTGCGCTTATGCATGTACTTGAGGAATTTGGGCGGGTCTCGGGTTTCCGAATCAATATGCTAAAGTCGCAGGATATGAGTAGGTTTATCAGCGCTGAACACGAAAAGGATTTGAGGGACCGATTCCCCTTTATATGGTCTTCCTCAAAGCTTCCATACTTGGGGGCTGGAGTTGGGTCCTACAGTTGCCCGTACAGCATCGTTGAATTATATGAAGCTGACGCGGGAGGTACAGCGTGATCTGGAGAGCTGGGGGAGGCTTAAATTGACCTGGTTGGCCGTTAAGATGACCATCTTGCGGCGAGTATTGTATGTATTTCAGGCACTCCCGGTGGAACCCCCGCCGCGAACAATAATAGCCCTTCAGATGGCAGTCCTAAGATTTATATGGGAGGGGAGGGCGGCGAGGCTACCACGAAGACTGATGTATCGCCCTAAGCGGGAGGGGGGACTGGCTGTTCCTTGCCTCCTGAGATACTTTCAGGCCGCACAATTGCGTTTCCCATTGGAATGGAACCACCAGTCCTCTGAGAAGCACTGGTGTTTCATGGACCAGGCGGTGGTGGGCTCACATATTTGGAAGGAGCCCTGGCTAAAGCGCCGTCACAGAGCCCGTGGGTTGTACGTGTCCCCGGTCACGGAGGTGTCGATGCGGGTGTGGGACCGCATGGCCAGACGCTTGGGCCTGACGAACTTTCCGTCCCCAATGACCCCTCTGGTTGCGAATCCTGATTTCGGTCCGGGCCTTCAAGTTGAGGCGCTTCGTCGTTGGCATGCAGGGAGTTGTAAAAGGGTTGGCTGTTTCTTTGATGAACAGGGTGTGATCCCCTTTGACCAGATGAGGGAGACATATGGCTTATCGGAGGCTGACAGGATGATGTACTATCAGATACGACATTGGGCCCTGTTGCCCGCCAATAGATCGTCAATATATAGGCCCTTAACACCATTTGAAAAATGGATTATAACAAAAAAGGATGATAAGCGATTGATCTCCGAGCTTTATGCTCTCCTGCGAGGGGGGGCCCAACCGCCCAAAACTAAGGGTCAGCTGAGATGGGAGAGGGAGCTGGAGAGAGAACTCTCAGAGGAAGAGTGGGAGAGCATCTTTTACAGAACACATCACACTGCTTATAATGCGGCAGGAACAGAGTCAGCTTATAAAGTGGCATCCTACTGGTACTATACTCCGGCAAGGATCCATGCCTGGGATCCTGTTAAGTCAGACCTGTGTTGGAGAGGGTGTGGAATGTCCGGTTCGCGTGTCCATCTCCTATGGCACTGCCCTAAGCTCCATCGGTACTGGGAGAGTATATTAGATACTCTTGACTCGGCTTTCGACACTCATATACCTAGATTTCCTGCGTACATCTTGCTGGGCCTTCCCAATGCGCTTACCTTCCCTTTGAGGTCAATGAAAGGTAGACAGATGGCCTTAGCGTTAAATGTAGCCACACAGCTGTTGTTCAGTATGTGGGGGTCTGATCAGATCCCGACGCTAACACTATGGCTCCATACGCTATGGTTTTTTCTCGCCATGGAAAAGCTTACCCTGTCCTCATTGCAGAATAGTGAAGATTTTAAGGAATTGTGGCAACCATTCTTACAAATACTGTCGACGGAGTTCATGGCACTAACATGTCCCACTTACTTGACGGTTTTGAAGCTGATTTAAGGGTGGAGAAAAGGGTGTACTATGCTTGCTCATATCTGGGGCCGTGACTACGCAGATACAAGTCCTGGGGATGTACGATATTGATGCAATTTTGTATGCCAACAGTGGGGAAACTATGTTTGATGTTTTTATTTATGTTTTTATTTAGTTTTTCCTTGTCTTACTGATTTGCATAGAGCACATTGTATGTTATTGCAGTTGTCTTATCATGTAGTATTGCATATGCATTTTTAATAATTGAAATACAAATAAACAGATTTGATCCATAAAAAGTACATTGAAAGAACATGGAAAAAGTAAGTGACATCATTAACAAATTCACATTGTTTTAATGGAGCCCCTACTCCAGCCCATCAGAGGCTGGGCCCAGGAGTACTTCTCCCCTGCAGAGCCACCATACCTTAGAGTTTTAACCACAAATCGTTTGTTAGGGAGTCTCCATGAGTTCTGCTCAGTTGTTACAGTTAGTGAACTTTTGACCTTCTTTTTTCCTCTCAAGAAATTCTTTGGATTCATCTTTAAGGTGCTGTCAGAAGGATCAAAGGATAGGCTTTTCAGGACATGCTGGTCCGGTGGAAATGCAAGGCTATTTTCTGAGGATCCCAACAAGGAGTGCCTATATTGTGTACACCCTACCTTTGTACCCATGGGTTGTAAGCAATGCAGAACTTTTTCTGCAAAAACTCTTAAGGACAGAGAAGCCAGATTGTTTTATGGCTGCAGAAGAAAATTTCAAGATCTCAATCTGGTTCAGACGAGGAGGAGGGTCCTAGTCGCGCTCTTCAACAGCGAAAACATACAAATGAGGGCTCTGTCACATCCATGAAAGACTCTAAAAGCATAAAGACTGTGGAAAAATCAAAATAAAAAAAAAAAACAGTCTCCATGGACTCCGCTACAAGCTCTGGGCAGAAGAAGTTATCCACCTCATCTTCTGTGTCTGTTACTCCTCAGAAAAAAGCCTTTTCAACGTCAATGTAACAGTCGACTGACCTGTTGTCGAGGACAGCAATGTTGACCAGGACTTGTTCGAAGGCTACTCCTACTCCTACATCTGTTAGAATAGTCACCTCATGGACAAGAACGACTTCATCAACGAGGGGAGCAATGATGACCACTACCTCGTCGACGACAGTGACGACGGCCATCCCACCGACACCAGTTTTCAAGTCACCGTTGACGAGACCCGTGTCCGCGACTTTGACTATTATTAAGAAGATCTCTTAATTGACGAACTAGTTGACTAGCCCGTCGACAACCAGATTTGACATCACCCTGGAGTGTATCCCCACTGCCTCCGGTCCACCTTCTTGACACTGAGGGCCGAGCAGATGAAGGGATTTTTGGCCCTGCATATAACCATTCCCGGGTAAAATGTCAGGATGCAAAGGATGATGAATGTGGTGACACTGACAAGGACACTTCCAATTACTTAGAAAGGGATTATTCATTCACGGCCCGTCATCATCCCATATTTCATCGATCAGACTTTCTTCAAGGGCATTATCCCTAGGAAGAGCCCGAAGAAGAACAGCAAACTGCAGGAAGAGCTACCATAGCAGTGCCCATCTCTCTAGTCACTGTCTTGATCCAATGCTAAATGATTATTATAAGTGCTTTCCCAATTTACGTGTGCCAGTCCCTCTCACTCCGTGACACACGGAGGCACCTGCTGTGGTACCTTTGCCCACAACGCCTATGCAGTTGACACAGAAAAATACAGCTGTACCTCCCACCCTCCCCATCAGGGATGATTATATAGAAAGTGACAAGATGATCAGCCTGGGGAAGCAGAATTATTCCAAGACCCAGGCACACCGGGTTAGGAATGGGATGACCACATAGCTCCATTATCTCCGTCACCTACACCTTCTCCAGCTCTTTCTCCTCCTGCGGATATTGGAGGATTTCATGAAATAATGAAACGTGCTTCGAAGAGATTTGATCTGCCTCCCCCACTCACACAAAAAGAGTGCTTCCTGTACGATTTTAAGTATTCAGCAAGGAAATCTGTTCAACCTATTCCAATTGTGAATTATATATGGGAGGAAGGCCTGAAGTACATACAAAAATCCAGCATCTGTCACTGCTATGGTTTCTCGTAGAGACAAAAAATATAAGGCCCCAGATTCCTCACCAGCATGCTGGATAAGGCATCCATGGCCAGATTCAGTGGTAATACAAGAGGCACAGGTATGCTACAGAAACCCATCTGCCCTTTGTTCCACTCCACTGGGCAAAGAAGGTCGAAGACGCAACAATATTGGCAAACACTTTGAAGTGATGGCAGCCACCTTCATCAGAGCGTCAAATTCCCACTCTACGTCACTATGATCGCCAAATGCGGTCATATCTTGCACCTTTTCTCGACTACCGGCCTAAAGACAAAAAGAAAGAGGCTAAAGATATTCTGCAGGCGGGTGCCAGGGCGTCCTCGGAGATCATTGACACAACAATGGACATATCTTCTATCGCCTTTAGACAGATGGCAGTTGCAGCTTTACTTCACCAACAAGGCTGCTTAAAGGCCACCTCATTTGGCCCCGAGGTACAGGCCAAAATATTGGATATGCCTTTGGATGGGTAGAATTTGTTTGGAAAGCACATGAGTGATGCCCATCAGGCTATTATGGCTGACATGGACACAGCGCATTCCCTAGGAATGCTGCAACAGGAACATTTTCAGTCCTGTGGCGGAAGAGTAAGACGACAATATACACAGAGGCCCTCTTTCCATTCGTACAAATACCAACAGTGTGCACAGCAAGGATATTGACAACAATACACGGGACTACAGCAGCATTACAGAGGTTCAGACACCGCTTATTCTAAGCAACAAGCTTGAAAGAGGCCTTCACTGGGAGGAAAAGTCCAAGATTCGGCAAGACAACAGTGACATTTCTCCTGCAGTAGTCACCTCGTACTACCACAGACAACATTTGGACCACCACCTTTCTGCTTATTTCATTTAATGAGAGACTATTACCAATGACAGATGGGTCTTAGACATCATACGTCAGGTTCACACCCTGGAATTTCTGCAAAAGCCCCCATGTCATCTGCCATGCAAGAGAGCACATCAACACCTCAAAGTCAGGCTTGGCAAACTTATCCATCAAAGTACATTTAGCAGCGATTTCCAGATTGTGCAGAAAGACTGGGGAAAGCTCTGTATGGTCCACTAGACTCGCAAAATAATTCATGAAAGGCCTGTTCCGGGCCTTCCCACTAATCAAACCTCTGGCTACACCCTGGCAGTTGAATATGTATATATAAAGTACGTCTCATGGAAGATGGCCCTTCTAATAGCCCTCACATTGGCCAGGGGGGTTAGCAAGATTCAGGACTTTATAATCTCTGAGCCTTATCTACAATTCAAGGACGATAAAGTTCTATTGAGAACAAGCCCTAAATTAATTCCTACGGTTCCCACCTCTTTTCATTTGAATGAACCTATTTAAGAACCCTTCTTTGGCAGCTCCCCCTCTCTAGATGTCACACGCTGTTTAAAATTCTACATTCACAGGACGAAACCTTTTAGGAAATGTGATCAGCTTTTCATCTCTTTCGCACCTCATAAAAAGGGTTATGCACTTTGAAGAAGCAGCACAGTGCGCTGGGTATCGACAGCTATTGCTTTTTGCCATGTCGAGGCAGGAAGACCACTGTCCGTAAAAGTGACTGCACACTCAACCAGGGAGGTGGCTTCATCCACAGCCTTATTCACAGGAGTGTTGCCCCCAGATATCTGCAGGACAGCAACATGGTTGAATGCCCATACTTTCACAAAGGAATACTATTAGTATTCAGCATGGAAAGCAGATGCGGCTGTTGGACAGGCAGTCTTACGTTACCTTTTTTATTGAGGTACACATTATCTTTTAGTTTGTATTATTGTTCATATGTTCTAAGTTGTGACGTAATGGTGCTTGGTTGCATATATTTCAGCTGTTGTTTTTCTTGTTTGCTAGTAAAATATCTCTTTGTCACAATTCTTTGTAGCTTATTTCAGGTGCGCCTCGTTAAGAGTGGTTCTGCCTAAACCATTTAAGTTCACCTACTGCTTGCTACTCTGATTCAAGCATGTGAATCTATGAAAGATTCACTAATGGAAAAAACAAGTTAGTTACCTGTGCACTGTGGTTCTCCAGTATTTATATCTTTCATAGATTCACATGCGAAAAACCCACCTCCCCGTTTAGGCCTACCAATGTTGTACCTCATGTAAATATATATATATTCACATTTTTACTCAAAATCTGAAGTATGGTTGCTCTGCAGGGGAGAAGTGATCCTGGTTCCAGCCTCAAGTTTAGGTATATTAAAACAATGTGAAATGGTTAACAGTGTCACTTGCTTTTTCTATGTTCTTTTAATGTACTTTTTAGTACTGCTAATTTCAAATACTGTGGGTCTCTCACCATGACAACGTGGAAGATTCAAGCATGTGAATCTATGAAAGATATCAAAACTAGAGAACCACAGTGCACAGGTAAGTAACTTGTTTTTTGTTCTACTATTCTGTATTCACATAAGTCTACTGATAAAAATGGTACCACACTTGGGTGGGCAATCTTGTTGTGAATGTATCACTTTTTTACACTGAAAACTGACCCTAGCTGTGGATCGTGGGCCCTAGCTCAGTTGGCACCTAGGGAAACCTATCAAATCTGGTCAGTTATGAAAACTAGACACATAGGTAAATCCAGGAAGGGTGACTTGTGTGGCTCTCACCAGGTAGAGCTACCCAGAATACCTTCAAACCTCAAACTTGTACTTAAAAAATACATTTTACTCATATTTCTGTGATGGAAAGTTCTGAAATCTGTGGGGAGCCACAAACTTCCTTCTACCCAGCTTTCACCTAAGTAGTCTGATAAAAAAAGTTCCTCACTTGTGTGGGTAGGCCTAGTGCCCGCAACAGGAAACAGCCCAAAACACAATATTGACCCATCACATTTTTCCACTGAAAATGGACCCTTTTTTTTTTTGCAATGTGCCTAGCTGTGGATTTTGGGCCCTAGTGCAGCCACCACCTAAAGAAACCTAGCAAACCTGTACATGTTGTGTGGCTCTCACCAGGTTGTGTAACCCAGAACCCCTTGCAAACTTCAAACTTTGACTACTTATATGTATTTTTCTTGCTGTTGCATGTATGTGACCTAAGCCAGGCAGAACCCACCCACTCTAGACAGAGCAAGGGAGTTACACGTCCAAGATAACCCCTGCTCACCCCCTTGGTAGCCTGGCACGAGCAGTCAGGCCTAACCCTGAGGAAATGTGTTAAGCATTTGCACAACACACACAACACATGTGACGCAATATGTACACCACAAAGTAAACACAACACTGAGCTATGTAAAAATAAACTGTATTGCACAAAACATAATTAGACCGAACATTACATGTTAGTAACACCCTGCTACCTTAGCAGTGGTCAGAACGTTACACAAGTTACTAATACTCCGCAAGAATAAGCAGTTGTCACAATGGAACACGTAAGTACTCAGGATTCTGCAACATAAGCAGTAGTCAGGAATAACAGTAAATAAATGTACTTATCATATATACATCATACATATCCATAAAAGGAACATTAGAGCACAAATGGCAAGACATAAAAAAAATATATATCTTTAGGAAGATAACCCTGGAGAATACCACCCTCCCAGTGTCCCCAAAAGTACCTTATTTTGTAAAGTAAGGCACTCCTAGTGCCTGGAAGATCGTATGCACTTAACTGGGGACACACGTGGCTCCTAAGGGAGAGGGGCGGCTGGCACCCACTCTTGCGTTCCTAATTGGCCCCTCCTGGGGCCCACAATCTGTGTGGGGGCCCCCAGGCCTCCACTGGCCCTACCACCATGAAGGGGGGGGCAAGGCAGCCCAGCAAATCAATGGGGGCTACAGGAAGTGGCCTCCTTTCTCCGTTTCATCAAGCCCAGGTCGGGCAAACAGGAAGTGAGGCTCAGCGGCTGGGGAACCTCCCATGAGGTTTTCCTTCCCCGGTCCGCGAGCGGGTGCCTTTCAGCACCTTCCATGGGCATGGAGGAGCAGGGGGGAGCCTCTCCAATGAGGCTTCTCCTCTGTTTACAAAAGCGGCCGCACCCGACACGGTGCGCGAGATGCTGTGCTGCCTTCCCTCATCCGCGAGGAAGGCAGCACACAAGCAGGTCCGCTTCCCCCGGGGGCACAATAGGAGCGCGATCGCTCCTTTCCATGAATTAGAAGTGCCCCGGGGGTCCCAGGGGCAGCACGACACTCGTGCTGAAGAAAGGCAGTCTCCCGGGCATTGGCGGTAAAATTGTCAACCAGAGATCGCTTTTCACACCACTAGGATAGTGCTATGAGCCCGGGTCGCTGCAGTGAAGTTATTTCACAGTGATTGAGCGCAGAAGGCACAAGGGCCACCAGGAAGCACGTTTCCAGGCACTTTCTTTCCCCACAGCAGCACTCCTTCGTGAAAAGGTTAGTTGCAGGGGTTAGGGGCCATGGTACCCTGCCCCTTGGGGCAGAAGTAAAAAGGAAAACAGGGCTGGCGGACGCAGCTACAGGCCAGCACAAGGGTTGGAGATGGTAGCAGTTCCTCCTAGTGACCAGGCAGGTCACAGGTCAACACAGCAGCAGCAGTCCAAGGTGGATCCTGGTGAGTCCTTTCAGCAGCGTCCAGTTTCAGGTAAGCTTCTTTACGGTTCAAGAATGTCCAAATTGGGGGGAAAATTCCCCGTACTTATACTCAGTTTGCAGTGTCTCTTACAATGAGGAGGAGAGGGGGTTCCAACCAGTTACTACTGGTTCTGGGAGTGCCCCTTCTCTCCAGCAAAGGCTCCAAACATCACTGAGGGGTAAACAACCCTATTGTGTGAGGCCAGGGCAGAGCCTTTACAAATGCAGGTGTGCCGCACCTCTCCATTCTCTCAGCCCAGGAAGACCATACAATATGTAGATGCACCTCTGTGACACCTCCACTATACCTGTGTACAGGCTGTCTGAAAAGTATGCACAAAGCCCAAGCTGTCACTCTGCCCAAACGTGGATTGGCAGCAAGCTGCAAAAACACCAGCGTCATAAGCACAGATAAATGCACACTTTCTAGAAGTGGCATTTCTGTAATAGTAATAAAAAATACACTTACACCAGTAAGCAGCATCTCTCATCACTATTACAACCATACCAAACACGCCTACGCTACCCCTCATAAATCAGACAATATCCCTTGCAATCCTATGAGAAGACAGCACTCACAGCAGTGAGACACCAAGTTAGGCTGTTTGTCACTACCAAGACAGGCCACGCAACCTGGCACATGTCCTGCCTTCTACATACAAATACGGCAAGTGAGGCCGTGTGTTGATTCTTCTCTGGTCAGGTAGGCGGTGCATTGTTTTTCTCTTCAGAAGGGAGTGATGCGTCAATTTCCGGACGGGCACCTTGGGTCGGGGCAGATTAATGTTGATTTTGATGCCCAGCAAGGATGCGTGCAAAATCTGAACGGTAATGGAGCCTGGAGCTGAGTGGGGGTTGCTTCGTTTTCAGCAGCCGCGAGAGGATGTTGCATCGTTTTTCCAGCTGTGATGCAGGTGATGTGTTAATTTCCCTGCCCATAGGCCTAGCTAGGGCGTAATTTAGGGGTGACTTACATGTAGTAAAAGGGGAGTTCTGGGCCTGGCAAAACAAAGTTAGATGCCAGATCCCTGTGGCAGAAAACTGTGCATATAGGCCCTGCGCTAGCAGGCCTGAGATAGGTTTGAGAGGCTACTTCAGTGAGTGGTGCAAGCAGCGCTGCAGGCCCATTAGTAGCATTTGATGTACAGGCCCTGGGTATAGGGATACTACTTTACAAGGGATTTATAGGTAAATTAAATATGCCTATTAGATATAAGCCAATCATACCAATTTTACAAGGGAGAGCACATACACTTTAGCACTAGTTAGCAATGAAAAAGTGCTCAGAGTCATAACGTCAGCCAACAAAGGTCAGAAAAATAAGGAGGCAAAAGGCAAAAAGTCTTGGGAATGACCCTGTAAAAAGGCCATGTCCAGCACTTACTAACTATCCTGTTGTAAATGGGGTCTCTGGTTGGCAGTCACCTTGCACTCTGTCCAAGCAGGGACCCTCACTCTAGTCAGGGCAGTGGAGATACACACTTCAGATAACCCCTGCTCACCCACTTGGTAGCTTGGCACAGGCAGTCAGGTTTATCTCAAAGGCAATATGTAAAGTATTTGTACCAACCCACACAGTAATTAAGTGAAAACACTACAAAATGGACACCACACCATTTTAGAAAAATAGCCAATATTTATCTAAATCAAACAAGACCAAAACAACAAACGTCCAACATACACAAGTACAGTTATGAATTTTTTTAAATAAAGAATCTTGCTCCATAGAAAACAATGAAAACGTTGTTGTTACACAAAGTACCTGGTTTGCATAAAAAATAAAGCTGCACGGGTGAGCATGCGTCAGAAAAGTCAGTGATGTGTCGATTCCTTGCTCGCGAGTGAGGCCGTGCGTCGATTCTTCTCTGGTCAGGTAGGCGGTGCATTGTTTTTCTCTCCACAAGAAAGTGATGTGTCAATTTCCAGATAGGCAGCTTGGGTCGGGGCAGGTTGATGTTGATTTTGACGCCCAGCGAAGATGCGTGCAAAATCCGGCTGAACGGTGATGGAGCCCGGTGCTGTGTGGGGGTTGCTTCGTTTTCAGCAGCCACGAGAGGATGTTGCATTATTTTTCCAGCTGTGATGCAGGTGATGTGTTAATCTACCAGCCGCGATGCAGTTGATGCATCAATTTTTCAGCTGTGATGCAGGTGGTGCATCGTTTTTACAGCTGTGTTGCAGGTGGTGCATTGAAATGTTCCCTGCACAGCTCCTGTGCATTGATTTCCACCTTGGTTCTACCAGCTTCACCTTTCAAGGGCCCAAGGACTGGATAGGGCACCACGTGGCAGGTCAGGAGTCTCAGCAGAGAGTCCAAGAGCTGGCAGAGGAAGTCTTTGATGGCCCTGAGACTTCAAAACAGCGACAAAGCTTACTAATTAATGGAAGCTAATTTACAGATATTAACAATGGAAAATATGCATAAAAGCCCAGTGGGGCTGAGCAAGGGCTGAGCAAAACGTAAGTCATTATTCTGTTTTTTTTATTAGTCTCCTACAACAACAGAATTAGTTTTAAGTTGTTCATAAGCAACACCAATTTAGGGCATATTCAACTGCCTGGCTTCAATAGGCATGCCGATCCTAGTTTCAGCTGGCCCAGATTAGTGAGAGCCCCCTCTTTCAGGCCGAAGTTGCCTACATTATATCAAATGATAAGGGTTCCAGCTTTGGATTTATTAAGCAAGGATCACAGAATGTAATGCAGCTCAAAGAAAAATCAGTGTAACTGGGTCATCATCCCAACAGGAGTGATATAAAACAAAGTGGCAGTTTACCAAAACATTTTGTCAGTTAGAGAATGTTCCAAGTAAAAAAAACCTACCTACAAATCTGACAGACCTCGTAAATGAACTGTCAGACCTGAAAAATACATTCATTATATTCATACACTGTATTATGGATGTACATGGTTGGACAATTAACTCACCGGATGTTCCACTCAGCATGTTTGAGTTCTTCTTCCCAAATTCTGTCAATCAACACTAAAAATCTATTGTGCTGGAACAGATGAAATATTTTTGGTTCACATTCAGAATATGCACAAAGTGACAGGCCAACAAGTAGACTCAATGAAGGTGCTTACGCTCATAATTCCCTACAATTGGTCAAACCCCAGTATCACTCTCTTTGTGCGTGTTTGGCTATGACCACAGGGCCTACTGTATATAACAGGACCAGGCCATATGTACCATCTATGAATAACAACAAACTAGAAGGGTGGACAGAAAAATCAGTCCTTGGCCAGTGGTAAACAGTGTTTCTTCCAAAAGGTCATTAACTGCATTGACCACAGTAATCATGTTGGAGCCTTGGCTCTACTTTAATGTGGCTCATGGTTAAATATGTACCAGGGCACATCATTAAATCACTACATTTAAACTGGCAAATAAAGTCCTTAAGTGGACAATCCATTTCTGTCGGAAACAGCCATTTGTACATACTGTTTTTTGGCTGTTCAATTTTATCACTTCCAAACCCATCTACTCTGAATTATAACCAGAATATTCACAGTTTGAAAAGCGCAGTACCACAAGAAGCATTTTACTTTATAGTATCGTTATACTGAGTACCACATTGCAGATTTGATTGGTCTTACTGTTTTACCTTGTGCAATGTAAATACCTATAAATGTTTTTAATTACAGTTAGAAATTTGTTTTTACACAACTTTGTTTTTTCTCCACATCTAAGCAAAATCTTGCTTATGTGGACCCTATGGCAAATTATGTCAACGGCACCATCAGACAACAGTTGGGTATGCTGCTAGGTATTAATACTTTAGTTACCAATTGTAGGTACTAATGAATTAGTATTTCAGGTCTAATTAATGGATGTCACATGCTGATTAGCAAAGGAAGCAACTGCGTATGTACACAGATTTGGTGTCATGCACTAGTGCATATGTGTTATTTTTCGCAGTGATGTATATATATCACTAAGCTAGCATTTCAAGTGTAGTCAATGGACGTCACATTCTGATTGGTATGTATTAATATGTTTTCCAGATTACTCTGGAACACACAGTCTGGTTTTCTAGACTTAGGGGGTCATTCCGACCCCGGCGGGGCCGGGGATGCGGGAGCACCGCCAACTGGCTGGCGGTGCCCCGCCGGGCATTCTGACCGCGGCGGTTTGGCCGCGGTCAGACAAGGAAAACCGGCGGTCTCCCGCCGGTTTTCCGCTGCCCTTGGAATCCCCCATGGCGGCGCAGCTTGCTGCGCCGCCATGGGGGATTCTGACACCCCCTACCGCCATCCTGTTCCTGGCGGTTCGCCCGCCAGGAACAGGATGGCGGTAGGGGGTGCCGCGGGGCCCCTGGGGGCCCCTGCAGTGCCCATGCCAATGGCATGGGCACTGCAGGGGCCACCATAAGAGGGCCCCACTGTGTATTTCAGTGTCTGCAATGCAGACACTGAAATACGCGACGGGTGCAAACTGCACCCGTCCCACATACCCACTCCGCCGGCTCCATTCGGAGCCGGCTTCCTCGTGGGGTGGGGTTTCCCGCTGGGCTGGCGGGCGGCCTCCTGTCGGTCGGCCGCCAGCCCAGCGGGAAAGCCTGAATGGCCTCCGCGGTCCAGGCCATATGGCGGTTCCCGCGAGGCGGGCGGCTACCGCCGCCCGCCTCACTCGGAATCAGGGCCTTAGTCACAATGCCAACTCAAGACTGAAAAGCAGTTGGACTTGAATCCCCTACAGCCCCTAAGCCAAAATTTGACAGATATGTGTTTCATATAATGATCATCAATCCCATGAGACTCTACAAGGATGGTTTGTAGAACCCCAGAGCACATTCAAGAACACTAGGAACCACAGGATACATTTTAAGAATGTCTTTTTAAAATCCTAGTGCACACGATAGGAATTGTAACTACACTAAAGAGAGTTGACTGTTTTGTTTCCTAAAAGTGTAAATAACAGGAAAAATAAACATATTTGCTATATGATTTCATAACAATTCTACCATTATTTCTCTGCTTCTGTTCACTAGAACTGATCTTAGCATAAAAGAGAAAAGATAGCCTATTTTGAGTGTCAAGGATGGATCAGACCTGCATACCTGTTTGAACAATAAGGCTTATGTCCAATATATTAGCAGACCCTGCTTTTCTCATTGTGTGAGGCTATCTGAGCCTATAAGCTCATCAAGCAAAGACTGAAGGCCTCCCTCAGTGGTAGCTTTCAATTAGAATGAGTGATGCATTGCAGTATAGCCTGTCTCATTGTTGCGTGGAGTGAAGGTTCCTCTCTCACGCCTCACTCTCTGTGCTCAGCTTTTATAACATTATTGAGTCATTCTTGAAAACTGTCAGAGTAAACAGTTATCACAGTGGGCTTGTGAGAAATTAAGTTGTTGGTTGAGGGTTGTTCAAGCCCTTCTGAAGCAACAGACACAATTCTTGTCATGGTAAACCACAAAATGTCACTGAATTAGCATGTCCTCAACCCTCTGGTAGTTTGGCACAAAAGCAGTCAGGCTTAAATCAGAGGCAGTGTATAAAGTATTTATGAAACACACAAACAGTAATGAAGTGAAAATACAACACAAGAAAAATTCCACAACAATTTTGAAAAATAGAGTAAAATATGATAAAATATTTGACACCAGATCAACAAAAATCCAATCAGTAGAATTAGAGCTGTGCAGTTTCAAAGATTTAAGGTAAGTATGGCCCCTAAAAGACCAAAGCGCCACTCGCTGCTTTCTGGTCGCACAAGACCAGGTCAAAGTCACAAGTTTATTCCAAACGCGATAGAGCACTGGTTGGATACAGGGTCTAGAAAAAGTTACTTTCTGAAGTCCAGCGCACAGGGCTCCGTTCGCGGTGAAGGAGGCCGCAAGAAGCAGGGAGAGCATCACAGATGATTGTCACTGTAGTGCGAAGAGCAGACCAGGCGTTGCAGATGGTTGTGGCTGCAGCTTGGCATTGGTGGTCCTCTCAAGCAGATCTTGTGTTGCCAGTCATCACTGGTGGTGGCTGTAATATGAATAGTCGGGTTCACAGGAGCTATACATTGGCGGGCAGCAAGGGTGGCAAGATCGTGGTGCAGAAGGGCCCTTTTACAATTGTGAAGAACCCAAAATCTCAGATTTTTTTTTTTTTTTTGTAGGAAGCACTCAGCTGATGCCAAGGGTCCATGATCTGGGAGGGTACCTCTTGGGGTCAGGAACTCACTCCAGCACAGGCCAACGGGGCTCAGGCAGGTCCAGGCAGGTTCAGTGTAGCAGGTCACCTGGGCAGTTGCTGGGAGACCTCTGGAGCTTGTTGTCTGCTTGTAGCTCAGAATAGGAAGCCTTTTCTAGCACTTTGAGTCACTCAGGTAACCTAGGATGAACTGTGCTGGTCAAGTCTTCCTCCTCAGACTGCAGGGTAGGGTTAAGTAGCAGTGCAGTCCTCTGGTACCAGGGCAGGCCTTCTGTAGTATCCACAAATCCAGGAGTGCAGTGAAGGACTGAGGGTCCCATTTTTTATATCTCAAGTTCGATACGCTCCTGGAGTTTTGCTTCCACAGAGGAGTATGGAATTTGCTGCTTCCCAACCTGGTCCCAGTTTGTAGTTACAGTAGGTTAGTGTGAAGTTCTTTTTGTGTGAGCTGAGACAGTGTCTTTGAAGTGGGAGTGGGACAGGTGGCAGCTCCACCCCGCCGGTCATGTCAAAATGGACAATTCTGCCAACATCCAGACGTTCTAGAGTGTGGCTATGTATGAGGAATACACAAAGGCCAACTGCCAACTACACCTAGTCAAGTGGCCCAGGAAAAAGGCTGCAGGCACCAAATGGTTAGGTCAACGAAAATTCAACTTTCTATAAGTGGCATTTTCAGAATTGAGACTTAAAATCCAACTTTACCATTAGAGAGGATTTTAAATTACATTTTTTTCTAGACACCAACCATGGCATTCCTACCTTCTCCCAAGCAAACGTTATCACTTATTAAATTTAATAAGGTAACCCAATGTTATCCTATGGGAGAGGTAGGCCTTGCAATAGTGAAAAGGGAATTTGACAGTTTTTCAGTAGCAGGACATGCAAAACCTAAACATACATGCCCAAAGTTTACGTACAAAGCACACTGCCCTATGGGCTGTTTAGGTCCTACCATAAGGGTAACACATGTATTAGAAACAAAGGTTTATACCTGGAAAAAGGTTTATTTAGCCAGTTTGAAACAGCAGTATAAAACTGCACACACAGGCTGGAATGACAGGCCTGCAACTTGTTTTAAAAAGTTAAAGAAGCAAGTGTCATAATAAGTGCTGCAGGCCCACTTGTAGGATTTTATTTACATGCCCTGGGTACCTGTAGTACATCTTTACTAGGGATTTATAAGTAAATTAAATGTGCCACTTGGGTGTAAACCAATTTTACAATGTTTAAAGAACAAGCATATTAGCAGCTGTAAAGTGCACAGAGCCCTAAAAGCCAACAAAAACTGATGGAGAAAACAGGAGCTAGAACACAACAGTAGGTTTTTAGCTGGAACACCAAAAGCATATTCAAGCAACATATTCAAGCAAACTTGATTATCTCGTTACAAAGAGAAAAAATATAAACTAAATGTGCATTCTATATTAATCACACAGATTCATTTTTGATTTATCAGCACATGTAATTCAGAATGGGAAACACCAAGAGGATAAAAGTCATAATATTCATGACTGTCAACATCAGGACAGTGCGCGCTCTACGGTCGACAAAAATGCAAAAACCCAGTCTTTATGCAAGAGCATAATTCATGCTTTGTGTCTATATGCAGTATGTTAACCTTTTGCATTGCGGAGTTTAACCTTGAAAAACACTATTAATGATGTTTGCAATAACTGTTCATTTGCAAGGTATTGCTGCAGGCTTACTAGTGTGTTAGGGTGTGGTCCCTTTCTAGTACCTTCTAGAAGCTTTCCCTGCAGCATGACTGGGTGTGGTTTGTGGGCTGGGCCAGACTCTATATGAGGGAGCCAGCCCAGCTCCACGTGCTCACTATTCAGAGGTCTCGGTGCAGAGCAGCAGCAACTTCCTGAGCTCCTGTTCTGGAGGCCTACCTTGATGTTCCGGACCTGCCCTCATTATATTGGTGATCCTTGAGCAGGGCGGTAAGGCGGAGGTCGGGCTGGGCCCCCGACCCCGTTCTCAAAGACTTTCGAGTTTTGGGCCTAGTTGTGAAACTTTCAGTGTGTGCGATCGTTTCATGGCATTTGCACATTCTTGTTCGAATCGGCAGTGTGCGCGATTCATTCCTAGCAAGTAAACAGTGACATTCAGATCGATAACAGTGCGCGCGATCATTGCATGGCATTTGCATATTCTTGTTCGAATCTGCAGTGTGCGCGATTCATTCCTAGCATGTAAACCTTGACGTTCAGATCGGCAACAGTGTGCGCGATCATTTTGTGGCATTTGCATATTCTTGTTC
This sequence comes from Pleurodeles waltl, assembly GCF_031143425.1. Taxonomy (NCBI): domain Eukaryota; kingdom Metazoa; phylum Chordata; class Amphibia; order Caudata; family Salamandridae; genus Pleurodeles; species Pleurodeles waltl. The sequence continues at coordinate 341,319,741 of NC_090449.1, read as the reverse complement.
GAATCGGCAGTGTGCGCGATTCATTCCTAGCATGTAAACATTGACGTTCAGACAGGCAACAGTGTGTGCGATCACTTCATGGCATTTGCATATTCTTGTTCGAATCGACAGTGTGCGATTAATTTCTCTCATGTAAACCTTGGCATTCAGATCGGCAACAGTGTGTGCAATCATTTCATGGCATTTGCATATTCTTGTTGGAATCGGCAGAGTGCGCAATTCATTTGTCTCATGTAAACCTTGGCATTCAGATCGGCAACAGTGTGCGCGATCACTTCATGGCATTTGCATATTCTTGTTTGAATCGGCAGTGTGCGCAATTTATTTATCTCATGTAAACCTTGGCATTCAGATCAGCAACAGTGTGCGCGATCATTTCATGGCCTTTACATATTCTTGTTTGAATCGGCAACAGTGTGCGCGATTCAACCCTGGCATAAAGCGCTTGCCTCTTAGTTCAACAGTGTGCGCGATCATTTCATGGCATTGAAAACTTTGGTGTGTTGTGTTTGTTGTGGTGCACACATTTATCCCGAGCTTTTGGATTTTCTGTGAAGATGCTTAATTCAAAGTGCGACATTCTTTGTGCATATTAAGTCCCTAGTACAATTCCTGTTGTTTCCAGGGAATGGTTCAGATAGCCTTTGTCCTCATGTACAATAGCCTTTGTCCTCATGTACAAATGCAATGTTTGTTCTGAAACATTATTCTAGAAGGTTCCTGTATTCTAGACAGTATGTGGTATTTCATGAAAAGCTCATATGAAACATTGTATTAACCCATTCTTGATTTTTTCCAGGTACCTAGATTTCTTGAGGTCTAGTTATAGTCATTTCTTAGGTTATCCATTGTCACAGTATGAGAACTCTTAGAATTGAAAGTCAGTGTGATTATATCTTGATATTGTGTTGTTTAACCTCTTGCTTCCTACAGGTCTCCTTCCCAGCTGTTCCATACCTAATCCCCTTTTCCCCCACTTGGACTCTCTCAGGCTCTGTGGTATTTCTATCAGAGCTTTGGAGCTGTCTATTGGTGGACATGTCAGGAACGTGCGCAGGCCTTGAGGATCTGGTCTCCCTGACATGAAAGCATGACTGTAAGAGGGATTATATTAGTAGTTTTGGCATGGCATCTTTTTGGTGTTTATCAAAGGTACTGATGGAGCAGACATCGATCATGTGGGGTGGAATTGCTGGTAAGTTAACCATTCCTGCATAGGTTTGCCATGATAGAGGAAATGACTATAGGGAGCATTTGTTAAGGTATGACAGCTAATTTACATGAGATCTTGGATTTGCAGATTCTCAAAAGTGCAAAGTTATCCTCTGAAAAGGGAAGTAATGTTCATGTTTATGGCTCTCGACCACTCAGAGGTACAGAATTCATTAACATTCCAAAAAATAACATTGATCTTGTTAAATTAGATAGATAAGACTTAATTCCAAGTTTTGAAGGAAGGAGTTACTATTTCCTGAGCTGTCAATTATGGATAGCTAGATAGTCCCATTGAGCAGAATGTTTATTTACAGCAGAGTTAACAAGAAAAATTATAGATTTATAAACACACTTTGAATGAAGATATTCATAATGTTGACTTTATGTGGTTAGTATGCTTTTTGGCTAACTTTTTAGTGACTATGAGTGTCCTAAAGAGAGTAATGGGGAAAATGCGTAAGTTGCCTCTTATATAGGTTTGCTTGTGAAAGCACCTTGTTTTGACTGAGCCGTCTTCTAACTTGTTAAAGTAGTTTGATGATGTGGGGGGCAGGATCTAGGAACCTAACAAGGTAATCATGCTTAAGAGTAGGTTTATAATATTTATTGTTTATTAGACGTTGCTTATCCATATAAAAAAGCAATAAATTAGTATACATACCCACAGGATCAATTAATATATTAATATACAGTCTTGTTAAAACCACTATGAATAGAAGTCCACTTACAGACATTAAAAAATAGCAACTGTAAGTACAACTTTTTCAGAATGAAGTGAATATAAATAATCAAATGCTGAATTCACCATCCACAAACCAGCCTCTTTAATTCTTAGTTTAGTATATTCCTTTCTGTCCTCTAATATGGACGGATATAATAGCAGTAAATGGGCTAGATAATATGGCAAGTGAGATCAATACTGGCAGAGATGGTCCCCTTCATTTGAGATATATAGTACATATTATTGTAAACGCCTCATCTTAATAATAACAAATGATGGTGTATTGTGGGGTTAGCGCTAAAAACTAATGATCTGCCTTCCCAATCTTCAACTTAATCTTATAAGAGTGACAAGGGTTCGAGACAAGGGATATAAAACTGAGTTCATAGGCTCATAGGTTTAAATAAATTGGCTGTCAGCATAAAACTATTTTACTGCAAATAAACGTTTTAGGACGTTTTTATATGTGAATATTAGATTTCCAGTTAGTACATCTTGCAGCAACATGTACATATTTTAACTTTTAAATAAGAATGCAATCTCACTTCTCATTTTACAGGCATAAGCTATCCAATATATCCACAAGTCCATGAGACACTTCTTGTCTAAGTTGATAATCCCCTCGCTAGTTAATAAGGTTAAGAAATTCATGTTTTACCATTTTAGCCCTAGTTCAAGCAGAATCACCTCACAACCGGTGCATGACGGAATACACTGGACTAATTGAAATACCCACCACATAATTTTTTTTTAATGGAAAACAACTATTAATAACATCCCATTTGTAACATAAATCAACATAGATTCTGTTTTTGCAGAGAATGTGTTTACAGATTGTTCAGCAATCTCCCCACCGAATATAATAATTGACTCCGAGTAGTCCCAGTATAGTTCATTTCTCTCGATACAAGGTATCCTGTATTTTCTTCTCAAAATTTGGGGCCTACTATAAAGTTAGGTGGACAGGTACTGTGTCATGGACGTGATGGATTTCTCGTCTACCTTATCACAAGTGCATTTAGATGTAAGGCACTTGTAATGAGGCGAGCAGGTTAGACATCTTGTTTGCGAAGGAGTCCACAACTGACAAACTGTAAATCAAGTCCTTAGATGGATTTTAAATCTCAGTCCCAAGTATTTATAAGATGTCACAGACTAAAGTGTCATGTTATTTAATGCCTGGTTAAAATGTAGAAGATGACTGATTATCCCCAATCTTCATAATCTTAGTTTCATTGATTGAATACTAATTATATGTAGTACATTTCAAGGGCCATTAACTGCCTTTATGAGTCAGTGGTAGTTCTATCTAAAATTATCAGGTTGTCAAAAAAAAATAATGTGTTCACTAAACTCGTGGTATAGGCGAAGCGAGGGAGATATGCAGGGTACCTTAAATGCTGAGGAATGGGCACTTAAAAATAAGGAGAATAGCAAAATAGGGCTAAAACACACTGCTTTAGGCTACTCAGTACTGTAATTCACTGTGTTATTGCTAGTTGACCAGTTATATTTATTTGAGGACTGGGATTGAAGTGAAATGCAGCCACTAAAGACAATAGAATGTAGGTCATCCCCATAGGAAGCTTCAACCAGAGGAGACCACAATACACAATATCCTGGGCTGGCTTGAGGTCAATAAAGGTGACTAGTAATGGGCTTACCTTGGAAAATCTATGCATGATATAATAATGTAATGAAAAGATGTGGTGAACAGTGGACTGTCCAGGGCAAGACCCTGCATGTTTATTTGGCTTAAGGCCCAAACTATCTGCCTGTTCTTCAACAACCTGTTACAAGTCGAGTTAATATTTTGAATATCTTAGAACTCATATCTAATAAAGAAATTAAACAATATGATTTTGGATCTACTCCTTTCTTAAGGATTCGGCAGATCAGTGGTCCTTTCCAACTATCAGGAAATATAGCTGTTATTGATATTAGCTTAAAGTAGGAGTACAAAACATTTGCTCACTGGGATTGATCTCTCTTATAAACAACAACACTAATCTTGTCAGGTTCTGAAGATTAGGTTGTTTTTTTGCAGGAAATAACATCCCTAATTTCTACTTTGTTAAAACTAAGACCATCAATACTAAATACTGGTCATATTTGCTGAATAAGAGTAAGACTATTTTTTTCAAAGTGTAAATATAAATCTGAAAGAAATTGGCTTATTGGTTGAGATGATGTGGCCCATTCCACCCCTTGGGTTAGTGTTCTGTCCCCAACTCAGGGAAAACTCTACCCATAAAGACAACAACCAGCTGTGGCCACTGACAGGTGTCAGTGTCAAGAGCCAGGTCCCAGACCATCCTCTGCCAGGTGGAGGCTCCAAGCGGGGACCTTGGGCAAGCTTCACTTCCAACCCTGGGGATGGCAAGGAGTTCCCTTCTTGCTCCTGAGGTGTTCCAGATCTCTGAGGTTTCTGGGATTGGGGGCAGCAGCCCAAGTGTTAGGCACCCTACTTCCACTGTCCTTCCCAAGAGCCCGGAAGTGGTATCCTGAGACTGGCCACTCAGTTCAGGGTCTGTATCCTGTGGCTGACCAGGTGCCCAGCAAGCCAGGACTTTCAAGAAGGGGCCACCAAGTGTGGCACACTATGTCTGTGTTATGCAGAGGTCTGACTGGTGCAGGTCTCTGGACCTCGTCCTCTGTGAAAGATCAGGGAGCACCTCTGGGTCAGAAGTAGCCTCACCAGGATCAGCCTTGGGGTGCTCTGTTGTCAGAGATGGCAACCCCTGACTGTTTCCACCTCCTGCCTCCCCATCTGGGCCTCCGTATTTTTCTTGTGGGAGTAGTATCCCTGGAAACCTGAGCTTTCAGGATGCCCCGGGTGCCTGTCATTTGCTGCTCTTCTAACACTGGTGTAATTAATTTCCCATAATGTAGTCAATAGGGACTAACTATGACCTTCCTCTGCGTCACTTCCCGACCCCCTTCCAGGGGTGATTGAGTTACACTATGCACCTGTCTAGTGTACTGCTTAGGGAGAACCAGTCTTTTGGCCACCACTGTCTGACTGGTACAGCTATCCCTTAGGGGAGTGTCAGGTATCCCATTAACTGTGATCTGATGAAAGTGATCACTCTCATCCTAGGGGATTCCAAGTTTACCATTGGAGTCCACCTCCCAGCTAATAGAAACCAGAGCATGTTTACCCTCTGCTCATGGGACTACCTCCTCCTAACGCCACACTGGCCACCCCTGTGGAGCTCCCACAAATGGATGGTCTTTTGGTACAGAGCAGGTCCCCGTGTTTGTGCCCCAAATCGGAGCCATGAAGGCACCGGGATTGGAAAAAAGGTTCTGGGCCACCACCCACCAGAACCTCTCACTATTATTAGAAGGGGCGTGATAACTCTTCCCCCACCTTACTTTGGAACCTGTCAGTGTCATTTTAGACCTCCCCCTTATTCTGCTAGGGGGAACCTGAACCACCCTCTTTCGGGTTATTCCCAGGTACCTTCTTGTGGACCCTGATGCTGACCCAAAAGGCTTCCTTGGTAAGCTCCCTGGGGATCAATTAGCATGCTATATATCAGGTCTTGGTGCAGCTCTGCAAAACAATTACTGAATATGTGCTCTCTTGCAATCCAAATGTACAGCTCATTGTAATTACTTACATTACTGCCCTTAACTCCATTATCCAGTTCCTTACAGAAGTAATCTGTGAAATCAACCCAGGACTGGTGAGACAGTTTCTGATTGTCCTTAAACTTCAATCTATACTTCTCCGGGGTGAGACTATACTTCCTGACAAGGGTTTCTTTCATGAGTCAGTACTTCATCCCCACCTTCAAGGTTAGGCACCAGGTCCATGGTTATTTGGGCTCTTCTGTCTCCACTGGGCAATGCACCATTGCTGCCACAATTATTACTGGATTCTGTGAGCTTCTGGCTCTTCATGTCCAGTTTCTTTAGAATCACTTCATGATCCCTCAAAACATTTTTTTTCCAGCACTAGCCTTCCCTTCTCCATGGCTAGGGCTCTTTGCCTCAGCCTTTCTTCTGGGACTTTTCTGCCTCAGCCCTTATTGCTTTTGTAGCCATTTCCAACTGGGCCAGCTGCAGCTTGAACTCCCTATTAACTTTCCTGTCCTTCAGTTCCACAGGGGACACGTGATTGCAGGATGCACTGCTTGCTGCACTGGACCTAGTAGGAAACCTCACTCCTGTTGGTATCCCTCTCTCTGGTTCTGGGGCTGAGGGTCTCTTCTCTTTCTAGCTCTGAAACTGTTGCTCCTCAGCCTTCATTTCATCCTCCTCCTCATCATCATCCTGCTCCTGTGCTGCAGCTTGAAGCCTGCAGACCTCTTCAAAGGCTCGGAGGGTTGTTGCGTAGTCAAACTTTGGGAGGTTCTTGGTCAGCTTTAGCACCTTCTACCTGAAAAGCTTCTTCATCTCTGCCATAAAGTAGCAGTCAAGGTTGTAGAAATCCAACTCCATACTTGCAGGCAAGAGTTACAAGTCCACAGATGAGGAAGGAATTAAATTTGGAATTAGGATACAAAAAAGGCCAATCAATGAGAATGAAAAAAGAGGACAAATCTGATGTCAGAATATTTTTATGGGATTTGTAGTTTCACACAAATCACTGAGTGACACTGCACAAATACAAGAACTGGATCCCACCAATGAACTCCCATGCAAGAAGTTGGGTTATTGCTTGAGGGGTGGAAGCCCCACTCAGGCAACAGCCACAACCCTTGTGTGATGAACAAAAGTCACTAAATTAACCTGTACTTAACTCTCGCTTGACACTAAGCACGTAGGCTTAATTTAGAGGAAATGAGTTAAGTATTTATGCAGCAAACAAACAATAATAAAGTAAAAACACAACACAAGAAAAATCCCAATTTAGAAAAAATGGAGTAAATTTGAAAAAATAAAATGATACCAGAACATCGAAAAATATAATCAGTAGAACCGGAGCTATGCAAGTTTTAAGTAAAATTAGCGCTAATTGTGGTCATCTGGTTGCACTGGACCAGGGGTGAGGGGGGTCACAAGTTCAGGTCAACAGCAATGGACAACCGGTCACATACCTGTTAGTCCCAATGAAAAGCTATCTTTAAAGTCTGTCATGTAGAGTTCAGTTTGCGTCGGAGGAGGACACAAGGTGGTGGCTGAGAGGACGGTCATCGCTGTAGCTCGAAGAACAGGCTAGGTGACCTGAATGCTCATGGCTATTGTGTGAAGAGTCAGCCTAGTATTGCGGATGGTCGTTGCTGTAGCTTTGTTTTGGTGGTCATCATTTATGTTGTTGCTGTAATGCAAAATGCGGGTCTCACGTTACCAGATGGTGGAAGCAGTCACTAGTGGTTGCTAGCGGGTGCTGTTGACTTGAAGAGCAGGTCTCACCAGAGCTTCGGATGGCATTTTCAGAACTGTAACTCAAACTCTGACTTTACCATTAAAGAGGATTTTAAATTGCAATTCACTTCAGTGTAAACAGCATATCTCCATCTGTTCCCTATCTGTAGTTAGCACAGCACTTATTAAATGTAATGAGGTAATAAGGTTAGTCAGTGGGAGATCTGGGCCTTCCAATAGTGAAAAAACACTTTAGGAGTTTTTCACTTCGAGGACATTAAGACATGTCCTATGTATTAAATACAATGCACTGTACCTTATGAGCCTTTGGAACCTATCACAGGGGTGACTTACAAGTATTAACAAACATTTGCAATGCAGTGGGTCTTGCATTTGCTTGTGTTAGAGCTATTAGCGATGTAAGTTCCTAAATGGACTTTTCTTGCCACATAAATTGAAAAAGTAAAACAGCTGACATGAGTGAGCCAATTCAAAGTGCCTTGACCTGCAAGCATTAGTCAACTTTAGCATACAGGAGTTGGAGAGGCACTGTTTTCAGATGCATATTAATAACCTTTTTAGCTGTACATGACAAAGCAGCACCTGTGTTTCTGGCTGAATTCCTGTGTTTATTCTGCAGCTTTTGGGAGACCCGGGGCGCACAGCTGTTTGAAAGTTGCTGCTATCTGAGAGCCTGGCATTCAGTAAGCAGATAAGAAAATGCTATCACTTTTCCATGACAATGCGCAAGGAAGGGGTGTTGTGCCAAATGAGGACATGCCAAAAAGAAAACAAGCACTTGGATATCAAAACTCACTCAGTCAGGAGCCTAATGAGTGCCTGCAGTCAGAGGCAGAGCACTGTTTTAATGAACGGAAAGATGGGGCTGTCCGCAGTTGTCTCCATATGTGCAGACATCAGTCCTGCAAAGAAAACTTGATGTTTTAGTCTGTTTAAATTGTGCTCTGACATTAACCCCTGGACGGCCAGGATGGTGCAAGAAATCACCTCATATGGCAGTGTGTGCCACGCTCCATAAATAATGCTGTATAGCAAATAATTAGAGGCATCTAGCACCCAAGGATGGATGGGCAGGAACAGAAATAGCATTGCAAGATGTCTTTTGCAGAGCTGGCTAGTGAATGGGGCCTAAAGGTAATAAGCGCGGGGCTCAGCTTTTATAGAGGGGGGGAGTTACAGAACAAAACAAGCAATGATGGACTTACGGGTCATGCAGCGCAGTGGGAAGGGGTTAGGGCACAGGCAAGCAATGACAGAAAATTAACACAAGCATTTGCAATGTAATGGATCTCGCATTTGCTCGAGTTAGAGCTATTAGCGTTGTAAACTCCTAACCAGACTTCTCTTGCCCCATAAACTGAAAATGAAAAGTAATACAGTTTCACATAAGCAAGCCGACGGCCGCCATGAGCATGAAGGAGACACACAAAAGGAAACAGAAGTTGGCTCACTGTGAAACGTATCGGCACAAGTGTAATTATCCATGTAACCGGCAAAAGTGCAATTATCTATGTAACAGGGTCAGTGTCATGCAAAGCGCTCGACTACGGCCCAGCGAGATCCTGCTGCATAGGAAATAAAAAGAAAAAAAGTCCAGAAGCCATGCGGAAAACCTGGAGCTTTGTATGTTTTCAGTAGTTTACCGGTACTCTCGAGGACGGCTAAACACCAGTAAAGGCATGACGTATGCTTGCCTTTTACTAATGAAATCAAGCAAATTTGAAAAGGCAAGCGAAGAAACCAACCAAATTGGTGTGCGTGGTTAAAAGCCCACAGAGCGATTACAACAGGGGCCAGAGCGCTTGCACGCTCGACCCTAGAAAGGAATGTTAAATTCTGGCAAAAGGTTTATTATATTTATAATATTATTTCTCACTGCCACCAGGGGATTTCCAGTGGGTACAATACAACCCTGGCGGTCGGTTCTAAAGCAGCGATAACACCGTCAATAGGCCGGCGTCAAATAAATGGAATCATGACCACGGCGGAAACCGCCCACACATACAGCCACTTTAACACTTCGATCACCACGGTGGTAGCAACAAACACCGCGGCGGTAACCGCCAAAAGCCAGGCGGAAGACAATGTACCCCCCACTCCATTACAACCCGCCCATCTGCCAGCTTTTCCGGGGCGGTACCAACGCTATCAAAAGCACGGCGGAAACAGTACTCTGAAGGGAAATGACTCACCTCTCAACACTCAAGGAAGAACCAGGATGCCATGGAGCCCGAACTACAGGTGTTCCCCATGCTGGTGTATCTTGTCATACACCAGGAACATGAAAGCCGGCGACGATGACCACGGTGAGTACGGCACCTAGCACACAAGGGAAGGGGGGGAAGAGAGTGACACATACACGCAACAAGCAACACCCCCACCCCCACACTCACTCACAACACTACACACAAAACACATGCAACAACATTACATATACACCTCGTAACCCTCAGGAATAACGCAAGGACAAAAGGAATGGAGTCAAATGAGTGTAATATTAGTAATACTTAGAAATACGTTCATAAAGAAAAAACAGTATGTACAATATATACAATATATACAAAAAGGGGGACAATGCCCATTCAAAAATTGTCCGTGGCCCACTGGCCAAAATACATAGGCCAATGCCACACTTGACTCCTGCCTCAACATGGAGAGAATACTGCAGGGGCATCAGGTCGAAAACACAGGCACCTCAGGGGGGTGGGAAATGGGGGGCAGGGGGGGACACCTCAGCCGGAAAATGATACAACCCCACTGTTCCTGGAGGGGGCTCCATGCCCACTGCTTGGTCCTGGGGAGTGCAAGGCCACAGTCTCTTAAGTGGGTGGTTTGCCCACTGCTTGGTCCTGGGGAGTGCAAAGCCACAGTCTCTCAAGTGGGTGGTATGCCCACTGCTTGGTCCTGGGGACTGCAAAGCCACAATCTCTCAAGTGGGTGGTTTGACCACTGCTTGGTCCTGGGGACTGCAAAGCCACAGTCACTCAAGTGGGTGGTTTGCTCACTGCTTGGTGCTGGGGAGTGCAAAGCCACAGTCTCTCAAGTGGGTGGTTTGCCCACTGCTTGGTCCTGGGGAGTGCAAAGCCACAGTCTCTAAAGTGGATGGCTTTTTCCACTGGTTCTGGAGGGGGTCTTGTGCCCAGTGTGCTTCATCCTGGCAAGGAGGTGCTGAGTAGATGTCTTTTTCCACTGGTTCTGAAGGGGACCTTGTGCCCAGTGTGCTTCATCCTGACAAGGATGGGCTGAGTGGATGCCTTCTTCCACTTGTTCTGGAGGAGGCCTTGTGTCCAGTGTGCTTCATCCTGGTAAGGAGGGACTGAGTGGATGGCTTTTTCCACTGGTTCTGAAGGGGACCTTGTGCCCAGTGTGCTTCATCCTGACAAGGATGGGCTGAGTGGATGCCTTCTTCCACTGGTTCTGGAGAAGGCCTTTTGTCCAGTGTGCTTCATCCTGACAAGGAGGGGCTGAGTGGATGGCTTTTTCCACTGGTTCTGAAGGGGACCTTGTGCCCAGCGTGCTTCATCCTGACAAGGATGGGCTGAGTGGATGCCTTCTTCCACTGGTTCCGGAGGGGGCCTTGTGCTCAGTGTGCTTCATCCTGGCAAGGAGGGGCTGAGTGGATGCCTTTTTCCACTGGTTCTGGAGGGGGCCTTTTGCTCAGTGTGCTTCATCCTGGCAAGGAGGGGTTGAGTGGATGGCTTTTTCCACTGGTCCTGGAGGGGGCCTTGTGTTCAGTGTGCTTCATCCTAGCAAGGAGGGGCTGAGTGGATGCCTACTTCCAGTGGTTCTGGAGGGGGCCTTGTGCCCACTGTGCTTCATCCTGGCAAGGAGGGGCTGAGGGGATGCCTTCTTCCACTGGTTCTGAAGGGGGCATTACTCCCTGTGATGCAGATGTTTTAGAGAGCAAGGTCACAGTCTCTCACCTGGGTGTCACAACAACAGCTTTTGCAGGGGCCAGGACGCACTGCAGCCTATGTTGTCACCACTACACACTGCCCTCTGGCGGTGACGGCTGCTCAGTGAATCGAAGTTGCACTGCAGGTGGTGGTGCTGGCAGTGGTGGTGGTAGCCTCCAGGCCTTCACCTGCAGCCACGGACGGCTGCCCACTGGGGCTGCTGCTGCTGCTTGCGGCGGGGCAGGTGGCGGTGCTGGCCGCGGTGCAGGTGGCGAAACTGGCAGTTGTGGTGGTAGCCTCCAGGCCTTCACCTGCAGCCCTGGACGGCTGAAGTGCCATGGCTGGTGTTCTGTCCCCCTTCCTGCCCTTGGCAGAGGGTGGTGCCTCCTTGCTTCCCCTGGAGTTTTTGACTTGGCCTCCTTCCCCTTGCTGGATGCTGTCCCCTTCTTGCCCTTGCCAGGTGGAGGACCCTTCTTGACCTCGGCAGGTGTTGGTGGCACACTGGCTGGGCTGACGGGTGCCTCCTTGGAGCCTCTCACAGCTGCCAAAACCACAGCGGCTGTGGACTGTGTGGCTGAGGTTCTGGGCTGGGTTCTGGCCACCCTGGCCTGAGATGAAGGACAGGGGTGGGGGGGGGGTAGGGAAGAGGTCAATGTTGTTGAGGAAAAGCTTCTTATCGACACTGGGGTGGGAAGAGGATGAAGGTTTGGGAGTGGAGGAAGATGGATTGGGTGTAGGAGGTGTCATTCTGCTGTGTTTGGGTGCAGGTGCATGAGGTTGATGCCTGTTGGGTGGGTGTGTGCTTGCGTTTGTGTACTTTGGGAGAAGGGGTCACAGACACAGTGGGAGAGGACACAGGGGACGTGTGCATGGATGTGGGGCAGTGACTGCGAGTGAGGGGCGTGTAGTGATAGGCGTGCTGGTGATGGAAGTAGTGGATGAGGATGTAGTGCATGCAGGTGTGAGTGGAGACGCTACTGGAAATGGGGGAGGAGGAGGTGGCGGACACAATGGAGGCAGTGGATGTTGGTGTGTCTGCATGGGGATGGTGCTTGTGTGAGTGCCTGTGAGATGAAATGTGGTGCTTGTGTTTGCCTGAGCCACCTCTGTGTGTTGATTTGGTTGATTGCTGGTCTGAGGGTGTGCTTGGGATAGGCTGGTGTTGAGGAGATTGGGACTGGGTAGGGGAAGTTGGAGGGGGAGGCTGGAGACAGGGACAATGGCTGCCATCAGTGCGGAGGCCAGAACCTGGGATGCTCTCTGTTGGGCCACCACGCCAGGATGAATGCCCTCCATGTATGCATTTGTTTGTTGTAAATGCCCTGCGGCACCCTGGATGGCATTCAGTATGGTTGACTGCCGAACAGTGAGGGATCTCAGGAGGTCAATAGCCTCCTCACTGAGGGCAGCAGGGCTGACTGGGGTAGGGCCTGAGGTGCCTGGGGCAAAGGAGATGCCCACCTTCCTGGGTGAGCGGGCAGAGGAAACACGCTGAGGGTCTGCTGGGAGGGCAGTGCTGGTACAGGGGTGGCGGCTGTACCTGTTGTTGGGGTGGGCACAGATGTGTCCACCACCGCCAGGGAGATTCCATCGGAGGAGGAGTCGCTGTCGGTAGTGTTCCCTCCAGTCTTCGTCGTGGATCTCCCCTCGCCCTCTGTCCCACTGGTGCCCTTACCGTCGGTGGATTTGGCATCCAGGCCCATGTGGAATGCAGCTCCCGCCGTCGCCGGTGCCTCTGCTACTCTGCCAGATTATGCTAATGCACACAAGAACAGGGTGACAAAACAAGAAGGGGGGAGAGACAGAGGATACACTTGGTCTTTGCGAGCAACAACACTACAGTTGGTGTACACAACACACAGGGATCAGCCCTATGCAGTAGGCCATGCACTACCAGTTACAAAGCTAGTCACCAGCCCATGGGGTACATTGACTAACGCCATTAGCTGCACACCTGAAACAAACAGGAACCTGCCCAGTAGTAGATTGCCACTAACACTATTGAGGTTGGAGTGCGTCAGAGCCTGCTCAACAAGGGACATACCCTGCCATGTTTGCCCTCGCCTAGGGGCACCCACAGTCCACATCCCCCACCCAGGTAAAACTTTAACGCGAGCAAAGTCATGATTCTGAAACTGTACTCACCCCCTTGTGGCTAGTGTGATGCCTTCAACGGCCCATCCAACTCCGGATAGGCCACCGCCAGGATGCGGAACATCAGGGGGGTCAGGGTATGATGGGCACCTCTTCCTCGTTGGGAGGCCAGCCCCAGCTCGGCCTCTGCCGTCTTCCTTGCCCAGAGGCGCAGGTCCTCCCACTGTTAGCGGGAGTGGGTGTTCTGCCTGTCAAAGTCCCCCAGGGTCGCACCTCCTTGGCGATGGCACGCAAAATACCCTTTTTCTGATGGTTGCTGACCTGCGGAAATATATGCATAGAAAAAGGGATTAGTCATAGCGTCCAGACTGTTACACTCATGGCCCACAATATCCCTCCCATCCCCTTACTCACAGACATTGACCACCAGACATGCAGCACTCTGCCCAGGACCTCTCAGCCCCCTCTACACAAGGCCTAAACACACAGCAATCCAAACATTCATGGCCGACGCATCATGCTCACAGTGTACTCACCTGTTTGTCTGGTGGACCATAGAGTAAAGTGTACTGGGGTAGGACCCCGTCCACCAGTCTCTCCTACTCCTCTGAAGTGAAGGAGGGGGCCCTTTCCCCAGACACTCGAGCCATTGTCGCTTCCAGACACAGGTCACAGCAGCACTTGCAGTGTAGGTCCTCTCCTGTTGAAGGTCAGGTAGCAAGTGAATGAACAGATAGAAAATGGCAGTCACGTCCACGGCGGTGCATACCATCACCGCCGGCGTACATCACCATTGGCTCCTGGAACCCATAGGGCCCAATGATAACCAATGCGAAGTTGCGCGGCGGTCATCGACCGCAACAGCACACAACGCCAGTGGAATTACCTAATTTCCACTTGTCTCTCCTCACAGGTTAGGCAGCCGCCATTTCAGGTGGGCACAGGCCATGGCACCTAACTGCGTCACAGCAGACATTCGCACATCAACTGACTCTCAAATTCAAATACTGTTTCTGAAAAGGAAGAAATGCATTTTTATTTTCACATATGTGTGAATATGACCCTCTGCTCACAGTTTTTCACCCTAGAGTTCAACCGCTGAGGAGGAATAGAAGATGGAGACATCCCCCGTGTACAGACCCCTGGTGGACCTGGCGACAATGGAGGACAGGAACATTATCCTGACCTGCAAACTTGATATTGCCACAATCAAAGAAGTGTGTGCCCAATTGGAGCCAGACCTGATTTCAGCTATCCGCCAGCCCACAGGTATTCCCCCTCTAGTGCAGGTCCTGTCATTGCTCCATTTCCTGGCAAGTGGTTCCTTCCAAGCGACAGTGGCCATGGCATCAGGGATGTCTCAGCCAATGTTCTCCAGTGTGCTGACCAGAGTGTTGTCTGCCCTGCTGAAACACATGCGCAGCTACATCCTATTCCCCCAGTTGGAGGATTTGGCCACAGTAAAGGCTGACTTTTATGCCCTGGGACATATCCCCAACATCATCGGTGCCATTGATGGTACACATATTGCATTTGTCCCCCCCCTGGAGAAATGAACAAGTGTTCAGGAATAGAAAAAGCTTTCACTCTCTGAATGTGCAGATGGTGTGTTTGGCGGACCAGTACATCTCCCATGTGAATGCGAAGTATCCTGGCTCTGTGCATGATGCCTTTATCTTGAGGAATAGCAGCATTCCATGTGTGATTTCTCAACTCCAGAGGCACCGGGTGTGGCTAATAGGTGAGCCCATGGTCCCCACCCAGTTGATGTAGGTATATGGGTGTGGGTTTGGCCCTAAGGGTGAGTGTGTGGCTAACAGGTATCCCTTGATATTTACAGGTGACTCTGGTTACCCCAACCTCTCATGGCTACTGACCCCAGTGAGGAATGCCAGGACAAGGGCAGAGGAATGTTACAATGAGGCACATGGGCGAACAAGGAGGATAAGTGAGAGAACCTTTGGCCTCCTGAAGGCCAGATTCAGGTGCCTCCCTCTGACAGGTGGATCCCTGTACTACTCACCCAAGAAGGTGTGCCAGATCATCTTTGCATGTTGCATTTTGCACAACCTGGCCTTGAGACGCCAGGTGCCTTTTCTGCAGGAGGATGCGCCTGGGGATGGTCGTGTGGCAGCGGTGGAGCCTGTGGACAGTGACACAGAGGAGGCAGAAGAAGAAGATGTGGACAACAGAAGTACACTCATTCAACAGTAGTTCCAGTGACACCCAGGTAAGACACTGTAACTTCACCTTACATTGCAGTTTTGTGTTTGACATTGAACATGGCAGCCTGATTTCCCTATGTCTATGGCCACTTACTGTACCCTTTGGCATCTCTATTTTCAGATCTATGTGCCGTACTCTGGCTGCCCACTACAGGTTATACCTATGTTAATATTACAGTAGATTAGAAATGCAATGTTTACAGTTTGTGAAACTAATATATGTGTCATATAATCCACAGACTCCATACTTGAATTTGTTCAAAGGGTGTTTATTTTGGTGCTAATAAGTGGAGGGGGTATTGCAATGGGCTGGTCTGCTGATGGAGGAAAGTCCAGGGTAGAGTCCAGTCTATTTGAATCACAGGTGCATTGTCCAAGGGGGCATAGGAAGGGGAGCAATGGCAGTTCAAGATGGACAGGGTGACAGAGTGGGACAGAAGGGTAACAATCAGGAGAGTCTTATTTCCTGGGGGGGTGGGGGTTCTTGGCAATGTTCTCTGGCTTCTGCCAGGATCATAGAGACCGTTTAAGGGGTGGTTCTCCTTCTGCAGGGGGTGGGGTGCTGGTGGCCTGTTGGTCCTGTGGCGGGCCTCCTGTCCACTAGTGCTGGCGGAGGTGGAGAGCTGTTCTCCGGTGTGGCTTGTGTCAGGGGCCTGTTGGCGTGCCACTTCCTCCCTCATGGTGTTGGCTATGTCTGCCAGCACCTCTGCAATGGTGACCAGGGTGGTGTGGATGTCTTTCAGGTCCTCCCTGATCCCCAGGTACAGTCCCTCCTGCAGCCGCTGGGTCTCCTGCAACTTGTACAGTATCTGGCCCATGGTCTCCTGGTAATGGTGGTATGCTCCCAGGATCCATGCAAGTGCCTCGTGGGGAGTGGGTTCCCTGGGCCTGTCCTCCCCCTGTCGCATAGCAGTCCTCCCAGCTTCCCTGTTGTCCTGTGCCTCTGTCCCCTGAACTGTGTGCCCCCTGCCACTGACCCCAGGTCCCTGATCATCCTGTGTTTGTGTGGATGCCTGGGGTCGCTGTAGTGCTGCTGATTGACGTGTCCTGGGGACAGTGGCATGGGCCCGCTGGGTGGGTGCTGTGCTGGTGTTTCCTGAGGGGGAAGCTCTGTGGTGGTTTGGGACTGTGGCAAGGTCACCGACTGTCCAGAGGTCCCTGATGGGTCAGGTTGGTCATCGTGATCCAGGCGTGCAGAGCTGCTGTCATCACTGTGGGCCTCTTCCGTGGGGGGACTGGATGTGGCTGGCACCTCCTCTTCGGTGACTTTGAGTGGGGGTCCTGTGGAGATGTAAATGCAGTGTTATTTTATCTGCGTGTGCCATCTTGTGCATGGATATGTTTCCCTCTATGATTGTTATTAGCAAGGCAGCTTTGCTTTGTGTGAGTTGTGCTTGGTTTGGCTAAGTGATTGTCACTAGTGTGCATGCTGTGGTGATGGGAGTCATGCAGGTCTGTGATGGGTGTCCATGCAGTGGTGTTGCATGCAGGTCTTGGTTTTGGGATTGGTGGGTTGTGATGGTGGGGTATATGTGAGGTGGTGGAGTGATGGGGGTGAGGGTAGGAGTTTGTGATGGCATGCAGGTAGGGTGGAGGATAGATTAGTAAAGATTTGACTTACCAGAGTCCAGTCCTCCTGCTACTCCTGCGAGGCCCTCAAGATGCATGATCGCCAAGACTTGCTCCTCCCATGTTGTTAGTTGTGGGGCAGGAGGTGGGGGTCCACCGCCAGTCCTCTGTACAGCTACCTGGTGTCTTGCTACCACGGAATGCACCTTCCGCCGTCGGTCGTTCCACCTCTCATTGATGTCATCCCTTGTTCTGGGGTGCTGTCCCACGGTGTTGACCCTGTCCACGACTCTCCGCCATAGCTCCATCTTCCTAGCAATGGACGTCTGCTGCACCTGTGATCCGAATAGCTGTGGCTCTACCCGGATGATTGCCTCCACCATGACCCTTAGCTCCTCCTCTGAGAACCTGGGGTGTCTTTGTGGTGCCATGGGTGTAGCTTGAGTGGTACGTGTGAGGGTGTGTGGGGTGATGTGTTGGGGTGTGTGCTGTGAAGTGCGTAGATGGTGTATAGGTTATGGTGTTATGTGGCTCAGATTCAGTGGGTGCTCCTGGCTTGTCTCTCTCTCAGCTGGCAACATTTTTTTTTCGCTGTAAGGGGTTGTAGGTATTGTGGGTGGGTGTTTTATATTGGATTGGGTGTGTGGGTGTGGTGTGTGTATGTGTGTCAGGTGTGTGTCATTTGAATTGTCCAGTGTGGTGTAGTTTTGTTAGTGTGTGTGCATTTTGAGCGTGGCGGTGTATACTAACAATGGTTTACCACGGTTGAATGTCCGCCGCAGTGATTCGTTGGTCATGATGCTGTGGGCGTATTTCTGTTGGCGTAACGGTGTAGGTTTTGGTACCGCCAGTTTATCACTGACCTTTGGGCTGGCAGACTTGTGTGGGTGGCTGTATAGTGGTGGATTTCTCTGTGTGGGTCATAATACCCGTAACAGTATACTGCCGCGGTCACGGTATGTTGGCGCCCGTCAGCCGCCAATGTTGTAATGAGGGCCTTAGTGTTTAAAACAAATTCCCCATACCTACGAACTGGTATATCCAGCCATTACCAGACCAGTTTTTATAAATATCTTACAGTTCTACAGACACAATAATTATTGTTCATGACTAGCTATATTATTACTAGGAAACTGTTTTTTCGTGAAATAATTAATCTATCCAGACTTATTTTCTCAGGATATGCTGCCCCCAGAAGCAGCCTCTGAAGAAAATATCATAGTACTGAAAGCCCCAGTATTTAGCAGAGCTAGCACAAGGGACACTTAAAACTATACTCCCAGGAAGATTTTAAATAAATGACGGAATGTTTTCATATGTCTACAGAGGGTACCATCTCCTGCCCGACCTTGAGGCCTGGAATTCCCTAAGTTAGGGTAAAATATCTACAACCATGTATGTGCATGAATTAATCCATGACACGTGTGTTCTGTTTGCAGTGCAGTGTCACATTTGTTTTACCCTTTATGCATGCTAGTAATCCGCTTGCTCCCTTTGATTTGATTGCCAATCAACTTCGTGAAAATGTTTATCTTGTGTTTTGTCTGTCTAATAATCCTTTACAAAACATACGCCAGGTGTCAAGGTATGACTCACTTTGACCGTGTTCTCTTTATACTCACTGATATAGCGTGTGTTGTAGTGATAGTGATCCCATTGGCCCTGAAAAATGCCCCTGACCATTATTGGCAACTGGTAGGGCAAAACCATGCTGGCTTATAATGGATGGTGGGTCCATTATGCCTACACTCTATCCCCCTAGTGTTTTTAGATATACCAGAGGTACCTGTGAATAAAGTTGACAACCTAGATTTACCTCCCTGTATTTTTGAGTGGTCTGATATTGATCCATTCTTATCCAGCAAGCTTTATCTAAGAACTCCCTCTCACTTGAGGCTTAATCTAGCCTGGTGGTATTATCTTAGCAAGGGTGGGGTGAGATCTCCAATGATGAAGCATGCCGCAAACAGTGGGCGAGGCCTCATCATCCAATAAAATTGACATCTCAAAGGGAAAAATTCCAATATCTAACTCGGAATAAACATCAGCATAGCCCAGTGTATCTCTGTACCACTAGCCATTGCACTTTATTATGCGATCTCATTATTTAACTGTGGAGGTTGTGCCCTGCTTACCTCTACCTCTGTCTTTGTGTTTTGAAGAAAAGGTTTATTTTACAAAGCGGAATGGCAGTTTAAAACTGCACTACAGACCTGGGAATGTTTTAACACACTACTTTAGTGGGTATCACAATGAGTGCTGCTGTCCCATTAGTAGTAGCACTTAATGTAGAGGCTGTGGGTACATGTAGTACCATATACTTGGGACTTACAAATGTATTAAATGTACCAATCACATATATGCCAGTTGTACTATGTTTTAAGGAGAGAGTACAAGCACTTTACCACTGGTTAGCAGGGAAGAGTGCACAGAGACCTAATGGCAACAAAAACGGGTTCAGCAACAGAAGGCAAAAACTCTGGAGCCAGTGCAAAAAGGGCCAGATCCAACAAGATATCTCTGCAACATTTTCATAACAGGCTGGTGCCAGCTACTTTGAGTGATCAATTGAAACTGCTCCACTGGCATAGAGACTTATCAAGGGTTAATTAGGAGCCATAGTGGTTATGTTCTTGGTGAGTTTAGTTCTTTAATCATAGATGGCTGTATGTGTATAATTTACAAAGGACCATTTATCTCCAACTTCAGTTGTCTGATAACAAGGGATGCAGGAATGGGAGGCCCTTTCTTTATAGATCTTGAACCCTGGCACCACTATTTTGTTTCTTCCCACTTTTTTACTGCTGGTCCATCATGGAGACTTTCTAGGCGGTGACACTCAGACTGTTTGAAAGACAGGTGTCTCGGCCAATCACAAGCCTGCATGTCATGTTAAGCTGGTCTGTGATATCAATGAGTGCAGAATAGCAAAGCAGACAGGGAGGTCACAGCAGAAGCATGTGGATCTAGCTGTAACCTTCTGTGTCCCCTAAATTATACCCACTGTTTGAGAGCAGGTTTGGCAAGGCAGTTGTACTAAACCTGTAGAGCCACGGAGGTATTTTCCGTCATCCCACCATAACAGGTAAGACACTATTTCCGTTTTTGAGTCAAGAAGTGGAAGAGCTGAAGGAAATGAAAACGATTAACCTTAAGTGACAGTACGGCCAGGGTTTGATTCCTACTGAACATGAGACCTAAGGATTCTAGGGCTGTTGAACACTTAACTTGCTAGACTGCTCTGGTAGCAGAGGCTTTTGCAGTGTATCACCCAGGTTGAATAGCAGTGGGTGATCTATTGCTGAATTTATGGTGGTCAGAAGGGATGGCTCTCGAATGTGTTGAGGCTGTCATTACACTGTAAAACTCTGAGGCCTAACAAGGAGGCACGCACGAATGCTACTACTTAGAGTGCTGACCAACCTCTTTTGGGTGAACCATAGGCACAGACAGCATGAGACATGCACTTATCTTATCATAAAGCTGTCTCTCTAAAGGATGCCCATAATGGAGTACCATCCATGTTCACTTATGGTTACATCAGTAAGAACAAACCTTTTTGCAGCTGCCAACTTTAGGGTGTAACAGTAAGGAAATAGCTGCAGTAGTTCTTAATGGGACAGGGCATGGGCTAGCCATGGTGGTATGATTTCAGCACATGCTGAAGTAGTGCACTCTGGCCCTTTATTTATTCTAACGGTGCACGTTTTTGGAATTTCATTGTAATTTATCTCCTAAGGTAAGAGCATCTTCTGCGCAATCTCCCTGCACTTGTGGCAGAATCTCCACACTAAAGGTGGAATCTCCACACTCATAAACGTTGGGCTCGATTCACAAAGGGACATACGACTCATAAAGCTATAAGTTCATAATAATGGTGTTATTTATTTGGTGTTTTTGATACCACAGTTTTTCTATTTGCAGCACTTTAAATAACAGGGTTTATGATCTTCTAATTTAATTGGGACTCAGTCTCAGTTTATCGAACTTGGAATGATGAAAGTCTGCCTCTGCCCTGCTGGGATTCAAAAAAGTGACCTGTAGACTACAAGCTGATCTCAGGAGTGAGCTCTTATGTCACTCAGATGATACTTTGCAAGTTTCACTTCTGGGTTGTGTTCAGGATCCTCCCTCCTGACTCTCATTGGTTTTGTCTCCCTTCCCAGTGACTCCACACTGACCCAGTTACTGGAGGATGTCCTTGGTGGGAACTGTAAGACAAGGGTTATCTGCTGCCTGCCTCCTGACCCTGATCCCCGGCGTCTAGCCGCCATACTCAAAACCTGCACTGCCCTGGCCCAAGTCAAGAATTTCCCGGTTCTCAACGACTACTATGTGAAGGTAGGTCTCAGTCCTAGCATCCTTGTCTGCACTTCCCAGGATTGGAATGGTCACAGGTACATTTAAGGCTGGGAGTATTTCTCACAGTAGCACTCCAACATTATGGAATGATTCTCAGTATCAAGAGATGGAGACAACAATGTTCGAGTGACATGCATTTGGGGCCTCTGCCATTTCCTCTAAACTGTTTCATCGTAGGAATGCTGAAGTCCCTGTGGTCCTCCCTCCATTCTTCTACCTCAATCCTGTTGTACCAAGCCACACAGCTGGGACCCCACAGAATCCCTACTTCCACCTTCTTTGCAGTTTCAGTCACAGACCACCTTCTCATCCATTCCACGTCTTTGAGCCGTCTCTCTCAGTCCATCCTGTTCCAGACCTATTCACAGAGCACCTACTGATATACTTACAGTGCCGTCCATCTCCTGCAGTACTAGACGTCTATCTGCCTTCCAGCTACATTCACAGGCCCTTTGCTGCTCCAATCAGAGTTCCATTTAGATCTCAGTCCCATTCTCAGAGTTTGTTATGCCCTGGACACCATCACACCCACATCTTGGTTCTGTTACCCAGGACCAACTGCTGGACCCAAGCCAGCATAAGCTTGCTCCAAGTCTTAATCTATTCATTTATAAGTGAGGAGAAAGTGACCTGTGTTAAGTTTGATTTGCTTGAAAATCATGTATCTACAAAATGGCTGAAACATGTCTCAAAATTGTGTTTTTTATAGTCTGGCGGGTGGACATGATACTTCATCGCATGGCGGATGCCCCGTCCGTGGTATTTAGAGTGCCTTTGACTATAATGCACTTGTAATATGGTTGGCTAAACATCCACCACATTTTTGACAGTGGGCCAGGTCTGCTTAAAGCTCATAAGGCCCAAAGTGGCAGAATTAGAGTTTGGTGGGCATCCTGACAACCACCAGGGCGGAGGCAGTCATTACTGGACAGAGATCTCTAAGTCTTCATAGTAGCCATCGCCCCTGCAGCTAACCTGAAGGCATTGCTGTAAGTTTGCGGAACAGCGCCGTATTACATGCAACCTCTCATCAAACATATTTATTTTTCAAAAACAGGAGTTTATTTTGGAAAAACATACTCACAGTTAACGACCCTGACTCTTTTGGAGTTTTCCACCGGGTTGTATGGGTTTATATTTTCTATTTTTCTGTTCAGGACCTGCCTTGTTTCCTGGCAGTATCAAACAGAAAACAAAATACTTCTGATGCACTTACACTGAAGCCTGCAAGACCACTGGGCCATCAGTGTAATGTTTCTACCAGTTGAGCCAGCAAGGGCACTGCAGGTGGAAACATGACGATCCATATGACTCTCCATAGAGCAGGCAGACTGTCAGCTGTGAGCAAAAATAAGTCCTGGCACCAAAACTTTGCTCACCACCTCCAACCACCAGCACAGACGAAGTGATGCAATCCATTGCAGTGTGAGGCTGGTATAGGATTATATTTGATTTCTTTTCATATATTCAACAAAATATATATGGATGCAAACACACATTGTAAGAACAAGATTCCTGTGCAGGACAAAGTGGTGGCACAATGTCACGAATCGTGTCCTGACAGCCCATACCGCGTAAGATACTACCTCTTTTCCGAGTCAGGATAAAACGGGCATACCAATATGTGGAAAAACACATGTGGTAGGAGGTCGTAAATAGTGGACTTGTTGGAAGACATAAGGCTTTAAAGACCTCCTAAAGATGGCTGCTGTATTTCCAGGAGTAACCATAGGGACGTTGTGATAGATAAGGGCCTTGTTTAGATTGGTTCACAAGGCATTAAAGGTCTGAGTCGCAAAACCGCCTGTGTCCGCTATTCTATGGTCCGGTTCTCTTGTGGCTGGTTGGTGTCAGCTGGAGCCGCGACTACATTCCCTGCCTGGTGTCGGCTGGAGCCGCGACTACATTCGCTGCCGGGGGTCAGCTGGAGTCTCGCCTATGTAAGCCTCACCAGGAATGAACGCTCCAGTGTCCGGAGGATTTGCCGCAGTTTTCCGCTTGTGTGAAGTGACTCCAGCGTGCTGTCAAATCTGAGTTTCTGGCCGTCCCGCAGGTGGTTTTCGTCCTGGGGCCAGCCTGTGTATGATCATTTTGGCGGTCCATCGTGTGTTAACAGTGTTCTTTCTACCTCTACTGTAATGCGGGTCGGCCGTAATATTGTATATTTATTTGAGCAGCTACTGCGCATTAAAAGCACCTCTCATTTTTTTGTTGGCTATCACCTTTTCTTTTTTACAGGGGTTCCAGGGGGCAGTTTGCCCCATACAGTTAGCGCGTATGTCTTTGTTGGAACTCTTTACGACTTATCCGCAATAAGATAACCATGTCCGAAGGAGTTTTCCTTGTCTTCATTTTTATGGTACCGCTCCTACGTGGTGGAGTGAGAAGTGTTATTTGCCCTTTTATTTTGGCACTATTTCTTGACCAGCGTTGGCAGCCTTGTCGGACTCTTTGTCTTAATGGACCTTTGGACTCATTAGTCTTTTATGTTGGGCAGTGTACTTCCAGGGTCTAGTTCCCCTCAATGTTTGAGGGAAGTTGCTCTAAGTCTTTGAAGGGAATTTATACTTTTTCTTCTTTTTGAATACTTATGATGCTGGGGGATTTGAGTGAACTACTTGGGAATTACCATAAATGCAGTCTTTTTGCTGACCAGAGCTTAATGTTTATTTCTTGTTGGAAGTGTCAATTAACTCTTTATTCATTTTTTTTTCTATGTATGTTTATTGTTACAATTGTTTCTCTTGCAGATCTCCTTCCCTGCTGTACCCTTCCCCCCATTTAGCTACTCTGCTGATTCTGAGTATTTATGTAAAGACAGAGGGCCTCATTACGACTTCGGCGGTCCTTTTCTAGGACCGCTGAAGCCACTGCAGGCAAAAGATCGCCAGTCCTGGAGGTCTTTTGCCCGCCATATTAGGAGTGTTTTCGTGGGGCCAGCGGGCGAAAACAGCGTTTTCACCCGCTGGCTCAGCAGAACACTCATCACAGCCTTGATGCCAGCTCATAATTGAGCCGTCAGCAATGTTGTGGTGCGTCGGGTGCAACAGCACCCACTGTGCATTTCACTGCCCGTAATTCGGGTAGTGAAATGCGCGATGGTGCTGTGCATGGGGGCCCCTGCACTGCCCATGCCAAGTACATGGGCAGTGCAGGGGCCTCCGACACCCCCATTCCGCCAGCCTTTCCATGGCGGTGTTTACCACCTTGGAAAGGCTGGCAGATGGGGACTCGTAATCCCCTGGTCGTGTTGGCAGTTTGACTGTGGCGGCTCCACCACGATCATAATGGCGCAGTTGGACTGCCCTATCCTCAGCGGTCTCACCGCCATCAGGAGTGTGGCGGTCTTGAGACCGCCAGACTCGTAATGAGGGCCAGAGTTTTTTGAAAGGTGGGATTCTGGGAAGGTGCTGTTCCTTAGGATCCCTGCCCACCATGACACACGATGTTAGGATTGCCTAACCTTTATAACTATAAATAGTTATTTGCAACAAAATGTATTGTTCTGTGCCACTGTATTTCTTTTCCCTGTTGCAGATAGTTTAAATCCAATGCAGGTATGTCCAGAGTGTTCGGTTACCGACAGTGGGCGGACAGGCCAATGTGGAAATCTGGTGACTTTCCAGATGGGCCGGTTCTTTTGAAAAGTTAGTCGGCTGTGGCATTAGGATCAGAAGTGCAACTAGACCCAATCTTTGGGGGGAGGAGGGGCTAGTACTAAACAGTGGTGATAGAGCTTCCATTTTGCAAACTGAGGGCTGAGACACTTTTAGAATACATGTTTGGAAGAACTATAGGCTGGGTTAAATGTGCAAATGTATCTGTAAGGCGTATGTGCATGCCTGTTCTTTGATGCTTTAGCACAGTAAAGGCAGTTCTTTGGTCTTTGCCAATGTATTCCATGGAAAAACCTACCACTGCTGGAGCTCAAGGACTGTCCACCAAATCTGCACGCATCGGATGTCTGCAAGATGGTTGGTACCAAGCGAGTAGCAGGCATCGGATGTCTGCAAGATGGTTGGTACCAAGCGAGTATTGTGCATGTCTGATTAACAGAAAAGAAAGCACTGAAGGCTTACTCGAAAAGTGTCTTTTCTGATTAAAAGTAGCATGAACTGCATAACATGCTTCCAGGGAACAAGAAGATGCATTGGAGGACATTTTCCAGTGTGCCCAAGATGGTACTTCCACAGAAATTAAGAAGTAGACATAAGAGTTGAAGAATAAACCGGGATTAAGAAAATTGTGGGGAGCTTTTATCTGTCTGCCACAAAATGAGGGCAGCTTACCAACAGCCCAAAAGGAAGGGTTATCCACTGAGAATAATAAGCTGGACACCTGTTCACAATGTAAATGCATGCATGTGTTGGTATTTCTATAGCATGGACCTACCCGAGAGCAACTGTGTGTTGCACAAAATGGGAGGTGATGTAAAATGATGCACAATTGTATTCAACAAGTAGTAGCTGAGATGTTTTTATACAGATACTTACACTAATATCCCACACATTTAAATTTTAGGCACATTGTGATTAAGTGATTTCACATAACTGTTCATCTTCAATCTGTGCCAAGCTGGATTCAAACCAAGGTCTTCAAATTGACAGCTTAGCCACTAGACCACATCGCCTTCCTAAGTTGATGTAAAAGATCTAAAAAAAAAAACTAAAAAAAAACATTTGATTTCACAACTCCCGTGAACACCCATGGTCTGTTGATGTTTTAATTTACCCATAAGGCCATATTCCACATGCGGTCTAGTGAGTAGACCAAATGCAAATAAGTTTTGTATTGATTTATTATACGTGGGTATCATCTAAATCATTTGTCTTCAGAGGTTTATCTGTTTGCATATACACAATGGTTTTAGGTTAAGTACATACAGAAGAGACATAACAGGTACCTGTGTAATCTGGTGGCCAAAATATTTCTTTGGAGATTGGTAGCCACCCTCTGTAGCCAGCACTGCCCAGTGACACAGTGAAAGGAAGACTTTTGATGAAGGGAGCAAAATTAATGGATTAAATGTGCTATAAAGTTGGTTTTGAATGCAAAATGAACAGATGATTGACAGAATCCAGAACAAATCGAACATTCACCCCCAGTAACATATCTGGGTATAATCCATCAGTGTTTTTGCTTGTCATGCCATTCCAGTTTGAACCCTGCTCTCCATTGGCGCAATCCAACCTGCACTGCCAGGTCCAGCTCCTTCCTGGAGCAGAAATAAGCATCCTGTAACCGGTTTTGGGGTATCACCCCTCATTAGCCAGGTTAGTTTGAATCTGGTGGCATAGCGAGCACAGGACCCACGTCTGGGAATACCCTTCCCACTTAGGGCGACAAATGTAAAAAGAAAGATGATGGACAGAATGCGGAACAAATCAAACATTCACTCCTCCCCCCCCCCCCCAGTCACAGATCTGGGTATAATCCATCAGTTTTTGGATCCAGCCATATGCAAACGAGTCTTGACCCTGCTCCCTGTGGGAACAGTCCAGCCCGAACTGCCAGGCCAGGTCCTCCCTGATCCAAATGAGGACACCGTAGCAGTAAGATAAGCTGAATGTGTCTGTAGAAAAGAAAGTGTTTGTTCTGAAGCTCTCTTCTCCAGTCGTACTTCGCCCAGGTTTTCTCTGGGCAGACACCCACAGAGCTGCGGTACGGGCTAGAGAGCATGATTGGCGGGGATTGGTCTGAAGCTCTTTCAGCCCAATGGCTATTGCGCCCCTAATTCACATTCGCACCTCAGGTTAACTTGATGTGTCTTTTAAGGTGTTCAGCATCCGACCCATCCAGGGACATTTTAAGGATTTTGGGGTTCCTTCGCCAAATGTATTTTTGGGGGCCTCTGTTCAGAACAGCGTTGAATTTATGATTAAGCTTCAGCTCTATCATGTCCTCTTTGGCCAGATCACTGACAGTGCACTGGTCCAAATTCTAAATCCGTTTACAGCCAAAATGTAGGTTGTCGCCTGTGTAATTAATATTGTAACGTTGCAGCAGCTCACTCGTATTACTGTAAATAATCTTTGTGACACCCTCCCATTTCCCATATGTGAAGTCGTGTTTTGATCGAAAATAATCTTTTTTATGGATGTTGCATGAAAATGAATATAACATTTATCTTCAAAATGACTGTAATAGACTCACACACCATCCACATTCGAAGTAAATTAAAAGAAAACAATATTTAAAACAATGTGTTTAGAAAGTATTCAGGGTCGACAGGGAACACTCTGCAGAACAGCGGTGTCTCTATCAAGGGGTCCCCTGAAAGGCTGGGGACCTGGGTCAGAGCCCACTTTGCCCATGCCTTAGAACGTCTCTGGACCCATCTCAAAACCGACAAATGGTCAGTTTTCTGTGAGAGCACTGGTACATAGCTACCAAGTCAAAACATTTGAGGAGTGATAAAATTAAGACAGGCTTCGCTTTTGTAACAACATGGCAGTGCATTCTGGGACTTGTAGTTCGACTGTTAACATTGTAATTATTGTCTCAGAATCCTAGCGTGCGATTAGCAAAAGGACTGACAGAAAGTGTCACGCATAACATAAGAAATCTTCTTGGCCTTCATGTGGTGTAATTGTTGGTAAAGGGAAGCTTTTGGCACGCACCCCTCTGTAAACACGATGACGACAGACGGGCGCACATAAACACGAGGAAGTACGCGTCCTAGCAACCTGGCCTTTCTGTAAACAGAGCGAGAGCAGGTAGAAGTCTGGCCTCCTCCCGACTCACCCTGGCTACCACCTGTGCTTCTCCCGCAGTGCCTGCTGACCCAGTGCCGTGCCAGGATCCTAGCCCTGCAGCAGCGACCGCCCTACGAGCGCATGGACACCCGGGGGGATGGCGATGGCCTGAGCGCCCTCAAGGAGCAGGTTGGACGGCTCACAAACGAGAACGTAAGTCAGTCAAGTGCTTCCAGTCCAGGTTTTCGGTTTGTCCTCATGACGCCCTAGATCCATGTGAGAGGTGTATGGTGCAGGTGTTATAGGCCACTAGTATCGTTCGGAAGCGCTGACAACCCCTATTAGCCCTGAACTCGCGAGAGTAAAACAATATGATATTACATGTGTGCCAGCCAGTGTGGTGTGTGCTGGAAAGAGCACAGCAGCGCTACTAGTGTTATCGGTAATTTGATTAGCGCTAATGCCGCACCGAGGCCACTTCAAAGCGCTGGCTGGCACTTTCTGCAGTCCGTATACCAGCGAAGCAGTTAGTCAATGTTAACTGTTTAGCCGCGATGGTGTGTGGAGCTCGGTGTCAGAACTATCACTTGAGCCGAGGGTAATTTTTCTAATCAGTTTTCTCTCCTAGATCACTTCAAAGTTCTGCCACTGTTAAAAGCGAGGATAGAGGAATACATTAGTTGGGTTGCTCTGCGTAGGGACATTGATGGTGTGTGCAGAAGAGTGTACAGCAATGATGATGAATACAGCTGGGTGTCAAGTAATATTAGTGATGGTACATGGCTTATTTTACATTCACAGGACCAAGACTTAATATTCTGGAGCTTTCACATCATTCTTGACACAACAGAACATCATGGACCGCAAAAAATTCCTTCCAATAAGGCTCCCTCCATCTTTCTTTCCCTTAGAAACGAAGGGGCACATTTACAAGCCCCTAAGCGCTGCCTTAGCGTCATTTTTTTCACTCTTAGGTGGCGCTAAGCAGTCCCCCACCCTGTGCCATATTTACAAAGTGGTGCAATGCAAGCATTGCGCTACTTTGTAACACCTTGCGCCACATTATACCTGCGCCAGGTATAATGTATTTAAGGGGGCGTTCCCCCGAAGGGAGGCCCCAAAAAATGGTGCAGTGAAATTAACAAGGTTTCACTGCGCCATTCTAGTGTAATTTTTTAACACCAGCTCAGGCCAGGCGTTAAAGTGACACTAGTGCATTAGCCTATGGGCCTCCCTGTGCTTTGCTGGACTAGTGCCAAACATATCGCACTAGTCCAGCAAAGCGCCACAATAGCTAAAAAAAAGTCTGACGCTATTGTCCTAATGTGCGCCATGGTGCTCTGTATTGTACATACAGTGCTACAATGGGGTTTCTTAGGGGGGCAGGGTGATGAAAGGAAACGGGCGTATCGGAGCCGATGGAATAGTTCCTTATAAATATGCCCCTAAATATTTGGTTGTACCTAATTGGCCAAACTTCATGAGGCCTATTTGCAACTAGTCTTGTTTTGAGTCAACATCATCAAGGAAGCTGGTAGTTGTAGGCTAATATTTATAGTGGGAAAAGTGGAACTACATGTCCCAGCCTGCTACGTTCTCTTTCCAGGAAAAAAAAAAAACAGGAATGGGTGAAAGTCAGAATATGTAAATGAATACTAGAGTATCAGAGATTATGCCTGGCACTAAGCTTCCTTCTCTAGTTACCTCTTCGGGGCAAGTTTTTTTCATAAATTAATAGAAATAGCCTGGGAGGCATCTCAATACAGAAGGAAATTATTCAGTCAAAAATTGTGCAAGAAAATCTTCACAAGATCACAATCCAAATTTTGATTCACTGGTTATTATCGACGATTTATCTTTTTTTCCTTCAATTTTATAGCTCAGTTAAAATTTGTTTCACAATGTTGTTGATGTATGTTTAGCAAAATCCACTGCTTTCAAAAGTTTTCAAATTGTGATATACTCCTACCATCTCACTTCAAGATGGCCGTACACCACCACCACCACAACAGAATGGAGAAGGAGCTATCCACCTGTCAATCCTTTCTGTGTCTGGACAAGGTGACAGAACTGGAGAAAGCACTATCAATCTGTCAATCCTCATCCAGCCTGTACACAGAAAGGATTGACCGTTGGATGTTTGATGCATCATTCAACAATCTATATAATGCTTGTGTTTCAATATGGAAGGATTGTTATACATGTCAAAAGTATCCTCATTTATCACACATTCAGTTATTTATTTCATCGTGCGTTGTAAACAGAAAGCAGTCCTTTTTTGCATATTTTACTGCAGTGGGCTTTTTGTATATTTTTGTCAGTACTCGATCCACCTTTACAACCACTTCCACCATTCCTACCAAAATTAGGTCCAGTTACCTGTGGGAGCAAATCAAGACATTTCAGAATTTACGTCAAACAGTGTTCCCACAATTCAGTGGATCGGAGTCTGTGTTGCATCTCAGTTTCTTGAGGCATTGTCCCTGCATTAAGGCACCCCACGGAGAATCAAGATTAGGAGAAATGAAATTCATTAAGTTGTTCCAGTTTAAAATTTACATCCTGCCTAAGATGCACAAAAATAAACTCCCCCCACCAGGAAGGCCTATTGTTTCAGGGATCGGTTCCTTCTTAGAACCTTTATCCCAATTTTGGGGCTTTTTTTCTCCGTCCATTGGTAAAAGAGATGCCCACTTACAGGGCACAAAAGATGTCTTGAATCTCATCATGGATTTGCCTTTTGATGTTTCAAGTGAGTTATTGATAAGTCTGGATGTGGAGTCTTATATACAAACATTCCGCAGGAGGCCACCCTGGAGGTGGTAGAGAAAATCCTGAGGGAAACGGAATAGGTGTCCTCTACACATTAAGAGTATATATTGGATTTGGCGTAGCTGGCATTGGGAAGAAACTTTTTGGAATTTGAAAGTGATTTGTTTCTCCAGGTGCACAGGACCTCAACGGGGTGCACCTTTGCTCCTAGCCTAGCCTTCCTCTATGTACATGATTTCGAATCATCTAATGTTCTGAATGAGTCAACACCCGTTCAGAGAAAAAATTTGCCTGTGGAAATGTTACATCAATGATGTCTTATTGATAAGGAGAGGTTCTTGTGAAGGAGCACAGACTTTTGTGGAATGGCTGAATGCACTAGATCCCTTTTTACGGTTCACGGCCACCATAGGTGGTAATGAAGTAACCTTTTTAGATCTAGTTATAATGGAGAAGGATGGTACTTTAGAAACAGAAGTCTTTTACAAACCAACAGACCGCAATAGTATCTTGTGGTTTGACAGCTCCCACCCACAGGCCCTAAGAGAAAACCTACCAGCAGGGCAGTCCCTTGGCTTATGCGGGAACTGTTCAGAACTGTTCAGACGTAGGTAAGTACAAGTCACATGCAAAAAAACTCTCAGGGAAACTTCTTGAGAAAAAATATCCCTGCAGATTGATTAGGAAAGCTAACACGAGAGCTTTGAATAATAACAGGGAACAGCTGTTGATGACCTTTGAAAAAGAGAAAAAGGAGAAGTTGATCTATGTAACTACCTGTAGTCCATTAGCTAACAAACTAAAAAAGATTATCAACAGACACTGAAGAATTCTACAGTCAGGGTGCCTTGCTTTGGAAAGACCAATGTTCTCCTTTAGAAGGACAAGAAATATCAAGGATATCCTGGTACACACCCGCCCAAGAAGTAATAAACCAATGGGGCATTTACTTACACTCTCTGGTGATTAATTTTACACCCTAGTCACATTTTGAGGCACCAATACAACTCAAATACAGATGACTCATTTGACAGTCTCCCTGTTGATATGTAATATGTACTTGCAGTGTTCACTTTGCAGGCCTTTTTTTCCTGTTTTTGTTTTCCTCGCCCCTTCGATTTCACGCTGCACATTAGCAGTTGCATTAATGTTGACATTGTCTCCTCGATCTCTCTTCCCACTTAAGCGCGGCTTGAGAGCACACTGAATTTATTTTAATTTTGATGGCATTTGCCTTTGGCTCCCCTCTGGATGTTCACGGGAGTCCTCTTTCTATTGTTATGGACGGGCGGGGTCGACTTCCATACGACGTGCTCCTACACTTTGCCTACTGTTCCAATTGGATCCTGCCGAGTGACCTGACCTTTTTTCCCTGACAACCGCATCTATCCCAACAATTCTGGAATTGCGGGCGTCGGGTAGGCCTCCGGCTTCGGACCACGTTCAGTGAGTAGTACACATTATAATTGTCAGACTTTAGGGACGCTCGCCCTGTGTTCAGACTAGGATGCTACTTTAGCCCTCCTCACTATTCCATATTTTTTAGGATACTTTCATGGCAGTATGTCTGTAATCAATCTGACCAGTAAAGACTAAAGGGATGCCTGTTACCGCTTCAGTCGAGTGGAGCTATATTTCTCTTAGTATATGCATTGACTGATACGGTTTGACATGCTACATCAGGACATCATTAGCCACGCATTCAACCGCTGCCACTGACATTTTGTTCTGTTAATTCTTTTATATACCTGACATCATCACTGGGTTGCTTAGGGCCATATGTACAAACACGTTTTCCCATAGACACAGAATGGGCATAACTGCTTGCTACATCTGGCCCTTACTGCGTTATTAACATTACAAATTATTTTTTCAAGGCAGTAGAGTTCTTAGGAGAAACCATACGTTCCCCCAAATGGCCATACGCTTTCCCCAATATATGCCATTTATTATGAAGTACTTTTATGACTTAATGTTGATTATATACTTACCTGTCTTTTGCTTGTTGTCTTTTGTGGAATGTAATTACCCATGCTTATGCGATTCACATAGAATGACTTCAGCCACTGGCTCGCACTTTCCCAAGGAACCCGGTCCGTAGTATGGGAGGATAAGCAGCTCTATCTTGTGATTCTTGTCACATTTAGCATGGCAGCATGTCATAATGGAGTGCCACAACACTATTATGTGTGCAGTGCATTTTCATAGTTGTCCTGTATTATAAACACGTTCTTTGTTTTGTATTTTTCCTTTCCACAGGTCCTTACCAATTTAGGTTACGAGTTGTGTAGCGTACTATGTAAGTTACTTTTGCCCTACAGACTCCTAAATTTAATTATGGCATGTAGTGTAGCTTAGGAGATGTTTGTTTTTGGTCCTGATGAAACGCCACTTGATCCGTAGGGACTTCTTAGGTGTGAAACATGTTGACCTTATATAGCAGCTGAAGGGAAACTGTCCCTGCTGCCCCCTTGTGTTGGTAGAGTGGTGTAACATTACTTCCATCCCACTCCCCTGTGTTTTTAACTTTGACCAAGATCCTCAATGCTTAATAGAACACACTGGTTTGGGGTTCTCGAGCCAATTTTTACTTCCTCTTTCTCCTGCACTTTTCTGACTGTAGATTTAAATTTATCTCTACTACAAAATCTTGACACGCACTTCAAATTAAGATCTCCGGCAAAGAGCCCCCTAGTGGGGCCCGTCAGACATTGCAGTGCCAGTCTGATGAGGAGCTAGCCCTATGATGAAGCATTAAATCCACTGGATGTGTGAGGGCTCTTTCTTCTAATTTTAGAAGTACTTTTAGGACCCGTGTTCTTACCCTTTATTTTTTCTGGGGAACAATGTACTCTATTGATTTATATTACATTTTGGGAGGCTGTACACTGGACCATTCAAATCTCCCTGTCCCTCTTATGGTTTGATACACCCCATACATCCTCCAGTGGTGTTTTTACAGGCTTCTGAAATTGGAAAGCGGGTAATGCATGAATCCGAACCCCGTGTGTCACTATTTGGAGTGGAAATGTGCATTCTCACGTGTGGACACTGGGCTTATAAATGGATTGTTTTTATGAAACTAAGGGCAGAACTGGTGTGATTTCTTGTGCTGTATATACTTACAGGTGCCCTGTGAAGCTGTGACCTTATTGAAGGTAGGACTCTTTGCTGATGACTCTTTGCACAATGTTTTGTAGGAGCTTCTACTTCCATAAATGGAAATGACCTTAGTGAGGCCATATGAGCCCAGGAATTGACCTTAAGAGCTGTTCATGTATGAAGGAATTGGGAAGGTGACTTCTCTGGAGCAGTCATATTTTTGTGTTATAGATTGAGAATAGAGGTGTTATGACTGCTCGTTTATGCTCCCTTCCTCTCCAACTGTAGTGCTTTCAGTAAAATTAATTTGGGCCAGCCCAGTAATTGACTTCTAAATCAATGAACAGTTAAAGAGTTTTATTACAAAATTACAATTTTTAAATTAAAGCAGTACAGAGTTACTGCCATGAAGGCCCTCAAATGCAGAGATATATAGAGTATGCAAAAATCGGAAATTATTCTAAGTCCAAATGAGCAGCAAAGTCAGTTGAAAAACGGAAAGCATCCCTAACATCTTATAAATCTACCTGAAAACCTTGTCTCGCCCCTAAAATCAAGATATTAATCTTGCATAGTAAATCATTTCTGAAAAATCGTTGTGGTGTGGGCAAATGAATCACTTCCATCAGCAAATCAGAGCAGATAAAAAAAATCACAACTTATTGCCTTGACACCTGAGCACGAATCCTCTACATGAATAAATATTCAGAACCCTCTACGCTAATGTCATCTGGAGATACTAGAACAGAACAAAAGTAGATTGACAGTAACATCTTATGTGAATGAATAGGTCTTAGTGAACCAGCTGAAACAATGAGTTACAAGTTACAGCTGAACTCTAGAAGTTCATCGTGAACAAAGTCATAATACAAGTGAAAAATAACTAAATACATTGCAGCTTGACTTTGCTCTATGGATCATGTGGGGAGAGGATATATGCAGGGATGGGGGGTGCACTGAATGAGTTACAAAGGTGAGTTTCATCTTGGACAAGATGGCGATTTACACAGAAATGTGGCATAGTTAAAATGCACTCTTCTATATGTCATAGGAAGTTTGTTTCAAAACCAGCCATGTTATATCAGTCTGTATATTTAAATGAGTGTGTTAAAGTGCATATTTCACACGATTAATGATACACCAATAGAAACATAAACGTCAGCACCGCCTTGATAACCACCACCATTACCTCAACTACCACCACCATCTTCATTACCACCATTACCACCCACATTACTACTATCACCACTACTCAACTGCCTTGACTACAAGCTCCGCTACTACCATTAATACCACCACAGTTACCACCCACGCAGCATTTGCTCATGCTTATGTTTTGGTGTTGCACCAGATCTGTTGGATTTGCCAGTGCATGTTTGTACAGCATTCATATTTTCGGATGTTGGCTCGCACTCACCAAGTGTTGGTGGCCCATCAAGTATTGGCAAAGCTATTAGGTTTGAAGTTTGTATGGCGTGTGCACAACCGATTGACATGGCATGCAGGCTTCAAACTTCTTGACAATGCCAATGCTTGTTCTACAAGGTAAGCACCTCTCCCTCCCACTCCTGCCCTGTCATGAAGGAGACCTTTTTCAAACTCAACAAGGACCTTAAAACACTTAAAACACTTCTTTTCCTACAGTCTTTGGGCAGAATTGAAGCTAACACACCCAAATATCAGTGCTCTCTTTGAAGCATGCAGTTTCCAAAAAGGCTGGTAGAACAATCCCAACATTATAGTTCACTTAACAGAATAGATTCTCTTAGTTGTTGAGTGGTGAAGTAGTTGGGTTATATTTAGTAGATTGAGGTTGACAGTATCGACCTGCAAAAATCTGCATCTACTACCTTGCAGGTTAAGTATACATATACTATTCTTAACTTCACATCTACTCGCCTAGACTTTGCATGAGATGTTATAGGTAAAAGTAATAGTTGTAATATTTGTGTCCTGGACATATTGCATGCACCATGCAGGGTTCTCCAACTTTTTCTGTAGTAAGAGCTACTTCTGTTCAATGAAAACCATACTATTATTAGTGTTGCAATAGTGACCACATCAGGCAAGATTACATTAGTGATCGCCATGTATAGGGCAGGGTTGCTAGGGGTGATTTTAAAAAGCGCTTTGTCGATTTGGGGTGCTTTGACATGGGTTATACGTAACAGCCAGAGCTGCAATATCCTCGAAATTATTAGTACTATTTATAAGTCTCTTCCAGCACCACATGCTTTATCACTCAAATGTAAGCTTTAAATAGATTTTGGTAATTCAAACATTTTTCTCCAAACATCAGTTTCTGAATTGTGAAAGTAAACACATTTCCATCAATTTTGTTAAGCACAAATACCTGAGTTAGTAGGCTGGGCTGCATGCAGGAGATTATTTACAAGCAGCTGGAGAACCACCTGTAGCTCATGATCTAGCTGTTGGAGAAGCCTGCACTATAGTGACACAATTCCAGGAGTTGCTCATGCAAGTGATTTTTCGAACTATCTGGTTTACTGTATAGGAAGAGGGGGTTCAGTAATGGTTGACCTCCATAATCTAAGGAAGGACTAAGCACGAGCGAGGATTTTCAACCTTTAGCCATCACTTTCACCTTCTCCATGGGGCACACCACGATTCTATTTAATGCGCCATAGCGCAATGTAAAACAAAAATATCTACTCAGGTTTTTATGTCTTCCAGAGAATTCAATAAATAGTGTGCAAGCACTAGGAGACAATTCAGTTTGAAGAGCCCAGGCATTAACGAAGCTGGGATTTAAGGGAAGGCCCTTTCTCCTTGTTCCCACAAGGGGTCTGGTTTTACAATACCACACCTGCATGATCCTGTGTTTGCTCTGACATTCAGTCATCCACCCTTACCCACAGTCAAAATCACCTTCAGAACATTAATGCTTAGGTGGTGCCTGAACCAGAGGTAGTCATGAACAGCTGAGTGGCCAGGTGTGGAATTCTGTCTGTTTAAGGCTTTATGGCACAATAGAGTCTGAATGATACGTGTTCCCCTTCAAAGGTGCAGCTTCAGGATCGGAACGAGAGACTGTACGTCAAACTTGGGGAGCTGCAGGAGAAAATGGGGCAGCTCGCTGGCTCCAAGACTGACCTGTCTTCAAAGCTCATCTTTAGTGAAGAGGAGAAGCTCAAGGTGAGTTCTGAGAGAGAGCAATATGTGCAAGGAGGGATATTTCAAAGATAGGCCCTGCACCAGCAATGTTTACTATTCAGAGAATGGAAAGTTCCGGAGAGCAACTGGATACTCCTACATGAGAACCTGCTATCTGAGAGGCTAAGAGTGAGGAAAGTGATGTGATCTTGATGAGGCTGTTGTATTTCCTTGGGCATTTATCCTTGTAACCTGTAAGGAATGTCTTCAGTGGGCTGCTTCTCCAATGCTCCTAGGTGGATCATATAGGGCATTTATCCTCGCAACCTGTAATCAGTGTATGCCGTGGTCTGCTCCTGGATGGACCACACAGGGCATTTATCCTGGCAACCTGTAGCTAGTGCACATTGTGAGCTGCTCCTCTGATGCTCCTAGATGGACCATATGTGTAATTTATCTTGCCAACCTGTAACCAGTGTATGCCTTGGGCTGATCCTAAATGCACCATAAAGGGATTTTTTTTCTTGGCAACCTGTAACTAGTGTATGCTATTGGCTGCTCCTAGATGGACCATATAGGGTATTTATCCTGGCAACCTGTAACTAGTGCACGTTGTGGGGTGCTCCTGTGATTCTCCTAGATAGAGAATAAAGGGCATTTATCCTGCCAACCTGTAACCAGTGAATGCTGTGGGCTGCTCCTCTGATGATCCTAGGTGCACCATACAGGGCATTTAGCCTGCCAACCTGCAACTAGTGTATGCTGTGGGCTTCTCCTCTGATGCTCGTAGATGGGCCATATATGGTATTTATCCTGGTTGCCAGTGTACGCTGTGGGCTCCTTCTCTGTCTTTATTCTAGTATTACTTTTATGATCCATCCAGCTGAATTTTAAGTGTTCCTTCATTTTGTCCATGTATGCTAGTCTGCAGTGACATTTTATAACTAGATAGAGTAATAAGTGCTACGTGTGGTGCGTAGTTTTAATGCAGTTTAAGCCCCTGTTATCAGACTAGGGTGCTTCCCGAAATTGATGCAACACAGCAGACAGTCATGATCACTTTCCTCCTCCGAGCTTGTTCTCACATAAGCTGCGCCACTTGCAGCTGAGGGCGTAACATAGGCTCCTGAAGCATCTGCACCACAGGTGGAACCTCAACATTTAAGGGGCCCTATTCAGTCCAGGTTCAATGAATACATGTGAAATAGGA
Organism: Pleurodeles waltl; assembly: GCF_031143425.1. Classification (NCBI taxonomy): domain Eukaryota; kingdom Metazoa; phylum Chordata; class Amphibia; order Caudata; family Salamandridae; genus Pleurodeles; species Pleurodeles waltl. The sequence continues at coordinate 341,281,429 of NC_090449.1, read as the reverse complement.
GAGGCCCCGAGGCCCCTAACCACATATAGCAGGACCTCCTTCATTTTCCATTACATCACTGCTTGCAATCTCGACTTTGGTTCCCCTTATGGCTCCTCAGCCAGGACACCTTTTCCATAAAAGACCACCAGCGTCCCAGTACTATCCGATGCTGACATTGTCAGAGCCAGCACTCCACAACCATACCTTACTGGAACTACAGCAGATAAATCTCGCACACCTTGCTTTTCTGAATGGGAGTTCAGGGGACTGTTTCAGTGATCCGGTTCTTTTTGTTTTCTTCTAGATTTCCAGGGACCTTATTGAACTCCAGATTGAAACGAACAAGATGAGAGAGCAGTATGAGGCGGAGACCTTTGAATTGAAGAACACGGTCTGTGGTTTTTATCATTCTGTGCTTAAACGTATTCCTAACAGTCCATGTAAACTTTCAACAATTCCCGTTCGTATTCATCATTTTGACCTCCCAAACCATTTCTCACCACATCGTCTCTCTGTGGAGATTGCATTAGTAGCAGAATGTGGAAGTGGAGGATGGCTTGTTGTTAAAGGGCCCAAGTACCAGAAAGCATTGCATGTTGCAAGTCACAATTGAGGTGCATTGACAGTCATGTGTATGCATCCAGTAGAGTCACTGACAGTGAGGAGGGTACAAGCTGGAACTGAGCTGTGAAGGAAGAGCTTTCTCTGTATGTTTTCTAGATCTGGAATACATTGGGGGTTGAAGACTAGACTGGAGCTTGAGGTGCATGTGTTGTGTGGGTAGAAATGTGGATTGTGGACCTGAGGCACATTTACACAATTTTGTAGGGTCTTATAAGTACTTCGTCAGTGTTCTTGAGCCAAATACACTATCAGAACTGTTTGTGGTCTGAAATGTGTGTTAGCAGAGCTGAGTGTGAAACATAAGGTGATTAATCAAGGTGAATTAGGAAAGTTGTGTGTGACATATGAGGTGATTACCAGATACTTTGGTGATATGTTAATAACTAGTGTGCAAGCACTAGGAGACAGTTCATTTGGAGGTGAGCTATATGACATATAGGTGCCTTTGCAATTGCCATTATCAGATGTGCCTGTGAAGTAGCAAGTTCCTTAACAAAATTATGTTAAATTTCCGATGCACTAAACAAGTTTGATGAAAGTGCTGTGCGTAAAGAAAGTGGATATGACTATTGTATTTGTTTAAATTATCAGAGGTGTGTTAAGAATGTGAGAGCTCTGATAGCATTTGAGGTAGAAAGGCAGAGCCCTGTATGAGATATTCACTTCACCAAGCTTTTGAGGCTTGGAAGCAACTCCCTTTCAGCCAGATACTACAGCTAGTTCCAAGTTTCAAATTGGTCTCATCTGTGTAAACAGTAGCATCTTTAATGGCAACTCGCATAACTAAAAAGATACTCAGTCTCTTCCCGCACCCATACAAACTACTTGTCCATAATGTTTGGATTGTTGAAATCCCTGGAGGACAACATATTTTTGAAAGTTCTCAGTGAATATGGTCTTCTGTCATCTGCGTTTGCTTGTCAGGGTGGCCTACGCCATCTTGAGTGATGTCTGCTCAGAGAGAGGAAACTCCTGATTATGAAAGACTTGGGATGGACTGCACTAGGTGAAAATATCCCATACAAACTGTGAAATTGTGAACTGTTGAAAATATGGATGTAAAAAGAGGTTTCTACCTTGAATTGGCATCTTGAAAGTACTATATCTCTACCCTCCTATCAGCATTACAAATACAGACTCTGCCGTACACAGATCCAGGATGTATAGGATACACTTAAAAAGTAAATAAACAGATACAGACCCATCTTGGCTCTAAACACAACATCATGCTCCAGGACGAAAATGGGTAAGGGACCAATGTATGATAATTAGCTGTCTCTGTATCCTTTATAATAAAATATGAATAATTGTTGGTGTACTTGAGGCCTCTTACTGACATAGAGAGGTCCTTATGGGACTGCATCACTATAATTTTCTACGTTGGACTTTGTGCCTTAGCCTGTAGGCATGCAGGGGTTTGGGGCGGCACGTCACAGAAGTAACTGATTTCTGGAGTTCTCCAGTACTGCGAGGGCAGTGAACGTTTTGGATATGGATTTGATTCTTGGATGCCTCCATCTCCAGGGTTGCTCTCTGGGATGATAACTTCTGGCTTCATGGATGTCCCATAGACAGCAAGGTCTCAGGTGGACTCTGAACATGGATAGAAACAGTTGGATTGACTGTCTGGGTCTTGTTGATTTGTTAAATCAGGCACCATGGTGAATTCATATGGGACTTACCAGAGACAGCTGATAAGATTCTAGAAAGTAGGAAGCTTCTACAGCCAATGAGAAAGCCCACCCGTGGTGCACAATCCCTTATCAAACACATTCTGCACATGCCCTTGGAAATTAGCTGGTTTGCTGCCATTCATCCTTGAAGGATTAAATGAATGTAACTTCCTGATAGGAGGGTCTTTTCTTTCTTCTACTACTGACCAGCGGGAGTGGGGGACATAAGAAGTGATGTCCTGGAAAGTGTGAGGGTTAGAAGAGACCAGATTTGACTAGCATATCCCCAATGCTTGCAGTATTTCCGTGGGTGGACCTCAACAGGAAGGTCCTTCGGTGGCAGTGCTTCTCAAAGTGTTACACCCATTGTCGACTGAACCTATAGCCCGCCGAGCGCTCCACCTGCTAGTGCGCACTGTACCAGGGGCCAGCTGCTGTCGCAACAGAAAGAAGCGCCTTCACTATTGCCGGGCTGCAAGGGACGCTCAGAGCAGTCTGCTTTTGAATTTGCTCAGATCCATCCACCTGCTGAGCGGTGTGCAACTCCTGATCCAGACATCATGCTAAGGCGTTAGGCCAAGTGTCTCTGCGTTTAACAGGTTAGTTCCCTAATCCGAGACTACAGGTCATCTACAAGGTAAAGTGGATCCAGGGACCTGTTTTCTTACCTGACCGGATATATTACACATCCGTTTGTTTCACAATCAGCGTTTTAATTTCACACTCACCTTTTCCTTTAGCCCACATAAACTTAGGCCTCCCAGCTGCATCACAACAGGGTCCTCACACTAGGGAGCGCATCTAAATCACCAAAGGGCCCCAAAAGATCTACACCACTGAACCCTTCCTTGACTCTGGAGACTAGGACTGCTCTCAGGGGAGGTAATCTACATAGCATCTAAATTACTGAATAATTTATTTACAAAGTTGTATTGTATCACTATGTATATTTCTCACTGAATTTTTATTCACACTGAACAATAAGGACTGATTCTCCGATTGCACATAGTACCGTCCTTATAGGTCATCTGTTGCTGGGTTTCATTGTAGCTTCTACAAATCTACACACCATTTCTCTTTATGTTAGTGAGGTATATTGGCTCAACACATCTCTCACCAGGGTGCGGAAACCTCAGCAAAGTACCCTGGTGGCACTATACGTTTTTGTGGTATTTCCAAAACGCACTGAGTGCACCGATCGCTCCCTGTGCCCTATGCGGTTCACGCGGGAAAGGCTGGGAGGAGGCTGCTGTTTGTCAAGCACCTAGAGAAGTCTCTGCTGTACAACTGTTATTTCATAATATTAAATAAGCCAGACGTGCTGCAATAAACCACACAACTGTACGGAACATGAATGCCACCTTTTCAGCAAGAAAACAGCTGTAGCCAGTGCTTTAAATGGAAATATAGCAGTACAGGTACCCACGCTTTAGAGTTTCTGTTTTCTCCTGACAAGTGCTGGTACTCAGTGCTTAATTTGTGCTTCTTGTTTCCAGTGCGGAGCACCAACACTTATTTGTTAGGGCTGGCGCCTCATTTTCTACCTCAAGCATTTATTGTGAGCAAAAGACATATATGGGGATGACGGAGGAAGAGAAAACCGAAAACGCGTCACAAAGGAAGAAAGCAGAAAGCTGCACGAATGAGCTGGAGGGGCAGGGAGGGGCTGTAAATGGATTGAAGTGGCTGTAAATAGATTGAGGAGACCCGAGATGGCCTCAGGATTACTGCCTCGGTATTCTGTGCTCGCACATTTAATTGCAGCAACCGCGTGTTTGAGGAGGGCTTTGGGCACCGGCACGTTTTTATTTACAAATTAAGCACTGCTGGTACTCTCCCATTAAATGTATTGCAGCAGTGCTGCGAAGTGCAGATACTCTCTCCTTCAAATTGAAGAGGTGCAGTTATTCACTATGGAACAGTACCTGCTCATCTAAAGCACTGACTGTAGCCAAGAAACAAGTTGAGAATAAAACGACTCACTCGAGGGCCTGTTGGAGCCTGTGGTCGCACTTTCATGTGGCTTCTGCCTGCCACTCTCTCTACCCAGAATGTGGTGTTACGGCCAGAGCTGCCGACTTTGGATCCAGGAGCCAGGTGTGTGTCTCGGCGTCAGTTTAACATCCTGTGCGTCTGGATAAATCACTTAATCCCCCCCCCCTCGCCTCCCCCCTCCCCCCCCCCCCCGCGCCTGAAAACGATGATTGTGACTCTGTGTAATGTAACAGGTGCTGAATGAAGTAAAGCGATCCAATTCCTCAAGGTCGAGTTTGTGCTATATATAAAAACTGCAGAATCATACACAAATAGGTTAAAAAAGTGTAAATATACGGAAAGATAAATATAATAATACCGGTTTACAGGCTAATTTGTACTAAGTGAAACCAGAAAACCTGGAAAAATCGAGGGCTTTCCCACTTAAAGTGCGTGATCTTGGGCAAATACTTTACTTCACCCAAAACTCCCTTTTCTTCATTAACACGCATGAAAGCACGTTCAAATATGCACGGTCAGCATCCCAGTTGTACAAAAAACTATCGTGTTTGATTTAATAGACTGTAATGTTGCTCTATAATATTTTGGGTCATGTACAGGGTTTACATGGAAACTGCCTCGCCTCTTAGCTCACTAATGTTTCATGTTTATAAACTATCACTTCTAATAAGTACTTCTCAATACAGTGCTGCAATGTTAAAGAACTACTGTTTTTTTTAATTTCGTGATGTTTGTTGTATGATTTACTTGCCAAACATTTTCAGGGCGCGGCTTGTGTTCGGGCTCGAAGTTTCGAGCCAGACCCTTGAATCAGCTCTGGTTTGGCTCTCCCTGTTAATTTGTTGGCCTACCCACCTCTACCAATGTGACTCATTTTTTTTAATGATATTTAGAACACAATATTTATGTCACATGATTTTTATGGCAACAGTATTCTGGCATACTGCCACTGTGCAGTGAATTAACAGGAGTTTGTGCGGTTCCTTTGTGTGTGTAGTCTGTGAGTTGTGTTAGTCATGACTGCACAGTTCATTACTAGAGCGCTAGATAAGTGGCATGCACTAATGCAATGAAGGTCTTGGAGACAAAGGTAGATGAGATGCTCTAGCAGAGGGTGGGGTGGGACTGTGAATTGCACTACGAGGGTATGTCTGGGACGGGAGAGAGTGGGGTTCACAAGCACGGAGTATAATAGGTGCATTACCATGTCTCTTTCTGTTGTAGATTCTGAGTCTAGAAAACCACGTCATGGAGTTGGAGTTGCACAAGGAGAAGCTTTCTGGAGAGCACGAGGCTGCCTTGGAGCGTCTGCGGGCTGTGGAGACCAATCGCAAGGAACTGGCTGACGAGTACATTGTGCTGAAGAGCAATTACATGGCTCTGAGCAAAGAACATGAGCGGGAGGTGAGTGCTGTGTCTGTAGCCATGCCTGGAGAGGGGGTGGCGTTTAAACACAATTGCAGTTTATCATACTAAAGCATACATTAGATTGATTCTAGGGGTGAATGCACCTGGTGTTTGCATGGTTCCACTGTTAACTTTGAGGACAGATCAGGGGAAAATCTGCATTAACAAATAGAAGATTGGCTTGTATATGCGATATTGCAACGACTGTCTCACTTAGGTAGTTCCTTGTGACATCCATCCTTCATTTCATGTGTTCTGGTCTTCACTTTTACTGCCAAGTGACATTAGATGTTGAGACTCCAGGATGTTTTCTGGCATTTCCAGTACGAAGCATGACCCTGCTGGACCAGAGGCACACCTCTGCCGTACCCCCAGCCATAATGACGGGGTTACCTCTACCCACTCACAAGCTATGGAGGACTGATAGATAGGTGGAATCTCCGTGAAAAGCAACCTGAGCTTACAATAAAAGGACATGATCAAATTCATATCTTTGTTGTTTGAGATCGTTGCGAAAAAGATCAGGTTGAGCTATGGTTTACAGATCAGGAAATATTATCAGGGCTAACCGGGGCCATTGGAGTAGTGGAGCTGGGCACGGTCCATCATCAAGATCTTGATGAGCCGATCCAGTGGACTGAGTATACCCTAACAAATTATCCAAACTCAGAAATATTGTACCATCATTGGTGACGGACACCGCAATCTTTTACATCATAAATATAATGCACTCTTTGCAGCACCAGTTGACTGATTCTGAAGTCACCACAGTGTTTCCCTTGTGGGGGGAGTACTGCTCTGTCCAATTATGAGTAAACCTGGTGCTGGTGTTTCTGCACAGGAATAACTCCTCCTCTAAGCAGAAGGAGACGGGCCGAAACCAAGTTTTCTGCATCTGAAAAACGAACTGGTAATTCCAGTGCTTGCAAGTTAGTCCACAATAAGGATGCAGGAACTGGGAGTAACATGCTACATGGGAAAAATTACAGATTTTGCAATTGATGATTTTGCCACTTTTAGTTCCACCCTCCTACACTGCGCTACTCCTAATCAATCCCAGGCTGATTGCCCTAATTGACAATGAGGCAAAATACTACACTGGTATATTACTTGATCATCTCCGTGAATGGGCAAGCTTGAACAACATCATCCCTCTAAACCAAACAGGTTTTACAAAAAGCACTGGTACAACTACGAATCTGATGACCCTGGCATTCATTTTTGATTCCTCCAAAACAAACAAGCTGTCACTCTACCTGTGCTATATTGACTATAAAGCAGCCTTTGTGTAAACCATAAAAGTCTGTCGGAAAAGTTCAACTGGTGGGGCATCATCCCACTCCTTTTGAGATCGGTTGAAAACCTACATTCCAACACATGACAGCAAGCCACCTCAGGCAGCAGTATGTTTTAGCACCCACACTATTCAACCTTTTTGTGGCTGATCTCCCGATAGCCCTCTCTCAGGTCAACTCTCATCCTACGAAACTGGGGTCAATACATCTGTCAAATCTTCTTTACGCTGACAATCTGGTGCTCATTAGCCGTATCGGGGTCCGCAAGCAGCGCTGTCTGGGTGAAACTCAAGATTACTCTTTGGCCAATGGCCTGAAAATAAATAGTAAAAAAAACAACATCATGATCTTAGCTGGAAACAGCCACAAAGGATCAGCCAATCTCGATGGGAGTAGCCTTGGGGAGACAAAGGACTATTAAAACCTTGGCTTTCTATTTGACAACAGAGGCTCTTTTAAACCTCATCACTCTTGTGGGGGAACTTTGTGCTGTGTTCAAGAACCTGAAGGGGTATTCATTCAGCCCCAAGTTGGAACTTGTCCAAGCTCAAGTAGTACCAACCCTGACATATGGCTCAGAGGCCCTTAGGGGGTGAGATGCAACAACCTTTGACACACCAGTAACACCTATACAGACAAGTCTTTCAGCTCCCTGGCTATACATCACCAGCCTAGATCAGGCTAGAATGTAGACGAGTAACACAGTAACATGCGAGGCATGCAGCATTCGCACTCTTCTGCCACAAGCTCAAATTCGCTGCGGCATACTCACTAAATTATTATATATTGGAGGACATTATGAAAAGGCTACATTCATCAGCAAGGGCTTACCTCGAGGCTGGTTGATCTGTGGCATGCTGATGCAAGCTATGACGTTTTCAAAAATGCAGTCAACAAAACAATGAAAATAATCTCCTCTCTAGATAACAGAGGGGCCCTATCCTTGCATTCCTGGGTCATACTACATAGCTATACAGCCCTAGGAGCGCAGGAAAATGGATGGCCCTTAACTGCAGGGTCATGAGCAGATATCTTACCTATTGTCTAGGGATCCTGCCATCCTATAGGCAGAGAAGAAGCCCCTGGCTAAGGGGCAAAGTCTGCCGATTATGTGGCTCTGGAACTGAAGACCTGATGCAAACCATCTGCCTTTGCAGTTCTACTTTAGATATTTGATGGAAATGGCTGCACCCCATCTGGAATCGGTTAGGAACGCGTTTCTGCAGAAAAGCTGTTCTGGCACGCTGGAGAAAAATTGTGCAAACTGTTAGATGCCTGTTGGGAGTTGAGAGGACTTTAATACAAGCAAAAAATACCTGACTGCCAGCTGGACACGAATTACAACACCTCTCCCCTCGTAGTGTCAGTAATTACTGAATATTTGCCTGTGGCACCACCTACAACACCTCACAGATAACCGGTCCCTGTTCAGCCTACTGCTCTGTACTTGTACTTTATGTATTACCACTTCCTGGCTTAGGGCTGAAAGTTGTAATTTTAGTGTTATGTTCTGGTGCTGTATAATGCTACTATCCCTAGATTTCATGATTAAACAGCTGCTGTCTCTATGTACTTGCACTTTGCTAAAGGGGCAGGTTTTAATCAGTCTGTTTCCTCTGAATGACAGTACCTTAATACCAGGGCCACTGGAATTATGCGATTGTGTGGCTGCAGCGATTTTTGCATAATTACAGATTAGCCGCATCTGCCACATAATCCATCATCTGCAGATTTTAACCATAGAAAATTTGTTTCTAGCTCAAATGGTTCAAAAGTTACTAAACGTACAGTGGCACGTGTTGCAGCGCAGTGAAAGGCCCTCTGCAAAACCTGACTTGTCACCTTTTTGTTGCTTATTGCTACGTTTGGGTATTAAAATGGTATTAACGAGGTGCAACCAATGCCCAGACAGTGTTATCAAGTTTAAAAATGTTGAAATAATGGAAAAACTCCTGCTGTTTTTATGCTCCTACACCTTGATAACGGTACCATTTGTAAATAATTTCTTATCTTTTTGTATTCATGTGTTTTATTATTTGTTATATTTTTATTGCATTTTCAAAGTTTACTTTTATTTTACAATTGCACATTGTTTCATTATTAGCAAATTTTGTAAATGTTTTAGTTAACTGCACCCAATAAAGAAGAACTACTGTTAGTAATCAATCCCCAAATGTTCGGAGTTTAGGTATTACCAAATCTCCATGATTGTGGCGTAAAAGATCTGGTATCAAATTATTAATGTTAGATAGCATAGGCAGTGTATAGCTATCTCCCACATTGCCCAATATCATGGAGGTGAGTGGAATTGTTATACCTTTTGTTTTCTGAACATTTATTGATTCAAGTGGCTGGACTCAAACATTTGAGCACCACACATTGGATAATTCTGTTTGGAAATGATTTTGCCACTTGCACATACAGCTACGTTAATTCTAGCTATTTTGGTTTTTCCAGAACCGTACATCGTAATTCCAAGGTATATTGTTGCATCCCATGTGACAAGCGTTTTAGTTGTTGTTACAGATTAAGGGCTAGCCTTGGGTGGGGTGAAATGTGAATTGATTGAAATATGTCATTCTCATGTATAATAGATATAGACTTTCTTTGCTCAAAGCGTTTGTGCTTCCCATCTATGTATAGTTAGTGAAGAGTGGCCAATGTCTTCTCCGTTGGCCTGAATTTCTTTGAGAATAGATCAGGAGAAATCTGTAGTACATCTTTGGCTATTGTCAGCTGTTTGTGTTTCCAAATAAAACATGGAGCAAACACATTTTCCCAATACCCTGAATAATATTCCAAGTGAGAAAATACACTAAACAAGTAATAATCTCAACTTATGTGAGGCTTGTGCTTCTACCAGCCGATGATCTTTCTAAATATTTCCATTGTTCTAGGTTAGTCAAAACACCTTGGACGAGATCTGGAATATTTTGATGAGAACGAGACGTGTGTCCAAATGCCATACACACTTAGGTTTTTAAGTTTGTAGCCTCACATCTGAGGGGTGTAGAAACATTGGTACGATATTCCCACACCTCAAATAATTCTGGGATGCTGGACTACTGGAGTTTTCTAATTTGCGATATGAGGGTCCCCTAGTAATAGGGAATTACTATGGGATTCAACAGTACTGCCCCTAATTCTCACGATAATTACCAATATATCAGCCCTTTCCAATCCAGGTAGCTCACCAGCGTTTAACTGATGAAATATGCGTGGGGAAGGAATCTGCAGTGCGGTACCTGTAAGTCCTGATTCAATGGGGAAAAACAACATTTCCAAAAGAATCGTGAATTACACCAAAGTTGTAATGGGGGCCTATGAGTTACCCATTTACATTTGAAAATATACTATTTGCCTAGGGTTGTATATCATCAATAATACAGGTATTATGTGGCGCGATTGTGAGTATTTGATCTTAGGCACAGAGACATTACTAAAGGTAAATTCTAATAGCCATCATAACATTTGGTGGATCACCCCTGAAACACAACATAAAGTATTCCCCACGGGTCTTGTTTTTAGTGTAAAGATGGGTGAAGAAAAGGGCTCCCCGCCTCATGCCAGTACAAAGATTTATTTGGGCTGTAATTGAATGCATTCTTAGAGGAGTTTTAAGGACTATGCAGTTTGCTAATTTGTATCTTTAGAGAGACAATGCACAATAAAATATATTCAATACAATGTGAATCCATTTCCTTCGCAGCCACTTATAGTCCTCAGTGTTAAGTGAAAGGTATTGCCAGTGTACTTAATTTGAGTTGTATAAAGGGACGAGCAGTAGTATTCCTTCTACTGAGGTAAAGGTCTTACACATCAGCTAATTCAACACCCCTCCATTTCTGATTTTACAGATATAATTCAGAATGTGTTGTACCTGTAGTTTATGTGCAATGTATTTGTTTGCTGTATTCCAATGGCTGTGTAGACATTCTTTAGTATATAGATGAGTTTGCTCAGTATGCCTGGATACAAGCATTTACAGTTTTCCTTTAGTTATAGGTAGCTTTTAAAATACTCTATCGCCCTTTTTGTTTTATTTATGCTTTAGTTTTAGTTCTGCCACTGAATCTAGTATGGTTTTCACATGGCATGCCATGTATGGCCTGTTGGTTGTTCAGTGTCTTAACATTGGAATGTAAGAGAGGGTTCCTTAGAAGGATTAATTCTTTATTCTAGTAAACTCTGGGTTGAATGGCCTACATCCAGTTAAAATAAACTAGAACATAGTCATATAAATCCCTCACCACTACTTCACCTGAGGCACCTAGATTTAAAAAGGCTTGTCTGGAATGCCCATACTACAAGTGGAAAAATGTGTGTAATCCTTCACTGCCATTGAAAAGCTGCAGAATGATATATCCACCCAAGATAAACTGTGCATTTTCTTTATTAGTGTTTGGGGGTTTTACCAGTATCTTTTGTGATCTGATTGGAACTCAGCTGTATACCAATAAATCCAGCACAGAGCTAATATCTCCCCTATAACAATATTGTACAACGAAATGACTGAGCCCTTTGGTAATATTGAAGCAAAGAATGAACCTTGGGGTTACTTTATTCATACATTAATTAAGTAAATGGTTAGATCCCCATCACATTTATTGGCAAGCTTCCTCACACATTTTTCATCATGACCTCTCAGAGTTTTTCCATTTGAGTATTACTCCTAGCATTAATTAAGCTGCTATCCTCGCTTTTCCTTTGATAATGAAGTAAAGGACTTCTACTGGGAAACATTTAGAGCACATTTTATGTTTCTGTCTCTAAGGAGAAAATGGCTAAATCAGCTATCAACATGTGCTTTCTTAAGAATATATCTGTGTTTGCTGAGTGCCATCTTTCAACCCGCATTTGTACAAGTTCAGAGACCTATCTCAACCCACAGGATCTAGTGCCACCCCATACATTCCCATTTTACCATTAGTATGACCCACAGACTTGCTGCTACAACAATGGATCTTTTAAACCACAGGTACAAAAAAAAATGTTCCCCACCCCATTTCCACCCCCCATACCTCCTGGCCTCCTACAAATCTGAATTTAATAAAACATGAAAATCTCCTTGATCCCCCGTAAAATACAGTATCTTTATTTTTTTATTCCTAAACTTTGTCCAATAATAACATAGTACTTCCCCAGGCGCAGTGACATGAACTCCATGAACTGAGTTAAAAATGAGTAATGTAACATGCATACTTAGCTGGGTATTACCTCTCTGTGCTGCTCTTTTAAATCCTCTCAACAGATTTTCCCCTGTTCAATGTGTGACAACAACACTAAGTTGGTGAGTAGGCTCACCACCTTGCCTATCTTCAGCTTTGAGGAAAGTCCAAACAACTTTCTCCATGTGAATTACTATTTTTTTGTAACAAGATGGGCTACAAAACCACTTTACTGTAAATTATCTTTTAAGAAAGCTGGCAGCAGAGTTAAGATGTGGATCATAATCATGCAATAACTTGATTGCTTTATCTCTAACCACAAAACTTTAAAAACCACAAATTGAAATGCATACTCCATCCTTGTTGGTCTTCCCCAAGAGCCACCGCACACTGTGATCAGAGGCATATTGATTCATTTAACCCACTAAATCATAGTGCTTCAGAGACCTTTTACAGAGGTCCTTATTTTCTTTTCTCTTTTCCCCTACCTCAAATCCTCTGTGTGCAGCAGAATTACTTCCCCTTTTTCTCTATATATGTATATGAAGGGGTCTATTGGTTCTGTTAATCACTCTAACTTGACAACTCTTTCTCGTCGTCTGATAATCCTAGATGCTTCTGCATGTGTGATACTGGTCAACCCTTTAACTCAAAATATGAGCTAGATGGTATGTTTTAGCAGTACAATACTTCTCTCCCTGTTGTTTTTTAGTTATGTCTTGCAACATATTGACAGTGGAAACCCTAGCTCAGAAACTGTCTGCAACCTGCTTTGGATTACTAAGAACATTAAGAAAAGTCATTCAGTGGCTACCTCCAACTTCAAAGAGAGTCGTCGTACAGGGCCTGATCATCTCTCATCTGGGCCATGGCAACTCCTTTTTTTTGGGGAAGCCCTAAATAGGTTATAAGCATTCTACTGGTTGTCCCGAATGCAGCGGCGCGTTCCCTTCTAAAACTTCCTGAACGCTGGTGCCCCAGCTTTGGCCAATCTACATTAGCTCCCAATACAGAAGAGGATCTGTTTCAAAGTTCTATGCATGGCTCATCGAGCACTACACGGAAAAGGTACCCTTCTTATTCTGCAACTCTTAATTAAGCCCCTACACCCCCAGGAGATCATTATGATCCGGGAACTCAAATCTGTTGAAGGTGCACAGGGTCAGGAAAGCAAGATGCGGAGGTCACTCCTTTGCATACTTGACAGCTAAGCTGTGGAACGATCTCCCGTCTAATCTCAGACGGGATCTCTCTGAAATCACAATTAGGAAACTGTTAAAGAAACATTTATTCTAGTTGTCATGTCACTTTTATTTCAGTCAGGACTTGCAGGCGTTCCTGTCTCACCCATGGGATGCCTTTATGGATAGCCATGCGGTATACGAAAACCACTAGAATAGAATAGAAAAGCATGTCTCTTCTTTTCATTATCAGTCTTGGTACGTGGTGATAAAGGTGCTTTCCACTATAGCTGCATTGTATCAGATTCTTCAAGCAGGTTATAAAAACATCTTCAACATATGCCTTTATGTCACTATTGTAAATCTGAATCCTGATATCATTGCACTGAGACATATGTGCATTGTTTCCTTGTGTGTTAGTGAAAATAGTCTGGCCTTCGCCCAGACATCTGCTCTTGAAGGAGGAGCTCAGCATGAGTATTGCATTTTCTGTAGTGCTGATTTCAAGGTCGTCAGTTCTGTTGTTTTGTGAATATTTGTTTCTCTTGCTATTCTTGCTGGTCCTTTCGACTTTACATGAGGAGATTTCGGATTTTAGATACAGGAATTTATCCTGCATATGCCTTTTCATGACAGAGACTTATTTCTGGATTGTTTTAGCTACTTCTGCTTGCACAAAATCCACTTTCTTTAACGTTTAATGTTTTCATTGATGTCTGTCTGCCACTCTGATTGTTGAGGCTTACTGGAAGTGCGTACTCTGAGGTGAAGTGGGTAAGGAGGTTGAGCTCTAACCGTTACTTACCTATACAACACATTCAAGGCACTCATGATTGTGTAGCCAACCAGCCCGCTGTTAGGAAAAATAATCCTCTTGCTAATGATGGAAAAAATAAATTGTAGTCCAAACAATGGGATTACCAATTTTTGGTTGTTTCAGATGTAGCCATACTCACCAGTTCTCAGATATTACCACTTTAGCCCTACCCCAGTCGGTTATTGGGTTTTTACAACCACAGAGAGTCAGTCCATGGTGGTTTAGTCTCACTGTAAGTCATTTTTTGGGGGTTTTAATTTTACCATCCAATTGAAAATGTATTGGTTATATTAGCTACACTCACAATTTTGGGGGGATTTTAGCTCTACACATAGTTAATAATTACTACTGGGACCCATCCATAAAGAAATATTGGTACCACAGCTACACCCACAACTGGTCATTGGTTGCATTAGCCCCTGCTCACAGTTATTGATGCTTTAGCCCTATCCACATGACCTCCCTCTGTCAGGTGTTACCCCGTCCACAGTCAGGTTTTCAGGATTTATCCCTGCAGTCTAGCGTTTTCCACTTTCAGTTATTAGAACATAATTTCAGTAAGTTATAGGCCTTCTGGCCAAGCTGATATTCAATTTTTGGGGATTTAGTCCTACCCATAATCTGTGTAGGTGTTTTAGCCAGTCAGTCATATTAGAAACTCCATTTGACTAGTTTGAAATGGTTTTCACTGGATCCAGTTGTGGTGGATCAGCTCTGAGCTGTATATGTCAAATAAACAAACATGATGAAATGTATTTGTATGTAGTGATCCAGCTCTATTTCTAAATCCTAATCCCAGTGAATCTTTCTTTTCTCTGTTCCAAGGGGTGAGGAAACATACATTAAAGTTTTCTCTAAGAATTTCAGTGCAGCAGATAGCCACACATCACATTTTGGGACCCCAATAAAGTTCAAAGGTTTTTATTTAGACACAAAGTCAAACTCACATATATAAGTCTCAGTATAGTACAAATGTACAGAATTACCAAAGGAGAATCAAAACATTGCACAATATGAAATTTGATTAACATATAGAACACCATCAATTCAATAGCGACAATGCTGAAAATAAGAAAAAAGGTTTGATGCTTTAAATTCAAATCCAAGTTTTCCTGCCTAACCATTTACTCTAAAATGCCAACTATCCTATTATCTACTAGGTTCAGAAAGAAAAGTGTTCAGCACAACAGAACTTCTGTAGAAGTTTCCATCAAGAGCGGTATGGCAGCATGAAGCCACAAGGGATGTATCTCAGTAAGGTCCACTCTCAGCAAAAGATAGAGGGACTATGAATCTTACCGCTGCTAAACCACACTGAATTCTTGATTCTTCCAAAGGTGACCTCATCGGCAAATGTCTTTCTCAGTTCAAAAACATAACCCCAAGTCACAAAGTTGCTAATTGACACTTAGCCTTCTAAAGTGTTCAGTGTTCGCCCTTGGTGCACCCTCACGCTTTGGAATTTCACAAGAGTTACAGCTGCCAACCAGGATGCTCCTCTCGTCTTTGATAAGCGTTCCTCCATGCTTTTCTTATCTTCCCATACAATGGGCTCCCTATTACCTCGGTCTCAGATCTGCAGCTTTGAAAAAAACATGCAAAAAGTAAACTTCACACTGGAGGTTAGAACATGAGAAAAAAAATACGGGCCTTCATTCCAGCCAAGGTAGTTAGACACAAATACAACTTTCAGGTTAAATGAATCCTATACGTCTCTTACGTCGAAATATAAAATGATTATAAAGAATAATGGTTCTAAAATACTATAACATAAACATTCTTTTAAAACGATGATAAAATATGGCATACATGAAACATTATATTCATCTGTGCACTTTACTCGTATGTATTGCACAGCGTTTAAATGAAAGCGTTTCTCATGCTATGCAGAAAAATAACCCCCCCTTTATTTAATTTTTTAAGAGATGTAATGGCACAGCCAAGTTACACTCTCTCAACAGTCATAAAAAAAATAGAGATCAATAACTAAATTAAAGTTGGGTTGGAATCAACTATAATTGATTTTGTAGCATTTCAGTGGATGTGGAGTCAAATATGCCAGCAGCTTCATCCAACGGTCACTATTTGGAATTGTTCTGCTGGAATTTGAGTGATTGCTATTACACTTGCTGTTGCACATACAGTCAGCAAAAAAACAAAATGGGACTATCTCGGCTCAGCTCTTTCGAAATCAGTAGCACCACCGGAATGACTAATATTCAACATGCCTATTGGTCATTCTGCCCTGGATTACACCATCCAACATGAGAAAGTGACCAAGTAAGAAAGATTTGGTCTGGAAAGGGAATTTTGTAACCTTTAACCATGTTGAAATGATGTTTTTGGAGAGGATAACGTGAATTGAACAAAAAACTAAATTAGAGAGGAACCTTCTTATATAAGTTGCACTAGATAGCAATATGGTTTTCACGTTTTGTGAATGAATTCTTATAGTATGGATCAATTTGTAGCCATGTATTGGGTATTTGCGATGATGCTTTCTGTGGGTTTTGAGCTGTTGTCTTCCACTAGGTGGCAAAGAATGACGAGCTGAGCATGGAGCTACTGAACTTGGCCAGTGCACGAGACAACCCCCCACTGCCACCACAGGACACCTATCTGCAGTCGCGAGCACTCGTAAATGAGGCAACTGCTGAGCTCGAGAGAGTGCGTGCCATGGTTAACCGGCTTTCTGCTCGCAAAATCAAGGTGAGAAGCTGGAGTTTTAGGTCCATCCATGTTTAAGAAAACAATGTACAGGGAGGTGCCAGATACCGACACAGAGTGTCAGTGCATATGTATAGACTACACAGCCAACTCCGTGAGACAATGTACTCATAAGCCTAAAAATAACTTAGAGGAACAATCCACAGTGATTTACCTCACAGCCAACTCAGAGGGACAATGGTGAGGCATCAACCTCAATGTCAATTGAGCTACCTCAATGCCCATTGAGCAAGAAAATAACCAAATATGCCCCCACAGTCAACTCAGAGACGAGTCACATCGTTACTTCCAGTCAAATCACAGAGACAAAACACAGAGATTTATCTCATATTTAACTCAGATAGAAAACACAGTAATTTTCCTATTACAGGACAATTCTGATGTCAGAAAGCTCCTGCAATAAGGAAATAATCTATTTTGCCCAAAGGAGATTAGCATCTGTCACAAATTATAGTAGGCTCCACCTCACAGCAAGACTCAGGCGTTAATATGAAGGGATTCACCTCAGAGTAAGGCACAGTATAATATAGAAGGGTACGTCTTACAGCAAGTCACAAGGTAATATAATTGGGTACATTTCACAGCAAGGCAATAGGTAATACAAATAGATACGTCTAACAGCAAGGCAGTGGATAATATAAAATCGTACATCTCAAAACTAGGCAACGGGTTACTTAAAAGGTTACATCTAACAGCAAGGCAACGGGTAATATAGAAAGGGTACATCTCACAGCACAGGTTAAAAGGGTACACCTCACAGCAAGGCACACAATTAAGTAAAGGGGTACACCCCACAACAAGTACAGGATAATGCTAAAGGGTACCTTTCACAGCAAGTCGCAGAATCATAAAATGGGTACACCTCATAGTAAACACATGATAATATAAAAAAGTTATTAATCAGGGCTACACCTCGACAAGAAGCTCTAAAAAACAAACTGTGATACAGTTTGCACCAAGGTGCAGGGAATAATGCACGACATGCCAGGCTAGGCTGAGGACATAATATACCGAATTCCATATCTAGTCAACTTGGCAATATGCAGGAGCAAACCACCTCGGTGACAAATTCAATTTGGGATATATATTGTATCGAGGTATAATCCTCGGCCAAGCGGGGATAGATGATGGGAGTAAGGGGAGAAATTGTCTAGTCTGTATATAGTATGATTCATGTTTAATGGTTTTAGGATAGAGGTCTAATGATAGTTTTATACACTGTTGGGGCAGAATCTACAGAATTGTCAGTTTTCTTTTTTTCAATTATTTAGCCAGAAGAAGTTGTGGCTTCAGAACATGAGCGGCGAAAACTTGAGAAAAACGTAAGTGTTTGCTAATTAAATTAAATTAAATACTTTTCTTGAAACACTGGGTTTAAAGCCATTGCTGAAGCACGTTTAAGCAAGCAGTAGAATGGGGAACAAAATACAAATAAAACACTGTTATTTAGTTCCACTAAGATGTAAATTAGGAGATAATGTCCACAAAAAAGTTAAGTGGTGAAATTTTAGCAAAACACCCGGGCTCGTTAAAGGCTGTTGGTACAAATTATGACAACTGTGACTTATTTACAAGCAAAAAGAGATAATCTAATTAATGATAGTGTAATGAAAAATGCCTTAACACTCGAAAAATCAATCAAACCCACACTGAAATTTTCACCTAAAGTTTTGAAGTTCTATTCTTTCTTCCTCCTCCCATTTACCCCCCTTGTCATCCGTGAGTTCTTGTTTCCGTCCACAAAGAATGGTAACTTGATGTTTCTACTGGTCACCGGCTGCATGAAGTCATGCGGCCCCTACATCTTGTCCACAGTTTGTCTTTTTATGAGGCTGCATTGTACACTGACCGGTGCTCAGCCTTATACTTCTTTGTTCACGTGCTGATGGAGGACCTGGGGAGGGGGGCACCAGGTGCTTTCTTGCAAGTGGTGTTTGTGAGGGTTGTATGACACAACCACGCATGCTGGAACAACGCATGCCTTAACAGCTCGATCAGAACCAGGACCGCATCTTTTCCATGCGTGCCTTTACCAAGCGTGCCTTATCAATGAATTTTGCTGTAAAAGCATGCTTAATATAGGCATATGTGGAAATGGCATGTGTGGTTGCGTCATACAACCCCCCTTAACCTAAAAAAGTAGCCCAATCCTTGTCACCTCCCCTGAGGCCCAAAACTACCACCACCCCTAATAAGTAAAACACGGAGACACCCCCCACCCAGAGTCTAAAAACCTTCCTCCACCCCTTATAACTAAACTACCCGACCCCCCCACTCACCCTAAGCCCTAAAAAGAACTACCCCAACACCCCCACCCCACCACTAAAAAATAAACTACCCCGACACCCCCACCCGCCGAGCTCTAAAACCTTCCCCCACCCCTAATAAGTAAACTACCCGAGCCCCCCGCCAACCCTAAGCCCTAAATAATAAACTACCCCGACCGCTCCACCCCTGCCCCTAACCCTAACAAATAAACTACCCCACCCCCCACACCAACCCTAAGCCCTAAACCCACCCTCACAGCTAAAAATGACCCCAACCCTGCCCCAGCCCCACTTACCTCACTGTGTCCTCTCCCGATCATTCCTCCTCTCCTCCCTCCTGCTGCCCTTCCTTAAACCTACCCCACCCCTAAAAAATAAACTACCCTGCCCCTAAAAATTAAACTACCTCAACACCTTACCCACAGTAAGCCCTAAAAAATAAACTTCTCCAATACCTCCGCCCCTAAAAAATAAACTACCCTGACCCACCAGCCACCCTAAGCACTAAATCAACCCCACCCCTAAAAGACTACCTCCTCAAACCCTACCCCAGCCCCTCTTACCTCACCGGTACTCTGCCGATCCTTCCTCCTCTCCTCCCTCCCTTCCCTAAACCTTCCCCATCCCTAAAAAATAAACTACCCACCTCTAAAAAAATAAACTACCCTGACCCCCCACACCCTCCCTAAGCCCTAAAAAAATAAACTTCCCCAACCCCTCCACCCCGCTCATAAGAAAAACTACACACCCACCCACCCAAAGCCCTTAATCCACCCTCCACCCCTAAAAACGACCCCACAGCCGTACCCCAGCCCCACTTACCTCACTGCAACCTTCCGGATCCACAAGATTGCTCTCTGCCTTTTTCTCTGCCTTAACCGCGCATATGCGTAGTTTGGCACAAGCGTGGTTAAAGTAGAGAAGAAAGCAATCGTTCAGGCAAGCATTGTTAGGCTTGAGTGGAAAATATCCGCATTGTTAAGGATGGTTTTTCAGGACACTTCCTGTTTGTGAGCTACGTTTCCAGTACGTGTCCACTCCACAGCATCTTAAATATTTGTCAGCAACGTTTGTTTTGTTGCCTCATGGGAGTGAAAGGTTTGGAAAATTTAAGATTGCTGCCCTTTACCACGGTTTAATATTTTCCTTTGAGGGCTAATCTTCATGTTCTTAGGGTTTACGTCTCCATGAGTGGTAGGTTTCTGCAAAGCTAGAATTATAGGACTGAAGCCATTTATGATTTTGGACAAAGGTAAATAATTCTCTTTACTGAAAATGGCAGAGCATCAGTTCTTTTCAACCTTTTATTGCCCCATCTCCTGAATTTGTGTTTTCAAGTTTGGTTTGTGTCTGTCTATATTTATGTTGATACAGATCAGCCTTGGTCGCGAGTTGATTTGGATATGCCTCTCATTGTGTAACAAGTTGCGTCCTGGCAAATTAAAGATTGCAAAACTCCCCTAATCTGAAACCCAGTGTATACCTTTTACCTTTAAATAGTTCTAGCTAACAAGAGGAACAATAGATGTACAACATTAGGTTGCTGTACCAGAGGTATAGCAAATCTTGGTATAACTCTTGTGTATGTTGTATTGTTTCTGAGGTAGATGCATTGGAAAGGGGAAAAGAAATGTAAGATTTTGGTACATTTGCTGTTGAGTGCTATATTTGTATCTTGCAGTTGCTTGGGAACCAGAGTGAGATCATGGAAGAGATCGAACGCATGAAGAAGACACATGAAGCACAACAGCAAAAGGTGGAAGAGCGTGTGTAAGTCCCAATTGACATCAGTGTGGAATATGCCCCCTCCAAACCAAAACTGACTGAGTGTTGCAGGCTGTGTGTGTCCGCTATTAAGCACAGACTCGACGAAGCAAGGTGGGGGATGGCCAAGTGCAGTTGCACAGAAATCCAATAATGCTCCCCTGATGCCTCTTCAAAGACCGGGTAGTAGAAAGGAATGATGACGAGAAAGTGAATAGGCATGGAGCCGTGTAAATAGGATGAGCTTTCATGTAATGCTTGTACCACAAATTCTTGAGCAGTGGTAGTGCATGTTGCACAGTCAACCGTAGGCTTTTGGTTGGCTTGATAAAGGTAGGAGCAGAAGAGACAGTGTGTAGGCAGTAGAAGCATAGTTGAGACCTGACAGCCATGATGGAAGGGCTGAGAGAAGCTGGTGAGCCTGGCTGTGTAAGAGGGAGAGCGGGGGAAAGGGAATCTCAATATGTGTGTGTGTGTGTGTGTGTGAGTGAGCATGGGCATGCATGTTTACATCAGTGCATATATCACAACGAATCAAAGCCTTCCAGGTGATTCCAAATCAGTGGTCCCTTTTCTAGGGATACTTGGCCAATGGGATATGCTCCCATCTGACTGTCTCCACTGAGACCTAAAAATGCACCTCTACTTATTAATATCTTCACCAGCGGGTCTTACAAGTGGAAGAGAGAGATTGCTGAAGTTAAGATTGGACAGCTGATATGTACAGTCCACTGTATTTCCCTTGATGCTCTGACTTCTGCAAAGGCAGGAGTGTCTGGTTTCCATGAAGAGTGCTCCCAGCACAGATGTGGCTAATAATGGCCCTCACTAAGTTATAAGAGGGTAGATCACTTAGATTACTGCCCTAGTGAAGTCCCATGCTGAGGAAGTGGTTGCATGTATTGACCACTGAGAATATCCTCAGGTAGAGGCTTTTGTGTATTCTGCATCCAACATGGGCTTTACAGGTGTATGCGTGTATCCACCACCTGTCATAATCCTGAGCAAATGGCATCTCTGCCATCACCTAGGACCGACTGAGGCATTGGCCTGCATGTATCCGATGGCTGTCCTGTGTTTATTCCTCACCCAGCATATAGAATAAGGGAGAGCCTGGTCATATCTTACTCTGATAAGACAGTGAGAGAAAGGCCTGTGTGCACACACGGTAGAGTCTGTGTGTACTCACCACCCTCCACAAACCTGAAGAATCATTCATATGGATTGTATTGTAGCTGTGGTTGTGTAATTTTCTGACAAGGTGTCTAAGTGTATTAGCAGATAGGTAGCATGCTGCACCAGGGGGTGGTGCTGAGTTGTAACAGTACTGAAATTGAGGCGATGGCTCGGTGTAAAGAGATTTGCTTTTGTGTATCATAAACCAAAACAGTGCTAATAACTTGTCTAAGATCGTGACACCTAGATGTAATGGGAGAAAGGGGAATGAAATATATAGCGCATTCATTTGATGTGTACTTATGTTCTACCTAATTATGCAGTTCTCTATAGTATTTACCCATGTGTGAAAGAGGAGCTTAAGTTTATTTGCCACAATGGTTTTCAAGTTTATTTATTCGATACCTCCCACCTAATGTAAAAGAAAAATTATCTTCGGGGGCCCCAGAATAACAAACATATTTTCTCATAGTAATTCCATAAAAATCAATCAAATTGGCAGCTCCGACAATATTTAGCAATTTAAACATTGGGATTATGTTACAGCTCCTTGAGACCCCATGGGTGATTAGCTGCGCTATAGAACTACTGATTGATTATGTTCAGTCATCCCCTTTAGAAATGGAAACAAATACATGATTATCCACTGTATGACTCTTCATCAAACTGGTGGGGAGGGAATTTGAGATTTATTCAGAGCACCACCTTCCACCCTTTTGACACCTACTTCCAGCCAGGACATGACGAAAAGGCTTTACTAATGGCCTACCTTTGAGTGGTTACTGGCACTCTCTTTTTACTCATTAAAACACAAAACTGATCCTTAGATACTTAATAAATGATTGCTTGGCTAGAGCTAGGTACCTCTCCCTCGATCAATAGGGGCATGCACCCCCCCTTGTTTGAAGACCTCTGACCTACCGTACACTATGAAACACAAGCATTGTAATGCAACGGGTCTCGCGTTTGCTCATGTTAGAGCTGATTGCGTTGTAAACTCCTAACCCGACTTTTTTTTTTTGTATGTAACCCGAAAAAGTGCAATTAACTATGCAAAGCGCTCGACTTCTGCCAAGCGAAATCGCGCTAGGAAAATAGCGAAAAAGTAGTCCACGAGCCGGACAGAAAACAGCGAGCCTCGCATGTTTTCTGTACTTGGTCGATGCACTCGAGGAGGGCCAGCCACCGGAAAAGGCATGACGTATGCATGCCTTCGACTAATGAAAGCAAGCAGATTTTAATAGGCAAGCCCACGAACCAATGAAAAACACTGATGTGAGGTCGACAGGGCTCCGAGCCCTTTTCTAATACCTAAAGCGTCTCGCAGCGATACGCATGCACACGCGCATGCGACGCAGGCTCGACCCTAAAAAACTTGGCCTGTGTTTATTCACTTATCTACCATGTAGTAGGAATAGAAGAGGTACCTGCTTGGATTCACCTCCTTGCACAGATTGTGGAGAAAGCCTTCTTGCAATCCTGGCCTAGTACTGACTTAGAGAAAGTGTGTGTATCAATGACCCAGCACAGATTAAGTAAGGGCTCATTTGTATCCACCACCCAGCCCAGAAAGAACGAGAAGGTTGTGTGTATCTATTTGTACCTATCTCTTAGAGGTGACTGCTCTGTGGTCTGTATTTCTCCACCACCCGTAACGGACTGATGGAGGGTCTTGTATATATTCACATCCCACACATATTGAAGGATGGACTTTTGTGTATTCACCACCCATCCTAGGCCTATATGTGTCCATAACTCAGCATACACCAAGGAATGGACACCACAAACCCTCCTCCCAAGAAGGACTGGTTGAGTAAGTCCTAAAATTAAATTGCCTAACAATACCGTCCATGTTTGTGAAAATCTAAACATGTCCATGCTTAAGATGTTGGAAGTAAATAAATGCCATGACGAAAAAGATAGGAGTACATTTTTAAGTGATGTGCAATTTAAATTTGCCATCCTTTCTTTCATTTTTCAAATCTCAGAACTAAATTAAAAGCGTAGTAGCTAATCAAATTTACGAATCCCAGTCTTGGCACATGGAGCACATGGATGTTCTCAGAGAGACATTTAAGTGGAAGAGATTGGCAACTGCAAGCTTATAAAATACCTGTGAGTGACCTGTACAGCTGAAATTAACAATTCCAACGCACTGCTATCAACTAAAGCTCTTGGGGCATTTTTTCAGTCCTTTTAACAACCATTAACTACTTAACTGAATCATTGAACAACACTAATTTAAAAAGGCTGTGTTGTTTCTCTACCTGAGAAAGCCATAGGGAGAAGCTTGTGAGACTGAAGTTGACGGGCAGGTAATGTTTTTCATTAAATTAATTATTATACATTGCCCACAATCCTTCCATAACAACTCTCTACTTATTATTTTTGCCTGCATGTGGATGCTTACACCTCCTGGTTATCAAGTTCCATGCTTTTACCTGAGGGAGACCATTAATGCTTCCATTTTCTTACGATAATGACATTACTCCTAGTCCTACTCCCTCGCCTTCCTTTTCACCAATGAGGCCTCCCGCCTCCCCCCTAGACCCTCCCTTTCCCTTTAAACCCCCCCCCCCCCCCCCCCCACCCTTATCCCCTCCTGTACAAAAACCAAGCCCAAGCCGCAACTCAGACAGTCCGTACCGGGAGGGTGGGAGGGAACGGAAAAGGAAGGCGAGGGAGTAGGACTAGGAGTAATGCCATTATCGTAAGAAAATGGAAGCATTACCTCCCGTCCCTCCCTCGCCTTCCTTTTCACCAATGAGACATAGCAAGAAAACACACAGGAGACGGACCTCGAGTTGCAAGACCTTTATTTAATATCCTGCACCAAGATCCCCCCAAATATTATCTCATAGAGGATAAGACCCGGTGACCCAACACCGACTCCAAACTACCCAAGTCTGACAGCCTGTAATGACGCACAAACGTCGAAGGAGAAGCCCAAGTGGGGGCCCTGCAAATTTCCACCACAGAAGTCCCCTGAAGCTCCGCCACCGTAGCCGCCATGCCTCTGGTAGATCTCCCCTGAATCCCTTGAGGAGGAACCACCTCTTTCAAGGAATAGGCCAACAGAATTAAAGATCTTACCCACCGACTCAAGGAAGCCGTGGAAGGTTTCTCACCTTTGCGTGCCGGACCAAAATTAACAAACAGTGAATCCCCCTTACGAAAAGGAGCCACCACCCGCAGATACTCCAACAAAACCCTGCGTACATCCAACGAATGCAACCGGACCTCCTCCCTTGAGGAGGGATTCGGACAAAATGAAGGAAGGATGACCTCCTGCCGCGAATGGAACGAAGAATTGACTTTCGGAATAAAAGAAGGCACCGGAACCAGAACCACCCTATCGGGAAAAATCTTACAAAAAGGAAAGGAACAAGCCAATGCCCCCAATTCCCCTAACCGACGAGCCGAAGTAATGGCTACCAAAAAGAACGTCTTCAAAGATAGATGGCGCAAATCACAGTCCCCAATGGTTCAAAAGGGGCATCCGTCAACACATCCAAAACCAAGGAAAGATCCCATGAAGGAAAAGAACGTACCGGCCTAAATGAGCACCGTCTTGCAGGAACTGCATCACCTCAAAGATAGAAGCGGAGGTAGGATCCAACTCACGACTTAAGCACCAAGACGAAAACACCTTCCACTGTCTACCATAAGAAAGTAAAGTGGAACTTCTCCTTGAAGCCAGTAAGGTAGAACTCAAAGCCACAGGCACTCCCAGACCTGTCAATCCCCGTCGTTCAACTTCCAGGCCGTCAAGTGTAACCTCCTCAATGACCCCACTGGGAGGCAAGGAAACTCCAGGGGAGACGGACAAAGAGGCAGAGGCCACATCCTTCCGTCCGCCATCAGCCTCAACAACGGGAACCAATTTGCCCTCGGCCAAAGTGGCGCAATTAGGATAACCCTGGACCCCTGATCCCTGTCCTGTAACAGAAACGCCCTGAGTAGTTGAAAAGGAGGGAACGCATACAAAAGGCCCTGTGGCCAAGGACATGACATCCCGTCCACCTCCCATGCTTGGGGACACCGAAACCGGGAGCAGAAGCGATCCACTTTCGCATTCTCTGCGGACGCAAACACATCCAGCACTGGAAGACCCCAAAGCCGAACCAGACGCTGAAACAGAGACTTCCGGAGGGAGAAAAGTTGAGAGGAAGGAATCACCCTGCTCAGCAGATCCGCCCGAACATTGACCACCCCCCGAATGTACGTAGCCCTGAGAGAAGGAACCCACTCCTGAGCCCACACAAAAATCTCCCTGGCCAGATTGAACAGAGCCCTCGACCTGGTCCCCCCTTGCCGATTGACATAAGCCTTGGCCATTAAGTTGTCTGTGTGAACCAGAACCGCCGCTCCCCTGAGGGAACCCTGGAAATGGACCAGAGCCAGGAATATTGCCCTCAATTCGCGCCAATTCGACGACCGACTCGCCTCCCGAGGGGACCAAAACCCCTGAATCTGAGCCGACCCCATCCATGCACCCCAGCCGGAGAGGCTGGCATCCGTCGTCATCACCACGGGTCTCAGAGGCGATAAAGAAACCCCCACCCTCAGGTGGTCTGCATCCAACCACCATTGCAACTCTCTGCGAATCAACCCGGACCCTGGAACCATGTCCTTCAAAGACCCGGACCCTGGCGCCCACCTTCTGAGGAACCATGTCATCAAGCACAGGAGATGGAAACGTGCCCAAGGAACCAGAAATATCACCGACGCCAAATGACCCTGCAGACGCAACCATAGAAGAGCTCAGGGAGCAGACAGCAACAATACCTTCTTTACCAAAGCCTGGAGTACACCCAACCTTTTTTCTGACACAGACACCAAACCTAGAAGAGTCTGAAACCGAGCCCCCAGAAAAACCAGATCCTGGGACGGCACTAAGTCTGACTTTCCCCCAATTGATTAAAAACCTGTGGTTTTGTAGGACCCCCAGAACTTGGGCCACCTGCCTCTGCAACAGGTCTCGTGATTGGGCATGAATCAAAATGTCGTCCAGATAAGGATGCAGAAACACCCCTTCTGAATGAAGCAAAGCCACCAGAGGGGCCAGCACCTTTGTGAAAATTCGAGGAGAAGATTTTAGACCGAAAGGTAGAACGCAAAACTGATAATGGTCCTGACCCACAGCAAACCTCAGGAACTTTTGAGAAGATCTTGCCACAGGCACGTGTAGGTAAGCATCCTGCAGATCCAGTGACACCATAAGGTCCCCTTGCCTGACCAATGGAAAAATAGTCTGAATGGACAGCAGGCGGAAATGCACTGTCCTGATCCAGGTATTCACCTCCTTCAGATTGAGCACCGGTCGAAATCCCCCTGAAACTTTCTGCACAAGAAACAAGACCGAATAAGTGCCCTGACCCCGTTCGTCTAGTGGAACGTGGGAAATGGCCCCCTTGACCAGTAAGTCCCGCACTCCGTCCAATAATGCTCTTCTCCGTGACCCCCCTGAAGGCAGAGGTGTGGGACGTACCCCTGAATCTGGAGGAACCACCACAAAATCTATGACATAACCATTGGCCACAATGTCTAGTACCCAATGATCGGTTATACTGTCCTTCCAAGCCGAAAGAAAGTGACTCAGTCTTCCCCCAACCGGCCCTCTGCCAGGCCCACAGTGATTGTCAGGACCCCTTCTTGAAACCACCCAGGGTCGCAGGAGCAGACTTCTTAGGCGAAAAACGCGGCTGAAAACGCCGTTTCCTAAATGAAAAGGATTTAGCATCCTTATTAGGAGAAGACCGGGAATGCTTCTTCCACCCTTTACTCGAAGAAGAACCCCCTTTATAAGGCAAGGCATGCTTCCGCTCTTTAAATGCCTTGGAAAGCATGGATGGCAATTGTTCTCCAAACAAGCTACGACCTTCAAACGGCAGTCTCAACAAGGCCGCCTTTTCCCCTGGGTCAGCCTTCCAGGAACGCAACCAGAGGGACCTACGAGCCCCAATCAAAGCCCCAGATGCCAGAGCCGAAGTACGGACCACGTCTGAAGACACATCAGCCAACAATCTTGCCTGCTGCTCCATACCAGCCAGGAGCTCTGAACATTCCGCCCCTTCCTGTACAGCCACTGCCAGCTTATCAAAGTCTTGAACCAACGACTGTGACGCATAAGCAGAATAAATCCCTGCCCTCAACGCCAGATTCTCTGCAGCAAAAGCCCTTTTAAGACCTGAATCCACTTTACGGTCCGTGGCATCCGTAGGCACACAATCCTCCGGATTGACTGCCGTTTTGCCAATCAGAGTAGCCAAAATTGAATCCAGGCGTACCGAAGGAGGCAAAACCTCTTCCCCCTCAAGCAAGTAAAGTTTCTGAAGGAATCGTGGAACCTGAGCCTTATCCACATCCTTCCACTGACGAAACACCATATCCTTCACAGGTCCCTGAAAAGGCATGGCAAACTTCGAAGGTGTCTGATATTAAGGAAATAAATGAGAATCCGAGTTTGTAGGTTGAAACACTGGGAAACCCAAATTGTCCTGAACATGTGCCATCACTTCCCACATTTCTTCTCTGGAAACATATTTCCCCCCAGATGACGTCGATGGGGCCTCATCCTCACTCTCCGATGAGGACTTCCTTGCCGCTACTGAAGAGTGCGCAAGCTTAGATTGACCAGTCCTGGTCACGCCTGCCTGCAGTGCCCTGGTAACAGCCACCTCAATCATATCCTGCACTTCCTCTCTGGACATGAGGGGAGTACCCCTGCTCGGTAACTGAGAGCTCTCAGGAGTAGCAACGCTAGCCTCACCCCCCTCCTCCGAGGAGGAAGAAGAGACAATTCTACGACTTTTCGCCTGAACTTTAGGCATGGTAAATCACCAAATAACACTGACTCTCACCCAAAATACTACCCTATATATAGGAACCTGGTCCTCCCCCAACAGGGCTCCACCAATCCCCCAAAAGGTCAACTTCTTTGGCAAAAATCATAAAAACCACGGGCAGAACGCCCGTCCTACCTGAAGAGCCTTCACACAATCGAATTCCCTCATTTCCCCGCGGCTCCGCGGCGTGGAAACCCGGAAACCGACGCCCCAGCCACAGAGGGCCGGCTGACCCCGTCAGCCGGCCCCCAGTACACGTCTCTCGAGCAGCCCTGCTGCTCGTCAAAGACGCGACCAGCCGTGGCACTCCCCGCGGAGCTCCGCGTCCCGAGGAGTGCCTCCATCGAAGACCTCCAGGCCCCGCCGTGCAGGTAAGAAAGGTAAAAGAAAAACGTCTAGCGTGGGCTAGACAAAAGAACAGGAGGGGATAAGGGTGGGGGGGGGTTTAAAAGGGAAAGGGAGGGTCTAGGGGGGAGGCGGGAGGCCTCATTGGTGAAAAGGAATGCGAGGGAGGGACGTGAGGTAAAGCTTTTGATGAACACAGAGTGGTTGATGCTACCCGGCGAAGAGTTGGTACTCTCATAGCACCTAACTCTCTTTAATTGTTATATTCAAATGCAGACGCTGTGCTTTGGATAATGTATCCGTGGAAGAGTTTGTGGCAGGTTTTCAAATACCATCAGAAGAATTGTCACACCTCAACAGTGTCCACACTCATAAATGTAATGTGGGTACTAGTGCATGCTATAACTTCATGTGTCCATGGCTGAAATGCAAATATGCCTCCGCTGTGTGCTCTTACAGGGTGCACCTATTCAACGGGGTACATCTGAGTAGCAGGTAAAGGCTCATGCTTGGCACTGTTGTCTCACCTATGCAAAGACCCTCCAATCTGTGCCTTGGATAGGGCAGGGCATATTTGTCTCTATTCTATTCATGATTAGAAGTGAGAAAGAAGATAAAAGCCTTTGTTTCCTCTTTCTTGCTTCCAGTGGTGGACTGACATCAGCCCTTCTTTCACTTCACTGCACCCTAGACATGAGAGATGTCTGTTTTTCTCACTCAGCCTGCAGCAGCATCTAAAGGAGATTCTTGCATGTATGCCTTTCTTTCAAGCATGCCTTTGCAAACTTTGTTGAGGAAATTCCCTGACATTTGATTTTTGCAGGGTGGCCATGGGCAAAGAGCTTCAGGAGGCTAAGAAGGCGATCCGCAACACCCAGCACAAGATTGCTGAGCAGTCAGCGGTAAGTTAGCCATGTCTGTCGTTCCTCCTCTGATGGGCCTGAGGGACAAACACTGTAGCAGTCGTGGATCCATTGTAATTTGGTTGGGTATAGGAGTTTAGCTTAGCTTTGGCTTGCAGGACGGTGCCCTTTTTCCTAGATAAACATGCTCTGTTTTATTATTCATTTAGCATTGCTTGCAGTTCTTGCATTTTAGAAGAAATGTTTTTATTTTATAATTAGTTGCCATCTCGTGAAAGCGTTGTTATCAGTAATGTAAATATTGCATTGTCTTCATGACCTTTTGCCTCACGTTAGACAAGAACAGAATGGGAACATGTCAGGCATTTGTTATTATATTGCAGATACACGTTTGTGCACACAATCTGACGCTTAGGTACATACCCACCTCAAGATGTCTGCACGTACAATAAGTTGGGCCTTCTAAAAACACTTTGCGACACCAAGGCCATTAGAGAGGGTTCCACCCAGGATATTACATCCATACTGCACATCACTTTGACGCAGACCTCAGCCTTTGTGTCTCTACGAAGCCTGATTTGGAGACCTCCAACCTTGTTCTAAGGTAACAGGGTTTAGGGCGCTTTTCATGGACATGGCTATAGCAGATTAAATTTATCATACTTTGCTCTCTTTAGGGCAGTTAGTATGCTTTAAGGGGGAATTTGTATATTCATGTTTATTGCAAAGTGTTGGGAATGTTCATATTCACATTGCTTATTCTCACAATCCTGTTTTTCTTTCTTATCATTATCCTAATTATCGCAGCTTATGCATTTTATTGTAGGTTGCAGAAATTTTAATAAATTAAAACTATCCTGCATCTTCTTTTTGCCTTTGTGTGTGTAAGAGGCTCATTTCTAATGCGAGAAAAGGGTAAGACTTGGTGCATTGCAATTTCCCTGACAGGATTTCAGAGTCCAGGCCCTATGCTGCCAGAAATCACCTTTACTATCTGGGTTTTGGTGAGGTGTTGCTAGAGAATTGGAAGTATTGGTCCGACAGCTGCCAACTGATGTAGGAGTGACTCAGTCACCTGCAATCAGAGGTGCTGCCGTCCCTAATCCAGCAGTCTCGTAGAGATACGAGAATCATAATGACAGAGCATTGGTTGCTAAATACATACATATGGCCTGTGTGTATGAAAGTAACATTTTCAGGCTTGTGTAAACAAAATTATTGCCCTATAGTTTTATGTCACTATACATATATTAATTTGATCTGATGGAGACTTCTAAGCGCAGATTCCTTACCTTTGCATTTCCCAGGCATCAGACTTGATCTGGAAGATTTTTCATGAGCAGTGCTCCTGCATATTGGTAGGTGGCATCATCGGGACCATGCAACAGCCTTGGCTTCATCCACGCCGGAAGTGACCTCCACGTCACCAGTAAGCTCTTAGTCTAGAGAACAGCTATCACTCTGTCGTTTTTTGATAGGATTTTTTCGACCTTTTGTTGACTTCGTTTTTTAGGTGTTCCTCCTGGAGTGTCAAGGATGTCTCCAAGAAAGGCAGGGTTTAAAGTGTGTGGCGCTGTCACCACGCCATGCTGATTACGGATCCACATCTGATGTGTGTGTGTGGTGTCTTGAGTGCAACCACGACTCCCAAGTCATGCTCGGACTGTAAGGCCATGGTGCCGCAGGCTTTGAGGGAACGGTCCCTAAAGCCGCTAACCCGGCACCATGTCATGTAACTCATAGGCAGTCTCGGTACCGATCAAAGGGAAGGTCGCAAGACTTTTCCAGGAGCCCCAAGTCCTCTTCTTTCCACTCCAAGTCATTGGGACACTTGAGAAAGAGGCAGAAGAAGCACAAGAAGTCGAAGCGTGCTTCAACTTTTCCTCTTCCGTTGGCAGATGCAACAACTGTACATCAGCGATCGAGGCATGGTTCTGTGGAAAACTTTGCCAGGGTTGACTTCATGCCTCCCCACTTTTCCTGAGACGAAGCGAGCACTGCTCAGGTAAAGGAAGTTTATGAGGCCATGTGCCGCATATCTGAGCAGGCTGACCCTTCCAGAGTGCCTTCAGGCCTCATCACATTTTGTGCCAGTGGCTCCGGCCCCAGCTCCGATGGGCCCCTGTGGATCTGATCATGATACACTATAAACGTTCCAACACACCTGACTTCCTCTCAGACGCTCCCTTTCATAGGAGCTGTTCTGGACACAGTGCAGTTTCAGGCTTATCCTCCTGAGCAGCAAGCCCAGGATATTCAGGCTATGATACCAGGCTCGATCCTGGATTTTGGTGAGAATGATTCTGAGGCTGCTGGGCCTCATGGCCTCATGCATCCTGCCTGTAATGCCATTCTGGAAGCCAGGGGTCCCTCTACCTAGATAGTATACGCCTGCGGGGGGAAAAAATTGTATTATATTGTACAGCAAAAATCTATTGACCCACGTTCTGTTTCGCTCTCTGATGTCCATATTTGTTTTCTTACCTTTGCCCAGCAGTGCTTTGCTTTGGGTATTCTGAAGGGTTACCTTTCTGCTCTGTGTGTCTTCTTGCAGCTGTCTAACCAACCCTCCTTATTTAAGTACCCTAGATTCCTCAAAGGTCTTGTACATATGTTCCCACCTTCGGCTTTCATTTCGCCTCAGTTGGACCTTAATTTGGTTGTACCCCTCCGGCTGTCCACCCTCAAAACATATCTTGTGGCAACATCTGCCCGGAGGGTGAGTTAGCCGCAGGCGTTGTCATCCAAGCCTCCTTTCTTGACTGTGTTTACAGACAAACTGGTGGTTCACAAAAGAGTTCCAGGTGGACTACCAGCTTTTTGAGGGGTATGTTGGTGTGAAGAAAGGCCGGGCAGTGCAAATACAAACTCCCGATAGGTCGTTCTAGGCTTCAAAATATGCTACGCACTGGCCAAGAAGCAACCCCCTGAGGGATTGTGGGCTCATTCCACCAGAGCCAAAGCCGAGACCACTGTATTAGCTTTTGGAGACCAGGTCCTAGACATCTGCCAGACAGCAACGTACACATCACAACATATGTTTACCAAACACAACTGCCTCGACAGTCAGGTTCACAGCAATGGCACATTGCCCATTCGGTCCTGCAGGACTTCCTAGCTTAGGTAATTTATTCACAGCTTGCCTGGGGGGCGATATTGCATTGCCATCTATTCAAAGGTAAGGAATATGCGGCTAGAAGTCTCTATCAGAAGAACAAGCTAATTACTTTTGTTAATGCCTTATCTGGTAGAGACAATATCTAGCTGCAGATTCCTCCCTCACCGACACACCCATCCTTCCCACTCTGCGGACAGATTTCTAGGGTTAGGGATACTCCCTTTTAAGGCTTTAGTTTGGACACACCAGTGTCAGTGCACTTCATGCCTTCATGCTCCTGGCATGGAAATTCGTGAAAAAGTAACAGACCTCAGCGCACCTATATAGATGACGCGGTGGTCACTTCCAGTGCTGCCGCACGGAGCCGATCGTCACCACCTACTGGTGTGGAGGGGTACCGCTCATGGAAAATCTTCCAGATCCAGTCTGATGCCTGGAAAATTCAAAGGTAAGGAATCTGCAGCTAGTTACTGTCTCTACCAGATAAGGCGTTACCGAAGGTAAGTAAGTTGGTCAATAATACATGTATTTATTTTATTTTTTCCTCTTCTCTTTACCATTGTCTTTTCTTTTATGTAAAATGTTTATTTAAATGCTTTAATCCAAGACTTCATAAATAATTCCACAGGCACCGCAAGCCTTTGCCTTTCCCATCCTGTGCTCTTTTTCTTTGTCAACTGAGCAACATCCAATGATAGAGCAGATGTGTTTGTTACAGCGTCAGTTTGATGTCCCTGTTTTGCATGCTGATATTTTCATGTTTCAAACAGCTTTGCAAACATACAGTAGTTAAAAATGAATAACCCTGCGACCACTTATTATATTCTACTCTAGTCTAGGAATTAGTAAAATGTGGAAATCACTTTTAGGGGTATCCTGGCCCTCAGGCAAGTTTTATTAGCACCACGGGGGCCAGATGGTCAGGGATACACTGGTGGTTCAGTAAAAGAGAATTCCAGTGTTTCGTGGCCAGATGTGAGAGAGCCAACCTTCGATTCTTTGGTAGCGAATGTGAGGAACCTGGAGCTTAAGTGGGTGGCCGTTCTGACATCCATAACAGGATTGTAATGTATCAATTTTTTTGCAGAATAAGGAGGCCGGATTTCTAAAAGGCTCCATACGTTTAACAATGTGTCTTGCAAAAAATACATTTGGAATTAGAAGTGGCTATGTGAAGTGAAACAGGAGACTCTCGTGAAGGTCAAACATGAGCTGCACAGCCATGTTTTTAATCCGTTAAAGGCTGGCTTGGAGTTTGGTACCTAATCC
Source organism: Pleurodeles waltl (assembly GCF_031143425.1). NCBI lineage: Eukaryota > Metazoa > Chordata > Amphibia > Caudata > Salamandridae > Pleurodeles > Pleurodeles waltl. The sequence continues at coordinate 341,246,910 of NC_090449.1, read as the reverse complement.
CAAAAAAAGAATTGCAGTAGTCCAGATAAAGTCATAGCCAGGACTACTATCTGCCTAAATGAAACAGGTAAAAAAAAAGAAAAAGAACTTTCCTCAGGAAACAGAGTTGGTAGACAGGCGGAGAACATTTTACATCTATCTGAAGTAGATCTGCAAAACTCAAAAAAGGAGAAGGTCCCTGTAGCTTAATGAGGTATTTTTTAAGGAAAAATAATATTTTTAAGGTACGTTCAAGCACAGCTATTTGTGAGGGCAAATATTGTGGTCTTTTTCAAACATGCCACTTAAAACTCATCTGCAGTTTTCTGTCGTCTCTTTATTTTCTTGGACATTTATAGAGGCATAAATTATGTCAGTGGTCCCTAATAGAATGATCTAAGCAAACATTAATTCAAGCCAAATGGCAATTTAGTAAAACAATAAAATAAAATATGAACAACGAAGTGGGTACCAGTGACAAATGTGCTCTGAATGATACACATGTGTGATGACTGACCAATGATCATATAAATAACAAAGAACAGCACGGGCCAATACAATTCAATAACGGTGTTATGGGGCTTCATGCAAGTCGACAAAATTACAAACCTATCAAAAATGTAGGATCAGCATCAGGACTCAAGCAATTGGAGCATGAGAGAGCTGAAAAGTGAAGGAAAATGAGGTCAGAATCTGATAAAACAGTGAAAGAGACACACAGAAGTGAATGGTGCGTAAAGCGGTGTACTACTCACTTCCTAGGTATCCAGAAACACTGAAAGATATAAGAATGACAAGAACTGTTTGTGAAAACTAGTTGTCCAACTGAAAAGATGAGAGTGAAGGAAAAACTATTGTGGCTTATCAAAACCAAGAAGGTGATCGCACATGCACCCGTGGTGTAAGAACAGCTGAGGTATGGTGGGTATGACAATGGAAGGAACCATTGATTGAGTCCTGATGATGATGGGATTTTTTGTTGGCAGAATTTCAACTTCTGCTAAGGAAATGGTTGAAGAGTTGACATATGTAGGTTGACTGCCTGAGATTTCTCCCCCAAAATGTCTGTAACTGCTATTGAAGGAGACACAATATTTAATTGAGAAAAAAAAAGTGATGGATGGAACGCTTGAACTGGCATTGGCAATTACCCTGGACTACATGTCAGTCCGTTGTTCATTTGCTCACTCTGCCACTGCAGACAGGAGCCAACTGTATGCAAAAAAGGGACAGTCCATCACAAACTGCGAGGCTGCATCTTTTCTCTATGGGAACACAAGTAATATTAATTCAGTCTACCTGGGCCTCATCAGTTAGGTGTTGCTTTTATCCTGTGTTTCTAGTGCTAAATTTAATATTGCAGACTGGCTTCACTTCCAGCCTACCTTTTGTGTAGTTCTGGCCTTTCTTTACAGAAACATGAAGACTCTTTAAAGTGGTACACTTGATCACAACTTGCAAAATTTTAGATTATGGCAATGATCGCAAAGTTTCAACTAAAGTGATAGAAGGGGCCAGTACATTGAATGCATAGTGAGTTCAGCAAATGTAATGAATAGTATCAGTGTCAGGACGCTGTGATATGTATGTTAATGACAACCATGTACCTCCTCTGGAGCCTAACTACAAGTATTCCATAAAAAAGGACTAAGTATGAGTCCTCTGAGGGAAACAGGGAAGAAGGATAAGGAAGGGAGAAACACTAGAATGGCACCTCACGTTCCTCAGGACTGTGACCCTCACTTGAAAGATGTCCACCACCTATGGCGAGACACAGAATATTGTTATTATTTGTGAACGTCTACTGTAAGGCTTACTACAGCTATAATCCAAGTAGTTGATGGGTTTCACTACTGTAAGCTAAACGTAAAGCATCACCCACAACATGAGTACACACTCCAACAGCAGACACAGAAGTGAGCAGCAGGGCTCGAGGAACAAGTCTGTAGCGTTAGTAAACTGAAGCGAAGAGGCACAAGGCTTAAGCAGGATATCATCAAGGGGAAACTGAAGGGAGCAATAGAAACAACAAATATGCTAGCAGAGAGAAGGCTGGTTGTGAACTGGTATGAGAGTGAAGAAACCCAACAAAAACAACAGTTGCCAGACGCACTGCCAGATGCACTGCATTAGATAATATAGCCTTAGAATCCGCCATAGCACGCTATCCCGACCTTTAAAGCCCAAGCCGAAAGCGAGGGCCTTTAACAAGGGAGCAGGAGTTTAATTGTTGGTATAACTCAGCTACGAAGGGCTATAAAACTATTAGAACATTCTGCCACTTGAGGGCAGAATGTTCTAATAAATAAAACAAAGTCCTCACGGAGCCCGAGGGGATTAAAATGTTGCTGTGAACAAAGAATATTGGAATGTCAGAGCACTGCATTGTCTCCAATGGAGCTCCCAACATTCCAATGTTCTAATGTATCTTCCCAACTTTACCAGGCTCACTTCCACCGTAAAACAGGATTATATCAGACTTCCTTCTGTTCTTTAATGTTACTGTGGCAGGCTCTTGGTTTCCTGTAGAATAGTGGTAAAGCAGGCGGCCTCCCTCATAAGGTATCCCAATATATACTTTCTTTACCATAAAGCCCCACTAAAACAAACTGATGTCACCCTCATAGATAACCTCCTGTGGACATCTGTATGAAAACTTGTGAAGAAATACAGGCCCCCGTGAGCACTGTGTTCCCACGGACTTCTCTCACCTTAACCCACCGCAACCTGGAGGTGCTGAATTGGCCCAGGGGGGTTTGGGGCCACTGACCAATCCGCACAAAGCGGGACTTCTCCCCCTGCAGTGTGAGACATCTATGTGAATACCTGTGAGGGTGTTCAGGCTCCCATAACCCACTTGGAGGCACTGAATTGGCCAAGGAGGGGGCAAGGCCACCAACAAGCACGCACAAAGCGCAACTTTGCCCCCTGCAGCATGGGCCACACGTGGGCAAAGCCCGGGCCAGGGGCAGGCCCATCTGGGCCTGCCTGAGACAGGACGAGGCTAGACCACCACCTAACATCGGCTCCTCCATGGTTCTTTGCCTTGGCTGCTTTGTCTTTAAAACATTTGTCTGTTACATTCCCTAGGAGTGGGAGCTGCATCGCTAAGTTGGCTAGGGTGGGCTAGCGTCCCCTAGCACCTTACTCTCTCTCTAGTCCATTTCAAAAGAGTAGGAGATCTTGAATTCTTTTCACCCTTGTCAAACATGGTCAAAGAAAATTGCCTGGGGGGAACTCCGAAACGACTCCACCTGCAAAGTACACTGCTATTGACTGAATGCTGGAAAGGGCAATTGGGATCGCTAATATGGAAATTGAACTTTCGGAGAGGAAACTGTCCTTGAATTATGGCACCGCTCTGCCAAACAGATCTCTAATATTGGATGACTCACAAATGCCTATCTCTGCTTCTTATCCTGAACCAGACCCTACACTTACCACCATTCTGAATACCTCTACATGCGCTCTCAAAAGCACGACTACCATGGTTGAACTCACTGATAACGTGCACCCCTGTTTACGCTCTTAGTCTAACAAAAGAGCAAAGGGATCAACCTGAAATAAAACAAGTGGCAGTATTCAAAGAACATCTAAAGCCTCACATAAGAGACTTTTGCTAGAAACGGAGGGGCTGCAAAAAGATATTTCACCTCACTACATGGGGCATGGAATCATTACTTGCTAACCGGCATACTCTGGATCTTACTGTTGAAAGATATGTTGATCGTATTAAGAGCTTAATAGAACTCAAGCTTTCTCCCCTTTGTGCACTCTTTGCCACCATGGAGCCCCAACTTATGGCCTCAAAAAATCTGTTGGTCCATAACTCAGAAGTAGGCACCACAAATGCTGTTGAGCCATCCGTGGCAAATGTAGACCCAGAGCAATAGGAGCAGGATCCCCAAGTACCTAAGGTGCTTAATAATGTGACCAAACAACCTCATGCACGCCATGCATCCAACACATCTCAAGCTCGTTCCATTGGTGCAACAGATGACAATATAGAGCTGCGAAAAAAAGGTCCCACAAAGGCTCAAATTGTGACATTGCTGTGCTGCTGCTCCCCAATTGGTTATTGGCAACTGCCACCAGGATGCGCTCCTTTCCTAATGGTATTAAAATATGTCCCTGTGTGACCCACACAAAATAGAGAAGACTGCATGGCACTGAAGAAAATGTACATTTTCGAACTAAAAAACAATTCTGGCTGGAAGGGGGTCTGTCCCAGGAAGTTTCTCATGTGAGAAGAGTTGCATGATTGGGCATCCATCAGAAGGAGATGCCAGGGTATTGCATAATAATTAATTTTAGGAGACCCGAACAGTGGAATTACTGCTGCAGCGACTTGCCCAGATAACACCATCTATGGGTTTGATAAGGGTGCCTCCGTTAGGGTATTTTTATAGATGCAATAAATTCCTTAGACCAATGAAACCAGCGCTAGGCACCTCTAAAGATCGAATCCATCCAGGCCACCAGTCTGCTTGTCAGTTATCGGATTGCCACCATGCAACGCATCAGACACAGAGTTGCCATCATTAAGCTCCCTTTATTACCTCAAACAAATTTGCCGCACTGTCCTGCCTGGATGAACAGGACTGATGGGAGGAACCCGGAAGGATAGGCATTTGTTCTAGGGATCCAGTGCCACAGAAGGGTCAACGCTAGGAAGTGGGTGAGTTGGCAGATGCCAGTAATCTTTCAGACTATATGGTAATCAACTCATGAAATATTGCAGGAGTGAAAGACAAATTAGGAAACCCGAACTGATTAAACATCATAAACTCTGCTCTCTTAATTTGTCTACAGGAAACTTGGCTTACGGAAGGTTTGTATGTAGATGGCTACGTTTCCATACTCACCCCAGCTGTCCCCTCAGGCTGTGGACAAGCAAACGGAGGTTTGGCAACGCTTATATAAACTTTAGTCCCTATTGTTATTAAGAAATCATTCACTAATTTTCCTTATTACCAGTTGGTGTTTTTACTCGTTGATCAAAAATATGAGGTTATCCTGATTCATTTTTATAATAATATTTTTAATAGTACACAAAGTATGATTGTGTTGGCATTAGGAAAGGAACTTGAACAGTTTGCAAAGAAAACTACTGCTTATTATATGTGTAAATGAGTTGGGGATTTCAATACTAGTAAATATCAACACCCAGACAGTGCAGTTTGTGGCTGCTCAGATTTCTATGGGAGAGAACAATTGCATTTATATGGTGAGGCTATAAATGAATTGATGTATAAACTAAAATTAATTAAACTAATTGAGAAGGATGTGGAGGATACCTGAGTCTTGCTACCCATGTCTAATGGAAAAGGTCATCGTTCCATCACTGATCACATTATATTCTGGGTGAATGAATTGAATTTGTTTAAATCTGTCAAGATAGAACTGTCTACCCTTAGTGATCACTTAGAACTTAAGCTCACCCTTAATATCATTAGTAACCAAACTAAGGGCATAGATTAGCACCATCTATTGAAACTGTGGTCTGAAGTGGTGTTAGCCTGAAATGGGCCGGCATTAATTAAACCGGGCTGATAGATAGTGTTGTCAAGGAAAACTTTGAAGACCTTAACATCTGCACTGAATGGGGTGTGTATCACAATAGGCTACTGGTGGCTTTTCACAATATCACATTAGCGATTGCAGATAAGCTAAGAGCCCCATATAAAGAACCCAGTAAAACCAGAAAGTCTTGGCTTGACAATCACTGTACTAGAGCAAACCAGTATCTAAGGAAAGCCTGACAGCAATCCCTGAGAAACAGAGGAGAGTTTAAAGAGCTAAGATGTGTCTATAAATTAGAATTAATAACAAGGAAAAAAGAACTCCAAGAACAGGCGTGGGCAACTTGGAACACGCAGCTGAAATTGGGGATTCTACTATGTTTTGAAAAACTGTCAACCCTCAATTTCCTAAGGATAATCTCCAGCCAACTCTGGAGGCTTTAGTCGCCCCAGGAACCTGGATCATTAACTTTGGAGGGATTTTAATCCAAATAACATAGATATATCTTCCCCCTACCATTTTTTTACACCTCTTAAGCCAATAAGTACCAAAGAAGTTACCGTAACTTTAGAAAATATTGCTTTCAGGAAATCCCCAGGCCCAGATGGGGTCCAAGTTGATGCTTTTAAATCTTATACATTTCTATGGGTGCCCATTATTGGAGGATGGAGATGAGTGGGTGAGAACCCAGGTTTCCCATCAACACCAGAGAGCGAATACAAAAAAATGAGGATATAATGGGATCGTAATACGGCGGACGGGATATCCGTCACATTTCTGATGAAATATTCCCTTCCACCTATATCTAAATCAGGCCCTTAGTGTCCCTTGGTGTGGTGGAAATTGCAACCCTGGCCACCTTGTCTCCCAGCATGGACAACTACAGACAGAGGCCTAAAATCAATGGAACTGAGTTTGAGATTCTGAGAGATACAGGAGACAGTGGGACTATGGCCATAGAAAAGATGGTTTCTCCAGATCAGATCATACCTGGTGTGTATCACCAGTAACCTATGCAAATAGTAGACCAAGACTCCATCCCATGACAATGATGAGTTTGGAATGGGGAGGTGTGACAGGCCGTAAACAGGTGGCTGTGCATCCTGCCCTCTCAGTAGACTGCCTACTGGGAAATGATCTTGAAGGATATGACTGGTCAGGGGTGGAGAAAATGGTCCATGCAAGAATGCTGGATCTCCCTGAGTGGGTATGTGCTATGACCAGGTCCTAGGCAGCTCAGCAAGGAAAGGCTGGACACTTGGACTCTGAAGTAATAGGCCAAGCACCCAATGACAAGAGAGAGGGCACTTGGTCTGGCTAGTCAACCCAAAGAACTCCAGAAGTGCAGGAGAAATCCAACGCTGAGAGGGAGGATCTGACGTCTGAGGATGGAATTTCACCCTTGCAAGATCTCTCCAACTTGGCAGAATTTACAGGAGCTAGTGGACCTACCAGAGAGTGTGGCACTCTTGATGGCCCGAGGCGAAATCACCTCTAGGCAAGACAACGGTGATGCCAGTGGATTCCTCAAATTCCTCAGAGTCTACTCGGAGGATGGAGTTCTATATACTGATGCCAGAGTCCTCAAAGAGGCACCACCAGGAAGCTGGTGGTCTCCCAAAGGTACAGAGAATTCTTCCTCACCTTGGCAGGTCATTTGGGTCAGAATATGACTTGCAACTGGTTGGTTAACCATTTCTATTGGTACAAAATGTCTGCCAAAGTGAAGGAGTTCTGTAGCTCCTATGCATCCTGTCAGGCCAGTGGCAAGACCGGGGCAAACAAAAAGCTCACTTGATACTTCTGCCAGTGGTTGGAGCTCCCTTTAAGAGGGTGGAGGTAGACATTGTCAGTCCCCTAGACCCACCCACTGCACCAGGGAACAGGTATATCTTGTTGGTAGTAGACCATGCCAGAAGGTACCCTGAGGCAGTTTCCCTCAGCCCTATTTGGTGTGTTTATCAGAGTGGGTTTCCCAAAGGAGGTTGTTTCAGATAGGGGCACATATTTCATGTCCAGCTATCTGAAAGTGATGTGGGAAGTATGTGGTGTCACCTACAAGTTCTCCACCCCCCATCTTTCTCAGACTAATGGTCTGGTGGAAAGGTTCAATAAAACCCTAAAGAGCATGATCTGACAAACTCAGGAGGAGATGGGATGTTCTCCTACCATGTCCACTGTTTGCCTACAGGGAGGGTGGCTTTAGCCCCTTTGAATTGCTGTTTAGGCACCAAGTAAGAGGCCCAATGTGCCTGGGGAAAGAGTCTTTGGAAAAGCCACTCAAGGAAGCCAAGTACAATGTGCTGGACTGTGCACTAGGCCTGAGATCTCGCATGCCTGAGTACATGTACAAAGTAAGCAGGAACCTGGAGGCCAGCCAAGAGCTCATGAAGCTCTGGTATGACCAGAAGGCTGCTATGCCCAAGTACACACCAGGACAATTTGTGAGGGTGTTGGAGCCTGTGTCTCCTAGGGCTCTCCGGGACATGTGGACTGCACCCTATCCAATCCTAGAGAGGAAGGGTGAAGTTACCTATTTTGTAGACTTGTACACCCCCATGAACCCTCACATGGGCCCTACATGTCAATAGGTTGAAACCCCACCACTATAGGGCAGACATGACCATGCTGGTGGTCAAGATGAAGGAGGTGAAGAGGAAACTGAGACACTGCCAGACCTCCTCTCCCACAATGTGCAAGATGGGTCAGTGGAAGGAGTTGACTCTCTCCCAAATCAATAGCATAGCAGCAAAAAGACTGCAAACAAGAGAAATATTGAAAAAGTAAATGACTTCCAGTTGCAACATATGGGGCACCAGTATGAGGCATGACTAACAGCAAAATGATACAGACACAGGAGAATTCTTTCTTATGTAGGCTATTGGGAGTTGTGCGCTCAACTCCAATTTATATCACCCTCAAAGAAATGGGCGTATCGCATACAGAAGATTCTATCCACCTTAGTATAGGGAGCAAATGGTACAGCATTTGGAGTAAGATAGGTGCCAAATTTACTAGAGATATTATAAGGGATTGCCTAGAACTTGACCATTATGATAAAATCTCATGGCCGCAGTATGCGAATAGCGTATTGCAGGAACGTAACAATGGTATTAGTATTTTGGCCCCCACAAGTATTTTGTAATATTGCAAAAAATAACTAAAAGCTGTCTTTATGGGGGAAAAAAAGGGAGGCGATAGAGAGCTGCACGAAAAATCCAAGACAATAGTTGACAGATATTGCCTGGGACTGTTCCAACAGGGAATACAAGGCCACCTGATAAAGGTACCCAATACCCAAGATAAATTCTATTTTACTAGATCATGTTTCCAGGTGCGTCACTAATTAGTCTCATTCTCCAGCTAAGCAGCTCGGTCAGTAAATTTACTTAAGTGCCTATGTGATTGGAAAGCCAGTCAATTGACCATTCATTTTTATGGTGTTTTGTAAATTGTTTAAATATATCAGATTACACTGTTTCTATTTTCTATCGCAGAGTTTCATTCATTATCAAGAAGCTTTTAAATTCCTATGTAACCTGGAAGATGCCTATACCTACTGTGCAATTTTGACATACATCAAGTCCGCAATTAGGAGGTGGAAGTCACTCAGATATTTAGAAAGGATACGTTATGAGGGTGATTAAACTGGGCCTTGGTTTATTATTATTCTTGTGTTAATTGCACAGCTAAATGGTAATTTCTCGATATATGTAAAATGTTTGCACTGAATGCTTTTATTCAACTACAAACAGCATCAGATGAAATATTGTAATCTCTGCATCTTTGCACGCATTATATCTTCGCTGAATGGTTTTATTTTGTCATCAACCATAAGGGTTAAAACCTTGCCCCTGGTGTTTTCACTGCACTAATTCTTGCCATGTAAGAACTGTCTTGATAGCTGTTTTAACCTTTTATGGCCTTGTATGAGAAAGTTGCAATAAACACTTATAATGCTTAACGTGTCCTTGTTTTACCGGAACCCAGGAAGTTTACTCTAGGAAATTAGGCGTTATTAACCATCCTCATTCTGGTAAAACTTGACTGATAATTTGTACAACATTTTTCGCTTTTTATCTATTTTATGTTGCTACTTTATGAGATATTTTTAATGTGCCTGATGTTTCCTGTTTTTATGCTTTTACTAATTGTTGTATAATCCGAATAAAGAATGATTGATTGATTAATTGACAGAATGAGGTATCACCTCCTCTCTGTTGTCAAGGAATGAAGTTCTTACCGTTCCAATGAACATTTACTCTCCAGTGTATAACACAAATGGACATAAAAGTATATCCTCAAAGCCATGGAACATCATCACACTAAACTGCTTTTGCTCTTCAGAATACTGCCAAATGCAGCTCATATCTACTGAAAGAACACCATCAAAGCAATTCCACATTTGTATTGAACTCCACCAAACCAATCTTCTAATGACTACAACCAAAGCAGAAACAGCACCTGTACAAAAGACAACCAATTGAGTATTTTCTCCCCATAGTAAACCAAGAAAGCAGACTACCATATAAAAAATAGCGGAGGCTTAATACTAATAGACGCCTTTCTGCTATAGAACACTAGTAACATAGATCTTCTTGCCCTTTCATATGGAGTGCCACCAAAGGACTCATCTCACACTATCTAGCAACAAAGACCCTCGGTTTACAGTGGCTTGACCTCCTTCTTACTGTCTTACTGGCATTTATATTTAGCCAGGTTCTTGGTTTTCACACACCCACATCATGAAGGCTATAAATTGAATGGTGGTGGCAGACAGTTTCATCTGGAATGGACACATGGGGTTTGGTTTAGATTTCAGCGGACAGGTTACTCTATCACAACAGTGAAGGATATCCCATCCGCCAACATATAAATCCCATAGTAAATAATGGAATTTATATTTCAGCGGGTGTGATATCCATCACCGTTGTGATGGAGTGACCCATGTGCCGAAATCTAAATCAGGCCCATAGATGCAACTAAATCGTCAACATGCTTGTTCATGCTGAAATATGAGTAGTCAGCCTTTTCACTAAGCATACATTTCTGTTACACAGGAGATATGCTGGAGGGATTCCATTGGCTTCTCCTTGTTCCTCAGCATAGTGCCACAAAGAAAAGTACATAGCTTTGCACCACAAATTAAAGAGAAACTGCACCTTAAATTTGAAATAATGGTTAAAATGACTTAGGCTTGAGATACCCCACTACAAATACCTATTTTTTTATACAAAACTAAAAATATATTGGGTGATAACTATAATGAATAATACAGATGGGGCTCTGTTCTCGTATTTGTGCTGAGCAGTAAGAATATCATATCATATATTCATAAACATAATTTTTGTATCATGAGTTACAGTATTCTAGAAAGACTACCTAACATTGGTTGCACTTGGACTTTTTTTATTTTAATGGCATCCTGATGTTTACTATGTTACATGATTCAGCCAATGCATGCGCCATCCCTGTCGGCGATTCTGGTGGAGTAAGAATCTTTCAGTCTGTATGGAAAAATGCACAGCTGTAAAGTTTTCAATCTGTGGTCTATATGCAGTCTGTCAATTGTATGTAAAGTGCCCTCTGTGGGAGGGCTTCTAGTGTTGTGCATGATAATCAGAGTTGTGCTTCTTTCATGTTATATGTTGCTGTGCTTTGATGTCTAGTGGTGTCAAAAACAAGTGCTTAACCATATGAGGTGCTGATGTGAATAGGAAAGGTGAAGGAGTGCAGTGTGGTTGTGTAGGGAGTACTTTGGTCTGCTGATACCTTGTTCCTTAATGAACCATGGTTCTTTTTAATGGTTCATGGGAAAGAGACAGCTGTTTTTTCTCCTTAAGTTCTTGGTGGTATTAGATGTATCTTGCCCTTCTTCAGAGGGAAGTTCCAGAACTTTGTTAAGCATTTTATGGAATAGTAGGTTACCCCAATGTGTTATTATTGTATTAAGGGACAATAATCGAAGTTTAGAGTGGAGAGCTCTATTTTTGCAGTAACTTTGGAGTTTAATTTAAAGCAAAATGTGCCTCTTGCCATGGATGGCCCTGTGGGCAATCAAGAATGCCTTGAAGACCGAATGCCTTACTATCAGTAGCCAGTGGAGTGCTTGGAGGGCAGATGGGATCTGATCCTGAAGACAAAGGAGTAGGAGTTGTCTTGCTGCTACCTTTTGGATTCTTTGTTGCATTCAGAGTAGTAAGAGCAGGGACCCTACGTATAGTCTAGGCGAACCTTGACCAAAGTGATGGTGGTCTGGAGCTTCTGACAAAAACCTAGATGAATATTCTTGTGTTTGTGGAGTCATTTCTGTCTCACAAAGACTGCATTGTGTACCCACAGACCCTGCTGACGTCACAGAGCCAGCTGAAAGAGCTTGAGTCAGAGAATTCACGTCTACAGCTGCAGCTAAAGGAACTGAATGAGGAGTACCGATCCCGGCTTACCCGCTATATCCGGGACCTGGCGGTGAGTCTGTTCCTCCACTTCACGAACCTTTTCATGCATCACTTGTCTCCCTCAGCCTCTTTGTAGGCTGCATAGAAGTCATATTGTTCTTTTTATGACTATATTGCACAATGTAGCTACTTGTTACAAAAAAATGCTGATGTCACTGCTGGCTTCATGTGCAGTCATGTCTCTGCTGCATAAGAGTTACTATAGTCACCTTGTACTTAATGGAACGTCCAGTCGCACTTATGACATACCCTTTGGAAAATTACAATACCTCTAAAACAGCATTTGGCATGCAGGGTAGAGACTAGAAAAATTGCCTCACCAAACAAATTTGTAAGTTAGGCCTGACTCCTGCTCAATACTTATTTTTTATGGAGAGACAATTATAGCGGCCTTCTAGATGACATCCATAGGGACTTGATGCTTAAAGGCTGCAGAGGCCACCTTGACTCTATCTGCTTGTGCACGAATCCCTTTGGGAAGAATGACATTAACTGCAATTCTTTTTTTGATCGAAACATTCAAGATAAAGCATCAAAATAATCTTATTAACAATACTAAATATAGCCTAATAAATATCCAAACTTATGTGGAATGTATTATGCAAAATTGAATAAACAAGATGAACGCCTAGTTTCCAAGTTGGTTGATAAATTCCAATATGTGCAGTAACTCCTGATGCTGCACATATCAGAAGAATGGGTTGTGTGATAAATATAGGTAGGGCAAACCTGCTGATATTTATTGAGGAAAAAATGGTCAGTGTATACCGTTACATGCAGATTTTGGTTTATTAAACACCAAAATCCATGTTATTCCTCAAACATTTGTGACAGGCAGTAAGTCATTCACTGGATTAAAACTAAAAATGTTGATGTTGGTTCCTAACAAGTGAGATAACTATCACATTTGATAGTGGCCAACTCGTACTGAGTGAGGCTCCTAGCAACTAACACAAAATGGAAGTATCAAATTAAAGTGATAACGGAGGGTATTATAAATGGCACACAGAAGGCATTTTATACATCAAACAGATCTAAATATGTCGTCAAAATAGTCTGTAACACAAAATGTCTGTTTTTATATGAAAAGGTATGCCCTCAAAGGGAAGCAGGCAAGCACCAATCACCATTTCTCCCATTTAGCTTTGCATTCCACTTTCTCAAGACCATTTGTTTCTCAATCAGTAACAACCTCCAGATCCCAGCTAAAGTTCTTCTGTCAGTCTTCATTACGGATATGTCAAATATGGTGCTATCTAGGTCTATTCTAATTGAAACCTGTCACTATTATATACTTACCTTGATATCATACCATAACTAAGTCGGGTGGAGGGATCACTGTAAAAAGAATAAAGATTTAAAAGTTTAAAAAATGCATAAAAAGAGTTTGCGCAAAAACACCTTGGTGCTAAATTTCCAGAATTTGCAGTGACTGCAACAACTTGAGCCTGAACGGGGGAATTCAGATGAATCTGTTGTTGAAATGTGCGGCATGAAGGTTCGTTCTTAATATATTTTTATATAAATGAGCCAATATATTATTACTCCTGTAACCCCACTTATCGCAACCAGGAGCTTGATGGCTAAGACCACACTCTCACAGTTTTCCACAAATACATTTTGACAGGTCAAACCTACTGAAACTCATCAGGGGAAATGCCTAATTAATTAGGATAACATGCAGATTTTTATTCACCAACATCTCCATTCTAGCCCCCATTATTGGGGACACAGTCGGAATTGGGAGGCATTTATTGGACCTGAAAAATTGTAACGCAACAAAGTCAGTCTGCGGGCCACTCATTATTTCTTTTGCAAACATAATTACATTCCTCCTTTTTCCCATGCTCTCTCCACATCATTAGTTTCTTTCTCCAATGTTTTACTCAACCTCAGAAATAAAACTGTTTCTCACATTTTGCTCCGGGAAAAAAGTTGTGAGCCTTTTTCTCTAGGCATTACATACACATGGTTTGGTATTTGGTGCAATGTTTATCTCAGTTGAAAAAATCCAACACTGCAGGTGTCAAAATTCATTGGGTGTGATAAACAGCACTTAATATGAGATGTTCCCCGATAATGTAGAATCACTTGTGGATGTTGGCACTTACTGCACCAAAATCCGTATGTCTGAATACTTACCGAATACTTTTGCCCTGTTAATTTCTGTCTGGCTTGACCTACAGAAACCTAACAAGGTATGCAAAATTTATAACATTCACGCTGCATTACTCGGTAGGATAAACTTTGTCACACTTGTAATTCTCATTTCTGTGCAAACTTAGGATAAAGATTATCCAGGCCACGCGAAATGAGGACCTACATTTGAATTATAAATAAATGGACAACATACTAAGGCCCTCATAATAAGTGGACCACAGATAAGTTATGTTATAGGATAATGCTGTACTCAGTGTTAATGATACATGATATCACTCTAGGGTTGCTGCTACAGTGTACTGTACTGTGAACATGCGTCTCACAACATTCAATGTAAATTGTGTTTCATATGTGTACCTTATTTACTACTCATGCATCTGACAATGCACATACTAATAATGAGACACTGAATACGTCACACTTTCTATTTTGCTTCGTCAAATGCTAATAAATTTTCTAGTGCTTCACTACTCAGTAACAGTCTGCCATACTCAGTGATTAATTTGGGCCGGCAGTTTTCAACGAGTAGCATGCTACTCTGGAACCCAAGAGAAATTAGTGATGGATTAGTATGGGGAAATATGAGTACAGTATTAGTATTATTATGAGTTAATTTGAGCAGAGGGAATGTGAGTTTGTTAGTTGGACTTGAGTAATGGAGGGATAGAGGAGGGAAGAACCCAGAAGTGTTAATTGGGCATTTATAGTAATAGAATGAGGCATGGGATGAGTAAAGGAGAGATGGAGGAGGGAAGAGTCTGTGGAAAGGGTTATGGAGATCATAGTAGCAGTAGGGGTTCTGAATGAGCCAAAGGTGAGATAAATGAGGGAGAATTTAGTAGGGTTGTTTGGGAGATCATGGTAGTAAACTGAGGTTTGGGGTGAGGTAGATGCGGTAGAGGAGGGAAGAGCTTAGGCAAGGGTGTTTTGATGAGTGTTAAAATGGTTTTTGGATGAGTCAGAGTGGGAATGGCGGATAGATTGATAGATACATAGGGTGATGGGGAGACAGAGTAAAGCTTACAAAAGAGTACATTTATATTATTGTTTTATTTATATATTTCTAAATATTTTTTTATTTTCTTTACTTATTTTTTTATTTAATTTAATTATTTATAATTTGAATTTTATTTAGAGATTTTATTTATTTGTATTAATTGTTCTCTAGTACAGTAGGACTAGAGTAATAAATAAATAGATATGTACATACATAGTAAGGGAGTATATGTGTAAGGAATATAATAATGGGTATAATAATATGAAAAGAAAAGTAGTATTGTACAGACTTTCAAGATGTGTAATATTTGAAGTTAATTAATAAGTGTATTTTTCTAACATTCATATATCTTTCCTCAATTTTTGAATAGCAGAATGCCTATAATAATAAAACATTTGATCACTGTGATATAAAAACGAAAGCAGGGATTCATAAGTATCTAATATAACAACTTATCTAGGAGCTTTGCAATGATCTATGAACATGTTAAGCATAGAGTAATATACACATATATGTAGATACACACAGATATACATACACACATATATTTTAACGTGAGTAAATATACATTTGTTAAACAGGCTTAAAGAGTATGTGTATAATTTATTATTATGAAATAGTAACAATACATATTTCTGGAAGAACTCTACATATCTAGAATCTACACAGGCATATGCAGACCTTTGCTGTTTGAATATGGTGGTTATGAAGGAAAGTGCCAACCCTTGAGTGGTCTTCTGAAGGCAAGATAGTTATCTGTGGATCTTGTATTTGGGGGTAATGAATTCCATAGTTTGGCTGACTGAACAGAGAAAGATGTACCACCTGTTGTCTTTGTCTTTTATGGTGGTGTTCCAAGGCGGGTGCCAATCTTGAGCAGGGGTTTCTTTGTTGAATGTATTTGGTTATTTTGTTTCTGATGAAAAGTGGTCCTGTTCCATATATAGCTTTGTGGGGGATACAAAGCAGCTTGAAGGTGGATCTTCTGGCAATGGGTAACCCATGTAGTGCTTTCAAGGCAGGGGAGATGTGGGCTTGTGGCTTTACATGTAATAGTAGCCTGGCAGCTGAGTTCTGAATACTTTGTCGTTTTTTCATAATAGATAGAGATGATCCATGGTAGAGGCCAGTTTGGATAGTACAAGAGAGATAGTAGCCTGCACCTTGTGTGGAAATCCGAGGTGGGGGAAGTTGAGTCGCAGAGTCTTCAAGTTGATTTAGCTTGATTGTGTTAATTTGCCCACTTGGGCATTCATTGTTAACTTGTAGTCCATGGTAATTCCAAAGTTTTTAACTTCCTTGGATACTTGAGGAGATGGTCCTAGATCGTCAGGCCAGGCGTACAGTGGGTCATAATTTTTCAGTCGCCATATGTGAGTATTTCCGTTTTGGAAGCATTCAGTTTGAGATGGCTCCAATTTATCCACTGATCAATGGCTCTGAGGCAACTGAAGATTTGTGAGTTTTCAATGTCTGTGGGGCATTCCAATTTAAGTAGTATTTGTGTGTCATCTGCATAGTTGTAGCATGTGAGTTGAAAATCATTGCTCAATTCTGGTAATGACATCATGTACATGATAAAAAGTATAGGTGAGATGATTGAGTCTTGGGGGACCCCTGCTTTTGTGAGGTAGGGTAAGGGGGATGAATAGATAATATTAGTTCTGTTTTGAAGGTAGGATGTAATCCAGTCGGGAGCAGTCCCTTCTATGCCGACTTCGTGGAGCCTTTGAATTATGGTGTCATGGTCAACAGTATGAAAGGCAGCTGAAAGGTCCAAGAGAAGTAGTATAGCATCTCCATTGTGATTGACTGTGTTTTTGAGATCATCCCGGATCGATATGAGTGCCAATTCAGTGCCTCTTCCTGGGTGAAATCTAGTTTGGTAGTCTGAAAGTACGGAATTGTCTTCAATGAATTGTGACATCTGGGTGAATGCTACTCTTTCTATCAGTTTGCCCAGGAATGGTCCATTTGTGATTAGCTTGTAGTTGATGGGGTCCTGTGGGTCTAGGTTTGATTTCTTTAATGACAGACGTATGTATACCTTTTTCAGGTCTTCAGGAAAAGTTCCTGTGGTTAAAGAGTTATTGATGATTCTTCTTACAGGTGTGGTAGCAGAAGTAAATAAAAGAATGTTCTTGAAAATGTGTGGTGGATAAGGGTCAGAAGGGCAACCGGAAGGCCTGCTTGCTTTGACCAAATCCATAAATTCACCTTCTGATATTTGTTTGAAGGAGTGCAGAGGCTGGGTTGGTTTATTCTTGGAGGCTGGCTTTATTAATCCACTCAGCTATCCGCATAAAATATAGCCCTGTTCTTTGCAGCAGGCACATTAACCCTCTACACTAAACTCCCATTTCTCTCCCTGGTAGGAACATTAATCAAAAGAGGTATCTTGACATTTTAATTGTTTCCTGAAGGCTAGACGCACAAGGAACTCTTCAGTGGGTGCTTTTAAATCACATCTACGTTTCTTCTAAACACAGAGCCCCCCTGAGGTCGGCGCCCCCAATTAAGGTCAGCACCTGGTGCAGCCACACCGCCCTAAATCCGGCCATGGGCACCAGCATTTATTAATTTATAAATTTGAGCCCTGGCCATTCTAGAGTCCTAACCACACTTATTTCTCCTTGTCTCTCCTTCTCTAGGAGTATGTGGATGGCTCATCCAGTGCTGCTCACGCTGCAGGAAAAGGACCTCCCGATCAGGCCCACATGAAGCAGTTTGTGAACAGCATGCTTAAGGACATTCGTGCGTCACACAAGTCACGAGAGGAGCAACTCGCTGTTGCTGCACGAGGATACAAAAAGCGCGCGCAGAATGTGCTGAAGAGACATGAAAGCCTGCTCATTGCATACCGGTAAGACGACTGGCAGGAGCTGACAGGGTACTGAAATCAGGGTGAAAACATATGTTTGAGGGGAAGCGTGAGGGCAGACATACAAATTACTGCTTGTTGCATATCATATCAGTGACGGGTGGGCGTTTGTTAGAAAATAAAAATCTTTCTCGTAAAGGAGGGCAGGGGTATGATAGGAGTAAGAATCCAAACTATACTTTGGCAGAATATCCTGAACTTGGTCCACATTTTAGGACCTGGGGGATTAAATTATTTGCCTAGAGTAGACTCACAGGATGTTGAGCTGAGGCCGGATAAACCTGTTTATTCCCGGTAAAAAGAAAAAGATTTTCTGGCCGTTCGGCTACATCTCCTTCCCTGCATACCTGCGTATAACAGCTATATGTGGCAGCAGTCAGAAACCCTATTCTTCGCATCCCACAAATCCAATGTATTAATAAAAATAGAGTTTATTGCATATCAATAAGGGACTAAAGTGCATATCAAGAAGGGGCTGTGTCTAGTACAAATCCAAAATCCTGTTCATTGTTTTGTAAAGCGAGGTAGGAATGTGTTAGGACCGGAAAATGTTGTTCATCCCAAATTAAGCGTGATGGTTGTATATGGAAGAAATGTAACTAATTACATACCAAGAAGGTGGGCATATGCGGGCTATGCCCAGAAATCTTGCCGTGACGGGAGGTAGGTTGGCCAGAGTTTTTAAACCAAAGACTGGAACATTTCACACAAATAGAAGTAGGACTGCAGTCTCACACCCACCAAGGGATGCAGGATAACTTAAAAGATAGCAAACACTGACAAGGAGGCACTACACAGACTATTGTAAGTGCTAATTAAATTGATTTAAGAACAGGCTGGCACCCAATATTGCACTATAACACACACAAAAGCGTGTCCACTTGATCATCCCTAAAATAACTGGGTCAAATGCTGAATTTTTTTGAAATCTGCCAGGACAAGTGACCAAAACCCAGACTGGCCCGGCAAATCCGGGAGGCCTGGTTACCTTAACAGGTGGGCAAGTGTCACAGGCCAGAAAGGCACTTATCAGTGATGGCTGTCTAATTGTAGAAGTCAAAAACTTTGCTTGTTATACATCGAGGAGAGGTGGGCGAGTTAGCGATTGAGAGTAGGTTGTTGCACACCACTGAGAGGCAGGCATGTGGTGGAAGTCAGAAATTCTACTCATTGCCTTCATCTAGCTAGAAATTCTGCCTATTACATATCACTGTGGTGCGAGTTCGAGGTAGGAAGGTACCGCGCATCAAATTTAATGAGGTCCCGGAAAGCATAATGCTAATCACGTGACAGTGAGACGACTACACAGAATTAGCTACAAATCTTGCTCATTGCACGTTGCAAGTCTTGCGAGTCGGGCTGAGGAACTCAGCGCAACTGCTTGCTCATTGCATAAAAGTGAATGCCAGATATAAGGAGCAGGAAACTAAGCACAACTTGTGAGCTAAAGGAACCAGCCTCTGGTTTGTCTACTTCAGTAGAGTAGCCCCAGTTGTGAAAAATGTAGGAGAGTTTCTTGATGTAACAAAAATGGTTTGCTCAACCACAGAATGCAGCGTGAGCAGATCATTGCCCAGGGAACCAATGACATAGACCCTGGCCCACCAGAGCACCACTTCTCCGTCAGTGACGCAGAGCTGCTGTCCAGCACCACTCTGGAGCTCAATCACCTGCGGGAGGACAAGGCTCGGCTGGAGACCCAGATTCAGGAGCTGAAAGAGAAGGTAAGTTTGTGCAAAGTTGGATATTATATTGAAGGCAGTTAAAAACACAGCTCATGAGTGATCTGATACATTTTATTAAGATATCAATGTGATCTAGTAAGAAGAAAAAAAAATTGGGATTGCTGGCCCTACAGTTGTTTTGAGCCTTCTGGATTAAGGAGTACTCACAGGCCTGAAAAGTTGGAAAAGGGCAGTTAAAATACTACTGTGATAAACACTTATAGTCAATCCTGCAGAAACCCCAATATACGACCGCCCTAGGAAGAATGGCTAATCATAAATCAATCCCACCGATATTAATTCCAGTATAATATCCTATGTTTATGCACTCAGTCGCGTATTCCTCAGATGCTCACGCCTCAAAGAGACTTCTGTAGACAAAAGTGGGCTTGGCTCTTTCATGCATCCAAAGATTGCTTTCCCTGAAAATTGTAGGAACAGCTAGAGGACATACGAGGATAAAAACAAAAAAGCACACAAGTTCTGGTCCAGTTTGAAATCCTGTGTACTAAATAAAAAGAAACCCAATAAAATTAATGTATGTTCTTAACTATGAAAATTTAAATGTGCCTTCCTTACCTCTTCACCTCTTTCTTGCCCCCACAAGCCTTCTTCATGATAGCACTCAAATTGTACAATGCTTCACAAAAGCTTTGTTCTTACAATCAACACATCTCCACACTGATCCAGAAAATGTTATGAAATTTTTTTTTTCTGATGAATACTTCTAACTGCAGATTTCTCACCTTGTGACTAGTCACCAACTGGATACAGAAATTTTAAAGCAGTACTCCTGTGTGGTGGTAGGTAATGTCATGTGCTTCACTAAAACATTGTTCCGCTCTGGAAGTGACAAGCGGAGCGGCATATAATTGCCATCCTTGCGCACTGACATCAATTTCTTTCTTTCCACACCTTCAGATGCGGATCTATAGCTACACCTTTGTCTTTTGGTGAGTCTTTTTCCTAATTCCAAATCATTGTGTAAGGGACGTCAGCTCCCAAAGCAAAAGGGTTTAAGTCTTGTAGGGACTGTCTCAAATGGATTTCTGTGACAGATCCCCATGAGGAATGGCTGTGGTGCCTGGGATCAGAACACGACTGCAGGATCTGCATCGACTGTGCCCAGATGAACCAGAGGGCTAACCAGGATCACAATGCGAAACTTTGTCACCACAAACCAAAAGATTACACACCATGATGGGTTGGAGTCGAAAGGAAAGTTTCCTTGCTGCTCCTAAAGTCATTCCTATGGCAGATCTTCGTTGCGATCAACGTCTTTGGGTAACTCTAAAAAAAAAAAAAAAAAAACATAATAAGTGCAAATGAGACTCAGACCCTTCCTGTCACTCTCAAACTTCGGAGAAGTAAGCCTAGCCAGAATTTCAATTGTGTTGGAGTAATTGGAGCAATTTCAGTAATTCCACATTGCTCTTTGACACTTAATTGTCAATAATTACAAGATTATTCCTACTCGCATAATTAAGAGTTATTTGGGAGATGAAAGCCTATCACAAGAGCACATTTAGCGAGCACAAGTGCCTGCTTGCACTTGGTATTTGTGATCTGCTGCATTTAGTGCTGTTTGTTAGCGCAAAATGCATACTTGTATCCATTCTGGATAAAAGTGTGTATTTAGCACTAAGAAGATAGCCCTAAATGTTCTTAGTAAGTTTGGGGTGGGGGAAATCCTACGCCAAGAGCAGATTTAACAATTGCAAGGAGCTGCTCACGCTGGCTATTTGTGTTTTGTTGCATTTAGCGCTATTTCTTACCACAAAATGCACCCTTGCTGCCATTTTGGATGCAAGGGGGATTTTCAGCGCTTAGAAATCGGGCTAAATGAAGAATTACTCTTCTTGCATAATTCAAGCATGATCTCAGTAAATGTTTAGGCAATTCTGCATGACTGCGCTGCATTAAATTATCCAAGTTATGCCCACCCCTACACTGAAAGTGCAAGGATGTCACTGTGCCTCCCTGTCAGGCTCCCTATCACCATCGGAGCAGATTCCGAATTTGGTCCCAGAGCATCCCGAATTTCCCGGTCTGTTGGCAACACTTCAGGAGGTTGCTGGCTTTCAAGAGGCTATGCTGAGAACCTTTGGCACCTTGTTGGTTCCCTCTGGTGCTCCTTGGGCCTTCAGGATCGCGAGGCCCTCCAGCTGGACTTTTACCCTTCACTGCCAGCTGTGCCTTTGATACCCACCTAGGGTCCTACACTGGTCCATTGCAGACTTCAGTTCTGGCTCCATCTCCAGTGCTAGTTCCTTGTGCATTCACACAGGTGCACACGCTCCTGGCACTGGAGGAGGAGGCTCGATACGTCAGGCTCTCCAACTCCAAGACAAAGTCTCCCAGACCTTGACTGAGGCCATATACCGATCCTTTTGGTGCGCAGCCATCTAGCAACCCCTTTGAATCGGTTATCTTGCCCTTACCTTGCTCCAGATATTGCACTATATCTTTGACACAGACTCTCAGAATGACAACTTTGCTGAATGGAATTACTTTATCCCCCAGTATATTGAGCATCTCCGCATACACTGGCCCTCACAGACACTATTTTGGGTGCTTTGGCAAAGCAGTTCTCTGGACCTCCAGTAAACAGCAAATCACTCATCACCATAGACCAGCACTAGGCAACCATGGCCTTCTTACATGGCACCTTACACATGAGAGCTGGGTAGTACAGGAATCCACAAGGAAGTGAATCCCAATGCCTTACCCACTGCCTCACTAGATCATGAGCCAGAATGCATTGAAATGTTTGGGAAACATTTATTCTTATCTGAGAGCCTTGCTCTGTGATCTGTAAATACCAGCTACCTCTTAGGTCGCTACTCACATGAGTTATAGGACAATTTTGCCAGCTGTCCCGGATGACCTGCAAGCATCCCTCACCCAGGCTATGCAGAATTGTTGTGACACAGTAACGTTTGCCATTCACTGTAGCTTGGACACGACTGTCAGTTTAGATCTGACAATGGGAACAAGCATGGCACTTTGGCACCATGCATGGATGAGGTCAACAGGCTTCTCTGGAGATGTCCAGGCATTTTTTAATGGGCATGCCATTTGATGGCTCTCACTTTTCTGGAGTAAAAAAATGGATTCAGCCTTGAAACACTTAAAGGGCCATAGCACTTTCCCTGAATCGGTCTGCCCCCATAAGCAATGTTGCCTCCTTGGATACTAAAGCAGGGGTTTTCTGTCTAGTCAGCATCGCAACCCTCTACGAACTAGCCAAGAAAATTTCCAACCTTTTCATGGCCGAGGTCGCAGCACACAAAGACAGTGCCTGGGGCATCAGGAGCAGCGTGCAGCTCTGTCCCCAGCTTCTCCAGCAACTGCAGCTACAAAACTGATTTAGTGTGTCCTTTTGGTTATAGAGCCACCCTGTCAGAGACAATATCTAATATTTCCTCCATGGGTGGCAATGCCCTCAGACAGGTGGGTCCTCCAAATTGCCCACTGGGGCTACAACCTCTCATTTCTTTCAACCCACCACACCTTCCACCACCATAGGGGTGACTGATCACCTATCTATTTTTCAGCAGGAAGTGCTGGATGCATACAGAGGGTTCCCACATTGGAAGAAGAAGTTGGCTGATAATCTTGATACTCACTTGTGCAGAAGAAAGACAGAGGCCTTTATTCTATTCAGATCTCTGCCCTCTCAACTCCTTCCCATGGAAGGACAAATTCAAGATGCTCATGGCAGCCCAGTCCTGCCTGCCCTACACACTGGAAACTGAATGGTGGTGTTGGACCCAGCGGTAGCTCCTCCGCTATGGCGGAGGGGCGTTGCCCCCCCACACACACCAGCAGCAGCAACAGCAGCAGCTTCAAAAATTTAAAAATAAAACGATAATAAACAATGTTTATTATCGTTTTATTTTTAAAGAGGGAGGGCCATAGCGGATGACAAGCACGGAGGGGGAGTGCTGAGCACGGAGGGGGAGTGCTGAGCACTCCCCTCAGTGCGCATGTGTGTTTGGCTGGCCGTCTCAGGTTGGCCAAACACACATGTGCACTGAGCTCTCTCCAACCCGGCACTGTGTTGCCGGGTTGGAGACAGCAGGCCCAGGCTGCCAATCTACCAGGGAGTGCAAAGCCAGGGCGCTCAGGCCAATGCTAAATCCGCTGTCATGCCGCCAGCTGAGAGCAGCTTTAGGATTGGCCACAAGGCACGCTGGGAGCCTGAGTCTTCAGTGCAGCCTGAAGACCGGCAGCACGGCGGGGAGTCAGGTAAGTTAATTTTTTATAATTTAATTTCATGTTTGTTTGTTTGTTTGTTTTGTTGTCCTCCTCCCCGCGCCGCCCGCCACTTTAGCGCACCCCAAGCTAAAACTGGTTGGACCTGTAGGATCCTTGTTTCTCTATCCCCCGTCCTGCAAACCAATAGGCGCTACGTGCGATTCACAGTAGTTCACAGTAGGCCAGGAGCATTTTCAGTTCATAGTTCTCCGTTTTGACCTCATCACTGCCACTCCGGTGTTGGCTGTGTAGGCAGCACAACTTTGGAGGTTGGGTATTCCAGTCATTCCCTAGCTCAACAACTGGCTGTTGAAGTTGGGCTTGCCCAAGTAGTCATTAGCTACCTCCAAATGATGGCAAACCTCCTATCTTTGGGGTTTACTATCAACATGCCAAAGTCACACCTGACTCTTTCTGAGATGCTCTCTTGCATCATAGCCATTCTTGATACAGTACAGTTTCATGCTTTTCCCCCAGAGTGGAGAGTCCGGGGCTGCTTGGGTTATGATCCGAATGTTTTAATCTCTATCATGGACCTTGGTGCAGATTATTCTGAGGCTGCCTGGGTAGATGGCCTCCTGAAGCCTGCTGCTGAAACATGGCAGATGTTATGTGTGGGTGCCACCGTGGGTCCTGGATTCACAATGGGTACAGCACTAGTGTAATCTGTCAGATTGTATCCATATTTCGGAGGAAACTGCAAAATATCTGTAGTAGTCAGTGGCAGACCCCAGTACTTACCCCACCCAGATCTGACAGTAGATACCTTGCTTCTGGATTAGAGAGGCTGTTTGTGATAGGTGGAGATCAGAGGCTTCGGGAAACCCATTGATAGCTCAACACCACATCAGTTTGTTGGAGTTAAGGGTGACTCACTTGGCATTAAAGGCCTTCCCGCCCACTCCCAGAGAAAGGCTAGTGCAGGTGCTCACTGACAGCACCACCACCATGTGGCACTGCAACAAGGAGGCTGGTTGGGGTCTTGGGTCTTTTGTCAGGAGGCTCTATGCCTCTGGAAGTGGCTGAACCGCAACCCCTGGGCGGATGAACTCAGCAGCCAATGCTTAGGGGGACCACCAATGGCAGTTACACCAGGAGGTGGTGCAGCATATTTTCTTTCAGTAGGGAGAACCTGGCTCAGTCTTTTCACGACTGCTGAGAACGAGTAATGTCAGCACTTTTACACATTGGAGTTTCCAGGAAGAACCTCTCTGTGAAGGTGGAGTGGAGCTTAGGACTCTTGTATGCCTTCTCACTGCTACCTTGCCTGCCCAGAGATCTAACGGAGATCAGAAATGACTGGGCCCATGTTTTCTTAGTGGCACTGGATTGGGCCAGGAGAGTGCAGAACCTGGAACTCCTGGGCACGAGCATCTGTCTTCCGATCAGGCTGCCGCTTTGGGAAGAGGTTCCTTTGCACGAGCAGGGCAAGGTGCTGGACCAGGGTTTGCGCAATCTGCATCTCTATTCTTGGAGATTGAGTGGCAGTAGTTTATCTCATTTGACTTTCCTCCTGAGGTTGCTGAAGTTATCTTAGCAGGATACAATCAATGTACACCAGTCTGGACAAATTTGTGGCTTGGTGCGGCACCTGCCAAACTGTTCCACTGCAATCCACATTGCCTGAAGTTTTGTTGTTTGTTTTGTCCCTGGTCCAGTAAGACCTTGCTGTGGGCATTGTTAACGGCTATTTGTCAGCTTTTTCAGCTTTTTCGTGGTTGCCAGCTCAGTCTTCTTTATTTAAATCACCTATTGTGATGAGATTTTTTAAAGGTTTGCAACATTTATTTCCACCAAAGCCCTTTGGGATGCCACAGTGGGACTTGAATTTGCTTTGCACTGTTTTGATATGCACTCCTTTAGAGCCACTGCTCAGTTGTCCATTAAGACTTTTGATGTTGAAAATGGTATTTGAATAACCTTAACATTATCTTGGTATCTGAGTGAGCTGTAGACTATTTCTGTCAGCCCACCTCATACAACATCCTTCACAGATAAGCTGGTATTAAAGACCCAAGCTTCCTTCCTAGCAAAAGTGGAAACTCCATTTCATGCCAGGCGGGCTATTTTCCTCTCAGCATTCTTTGCTCCACCTCTTTGCTCTAATGTAGAAGAGAAACTCCATTGCTTGGACAGTAAGGGTGTGGTTTACATTTTGGTGTTCAGGCCATTCTCCACCAGGACAACAGAGTAAACTACGCTGTCGCCCTGATGGATGTCCTGACAACCAAATTTAGAAATATCTATTGAGCCGACTGACATTTTTAGCATTCACAGGAACCACCATCAAGGCCATTCCTGTGAACGTAATGTAACTCTGATGTATGGCTCAGTCAAACATGACAGAGCCGTATATCAAAGTTTATTTATTTTAAAAAACAAAAACAGAGGTGGGATTTTGTTTTTGAAAATAAAAAAACAATGTCCCGCCTCACAATGGGAGTAATTTTTATGTTTTTAGTTCCTCTTACCACCAGGTTCTTCCTGGCAGTGATGGGCAGTAAAGAAGGGGTATATGTCCAACTACCTAAGTACCAAGTTCTCCAACGTCTTTTAATCCATCGGGCCTTTGGAGAAGTTTGGCCACAGCGTGGGCAGAGTAGTCTTCGCAGGAGGCAAACTATGGCCCACACGCTTTTTAATTTTGTAGGCAGATCATTATGTTGGTTGCATGGATATTCCGCCACCATTGCGATGGAGTATTCTTACAGTTAACATACGTCAGCACATACGTTTTTATATAGATCGCAACAAGGAACATCGGGTGGATGATCAGCTTTTTGTGGGTTTTCTGGGGCAAAAAAGGGAAAGGCAGTGCAAAAGCAGACCATCTGTGAATGAACTGTTCTCTGCATAAAGATCTGCTATGCACTTGAAAAGAGGCAGCATCAAGAAGACTTAAAGGCGTATTTCACCAGAGCTGAGGATGCTAACCCTTCGCTAGTCTTGGATATTTGTCATGCAGCTACATGGGTGTCAGTTCATATGTTCACAAAGTAATACTGCCTTGAATGTTAAGTCCATCAAGAGGGGCATTTTGCCCTCTCTGTCCTGTAGGACTTTTTGGTTTGTGCCAATTCACAACCAAACACCTGGGAGAGTACTGCTGTGGTACTTATTGAAAAGGTGAGGAATCTCCGGTCAGAAGTATCTATCAGAAGAACTAGTTACTCATCTTCAGTAACAATCTTGCAGATGGATACTCTATACGGTTCATCACCATACCCCGTACCTCCTCGTTCTGTGAACTGGACTCTTTTTCTATCCTAAAAGGTTACAATGTAGAGGGCTGTTCACTGGTCATCTCATCTGCCAATGGGCTCTACGTCTGATGGCGCTTATGTGCAGCCCCACTTATTACTTCTGCAACTTCCTGAGTGAATTATGCCACCAACCAGCGCGCAGGAGTATTGATTTCAGGTTTCCTGATCAGTCTGATGCCTGTGGAATATTCACAAGGTAATGAATCTGTGGTTAGATAGAGTATACACCAGAAAGATTGTTACCGTAAGTAACTAACTTGTTCATCTCACCCATAAAGATTTTTACATTACACATGCAACATATCATGTATAAAGTTATCATGTACTTTCTACAATATTTTGCCCATTGAAGTTGACTACTATATTTGAATTGTTTGATTTAGCATTACACTTATTCTAACCTTTTCTACAACCTAGAGCCTATTATTCACTATTATTTTGTGATAGAAACCTGAGCCACTCTCCTTACTGTTTTACCTGGTATGACCTTCCAAACAAAGCTGACTTTTCCAAAACTTAATTTTTTCGTGTATTTATTCATTTGTTGGTATCTTAATTCCTGTAGTCTTGTGTGGTCTACATCAAAGTTTTTAAGAGATCTTTTATTTTATTTGAACTTTTGTGCCACTTTCTAGAAACTTTTCATGGGATAAAATTGCATGTAATGTACGCAGCGCTCGAAAGAGGTTACTCTTTTCAATTCATTAATAGTTTTATTTAGGCTATTCTATCTTTCAAACTATTAAAACTGTAGCAGGTAAAACAAACACTGTACATACATTTCATTAAAAACTGCATAATTTCAGAGAAGCTAAAACACAAGATCAAAGATCATATCTAAAGAACATAAACCTAGTAAAACCTCCATTGCAGTTGACCAGGTCAAGATATTATAGTTAGTACAAAGAGGTTTTAATGGCTGTTGACACAAGGATAAAAACATTGTGCAATCCAGCACAACATAAATGTAGGTACATTTCCAGTGTAAAGTGCCCATAGATTTTTTTTCATTTTTATTAGGGATATAAAAAAGAGGATTAATCCCTAACTTGAATCTCAGGACCTCTAACTTTAATGTAACATTTAACATTAAGCAATATTAGAACATTGGAAAGTTGGGAGCTCTATTGAAGACAATGGAATGTTCCGGACTTCAAATGGCTGCTAGAAGCCCAGAGCACCAACATTCCAATTTTTTTGTTCACAGCTGTTGCTGTGAACAAAGGCCTTATGGAGTCTGAGAAGATTTCAACCACTTTGGGCTCCGTGAGGACTTTGTTTCATTTATTAGAACATTCTGCCCTCTAGTGGCAGAATGTTCTACTAGACTTATAGCCCTCAGAAGCTGGGCTATACTGACATTAAAGACCCGCTGCCTTGTTAAAGGCCCTCGCCTTGGGCCTTTAATGCTGGAATGGGCCTTTAACGGCCGGTAGAGCTCGCTACTGCAGGCTATAAGGCTTTATTGTGGTGAAGGAGACTTAGCCATTAGTGTGGGCAGGATACCAGCATACCGTGGATCTGGAAGAAGGTGTATTTCCACTTGCAGCACATATGCTTTCTGAAACATTTAGACTAGGAGTCTTGCAAAAATGAATTAGTTGAATAGCAGGTCTGCTAGGGTGCCTCTCCCCTGCACTCACCCAACATCTACTGTTACATTCGATCTTATCCCTCTCACGGTAGTGAAAATGGATAATATTGTCTTTAGAATCTCTTAATTATAAAGTAAAATATTATGCCCATGTCTAGCCATTGTGAATCATATCATTCCAGAACCCGTGAACATCATTTCCATGCAGTCTGTTTTTCCCTTATCTCATTAAAATTGATGTAATCAATCTATTATATTTTGGAAAATATTAACCCAAAAGTGCTAATGAATTGACATGATTTTGCCACTATGTATTAATATGTTCTTACTCTATTCTGATCAGAACAGTTTTACTAATGTATTACATGCCCCCTAGTATTATTAATGAGTGCGCCCAACTGTACCAATGGGTTTCGTTTGAGGTTCATTCTATATCACAGTATCTTTACCATTACAAGGTAGATACCAGGATTCTTATCAGTTGTTTATGAGCATTTACTGCGTAAGCTAATCATTTTTTATAACATATGGTAGGTAGTATTAGTTCATTAAATTCTTGTCCGTTCTCTATTTCCTGTTTTCTAAATTGTCACTTTACGTGAATCAGTAGTACATCAAGGTTCACCAGGCTAGTTTCTCATTAAATCATTTTCAGACTAGAGATCCATTATTGATCTCTCAGCAGTACCAACCTACTCTTATTGTAACTCCTCTGCACTGGACCTTGAGCTACAAAAACAAACTGTCAAGGACTTGACACCCAGGGTAAACAGTCTGAATTCCGAAATGGGTGGTCCTTTCTTCAGAGCTTCTAAAACCTAGGTGAAAACTGACCTTCATGCATAGCCCTTGATAGGAGTTTTCAATACCAACTAGTTACTGCTCTCTATCACTCCACGGCTCAACAACATCAGGGTTTCATGTTGATCATTCAACAGCAACAATCTCAGATTCATATTCTGCTGAGTGAAAATGCTGTTGTATCGCAAACAGAAGCCACAAGTCCACCTTTTGACCCACCAATGGGGATTCCCTGAAGGTGAGATAATTCCTGAAATCTGTCTTTATTCCATTCATTTTTTGTTCACTTCAGTTTTGTTTGGATTGTGCTTGGGCAGCTTACTTTATAAGTAGCCTTATGGGCTCAATATTATCTTGGGCTATGGCACGTTTCATTACTGTTGATGAGGGCTTTTATAATTATGCCCCACTCTTAGTAATGTTTAAGATGGAGATCTGAAAACCTTGACATTAGGCAATCTGCAGAAGAAGCACATTTAGAAACACTTTATATTCTCCAACAAGGAAGTATAGAGGCCCTTACCTGTATTACGTAGTTCATGCAAATATCTATGGAACCATTTGGGTTGAAAGACCTTAGATGGCACTTATTAGAAGAATAAAACAATGATGAACTAGCATGTGTGAATTGCCCTGTCTCTTGGCTGAGTTGACTGTCTTGATCCTGCAACTGGAGCAAATAATTAATAAAAAAAAATAGAGGGGAATACAGAGCAAGCATATAAAGTTTGGACTTTACTTGCACTATGCCAGAAAAACCTATGGAAACTGACACCACTAGTGAATGCCTATCAGTGGATGAAACATATTGTAGACATTGCTTAGGGCTTTTCATTCATTTGGCTGCCAGGAACGTATTCCTTCATGGCCCAATAAGAGGCTGAACTTCTTTGTTTTCAACGGAGCGGAAGCAGAGTCAGGAGTCAGGAATCAGAATCAGAGCATCGCTGACGGGCGGGCCGCCAGCACTCGCTCAGCGTTCCCTCTGGATTGTTGGAGCCGGCAATCAGCAACTCGGCAATCCGGCAACCCGGCAACCGAGAGACGGTTTGAAGCAGTCCAAGCCTGGTCGGAGGCTTCGCAGCGGCCCGCCCGGCTGGAGCTTTGGAGAGTCTGGGTGTCGGAGCTGCAAACGCTGACCTCCTCGTGGGCCCCTCCCCGCCCGCCCGGGCGTCCTCTGCCGCAGGATCCACCAAGTGAGGCCCTGCCCTGCCGGGCCGAGGATGAGGACGGCGGCGACGGTGGGAGTCAGGCCACTCGGCAAAGCAGTCACATCGTGGGGCCACAGCACTCCCTCCCAAGGAAGCGGGAAGAGGACCAGGCGCTGCACAGATCTGAGCCGGTCACAGTGCACAGTGCAGAGTGCGAAGTGTGTTACTTGTGTGGACACTTTGACGCGCTGACGGGGGCGAGGGAAGTGTGAAGCGGAGCATAAGCGGAGCATCGGGGAGGCGTTGTGGAGGCATTCGCCTCTCCCTTAGTGTGGCATGGGGGAAAACAGTGCAGCAAGCAGCAGCGGCGCGAGGAAAACGCCGCAGGGCATAACAACACGAGAAAGGATTGGACTGAAGTGGGGAAGGAGAGGCTTTTGCACAAGTGAGCCTGGGGTACATCTCTCAGAGACTGCACGTATTCTAAACACAACGGCGGCAAGCTAAGAGGTGGAGGAAGAGTGGAGGAGTTCTGCGCTTGATGTGGGCAGTGACACGGACGTGAGATTCTACCCACCTGCAGCTCCAGATCCCGCCGGTCCCGCAGGGCAGTCTCCGTGCCTGGACCCCTACTACTACAAGCTCTGAAAACCACAAAAGTATATTCCTAGTAAAGGTACTGAAGTAGTACAACTATTCCGCTCACATCTGATACAGTTCATGCGATGTCACGGAGGTGCGCAAAGCAAGGCAAGGCACACCCGGTTCCCAGGTCTCCAGGCACCCCCTCAGACTGTAAAGCCTAGATTTCCTCGGACAAAGAACACACAACAAACACAGTGAATCTTAGTGCCTGTGTGGGAACTGGCAAACTAGCAGTAAGCCAGTGATCACGAATCTCCTAAAGCTCTTGGCGGCACGCCGCCCTTTCAGCGCTGAAGCAGCCAGAAATAGATTATCGTAATTCGCACACACATAATCGAAAATCAATCATCAGTTGAAAGCACTCAGATATTGCCTGTCATCCCAGGGGTAGCAGCAAGGATGACATTAACACGTGGAAGGAAAAAAGCAGCAAAGAGGCAAAGGCAAGACTCCCCAGAGGAAGGCCAGCACGAGCCAAAAAATGAATCTACAGCAAGGAAAGTACCCCCAAATCCGGCACAAACAAAGAAATCGCCTTGCAAACCTCCAAGCAAGGGGAAAAAAGCAGGATACAAAATCACAGACTTCCTGCTCACTAAGAAGGAATCGAATCCC
The DNA here is from genome assembly GCF_031143425.1 of Pleurodeles waltl. NCBI lineage: Eukaryota > Metazoa > Chordata > Amphibia > Caudata > Salamandridae > Pleurodeles > Pleurodeles waltl. The sequence goes on along the minus strand of NC_090449.1, from coordinate 341,214,859 downwards.
ACCAGCGCCTTAATGGGTATAGCTCTTGCTAACAACCCCGAGACAACATGTGCAGCTGACGTGAAGACTGCGCAGGACATCGAAAGGACCTGTGTAGACCTGGGAAAAATCAACATACCAACTCCCGGCGTAACGATCAGCGCAGAAATTCACAGATGTTACCTCAATTATACTTTTTCCACTTTAAACCTCAGTAACTGGAACAACTGGGGTGAGAGCCTGTGCTGCACTCCTCCTCCTCCAAAACAACCCTTGCAAGTAGAGAACGACTCAGACTGTATCATAATTGAGGAATTTCCACTGATAGACCTTTCAGACACTTGCTCAGATACACTTCAGGGCTTTTCAGACCGCAAACAACAAAACAAAAATTAGATCTACCTGTACTACAAGCTCACCACGAAAAGATCTTTCATCTTGTAATATAACAACTACAACAACATTCGACACGCACGTATCCCCAGCTGTCATGGCAATGGAGCAACCAGAGCAACTAGAGGAACTTGAAGACTCACTAGACCACACAACTGGGGCTAAAGTAAATGCTGGAGACTCGTGAAAGGCCTTGTTAGCAACAATGGACGCGATATCAGCAGCCATCCAATTTCAAGCAGACAAGCAAGACACTCAGGTAGACTTACTTAACATCCTGGCCATCCACATTGTGAGCATCGACAACAAGCTACAATCCTTGAATGATCTGATAAAGAGGGCTCAAACCCACTCATTTACCCAGAAGGAGACATGTCAGTGCTCCGTTGTAGGAAAGTACCATCTTGCCTGGCATGTTACCCCCATTTTTCACTGTATATATGTTGTTTTAGTTGTATGTGTCACTGGGCCCCAGTGCTCATAATTGTGCCTGAATGTGTTACCTGTGTTATGACTAACTGAGGCTCTGCTAACCAGAACCTCAGTGGTTATGCTCTCTCATTTCTTTCAAATTGTCACTAACAGGCTAGTGACCAATTTTACCAATTTACATTGGCTTACTGGAACACCCTTATAATTCCCTAGTATATGGTACTGAGGTACCCAGGGTATTGGGGTTCCAGGAGATCCCTATGGGCTGCAGCATTTCTTTTGCCACCCATAGGGAGCTCTGACAATTCTTACACAGGCCTGCCACTGCAGCCTGAGTGAAATAACGTCCACGTTATTTCACAACCATTTTACACTGCACTTAAGTAACTTATAAGTCACCTATATGTCTAACCTTTACCTGGTAAAGGTTGGGTGCTAAGTTACTTAGTGTGAGGGCACCCTGGCACTAGCCAAGGTGCCCCCACATTGTTCAGGGCCAATTCCCCGGACTTTGTGAGTGCGGGGACACCATTACACGCGTGCACTACATATAGGTCACTACCTATATGTAGCTTCACAATGGTAACTCCGAATATGGCCATGTAACATGTCTATGATCATGGAATCGCCCCCTCTATACCATCCTGGCATAGTTGGCACAATCCCATGATCCCACAGGTCTGTAGCTCAGACCCGGGTACTGCCAAACTTCCTTTCCCGGGGTTTCACTGCAGCTGCTGCTGCTGCCAACCCCTCAGACAGGCTTCTGCCCTCCAGGGGTCCAGCCAGGCCTGGCCCAGGATGGCAGAACAAAGGACTCCCTCTGAGAGAGGGTGTTACACCCTCTCCCTTTGGAAAATGGTGTGAAGGCAGGGGAGGAGTAGCCTCCCCCAGCCTCTGGAAATGCTTTCATGGGCCCACATGGTGCCCATTTCTGCATAAGCCAGTCTACACCGGTTCAGGGACCCCTCAGCCCTGCTCTGGCGCGAAACTGGACAAAGGAAAGGGGAGTGACCACTCCCCTGACCTGCACCTCCCCTGGGAGGTGCCCAGAGCTCCTCCAGTGTGCTCCAGACCTCTGCCATCTTGGAAACAGAGGTGCTGCTGGCACACTGGACTGCTCTGAGTGGCCAGTGCCAGCAGGTGACATCAGAGACTCCTTCTGATAGGCTCCTTCAGGTGTTGCTAGCCTATCTTCTCTCCTAAGTAGCCAAACCCTCTTTTCTGGCTATTTAGGGTCTCTGTCTTTGGGGATTCCTTAGATAACGAATGCAAGAGCTCATCCGAGTTCCTCTGCATCTCTCTCTTCACCTTCTGCCAAGGAATCGACTGCTGACCGCGCTGGAAGCCTGCAAAACTGCAACAAAGTAGCAAAGACGACTACTGCAACTCTGTAACGCTGATCCTGCCGCCTTCTCGACTGCTTTCCTGGTGGTGCATGCTGTGGGGGTAGTCTGCCTCCTCTCTGCCCTAGAAGCTCCGAAAAAATCTCCTGTGGGTCGACGGAATCGTCCCCCTGCAACCGCAGGAACCAAAGAACTGCATCACCGGTACCCTGGGTCTCCTCTCAGCACGACGAGCGAGGTCCCTTGAATCCAGCAACTCTGTCCAAGTGACTCCCACAGTCCAGTGACTCTTCAGTCCAAGTTTGGTGGAGGTAAGTCCTTGCCTCCCCACGCCAGACTGCATTGCTGGGAACCGCGACTTTTGCAGCTACTCCGGCCTCTGTGCACTTCCGGCGGAAATCCTTTGTGCACAGCCAAGCCTGGGTCCACGGCACTCTAACCTGCATTGCACAACCTTCTAAGTTGTCCTCCGGTGACGTGGGACTCCTTTGTGCGACTTCGGGTGAGCACCGTTCCACGCATCTTCGTAGTGCCTGTTCTGGCACTTCTGCAGGTGCTGCCTGCTTCTGAGAGGGCTCCTTGTCTTGCTCGACGTCCCCTCTGTCCCCAGACGCAATTGGCGACATCCTGGTCCCTCCTGGGCCACAGCAGCATCCAAAAACGCTAACCGCACAACTTGCAGCTAGCAAGGCTTGTTGGCGGTCTTTCTTCAGGAAAACACTTCTGCACGACTCTCCACGGCGTGAGGGATCCGTCCTCCAAAGGGGAAGTTCCTAGCCCTTGTCGTTCCGGCAGAAACCTCAGCTTCTACTGTCCAGTAGCAGCTTCTTTGCACCCACAGCTGGCATTTCCTGGGCATCTGCCCATCTCCGACTTGCTTGTGACTTTTGGACTTGGTCCCCTTGTTCCACAGGTACCCTCGACTGGAAATCCATCGTTGTTGCATTGCTGGTTTGTGTCTTTCCTGCAGAATTCCCCTATCACGACTTCTATGTCCTTTGGGGAACTTTAGTGCACTTTGCACTCACTTTTCAGGGTCTTGGGGTGGGCTATTTTTCTAACCCTTACTATTTTCTAATAGTCCCAGCGACCCTCTACAAGGTCACATAGGTTTGGGGTCCATTTGTGGTTCGCATTCCACTTTTGGAGTATATGGTTTGTGTTGCCCGTATCCCTATGTGTCCCCATTGCATCCTATTGTAACTATACATTGTTTGCACTGTTTTCTAATACTATTACTGCATATTTTGGTATTGTGTACATATATCTTGTGTATATTTGCTATCCTCATACTGAGGGTACTCACTGAGATACTTTTGGCATATTGTCATAAAAATAAAGTACCTTTATTTTTAGCATATCTGTGTATTGTGTTTTCTTATGATATTGTGCATATGACACTAGTGGTACTGTAGGAGCTTCACTCGTCTCCTAGTTCAGCCTAAGCTGCTCTGCTAAGCTACCATTATCTATCAGCCTAAGCTGCTAGACACCCTATACACTAATAAGGGATAACTGGGCCTGATGCAAGGTGCAAGTACCCCTAGGTACTCACTACAAGCCAGTCCAGCCTCCTACATTGGTTGTGCAGTGGTGGGATAAGTGCTCTGTAACTACTTACCACTTTTGTCATTGTACTTTTCATAAGAGAAAAATATACAAAACAAGTTCAGTGTATGTACACATAACCAAAAAGTTTTGCATTTCTTTTCTCACTTCTTTTCTAAAGTGCTGAAAAGTACATCTAAACGTTCTAAAAAGTTCTTTAAAAGTTTTAAAAGTTTTTTTCTGTCTTTCCAAAAGTTCTGAAAAACGTTTTCTTCACTTTTTCTGTCACTTAAACACTGTCTAAAATGTCTGCACAGGCCAAACTGTTGATCTGTCCAAACTTGCTTATGATAACCTTAGCTGGAAAGAAGCAAGGAGTCTCTGCATAGAAAGAGGTTTAAGTGTAAGGAAGAATCCTTCTAGAGAACTGTTAGTGAATATGCTTGTTGAACAGGATAAGGCCACAGCTGGCACTCCTGTTGAAATGTTAGCTGATGGTTCCCACTCTGACTCTGGGGCACCCCTAGCTAAAGAAGTGGGAGGGAAACTTCCAAGCCTGCCCCCTAGCAGACAACCTAGCATAGTTGGAACTGATGTTGAGTCACATCATACAGATAGTGTGGTCTCACATCACAGTAAGAGTATTCCTTCTCATCATAGTAGAAGTGCTGTTTCTGTGAGCCAAGCTGTTAGGGTGCCATCTGTTAGGGACAGGTCTCCTTCTGTCCTTTCACATCATACTTCTGTTTCTAGACATGTCCCTCCCACCCACCCTGATGACAGATTGTTAGAAAGGGAGCTCAATAAATTGAGAGTGGAACAAACCAGACTGAAGCTCAAGAAGCAACAGCTGGATTTGGATAGACAGTCCTTAAAACTAGAGAAGGAAAGACAGAAGCTGGGTTTTGAAACCCATGGTGGCAGCAGCAGTATTCCCCATAGTCATCCTGCAAAAGAGCATGATTCCAGGAATCTGCACAAGATAGTTCCCCCTTATAAGGAGGGGGATGACATTAACAAGTGGTTTGCTGCACTTGAGAGGGCCTGTGTTGTACAGGATGTCCCTCAAAGGCAGTGGGCTGCTATCCTATGGCTATCATTTAGTGGAAAGGGTAGGGATAGGCTCCTTACTGTAAAAGAAAGTGATGCCAATAATTTTGCAGTTCTTAAGAATGCACTCCTGGATGGTTATGGCTTAACCACTGAACAGTACAGGATGAAGTTCAGAGAAACCAAAAAGGAGTCTTCACAAGACTCGGTTGAATTTATAGACCATTCAGGGAAGGCCTTGGAGGGGTGGTTACATGGCAGTAAAGTTACTGATTATGAAAGCCTGTATAACTTGATCCTGAGAGAGCATATATTTAATAACTGTGTGTCTGATTTGTTGCCCCAGTACCTGGTGGACTCTGATCTGACCTCTCCCCAATAATTGGGAAAGAAGGCAGACAAATGGGTCAGAACAAGGGTGAACAGAAAAGTTCAGACGGGGGTGACAAAGATGGCAACAAGAAGAAGGATGGTAAGTCTTCTGACAAGGGTGGGGACAAATCTAAAAATGAGTCTTCATCAGGCCCACAAAAACACACTGGTGGGGGTGGTGGGCCCAAATCCTCTTCTAATCTAAACAAAGAAAAGAAACCATGGTGCTATTTATGTAAAATAAAAGGCCATTGGACAACAGATCCCAGTTGTCCAAAGAAAAGTACGAAGCCTCCTACCACTACAACCCCTACTGCTACACCTAGTGTCCCTACTAATAGCAGTGGTGGTGGGAGCAAACCTACTAATAGCCAATCCAAGGGAGTAGCTGGGCTCACTTTTGGTAACTTAGTTGGGGTTGGTCTTGTTAGGGAGACCACAGAGGCGGTGTTAGTCTCTGAGGGGGCTATTGATTTAGCCACCTTAGTTGCTTGTCCCCTTAACATGGATAAGTACAAGCAGCTACCCCTAATAAATGGTGTTGAGGTTCAGGCCTACAGGGACACTGGTGCCAGTGTTACAATGGTAATAGAGAAACTGGTCCACCCTGAACAACACCTACTTGGTCACCAGTACCAAGTAACCGATGCTCACAACAACACACTTAGCCACCCCATGGCTGTTGTAAATCTCAACTGGGGGGGGGGTTACTGGTCCAAAGAAAGTTGTGGTACTCTCAGATTTACCTGTAGACTGTCTACTAGGAAATTATTTGGAGACATCATCTTGGTCAGATGTGGAGTTGGAGGCCCATGCAGCAATGCTGGGCATCCCAGGGCATATTTTTGCTTTAACCAGGGCTCAGGCCAAAAAGCAAAAAGGACAGGGTGACTTGGATCCTGGAACAATGGACCAAGTGCTCCCTAAAGCTAGGGCTAGTAGAAGTAAAGCACTACCTACTATCCCTCCCTCTACAGTGGATTCTACTTCTGAGGAAGAAGAATTTCCACCCTGTGCAGAACCTACACCAGAGGAGCTGAAAACAGACACTGCTGAGCTTTTGGGTGAAGGGGGGCCTGCCAGGGAGGAGCTGAGTGTGGCACAGCATACCTGTCCCACACTAGAGGGTCTAAGACAGCAAGCTGTCAAACAAGCTAATGGGGATGTCAGTGACTCTTACAGAGTTTACTGGGAGGACAACCTCTTGTACACTGAAGCAAGGGATCCTAAACCTGGAACTGCCAGGAGGTTAGTGATTCCTCAGGAGTACAGAAAGTTCCTCCTAACTGTAGCCCACGACATTCCCCTAGCTGGACATTTGGGACAAATGAAAACTTGGGACAGACTTGTTCCCTTGTTTCATTGGCCTAGAATGTCAGAGGACACAAAAGAATTTTGCAAGTCCTGTGAAACCTGTCAAGCCAGTGGCAAGACAGATGGCACCCCAAAGGCACCCCTTATTCCACTGCCTGTGGTTGGGGTTCCCTTTGAAAGGGTAGGGGTTGACATAGTTGGCCCCCTTGACCCTCCTACTGCTTCAGGCAATAGGTTTATCTTGGTGGTAGTGGACCATGCCACAAGATATCCTGAAGCCATTCCTCTAAGGACCACTACAGCACCTGCAGTGGCAAAGGCCCTCCTGGGAATATTTTCCAGGGTGGGCTTCCCAAAAGAGGTGGTATCAGACAGAGGAAGTAATTTCATGTCTGCTTACTTAAAGGCCATGTGGAAGGAGTGTGGTGTGACCTACAAGTTCACTACACCCTATCATCCACAAACAAATGGACTGGTGGAGAGATTTAACAAAACTCTCAAAGGCATGATTATGGGACTCCCTGAAAAACTCCGCAGGAGATGGGATATCCTTTTACCATTCCTCCTTTTTGCCTACAGGGAGGTACCCCAAAAAGGAGTGGGCTTCAGCCCCTTTGAACTCCTCTTTGGACACCCTGTGAGGGGTCCACTAACACTTGTCAAGGAGGGTTGGGAACAACCTTTAAAAGCTCTAAAGCAAGATATAGTGGATTATGTACTTGGCCTCAGATCAAGGATGGCTGAGTACATGAAGAAGGCCAGTAAAAACCTTCAGGCCAGCCAAGAGCTCCAAAAGCAATGGCATGACCAGAAGGCTGTTTTGGTTCAGTACCAACCAGGGCAGAAAGTGTGGGTCTTGGAGCCTGTGGCCCCAAGAGCACTCCAAGATAAATGGAGTGGACCCCACATAATTGTTGAAAAGAAGGGTGAAGTCACCTACTTAGTTGTCTTAGGCACTGCCAGGAGTCCCCTTAGGGTGCTCCATGTCAATCGCCTTAAACCCTACTATGACAGGGCTGATCTCACCCTGCTCATGGCAACTGATGAGGGACAGGAAGAAGAGAGTGACCCTCTCCCTGATCTCTTCTCTTCCACAGAGCAAGATGCTCTAGTGGAAGGTGTAGTTTTGGCTGATTGTCTCACTGCTGAGCAGAGAGACCATTGCATAAATCTCTTGGGTCAGTTTTCTGAACTCTTCTCTACTGTGCCAGGTACCACTTCTTGGTGTGAGCACACTATAGATACTGGAGACAGCTTGCCTGTCAAAAGTAAAATCTATAGGCAGCCTGACCATGTCAGAGACTGCATAAAGCAAGAGGTGCAGAAAATGTTAGAACTAGGAGTGGTTGAGCACTCTGAAAGTCCATGGGCTTCTCCTGTGGTACTTGTACCAAAACCTCATTCCAAGGATGGAAAGAAGGAAATGCGGTTTTGTGTTGACTACAGAGGTCTCAACCAGGTAACCAAAACTGATGCTCACCCTATACCCAGGGCAGATGAGCTCATAGATACACTGGCATCTGCCAAGTATCTAAGCACTTTTGACTTGACTGCAGGGTATTGGCAGATCAAATTATCAGAAGATGCAAAAGCAAAAACTGCATTTTCAACCATTGGAGGACATTACCAATTCACAGTAATGCCTTTTGGGTTGAAAAATGCACCTGCCACTTTTCAGAGGTTGGTGAATACAGTCCTGCAAGGGCTGGAAGCTTTTAGTGCAGCATATCTGGACGATATAGCTGTCTTTAGCTCCAGTTGGGATGATCACCTGGTCCACCTATGGAAAGTTTTGGAGGCCCTGCAAAAGGCAGGCCTCACAATCAAGGCTTCAAAGTGCCAGATAGGGCAGGGGAAGGTGGTTTATCTGGGACACCTGGTTGGTGGAGACCAGATTGCACCACTTCAGGGGAAAATCCAAGCTATTATAGATTGGGTTCCCCCTACTACTCAGACCCAGGTGACAGCCTTTTTAGGTCTCACTGGGTATTACAGGAGGTTCATTAAGAACTATGGCTCCATTGCAGCCCCTCTTAATGACCTCACATCCAAGAAAATGCCTAAAAAGGTATTGTGGACAGCTAGCTGTCAGAAAGCTTTTGAGGAGCTGAAGCAGGCCATGTGCTCTGCACCTGTCCTGAAAAGCCCTTGTTACTCTAAAAAATTCTATGTCCAAACTGATGCATCTGAATTAGGAGTAGGGGCAGTCCTATCACAACTTAATTCTGAGGGCTGCCATAATTCACAAAGATCCCTGGATATCCTAAACAACATCTTAAAAGAAGTAAAAATCCAGACCCTTAGAACTGAAGAGCATCTTAGTAGCAGTAGCGAGAAGATCCACAAAAACCTAACGAACAAGGAAAACCCACAAAACGTAAAGAATTCCCATGAGGAAAGCAATAACAGCAAGGATATTTATTTATCCGGACAGGGAACATCTCAGAGCAACACAGAGGGCAGGTCATGCCTTAGTACACAAGAAATGGGACCCCCCATGGGCGGATCAAAGGATATAATTCCCAACAACTCAATAGCGGAGGAATCATCCCTCACGAAACGGGGAAAAAAAACGAAAAAGGAAGGCACAGAAAAAAACAAAGGGGGTCCAGTAAAGCTGTATATGGAAATCGTTTGCTAAATCAAATGGTACGCAGTCTAAGGAATCAGATTGCACTGAAAACCGAAATAAGTCATGCCACTCTAGACAGATTAGGTCAGAACGGCCAGCCAGCGAGGACATTTCCACGGGCGAATCAAGTGCTTTAGTTAATCAATCAACATCACAGCAACAGTCTCCGAAAAAACCCCGTTCGAGTATCAAGCAGGGTAGCAGCCTACTGCACAAAGAGATGGCCTTAAGAGAACTCCAGGGAAATAGAACAATCATCGGGCAGTGCCCAGAACAGGCAACTCAGCGGTCTACTGACAGGCAGGGAACTGGCAAACCCTGGGAATATAACCCTCAATGCACAAGCACCGCACATAACACGACCGTAACAAATCAACCTGTAGGTAACAACAAGCAGACTCTAGATCATGGCTACCATCCTTAGTCAGACGATTGCACAAACAGCGCGGCACAAAAAAGAATCCCAGGACACCAGATTACGCAGGACAATGCGGCCTCAGAGGAAAATAAAGTACTTTTCATGCCTTGCTATAACTCGAAGGAGGCTTTTGACATTCTAAATAGAGGTACCATACTGAAGTTAATAAATGCGATTTTGCCCCTGGCCCACATTTCAACGACAGAACTGATGACTGTGGAGTTTACTCCACATCCAAACAATAAAGACAAAGAGGCAACGCTGACATTCTGTGCCACGTCCGCCATCATTGATCAAATTTTAGCACATCAAGACACGTTTAGTGCATGGGGCATCGTCCTGCAAAAACCAGAACCGCCCAGATACCCTAACTTTTGGTGCCGCAACAAAAGAAGGGCGGCTCAATCTTAAAAGGGGCCGTGGGAGTAGAAACCTCCCCAAGCAGCATATTTGCTCCTGGAACACTCACGGTTTAAAAAATCGGGTTACCGACAGGGCGGCCTTGAGTTTCCTTCAGCAGTTTGAAATTGTCATGTTGCAGGAAACATGGTGCGTAGAGCCAATACAAATTTCGGGTTATTCTGGGATAGACGTCTCTGCCAAACAAGCTCAAAAACATGGACACCCCAAGGGGGGACTTACCACGTACTGCTCCACAAAAATCAACTGGGTGATCAAACAGATCGACCTGGGAATTGACTGGCTGCTACCAATAAAATTGGAACATTGGGCGCCATCAGGCAACAACAGAACCTTACTACTGATCAACGTATATATACATCCTAACAAAACCCAAAACAGTGGAAACATTGAAACATTGACCAGTATTTTAAAAATGCTGCAGAAACAAAACAAGGACGCAATACTCATTTTGTCTGCGACTTCAACTTTGATTTGAGAAAAGGCAGCACAAAATACCCTAACAGAACATGCACATATACTAAGTTTGAAACCCTGGGTTTGCGCTGCCTGTCGCCTCTCCCTGATGACGCCTCATCCGCACAAGTAACCTTTTCAAGCGGCACAAAAAAATCCAATATCGACTTTACATTAATAAACGAAATCGCATTACCACTGGTCTCAGCATATAGGATCCAACAACGCACAGAGAGCGATCACTTTCCACAACTTATTAAGATCTGGAATGAATGGAATCTGCTCCCCACCGCCAATATCATAATTTCAGCCCCAGCGACTTATGATACCAAAAAACTGAAATGGAAGGGGAAGGGTCCAGGCCTAGACAAAGTCATGGAAGTAGTGTATCGCAGTGCAGGCCCAACAAAAGAGCTCAAAGAATTGCTAAGAGTGCAGGAACTAGTAGACCATCCCCATGGAGAGCAAGTGATCCCCTGGACGTACTTGTGTGATTCCCTAATAAATACATTTTCCATCAAAAAACGTCTCCCAATTTTGGTCATAGTCACAAAAACGAAGTAAAGAGTCGCATAGGAGGAAAGCCATGGTTCAATGGGACACTGCGTAATCAGAAAAATCAAGTCTCGAGAGAACTAAAAAAAGTCTTAAAGGACGTACACTGGGGGAGGAACTCTGATGACACAAGGCTTTCTGAATTAAGAGCCAAATATAAGAAAAACTGGTGGATGGCAAAACAGAGTTACTACGAGGATCTGTGGACCACGTTGCTTATGTCCAACAACCAGAAAAATAATATAAAGTTCTGGGAACTAATAAATGGAGTAACTAAGGGAAAAAAATCGACACACGAATGCAGGCATCGATGCAGCCACATGGGAAGCCCACATACAGACAATGTTCTCACTCCCAGAGCACCATGTGAAGGAGGAGGCCACACAGACAGCCAATGACTTAAGCAAGATTAATCTTGGCTTCCGAGTGACAACGCAAACACACTTATTTCCAAACGGAAACGAAGGAAAGCAGGCACTAATGACCATTGATATAGAAATGCTGACAAGCCTTATTAAGAAACTAAAAATGGAAGGGGCAGCTGGTCAGAACGGTATTCCCAACCCCTTGTTTAGGGGAGACCCTTCATTCTGGGCGTATTATTTGGCACTGCTTTTCAACGATCTCTGGGGCACTACGGGTCTCCCAGATGCATGGAAAGGTAGCATAATTGACCCCATATATAAAGCAGGGAACCCCGCAAATCCTTCAAAATACAGGCTAATCGCACTGATAGATGTGGAAGCAAAACTGTACGCATCCCGTCTACTGCAACAACTAGTAGAATGGATTCATGATAGACAATTAATTCCACAATGCCAGACAGGCTTTATAGCTGGCATGGGTGCTTCCACCAACCTGGCAACACTGGCCTTGCTGGGAAACAAAGCCAGGCTTAAGAAAAAAAGGCTACTTGCCTTCTTCATTGATCTAAAGGCAGCTTTTGATTGTGTACTAAGAAACCGCCTATGGGAGAAACTGAAAGGTTGGGGCTTACCATGCAGCCTTCCAGGCACAATGATGGACTTGTACACAGGTACTTGGGAGCAAGTAAAAATCAGAGAGGGCAGCCACCTCACCAACAGAACATTAACAGCAAAAGGACTTAAACAAGGGTGTGTATTGGCCCCCACACTGTTTAACTTATATCTTGCAGACCTAACCGAGGCTCTAGCTCCTGTAAATAGCCACCCGCCAGTCTTGGCCAAGAAAGGAATTGCATGGCTACAGTACGCAGACGACATAGTTTTACTCAGCCAAACACCTGGCTACAGCATAGCATTGACACATTTTACACATACATAACAATGCAAGGCCTAGAACTGAATTTGAGTAAAGCCAAGGTTGTCCGCCTAGTCGACAGGAAGTTTAAATCTGCTTCATGGTTCATAAACGGATCCCGGTTGGAGGTTGCACCGACATATAAGTACTTGGGATTCACTATGGACCGTCTCTTGGCTTTTAAGCCGCAGCTTGCTGTCGCTCAAGCAAAAGCCCTCTCACTGACCTACGGTTTTAAAGTTCTAAAACAAAAACTGAGCTGTCCTTCATACCCTCACCTGCTTGCTGTTATGGCAGCGTGACTAATGCCCACCACCGCCTATGGTGCCAAAATCATGCTGGGGAAGGAGGCAGTTTTTCTAAATCAATTCCAGACGAAAGCCTACAAAACAGTTTTTTGGATACCACGATCAGCATCTCCAGCTCAGGTCCATTTGGAATTGGGTCTGAAAAACTATGAGTTCGATGGCATCTGTCGCTGTAGATACGCATGTTTTGCATAGCTCGCCATCTGGTGTTGGGTCGGAGTGTTACAAGTTGTTTTTCTTCGAAGAAGTCTTTCGAGTCACGGGACCGAGTGACTCCTCCTTTTGTCTCCATTGCGCATGGGCGTCGACTCCATCTTCGATTGGTTTTTTTCCGCCATCGGGTTCGGACGTGTTCCTGTCGCTTGAGTTTCAGAACGGAAAAACAGCTAAATTTCGGAAGATTTTCGCCGGTATTGTTGCGTTCGGGATCGGCGTAGTTAGAATCAACACCGCATCGAAGATCGAAGAGCTCCGGAGCCCTTCGGGGTAGTTTTCGATCCCCCGTCGGGGCCTGCTCGGCCCGACCGCGTGTAGAAGAACGCCGATGGAACGGACCCCGTTCCGTTTCTGTCCCAAATGCCACAAAAAATACCCCTATTCAGACCAACACTTGGTCTGTAACCTGTGCCTGTCACCTGAGCACAGTGAAGACACTTGCGAGGCCTGTCGTGCGTTCCGGTCCCGAAAAACACTCCGAGACCGTCGAGCCAGAAGACTTCAAATGGCATCCACGCCGACAGCGCACCGAGAGTTCGAGGTACAGGAAGAGGAAGAAACCTTTTCGATACACGAATCGGACTCCGAGGAATTCGACGATCCACGAACCATGAGTAAGACGTCGAAAACCACTCATAAGAAGATTGGCAAGGCCCAGGGGACGCCACTGCCACCAGGCCATGGCTCCACCCATAAATTCGGTGACCGACCGTCGGCACCGAAAAAGGCCCAATCAGTGCCGAGACCGCCCGACTCCGGTCGAGACACCGGCACGCAGCCTTCTTGGGACCGAGAAAGTGCTGGAGACATACATCGACACCGAGATAGCGGTGTAGACACGGCTCGACGCCGAGACAGCGGCACCGATGAAGATCGACGCCGAGATGTTTCGACTCCGAAAAAGAAAAAAGTCACCTCGGAGCCGAAAAAAGACGCAGACAGGGTTTCGGTGCCAAAACAACCTGCAACCGACCCAGTTTCAGGCTCTTATACAGAAGAGCAATCAATGACCTCCCAAATGCGAAAGCATAGGTTTGAGGAAGACCTGCAATCCACCGATGTAGACCATACGCAGAAACGTATTTTTATACAGCAGGGGACAGGAAAGATAAGCACCCTTCCCCCTATTAGGAGAAAGAGAAGACTGGAATTTCAAACTGACCAAACACCACAAACAAAAATGGTGAAAAGGGTTACTCCGCCACCCTCTCCTCCACCTATAATTCACGTCTCACCAGCACAAACTCCATCACATTCCCCGGCTCACACCACCATGAGCCAAGGTGACCAGGATCAGGACGCATGGGACTTATACGACGCCCCTGTGTCAGATAACAGTCCGGAGGCATACCCTACAAAGCCATCACCACCAGAAGACAGTACTGCATATTCTCAGGTGGTGGCTAGAGCAGCACAATTCCACAATGTAAGCCTCCACTCAGAACAAGTCGAGGATGACTTTCTATTCAACACCCTCTCCGCCACCCACAGCTCCTACCAAAGCCTGCCTATGCTCCCTGGTATGCTTCGGCACGCAAAAGACATCTTTAAGGAGCCGGTCAAAAGTAGGGCAATCACACCAAGGGTGGAAAAAAAGTATAAAGCGCCTCCTACGGACCCTATTTTCATAACTTCACAGCTGCCACCAGATTCTGTCGTTGTAGGAGCAGCTAGGAAGAGGGCCAACTCCCACACATCTGGGGATGCACCACCCCCAGATAAGGAAAGCCGCAAGTTCGATGCAGCTGGAAAGAGAGTCGCAGCACAAGCTGCAAACCAGTGGCTCATCGCTAACTCACAGGCACTTCTTGCGCGCTACGACAGAGCCCATTGGGATGAGATGCAACATCTCATTGAACATTTACCCAAAGACCTACAAAAGAGGGCAAAGCAAGTGGTTGAGGAAGGACAGAACATTTCAAACAACCAGATACGCTCCTCCATGGACGCAGCAGACACAGCTGCAAGAACAATAAATACATCTGTGACCATCAGAAGGCATGCATGGCTACGAACGTCTGGGTTTAAACCAGAGATTCAGCAGGCAGTTCTCAATATGCCATTCAACGAAAAAGAACTGTTCGGTCCAGAAGTGGACACGGCGATTGAGAAACTTAAAAAGGACACGGACACTGCTAAAGCCATGGGCGCACTCTACTCCCCGCAGAGCAGAGGAAATTACAGCACCTTCCGCAAAACACCCTTTAGAGGGGGGTTTCGAGGTCAGGCCACACAAGCCAGCACCTCACAGGCAACACCATCCAGTTACCAGGGACAGTACAGGGGAGGCTTTCGGAGCCAATATAGAGGAGGGCAATTCCCTAGGAATAGGGAAAAATTTCAAAGCCCCAAAACCCCTACAACTAAGCAGTGACTCACATGTCACTCACCCCCTCCACACAACACCAGTGGGGGGAAGAATAGGTCATTATTACAAAGCATGGGAGGAAATCACTACAGACACTTGGGTTCTAGCAATTATCCAAAATGGTTATTGCATAGAATTTCTACAATTCCCTCCAAACATACCACCAAGAGCACAAAATTTATCAAAACATCATTCCGAGCTCCTGGAGATAGAAGTTCAAGCACTATTGCAAAAGAACGCAATCGAGTTAGTACCAAACACACAAATAAACACAGGAGTTTATTCACTGTACTTCTTAATACCAAAGAAGGACAAAACGCTAAGACCAATCCTAGACCTAAGAATACTAAACACATACATCAAATCAGACCACTTTTACATGGTCACACTTCAAGAAGTGTTACCATTGCTGAAACTACACAACTACATGACAACATTAGACCTCAAAGACGCGTATATTCCATATACCAATACATCCATCGCACAGGAAATACCTAAGGTTTGTATTCAAAGGAATACACTACCAATTCAAGGTACTGCCTTTCGGTTTAACAACCGCACCAAGAGTCTTTACCAAATGTCTAGCAGTAGTCGCTGCACACATCAGAAGGCAGCAAATACATGTATTCCCGTATCTAGACGACTGGCTAATCAAGACCCATTCGTTAATAACGTGCTCACACCACACAAATCAAATCATACAAACCCTCTACAAACTAGGGTTCACAGTCAACTTTGCAAAATCCAACATTCTGCCGCGCAAGGTACAACAATACCTAGGAGCCATAATAAACACAACAATAGGAGTAGCCACTCCAAGTCCACAAAGAATTCAAAATTTCAACAACATCATACAACGCATGTATCCAACACAAAAAATACAAGCAAAGATGATATTACAACTCCTAGGCATGATGTCTTCATGCATAGCCATTGTCCCAAACGCAAGACTGCACATGAGGCCCTTACAACAGTGCCTAGCATCACAGTGGTCACAAGCACAGGGTCACCTTACAGATCTGGTGTTAATAGACCGCCAAACTTACCTCTCGCTTCTATGGTGGAACACTAAAAATTTAAACAAAGGGCGGCCTTTCCAAGACCCAGTGCCACAATACGTAATAACAACAGATGCTTCCATGACAGGGTGGGGAGCACACTTCGATCAACACAGCATACAAGGACAATGGAACGTACATCAAACAAAACTGCATATAAATCACCTAGAACTGCTAGCAGTTTTTCAAGCACTAAAGGCTTTTCAACCAATAATAGTTCACAAATACATTCTCGTCAAAACAGACAACATGACAACAATGTATTATCTAAACAAACAGGGGGGACGCACTCAACGCAATTGAGCCTGCTGGCACAAAAGATATGGCGTTGGGCAATTCACAACCAAATTCGCCTAATAGCACAATTTATCCCAGGAATTCAGAATCAACTCGCAGACAATCTCTCTCGAGATCACCAACAGGTCCACGAATGGGAAATTCACCCCAAATTCTGAACACTTACTTCACGCTCTGGGGAACACCTCAAATAGACTTGTTTGCGACAAAAGAGAACGCAAAATGCCAAAACTTCGCATCCAGATACCCACACAGGCAGTCCCACGGCAATGCCCTATGGATCAACTGGTCAGGGATATTTGCCTACGCTTTTCCTCCTCTCCCTCTCCTTCCTTATCTGGTAAACAAACTCAGTCAAAACAAACTCAAACTCATATTAATAGCACCAACTTGGGCAAGGCAACCCTGGTACACAACGCTGCTAGACCTATCAGTAGTACCCCACATCAAACTTCCCAACAGGCCGGATCTGTTAACACAACACAACCAAACGATCAGACACCCAGATCCAGCATCGCTGAATCTAGCAATCTGGCTCCTGAAATCCTAGAATTCGGACACTTACAACTTACCCAAGAATGTATGGAAGTCATAAAGCAAGCCAGAAGGCCATCCACCAGGCACTGCTATGCCAGTAAATGGAAGAGGTTTGTTTGCTACTGCCATATTAATCAAATCCAACCATTACACGCAACCCCAAAACATGTAGTGGGTTACTTGCTTCACTTACAAAAATCTAACCTAGCTTTCTCTTCCATTAAAATACACCTTGCAGCAATATCTGCATACCTGCAGCCTACCTATTCAACTTCCCTATATAGGATACCAGTCATTAAAGCATTCATGGAGGGCCTTAAAAGAATTATTCCACCAAGAACACCACCTGTTCCTTCATGGAACCTAAATGTTGTCTTAACTAGACTTATGGGTCCACCTTTTGAACCCATGCACTCCTGCGAAATACAGTTCCTAACATGGAAGGTTGCATTTCTCATCGCCATTACCTCTCTAAGAAGAGTAGGCGAGATTCAGGCGTTTACAATACAAGAACCTTTTATACAACTACACAAAAATAAGGTCGTCCTAAGGACTAATCCTAAATTTCTACCAAAAGTTATTTCACCGTTCCATCTAAATCAAACAGTTGAACTTCCAGTGTTCTTCCCACAGCCAGATTCCGTAGCTGAGAGGGCACTACATACTTTAGATGTCAAAAGAGCATTAATGTATTACATTGACAGAACAAAGAGCATCAGGAAAACTAAACAGCTATTTATTGCATTCCAAAAACCTCATGCAGGAAACCCAATATCAAAACAAGGTATAGCCAGATGGATAGTTAAATGCATCCAAATCTGCTACCTTAAAGCTAAACGACAACTGCCCATTACACCAAGGGCACACTCAACCAGAAAGAAAGGTGCTACCATGGCCTTTCTAGGAAACATCCCAATGCAAGAAATATGTAAGGCAGCCACATGGTCTACGCCTCACACATTCACCAAGCACTACTGTGTAGACGTGTTATCCGCACAACAAGCCACAGTAGGTCAAGCCGTATTAAGAACATTGTTTCTGACTACTCCCACTCCTACAGGCTGAGCCACAGCTTTGGGGAGATAACTGCTTACTA
Organism: Pleurodeles waltl; assembly: GCF_031143425.1. Taxonomy (NCBI): domain Eukaryota; kingdom Metazoa; phylum Chordata; class Amphibia; order Caudata; family Salamandridae; genus Pleurodeles; species Pleurodeles waltl. The sequence goes on along the minus strand of NC_090449.1, from coordinate 341,196,783 downwards.
GTCTATGCAAAACATGCGTATCTACAGCGACAGATGCCATCGAACTGAAAATGTCACTTACCCAGTGTACATCTGTTCGTGGCATCAGTCGCTGTAGATTCGCATGTGCCCACCCGCCTCCCCGGGAGCCTGTAGCAGTTCGGAAGGTACCTTCAACTATTTGTATATATATTATTTTAACCTTAAATAGGTACATACTTAGTCACTCCATTGCATGGCCACTATTACTACAATACAACTCCTACCTCACCCTCTGCGGGGAAAAACAATCGAAGATGGAGTCGACGCCCATGCGCAATGGAGACAAAAGGAGGAGTCACTCGGTCCCGTGACTCGAAAGACTTCTTCGAAGAAAAACAACTTGTAACACTCCGACCCAACACCAGATGGCGAGCTATGCAAAACATGCGAATCTACAGCGACTGATGCCACGAACAGATGTACACTGGGTAAGTGACATTTTCAATATCAGAGTAGATGTGCCTTCATTAAACTATGCTGGAGGATGCGTGCTGCTGAGACTGGTACTCTAAACAACCTATGTTGGATAAGAGCAACAGCATCATAATGACAAAAGCACCTGGGGTCATCACTTAAATAACTGCATTAAAGTACTGGGTCTGCTAGAAGCCTGGGACCGGAACCCGGACAAAAAGGAGTTCTTTCGGAAGGCAAACGCAGTCACTAAGAAGAAATCTTTAAATTCTGACAAACAGAAATTGGCAAGCAGGCAGCATGCCTGGACTATAATAACATCATACAAAACTTTACGGGCACAGGAATATCTAGCAGCAACCTTCAACCAGTCGCTGAAATATCGGTTCATGCTTTTCTGCTTTGGGTTGATGGAAACGAAGGATATGGTCCCTTCATGGAAACAGCAGGACCCGACACATTCCTGTCGACTGTGTGGGTTCAGAAAAGAGTTATTAGAACACATTTTGTGTGTGCCCGGCTTTGCTAAGCCACATGACATTATATTTGTAAAACATTTTTAAGACACTGAACTTACGCTCAGGCAGACCGGCCATCATTAGCTGGCTTAGCGAACTTTTGATCCCGTTTTCATGTTGAGGGACTAAATTCATGGTACAGGCCCAGAAAGAATTAGTGAACAAAGTCGAAGCTGAGTGTGCAAGGGCCACAACTTAGGATTCTCACTCGGCTTCACTCATTTACTATTATCATGTTCGCAAGGGAGCAAGAAAGTCCTAAAGTTAAGTTCAAGATCAAGGTTGGAATTAGTGGAGAACATTTTAGATTGCACAACTCTTAAATTATGATATGTTTTAGTTTTAAATAAGCTTTTATGTTTTTTATAAATATTGAATAGGCAAAGTATTTATACTATTATGCATTTTGGAATTGTGATGGTTTTTATTAACCGTGTCAATAACCTTACTTACTTACTTTGTTTCAATTCCTTCATGGCCAAAAGGTGAAGTATTGACCCCTATGCCCATTAGAAAAAGGCAGCACCAGCTAGCACCTAGAGGACTAAATTAATTGTAGGTCAGTAAAACCAGGACTAGAGCAGAACTGTGGCAGGCAGGAACCCAAGCCAAAAATCGGAGGAGGTGGTACTGGTAAACAATTAGAAGACTGTATACATACCGGTAGAACAACAATACTGGACTGGATTGGCTTAGACTCCTCAGAACAGGAACCACCTTACAGGAAAGGGCTCCTACCTTCCAGAACTTTTCAACCCCCACTTAAAACACCTGCACAAGGGAGAGACACTTGAGAGGACCTGGGCCTAATGCCGGTGAAGGAATACCCAGCTGGAAGGAGAAGCCACCTGACCCCACCTAGAAGATGGACTGAAGGACTTTGACTCTGGCTGCCACCTCGACTAGGATGGGTTTCTCCAGAGCCAGTGGTGCTGTCCCTTATATGCCTCCTGAAGAACATTAGGCAAATGGATTTACTGTTGGATCCTGTAGGGCTCCCCTGGGAAGTCTTCGGACTGATGCTTCACTTCACAGACTCGCAGGTGCCCAGCAAGTAGCTAGGAGGCTTGGGGAACTGTGGTGTGAGTCAGGGAGGATATTCTGCTTGTTGGCTGTGGTGGGGCAGTGGAAGACCCCCCCCCCCACAAGCAGGAAAGAGCATCAGGAGCCCAGGCAGAAGACAGGTTTGGCAAGGGAGCAGCAAAATCAAGCTTCCCAACAAAAAGCAACATTTAGAGGCAGGAGGCCTGAAGAAAATGTGCCAGGTGTCTAGAACTGGCCTGGTGGAGCAAACCAAGACCACATTCATGTGAATCATCCATACAGGTCCAGAGAAATCACCATCACAAGCTTGGTCTCCGCCTAGTGCTCTGCTGCAGAGGATTTAAATATCCCTGGGTAAGCCAGGGGCCAGGCATCAGCTCATCCTTTAATTATCGTTTATGGGGAGGCATGTGCATTGGATTCTGGAGGTGGGTGATAGCCCTGGTCATTGATTTCCATACGGTTCCATACGGTTCTAGTGCCGACTTCCTGGAACCTGTGCGGTGGCTTGGGGTGCGGGCAGGGGCCTTGGGGTCTTTGAGGGCCCATTTCTTCCAACCCCTGCAGCACCAGGTGACTGAGAGGGCACAGTGGCCTGGATAAATAAAAATGTGACACGAGGCTGACAATCAAGAAAAATGCTGGAGGTGATGCCTAAAATAAAATAGTCACTGTTGAGGAGAAAGGCGTGCCTCAGAATCTTCTAGGGCATTGTCAGAGTGTGCCTGTTTGGCTCTTGTGATGCCCCAAGAGTGGGCAGGTGCACCACCAGCAGTTTCACAGAGTGTTTAGGTGGGGTGGGTTCCATCGAGCTCTCCTGGAGGCTGTTCTTTTGTACATGGGCTCTGAAGTGCAGGAGCCTCTGTCGATTGGCCCTAAAGCTGCGGTGGCAACAGTGCTAAGACAGAAATAAGCCTCTGGGACAAATGTTACTTAGCATAATGATTTCTTTGCAATGCTGTTGAATGACAATGCAAGGTTTTATATTACAATTAATAATATTGAATGCTTTTACTATCCCCATTTATTTAACTGGTGTAGCAGTGGTGGAGTATAACGATTCCCCTTTTACTAATAAGGTGACAGCCTGGCAAAAAGGTAAAGCCTGCCTCATTTAGTATTGATACCTCCTTATCTGTGTCCAGCATAGGTTGGTGGTATTGTGTTTATAGGTGTCAAAACATTGAGCAAATGGTTCTGCTGGTGTCAGGTATAACATGTTATGAGAGTGTCACTACAGTCATTGCCACCTTCTTGGTGTTCATATTTATAATGTAATGTGTAGTATTTTGTAGTGTGGGTGTCAGAAAGTACATTTCCATTTTCATAAGAAAAAGCATTGGCTGAATATGGAGTGTTGTTGTTGACCAGTGAGCTGGGGTACTAGTCTACACTACCTCCACTGAGTAGGCCTTGGACTGCCCTGGTTTGTTACCTTGGCAGAGTCAAGTGCTAAAATGGGGTACTTGGTTCTAGGTATAGGAACTTGTTACTCGTGAAGGACTCAAATCCTTTGCAACTAATTTGCTGAATTTCCTACAAAATGCCTGTCCAGATTATATTAGGCTTGCACAATCACTGAAACAATCTATTAGTAAAATATGAGATAATGCCTTTTTACTGAATATCCACACTGAGAAACAGATGATAAGGCATATGGTAGATCACTTGGTCCCTCGGAACCATAAACACTCAAGGAAACACTGTAAAGGAAAATGTAGATTTTCCTAGTAACTTATGAAGGAAAGTCTTCATTTTATTAAAGACACTGAGGCGAGTATTATGCTTTAGTCTTTTCTTTATTTCTAATAGCAGCTGCAGTCAAGAACAAAACTACTGATCCCATAAGGTAAATAAAAGCAGCCAATGGGGATCAAAAGGTAGTTCCAAGTAATGCACCAATCACTAACAATCCACTCTAATAATACCTAACTTGACTAATAACAGCCCTCTTTTCTTGTGCGAGAATTAATAAGTAACAAATAACTAAATAATAGAACAACAAATACAAATTGCCAAGCAAAGCGGTAAAATTTCCTGTAGGATGGACAAAAGTCTCTGAACCAAGACCGGAAGCGTGCGCAGATCCAACAATTGAGTGTTCTTGAAGGGAATTGAAGTGGAAGCCGCAGTAGACGAAGAAACTGAGGAAGGATCTCTAAGAAGAGGCCTGTTGCATAGATGTAGATGCTGGAAGGGAGGGTAACAAAACAAGAGCGTTAGCATTTGTAGAGGAGGGATAATATTCGCCTCTGTGTCTTTAATAAAATTAAGACTTTCCTTCATAAGTTACTAGGAAAATCTGCATATTATGGCAAGACCGGAGGCCCCTATTATGCTATTTTAAAGCGTATCTATCACATTTAGAGAGGCATGTTGAATTGGTTTACAGTAGAAAACTCTAAAAACATTGTCATTAGACCCGTCAGCCGATCTGAAAATGTCCTCCAGACGAGAACCGGCCCAAAAGGCTTTGGACGCCATGGCTCCTCTAGCTGAATGGACACCAAAGGAAGAGGTATCAATGCCAGCAAGGGACATGATCCAACGAACCCAATGAGCCAAGGTAGGGGAGGACATAAGATGGAAAGGTTTTCTGAAAGAAATGATGTGTTAGGCAGAGGAGGAATTTCTCAAACCGGCTGTCTGTTGTTCATAAACTTTTAAGCATTGGCCAACACATAGCTTAGGGTGATCAGGAAAAAAGGGATAAAAAACTGAAGAAAGGTTAGTCTTAGTACGCCTGAATACGTTAAACATAACGCCAGAGGGTGTAAACTGACGAGCTGTAATATCCAGGGCTTTAACATCCGATAAACGTTTGAAAGAAACTAAGCATAAAAGCATGGTGAGCTTAGCAAAGAGCTGTTTTAACGATAACAATGTATTGTTTGGCCAGGAAACAAACAAATTCAACACAGCATTAACATCCCATAAAGAACTGTATTTAGGTTGCGGAGGATTGGAAAATGTTACTCCCTTTAGAAGTCGTCAGACCAAAGGATGCTCTCCAACTGGTTTTCCCTGGATGTAAGGGTTTGCAGAAGATTGCAGATCTATATAAATTGATAGTGCGAAAGGACTTACCCTTGCTGGCTTCCGCCGCCAGAAAGTTGACAATCATAGTTACATTTGTTGTAAAGGGATCAACGTTTTTTCCCATACACCAGCTATGCCAGAGAGACCAAGCTGATCTCTATGCTTTCTTTGTTCCTGGAGCTGTTGCCAGGTCAATGAAGTTTGAAGCTTCTGCCGAAAAAGGTACGCCAGGTTGGGATTCCCCGATATTTTCCAAGCCGAAAGAGTAAGGACATCCTGGAGTATGAGACTGTGGCAGAGGCCGAGGGGGTTGGTCAGGAGATCTAGAAAGGAGGGGATTAGGAACGGAGGCTTGATTGACAGTTCCAGGAGAGAAGGAAACCACACCTGGGAGTGCCAGAAGGGATCTATGAGCACTAGGGAGGCTTGTTGATGTCTGACTTGCGCCAGCACTCTGGAAATCAAAATGAAGGGAGGAAAGGCGTAATTGAGGGAGGATGACCAATCCTGAGAAAATGCATCGAAGGCAAGAGCTAGTGGATCCGGGTGCCAGCCTGAAGAATTGTGGGAGCTGAGCATTGAGAGGGGATGCAAAAAGATCTATGTGGAAGGGGCCCCATTTGCAGAGAATGCTGTTGAAGACCTGTGCATTGAGCATCCAGTCGCTGGAGTCCCAGAAATGGCGAGAATACCAATCCGCTACTAAATTGAGGTTGCCAGGTAGATACTCTGCTTGAACAGAGATTCTGTTTTGAAGACAGAACTCCCAAAACCATTTTGCTAATTCCGCTAAAGGTTTGGATTTTGTGCCTCCCAAATGGTTGATGTAATGAACTGCGGAAATGTTGTCCATTCTGAGAAGAACCGAACAGGAAACTTTGTCTCTTGGGAGGCTCCTGATTGCAAAGGAGCCGGCAAGCATCTCTAAACAGCTTATGTGCAGTTTTGACTCCTCTAGAGACCATGAGCCTCCAGTCGAGATTGGACTACACCGGGCCCCAACCCGACAGACTTTCATCTGATTCTAATACAAGATCTGGGGCTGATGCGAAGATAGTCCTGCCATTCCAGGCGTCTAAATGGTCTATCCACCATTGAAGTTTTGCGCGCGAATCTTGGTCTAGAACTATGGAATCTGTGTAGGCTAGACCTTTTTGAAGGTGACGAATTTTTAGTCTCTGCAAAGCGCTGTAATGTAGCAGACCTGGAAAGATAGCTTGGATTGAAGAAGAGAGGAGGCCTACAACCCTTGCCAAGGATCTGATTGATAGCCGAGAACTGCGTAAAATCAGTAGAATTTCTGACTTTATGGACTTGATCTTTGACGACTGAAGGAGAAGAGTAGCCGAAACAGAGTCTACCAGGAAACCTAGAAATTCGATCTTTTGGATCGGATTCAAGGAAGATTTTTCGTAATTTATAATAAAGCCTAGATCTGAAAGCAGGGTGCAAGAAGGGGAACTTGGGACAGAAGGAAAGTGCGATTTTGGTTCATAATCAGAATATCGTCCATCTAGATAACTAATCTGGTGCCTCGAGCTCTGAGAAAGGCCGCTACTGGTTTCATCAGTTTTGTGAAGCACCATGGAGCGGAGGACAGGCCAAAGGGAAGGAAAGTGAAATGGAAAGTCTGATCGGGCCATTGAAATTGAAGAAATTTCTGGTAGTCCGGGTGTATGGGAACTGCAAGATGTGCGTCTTGAAGATCTAGGCTTACCATCCAATCTCCCTGGAGCAATGTATCTCTGAGATGTAGGATGGTTTCCATTTTGAAGTGGCAATATAGAACAAATTGATTGAACTGTTTTAGGTTGATAACCGGGCGCATCTTCTTGTTCTTTTTCTGGACCAGAAAAACTGAGCTGAGAAAACCTGAAGGATCTAGAGAACAAGGAGCTATTGCCTGTTTTTGTAGTAGAGATTAAATTTCTAAAGAAATTAATTCTGTCATTTGAAGAGAAAACTGAGGGGGGGAGGAAAACGTGCCTGAAAAGGCTCTGAAAAGAGCTCTATAACATAACCTTGAACTGTATTTAGGACCCAGGGATCCATTGTGAGTTCCTTCCATTTTATCAGGCACTGAGAAATACGGCCCCCTACAACTGGAGAACAGACATGTTGACTTACAGGATTGAGCAGAGAATCTGGCGTTGCGGTTTCCTTTGTTTCTGAAGCCCCTGCTTCTATGGGGATAGAACTGCGGTCTGTAGTCCTGATATGTGTTGTTATTGTAGAAACCGCGGAAACCTTGATTGGCGTAGGAACGGCCGGCAAAGCGGTTCCTACCTCTGCCGGCCCTGGTGAAAACCCGAGCTGAAAACATCTTTTTCAGGGACTGCTGTGCTTTGTCCAGGGAGGAGAAAGTTGCCACATATTTGCTCAATTCTTTTATAAAAGATCCCCAAACAGCAAGCCTTCTGCCTTAACGCCAGGATCCGAACTGTCTAAGTTGACCAATTTCGTAAGTTTAAGCAGGAGTCCTTTCCTGCATTCATGTGTAATTGAAGAATTTGCATTCCCCAGTAAACAAACAGCACGTTGTGCCCATAAAGAAAGTTCTGCAGGATCAATAGAAGCCTGTTCTGGCCGGGCTGTTTCGGCCAAATCAAAAATGCGAGTTAGGGGTCCCACAATATCCAAAAGCTAGTCTTGGCACGTGGACCAAGCTTTATCTACCCCTTTTCAGGGGATCTTTGCCATATTTAATGAAGGAAGTGAATAATGAAGAGTCAATTGTAGGAGTTGCCGTAATTTTGGAAAAAAGGGCAGGGCGGGGGCATTCTGATTTAAGTTTTGCTCGTACTTGTTTGTCCAAGGGGGTATGTAACCTGTCTGTTGCATAATCTGCTACATGCTCAGAGGGAACCCACTCTGTAGAATTTGGATGCTGGATGTCGCTTGGGTCAAACATTGGAACCCCTTATGCATCATAGTTTGTGCTAGACCCTGAAAATTCGTGGAACTCAGATTTGGGGTTTTTGTGAGGAGGAGGGGAGAGAAATTCTCCAACCACCTTATCGGAATTATCCGTATCCGTATTAGGGTCATGCATCTTGTCGTCAGTGTCTAATATCTTAGTTATAGTGATAGGAGAAGATAAGTGTTTTGATTTAACCATGCATTTCTTTGAGGACTTAGATATTAACCCCTCCTTAACAGGAGGCCTTTGAGGAACCATGTCATCTGTCATATGTGAGACTTTGTCACCAACCAACAGCGTCGTTTTGGTATTTTTTGATGAGGCCGGAGGCTTCCTGCTTTCTCCAGCAGAATGGGCCAGCATGGTTTTAGACACCAAATTAACGACAGAATTTTCCAAATGTTTTGACAATTTTTGCCAAGAAGCTGACATAGCCTGGTCAATGGACAACTGTATAAAGTCATTTAAGTTTTCCTTAAGGACGTCTTCCTCCTCTTCATGGGATAAATGGGAAACAGAACTGTCCATGGTGGCACAAAAGTACAAAATCAAAAAGAAGGAGGAAAGGGTTAACTTTCTCACAGAGTGAGAAGAAACAGCCAGGCTCCGCCTATGGGCGGGACAGAATACTTGCAGAGTGAAAGCAGGCAGTTATCGCACGACAACGAGGAGTCCGGCGTCGGAAAAAAGCCGTCTCCCGAAGCATCAGCTGACAGGAAAGGTAGGCGTGACTGGAATGCTTCCTCTTCAGTGAGCGACAGTAAATTACTGATGCCTGCTGAGAAAGGAACGGACAGAAGCGGCAGTTGGTGAGCGAGCGCGCGGCGTGAGGGCCAGAAATATAATGCGGCTACGAGCCGACTACACGGAATAAAGTAAACATACAGGCATGTCAATAAGAAAAACAGCGCCTATACGTAACGTGTTATGAACTAATATAATGAAGTGAAAGTAAAGAGAAAAATAATGCTTATCTTGACTGCGAGCAGCAAGAAAAGAGGGCTGTTCTCAGTCAAGTTAGGTATTATTAGAGTGGATTGTTAGTGATTGGTGCATTACTTGGAACTCCCTTTTGATCCCCATTGGCTGCTTTTGTTTGCCTTATGGGATCAGTAGTTTTGTTCTTGACTGCAGCTGCTATTAGAAATAAAGAAAAGACTAAAGCATAATATGAGCCTCTGGTCTTGCCATAAAATAACTATATGTTTACTGTGTGTTGCGAATAAGGTGGTAGCAATATCCATAAGATGGCAATTGCACCAACATTTAGTTTTTATGCCTCAAAAATACCTATAATACACACTTTTACACTGAATTTCATGCATTTTATATTTCTCCACAAAATATCTTTCCATCTTAGCCATTAGAGAAACACTGCCATTCTCTGTTTGTCATACTCTAGGAAAGATTATCTTTCAAAGTGACTCTTGAACTTGTCCAGTTTTACTTCAACTGCGTTTACTTGGGAGAGCAATGTAGTTAGATCATTAATTTGTAGGTCAGTGTTGACAAAACTAATGTTTCAACCAATTAGGGGTCTATGTCTAAAATGCATGTCTCTTGATGACCTCCGTTCAATGGATGGACACATTTTAGTGTGTATTTAGAGGACAACATGTGGCAAAACTCTATATATTCTGAGTAAGAGATGTGAAAATCAAAATTATACGAATTGTGGTTCTTCTGGAAAATATCAGTATGTGGACCTGCTGCAAGGGTGACATTAGAGGGGTTTGGCAATTAATGAATTGAGACTAACATTGTCACTCAGTTCTTCCCTTTCTCGTTTCTGCACAGGTCCGACTCAGTGACCAGTCAGGCAGGGGGCACAATGCACAACAGTGAGTACATCTTGTATTTTTGAGAAAAGATCCACCCTCCACTTAAATGAACAACAACATTTTAGTTTTTGGACAGTAAAGTTTAATCCCTCATTTTACTTGTGTCATAGGTGATGCCATTTAAAAAAACATCTACTATGGTTCTTTGACTCAGTTGGATTTAGTAACCAGCAGTAAGGTGTTTTCTCTCATCACAGATATTACAGTCTGGCCTTTCCAACATCACCATGCTCTCCGTAGAAATGGACAAATATGCATTGTGTTGATTGATTACTGTTTTTGAAAGGACATCCATTGTATAGAGGGGCAGTTGCATGAGAAATGTCCAGCTAATAAGGAACCTACTTCCAATAAACATTTTTCAACCTACATGATTCCTAACTTTGGGGACCCAGGGTCAATGTATCAAGAGTAGACGAAAAAATTTGGAAAATGGGTGGAAGTATAGTCCTCATCTTTGGACAAATTATGTATTTAAAATTCTGTCACACCGTTGACTTTCACACCTGACCTTTCAGCAGTTATAATCTCACAGTATTCAAACTCAGCCTTAAGGCATTATAAATGTCTCGCCACTCATACCTGGGGACCCAAACGTTGGTGATTCCACAGCTACCACAGTCTAGCCAGCCAGCCGGAGAAATGTCTTAGCTATCACACATCAGCCCCATTAAAATTGTAGAGCTAAACTTATCGCTCTCAACCCTCTCAACATGCCATTACACATTAGCACCGGTGTTCTATACCTATCACCCCCAGAGCTCTGAATACTCTATGACCCTCTAGCACTGGTGTTCTGTACCTATCACCACCGGCCGTTTGTCCAATCCATGACCTGTAGTACTGGTGTTCCTTCCCTTTCACCCCAGTTCTCTGAGTACACCATGAAGCTCTAGCACTGGTGTTCTATACCTATCGCCCACCGCCCTTTGAACAGACCATGATCCTATACCACTGGTGTGCCATTCCTTTCACTCCCAGCCATCTAAACACTCCATGATTTTCCAGCACTCCGGGATTCTGATCTATCACAACCCAGACCTCTTGCACTGGCCCTGCCAGCTTGACAACGATTAGACTGCTGATTTCCAGCACTGAAGACATCACAGCTGTCGCCTCAGTTCTCCAGCACTGTGGATTTCACAGTTATTTGACCCAGCCCTCAACCTCACAGCATGCTTAGCAGAATAAGGGCCTACAACTCCAGAAACCCCACAGCTTTCACCCAAACCTCTCCCAGGGGTCTTAACTTTGCATTGTAAAGAGCACTGTACTCTGGTTTTCATGTTCTACATCCCATTTCAGGTTGGGGGTGAGTGGCAAGCCTGGAGAAGAGGGCTGGGCAGAGATACGAAAGCAGTTGCGTGAATTTACCCACAACACACAGGTAAGTGCATGCTAAGGCAAGTGATTGAACTTCACTCACATTGCACACTAAAAACAGCAAACAAACCACACTTTTATCAAGAAATGAGGTATTCAAAGGAAGTGACACCAAACCACGCATGTATCAGGATATCGGAGTTACCAACCCACATTCGTATTACAACAGAAATAAATGACTGAGCCACACCTATCTATCCTTTTAAGAGCAGTGACCAATAATCCTCAAGTATCAGTACAGTTACAGCAACTACACAGCATTAATTTATCAGGGCAGAAGTAGCAATCTAATTGCATTGCAAACCTAACTTCACAGTTTGATCCAAACTCCTGCATCAGGCTGAATATTGATGGAGCCGCAATTGTTAATAAGGACCAAAGCTGAAACAGAATAACACTCGGAACAGGAGTAGAAAAGTAACTAGACCAAACCAAACTCCAATACCAGCACAGGAGAAGGACTGCACCACAGTCCTACACAGTGCTTAGTTACTTTAGATGAAGGACAATGGCATCATCATAAGATTTGACCTGTACCAATAGAGAGAAAAGGGAGCAAGAAGAAGGAAGAGAAAGACAATGACATAATGCTACTATGAAGAATGTTAGGGTCTGTGGGCTGGGTGAAGACTATCAGACAATTGGAGTTGGGAGGAGGATGAAGCCCTCACAGGAGCTATCATGATGTGGCTGTAAATTAACATTAAAAGAGGAACTTTCCTCCTACCTGAGAGACTCCTGACTTGTATGTACTGAGGACCTTGTCCCTCAATTATAACAGTACTCTTGGTCACCCTGACCCATTGAAGGTAAAATAAGCCATCATTCCCTCTCTGAAACTGTCATAGATGATCAGATTTGCAGAAGCTTATCCCCATTTTAGAGCAAATCAAAAACCCCGAGTGGAAGTGGGAGCCAATTTTCCAAAAAAACAAGAACACTCTCCTTTGGAAAACCAGGATGGTGTAAATCAACACTCACAGACATACCTTTGCTCTTAGTGGATGATAGACTGTGGGAGCTGGGATCAGTGCCAAGCCAGAAGAAAGTGGCATTTGAATGAGACCATGGATTAGACCGAAGATCACCCCAGGAGAGTCCTCTTCTCCTTACTGTAGTATATGGACTTTGAGTCTGGCAGGGTGGACGCTCCCTTCACTATGACAAACGGCACAGGAAAATCCCTGTAGTGACCCCAAGCACATCCATAGTTGAAGACTTCTCAAGCTGAGAATTCATTATCTAAAACATACCATTTGATATGTATGAAGAATTTATTTTGTAGATTAAATCAGTGGACTATACCTAAAAAATATTCTCAGATATAAAACATCGATGGCATGTGTGGCTGTAGATACACATGCTCTGCATACTCCTGCCATGAAATGTGATGTTGTGTCCGGAGTGTTGTAAGTTGTTTTTCTTCAAATAAGCATTTTCAAGTCACAGGATCGAGTGACGCCTCTTTCTCGGTGATACTGAGCATGGGCATCGACTCATTTGTTAGACTGTTTTCTTTCCACCATTGGGTTCAGATGTGTGTGTCTTTGTTCAGTCTTTCGACTTGCTCTGGTTCAAAATCTTTCCTTCCGTCTTCTCTATCATTTATTTCCATCTTCACGTTCTTCTTTACTGATCAGTCTGGGCACCGACCACGCACCTTCCGGGGCAGCCTCACCTGTTTTGGGCCTACCGGCAGCACCGAAGAATGTGCTGAGCTGATGGAACGGACGCCATTTCGTTTCCGTCCTTGGTGCCACTCTAAATTCCCCCACACCGACCAACATCTGATGTGTAACCTGTGCCTCTCCCACAAACACTAGGAAGCTACTTGCAATGTCTGCAAGTCCTTTGGGACCGAAGAGCTTGTTGGTTGGAGATGACGCACAAGACTTCGGATGACACTGCACATCTTTGGAGAGGAGCATGCCCAGCAGGAGCCGGAACAAGAAGAGGCCTTTTCCATCGAGGGCTCTGACTCTGACATTCAGTCGGATATCGATAGCCACGAGGTGAATCAGTGCAACCCATGAGTACCATTGCCCCTCCTGCCCACCCTAAGGCCACTTAAAAGCCCCTTACAGAGGTTGCCAGACTGCCACTGCCACCAGGCTGTGGCTAGCTCTGAAAAACTGCTTCAGCTGCCCTGCCCTCCGGTTCAGCTACGAAGATAGCCAAGACCACAACACCGTCTTCGGCATTGACCTCCAGCTCCACTGTCCAAACTATCTTGATCCAGAATTTGGCACCAAGTACTTCGGCTCCTAGCCGACAAGCTTCCATCTCTGCTTCGGTGCCAACAAAAGCACACCGACTGAAACCTTCGGTGCCAAAAACAAGGGAGCCTCCACTTTCAGAGCAGAAAGACTCCATCCAGTCTTCAGCTACGCCATCACCTGTAGAACCTATTTTGGAGACGATGGATGCTCAACAGCACCGCTTCTATATCCAGGAGGGTACATTGCACATTATTGCTTCCCCCCTGTTATGTTGAATAGGAAACTGTCCTTCCAAGAGACTTTGAAACACTTCTTCACCTTCAAGGAAGTTCACCAAGGACAAGTCTATCAGCACGCCTCAAAAGCCTTCTCCTCATTCTCCTCTTCCTCTTGATCCAGATTCTCTGCATCCTCTACTCCCTGCTTCTCCTCCACCTTTCATTTCCTCATTTACCTGCCTCACATACTGCAGAAGACCTGACACCTCAGGGTTTCCCTGTTTATACTGGGGAAGATTTGGGTGGGAGACAGCAGGACCCAGAACCATGGGACACACATGACCCTGATCTCATGTTCAATATTGACCCAGATTTGTATCCCGCAGGACCCTCCCCACCAAGGATAATACATCCTACCAGCAGGTAGTAGCTCAGGCAGCCATCTTCTATAATGTTGAGCTGCATAGGGACCCCGTCGAGCAGGACTTCCTGTTCGATACCCTTACATCCACACATAGAGAAATCCTGTCTCTCCCAATGCTCCCTGGCACGCTTTGTCACGCAGACAACTTTTTTAAAGAACCTGTCCTCTCTAGGTTTAGCATCTCTAGAGCAGATAAGAAATATAACACTGCTCCCTCTGACCTGCTATATGTCAGATCCCAGGTCCCGCCAGACTCTATAGTGGCCACCACTGCACAGAAATGAGCCAGTAGTCAGGCCACAGAGGACTCTTCTCCTCCAGATAAGGAGAGTAAAAAGATGGATGCTGCCGGAAACAGGGTGGCTACACAGGCAGCCAATCACTGGCATATCACCATTCACAGGCCTTGCTAGCCAGATACAACCAGGCTCACTTGGATGAGATGGAGGAGCTCCTCCAGTTTCTCCCAGATTAACACTGCAAAAGAGGATAGCAGATTGTTGTAGAGGGGCAAACAATGACAAATAACTCAATCCGCTGTGCCCTATATGCTGAAGACACAGCTGCACACAGTATTAACACTAGGGTGTTCATAAGGAGGCACACATGGCTTCAATGCTGTGCATTCAAGCCAGAGGTCCAGCAATTAGTGCTTACTATGCCCTCTGACAAGGAGCACCTTTTTTGTCCTCAAGTGTACTCTACCCTTGAGAAGTTGAAAAAAGATACGGACACCGGAGAAGCCATGGGTGCTCTTCAGTCCCCCTCACAAAGGGGCACTTTTCTTCACCCCACATTCAGAGGTGATTACAAATCTACAACCTCAGAGGCATCTACCTCCCACCCTAGACAGTATTCAGCCTCATATTCTAGGAGTTTCTTCAGGGGAGCCTATAGAGAAAATAACAAATGAGGAAAGAGCACCGCTATCCAAGGCTCTACAACAAAACAGTGACTACCTATGTCTCACCCCTTTCTCACTTCACACCTGTTGGGGGACGACTTCAAAATTTCCATACAGAAAGGGTCAACATCACCACATGCCAATGCGTCCTATTATTATCCAACATGGTTTCTGTCAGGAGCTCATTACCACTCCTCCAAACATTCCCCCTCCCTCTCACAGGCTATTCCCGAGCACCCCACCCTTCTCAAACAAGAGATACAATCCCTTTTTCTCAAAGGGGCCATCGAGCCTGTTCCCTTACAACATCATGAATCAGGCGTATACTCCCTATACTTCCTCATTCCCCAAAAAGGATGGCTCTCGCAAGCTTGTTCTGAAACTCAGACAATTAAACCAATTTTACAACAAGGTGACTTTATGACAGCCTTAAATCTAAAGGACACCTACTTCCATATACCCATCCACCCTGCACACTGAAAATATTTAAGATTCGTGTTGCAGGCAACATCACCAGTTCAAAGCCCTGCCTTTTGGAGTCACAACTGCTCCCAAGGTCTTCACAAAGTGCTTAGTTCACCTCAGAAGCCAAAACATACACATTTCCATACCTAGACGACTGGCTCATCAAAACCAGCACATTACTGCAGTGCCAATATCACAGTCAGATGACATTGGACCTGCTCCACACACTGGGATTCAACTTTGTCAAATTCCAACTCCAACCTCTTCAGATACAGCTCTACCTAGGAACTATTCTCTTTGAGAATTGGGGCTAGCATATCCCAATCCGGCTCGGGTTCACAGTTTTCAGTCTCTTTTCCACCAGTTTCAGGAGAATTGTACGTATACAGTCAGGACTATCATGTGCCTGTTAAAGATGATGGCCTCCTGCATTGCCATCGTTCCCCATGCCAGACTCCACATGCATCCCCTACAGCAGTGTCTGTCTCGCCAGTGGTCTCAGTCACAGGGCTCTGAAAGCATTTCTTTACCACCTGCCTCACAAGGTTGTCTTAGTTTGCACGGTCAATAGCCAGCCATGTATTACCTACAGAAACAAAAAGGGGACATTATTGTCCCAATTGTCACAACTCTCTCAAACAATATGGAAGTGAGCTCTCCATCATCACGTTCACCTAGTGGCAGTGTCTCCTGCAGATCTGCTCAGGAGGATGCAACAACAAGTCCATGACTGGCGAACTCCACCCACAAGTCCTTGAAAAATACTTCCTAAAGTGGCGAACTCCTCAAATAGACATTTTCGTTACAGCAGAAAACACAAAATGCCAAAGCTTCGCCTCCAGCTACCCACACCCTCTATCCAAGGGCAACCCTCTATGGATGAACTGGTCAGGGATATTGCTTACGCTTTTCCATCCCTCCCTCATTCCATTTCTGGTTTAGAGGATCTAGCAGATGTCTCTCACCATGATCCTTGTAGCTCCCACTTGGGTGTGTCAGCCATGGTTCGCCACACTTCTAGTCTTTTCAGTAGTTCCCCACGAGAAGCTCCCTATCAGGCCGGATCTTCTCACTCAAAATCAAGGACAGATTAGACATCCAGAGCCCAAGTCACTCAACCTTTCAATACGGCTCCTGAAGTAATAGAGTTTGGTTATTTAGGATTACCTACAGAATGTATGGACATGCTCAAGAAAGCTTCTAGGCCCACAACCAGAGCATGTTATGATGCAAAATGGAAATGTTGCATGCTACTGCCAACTCAAACATATTAAACCCATTAAAGGTACTGTCCAAGACATTGTTTGTTACTTGCTCCACTTGGAGAAAGCAAATCTAGCTTACACTTCCATTCGCTTATATCTTGCAGCTATAGCTGCATATCTACAGAACAGAAAACATACTTCCTTGTTCAGAATCCCAGCCATCAAAGCATCTAGATAAAACAAGCAGAGCTTGTGAATCTACAGCACTACATGCCACAAACAGATGCTTACTGGGGTAAGTAACATTTTCCTTATTTCACGAAGTATATTGTTGCGTCTACATATATACTGACACAGACTTATTTGGAGGTTTTGGGTAACCTTATCATTTTACATATGAAGTTGTCTAAGACACTACTCTTTTGTTTTGTCAATTGTACATTTTGCCTACTTTACATTTAAACTGGGCAAATGTTATACCAGCTGCACTGTGGAATCATAAAATGCTCCAGCAAATATCTGATTGATTTCTATAGAATTCCAAAACTACCCAAGGAAAAAAGATGAATTAGAATGCAAAACAATCTTGTTTCTATGAAAGGTCGTGTAAGGCTTTCCAGTGCAAGCACTTAGATTTCACTGACCATTTCAGCTGAAATATGATACCCAGGAGTTTTATTTGCCTAGAAGTATACAGAGGTTAGACCTCTACATAGGCTCATAGGAGACACCTCAATTTGTTTAGCGTAATTCACCCAAAAATGCGCTCACAGAGTTGTTCTATGCCCCATCAGCCATTTGGGGAATGTGCAGATTTTCTTCCAATATAATCCATGAGTAATTCACTGGGTTGTTTGCAAGACAAAGATCACATATAAACTGATTTCACACTGAAAGCACGCTGTACAATATACTGTTTCCCATGTCCCTCATTATTGGCTGTTAACGTATATTAGTAGTTCTTGTATACTTTTGAGCTTTCCTAAAATGTTTTGTACCCTGTGCCTTATTCAATGGCATTCCTTTAGCTTGAATACCTCTCATCAGCCCCTTCATATGAAAGGTAACATAATGGGATGGCTTGCCTGGTGTACAAGCCAGAGGACAATTATTTTTGTTTTCCCCCTGTCACTAATTTAATTATTAGAGGGCGCTTAAGAGTTATCTAAGGCTTTAGGTCATGTTCAGACTTCTCCATTATTGCCTCTAGAGGCATATCCAAAATGAAAAAAACAGTGACAAAATCAATAAGTGGCATTGGTCACCAACCTTTTGGCTTTGTCACTGCTTGTTTTGTTTTTGTCTGTTGGGCCCTTGTGAATCTAAAACAGTATATTATCTAAAAGCAAAAATATGTTTTTGGTCTCAAAAAGAAAACACTGACACAGTAGTCCTTCAGTTAGAGAAACTACATTCAGTATGACTACATCCCTTGCAAAAGGTATGAAAGCTTTCACTCAAATGAACTTAACCAATGGTTGATGCAGGTTGACACATTACCACATGCTGTATCCTGCAGTGGGCGGAAGAAAAATATCTTCTGTAAATAGTTTCAATGTACTGAGCAAAACACAATATCCTGTTGTGGTGCAAGCTGTGTACAATGAACAGTTTATTTGTAAACTTAGCCTAAATAATGGAATTCTAAACTTTGGATTTCCAAGCAAGAATCATCCTGACAAAGGCCTGTTTCCTAGATACAACAGTAGAACACATTACTAATCTTTTGTAACATTCTTTATAATGTGTACATACCTCCTGCACAATCTTCATCATGAAACCTTCCTAATCCTCAGGCTGGATCATGAAGATTTTCAGTATTTCCATATCGCCAACACCACAGACTGCAGTTTCAGAGGCAGCACTGGTTCATTATTACATCATTACAAGAAGTTATAAGTGGATCAATAAGGGCACTAACAGCCACCAGTGACAACAGTTTGTTGACTAGCCACAGAAGCAAGGAAGAAGAGAAAAATGGAGCAAGGAAAAGTAGAAGAAATGAGGAAGATTTCCACATGCCCACATGTGGGGAGATTATTAGGAATGTGGAGGAAGATGTGTATACACCAGAAATATCATTACCACATTTAACGAATGCCCTTTCCGCAGAGCCCCCCATAGCAGCATTAGGAAAGGAAGGAGGGTTGAGGTGAATACGTTTAATTATGCACTAAGAAACATTATGGGACTGCTCTTCCAAACTGTGATTCTTTATTCATCTCCATTTTCTTGTAAGGCAGTAGTGTTTTGTGAAAGTTCGAGCTGAGGAACAGGTGGCATCTGGAGTTATGTTAAGAAATGGTTCTTCTGTATATAATGATAAAATAGTGACTTTCTGTCTGTAGAGGGAAACCTCAAGTGGCCTTTATTCCCCAAATAGTAACTTTCTTTAACACACAAAGTGATCCATCTACACCGGTTTTAGGATCCAAAAAACAGTGAAAACTAGTCACCTTTTCCGAAATTCTGGGTCACAGCAAGTAGAAGCTGAGAGCTGTAGTAGACAGATGATTTGGACATATTAGACAGATGACTGGAAGGGACATATTTCGAGAGAGATAAAAATCAGAAATTACTTTTGACATTCAAGAAAGCTTTACCCTTAGGGCCACCCTATTCTTAAAGATGTATGTGCCACCTTTTAGGCTGATATAATGGCTACTAAAGACAGTTCATTATTGGGTAAAAGGAATGCATAGTTTTCAATGGCGGTCCCATCAGAAAAAGCCAATACCAAATTGCATGCTGGTATAATATTTGGCTTTGATGCATTTAGTTTTGCAGACCCTTTGGAAACATAGTGAAATAGTTATAAAATTTGCCCTGAACTAAGGAAAAGGTGACAAAAGAAAATCTAGGCAGATAGGTTTTCACTATTACTCTTGAACAAAAACATTAAGTGCAAAATAGACAGGTGATTGGTGGCTAGATTTAATTCTGTAGCGGCACACCATGTTAGGAAAATCCCCCATGTGATATCACATGAAGCCTTAGTGTATGATCTCTGTGTATGAAGGTATTGTTGTCCAAAGGAGAGTTTCTGTGGGGTGTGTATTGAGTGATTTATTCTCAGTTTATCCTCTTTCTCTCTGCCATTTCAGGAGGATCTGGAGAAGGAGCGAGGGCAGCTGCTGACACGAGCCATTGTTGCAGAGGAGCAGCTTGCTGAGTTGCAGGAATACGTGGACAAACACCTGGCAAGGTGAGCTAGACTACTCCAGTCTAAAAGGAAATATGATCAGTGATCATATCCTACAGAAAGTTGCAGGCCCAAAACTTACAACAACTCTTTTCCTTGTTTCAGGTATAAACAGGAGATTCTTCGGCTGCGGAAGCTCTTGGGAAATGAGGCACCGCGAGCCTTTAGTGCCGACGCCTCTCAGGCCCATCTACCTCATGCAGCCAAGCGGACAACTAGCTATGAGCTCTAGCAGCTCTGGGGCTCAGGAAAGGTTATGCACCACTTCCTTGGGAACAACCATGGCCTGGCAATTACAGGAAGGAAAAGTGAAGCTGCCAAGTGTCTCTTTGGATAATTCATGAATTGTTGCCTTAAAGAATTTCATTCTTCAGCCTAGAAGTGCCAGCACAAGTGGTTTCACTGATCCTGAAACTCACCGCCAATGTACTCTAAAACTTGCTGAAGAATTAGGTGGATAATGAACACCTCTCACTGTAAGGAGATACTTTGAATGTCATAGAAGCTGGCATGCAAAATCTGTGCAGCCTGCTGAGCAATATCCTTAAATCTCCAACAGGGCCCTGCTTTTTATCTTCAAAGCCAGCCATAATTATGTGAACTTGTTGAAATTCATACTAAGTTCTGTTAAGGACACATACATACAACACTATCATTAAAGATATATAGGTTGATGTATTTTTTCTATTTACTTCATTGCCTTACACAAATAAAGTGGGATGGATGTTTTTGCTCTGATTTCAGACTGCCTTCCTGTTCACTGTCATCAGCTATGTAGAGGAAAACCACAAAGCAGACACAGTGCTCAGGCTTTAGCCAGTGGTAAAGATTGTCTATTACTTTGCAATGTGCAACTTAAAGCATTCCAGTATGTGCCTTTACAGAGGCTTGGCAGGGAAACAGACATTTTATGTTATGTTATCTTACTTTGCATTTGTTCAGTGCACTTCTGGCATTGCAATGCACTTGTGGAACTATCACCTTTCTGAAAGTGTATTTAAGCTTAGAATGGGGTTTCTGTAGACTTGAGTCTGCTTGATGTGAATTGATGACTTTGTGACACCCTTCCTCAATCTCCGTTTGTCAGTCCTTTTCTACTAATACCTTACCTTGTCCTTCTGACAAGCCTTCCTATAAGTCCCACTGTCTTTGTCTCCTGAGTGCCTTTGACTAAGAGTGCCTCTTTAAGTGTATATTTCTAGCAGGGTCCATGAATCCCTATGTGTCCATGTCTCTCCACTGTCATAGTGAGTCCAGTGCCTTTGTAACCCAGGCATATATGTTCTTAGTGTTCATGTCTAAACACTATCAGTGTTTCCACAGTCTCCAAGACGGCTAGTTCTTACATGTGAAGTCTTCTAGTGTAATTTTGTATCTGTCTTCAAGTATCTTTTACATCTCTCTCTAGCATGAAAACCATAAAGTGTAGCAAACCTACTGTTGGGGACAATGTAGATGAAACAACTAGTTACTCAGCAAGACCCTCACCCACCAATGGTGGCATTCTTCATCCACGTGTCTGCTCCTAATTCCAATCAAGAAACTTGGGACTTGAAACTTTGAAAGTATTTGTCAGAGGATTCCTGTTTTGAATGTTAGTTCACTAAAATTAGCTGTGGGTTCACTAAATATTTTATTTACGGTTCTAAAATAATCACAGAGGGGTATTTTTGAATGGAATTATCCATTCACCCTTACGGTCAACATGTTTTGGCCTCCCTATTGAGGCCTGACTACCTTCTTGAATGCACCTATGTCTGCATCTCTAAGAGTCCATGATTCTCCAGTGTTGGTGTCTCCCCAGGTCTACCAGTGATTGGGTCTTTCACTGTAATCCAGTGACTCCTTTGTGCCTCCTTAGTTACTCTTCTCTGTCATTTCTGTATCTCACTGCCTCCCCGAGTCTTCCTCTGTCTTCATAGCATTATTTTGTGTCTTTGTTGTGTTCCTGGTATCTCTTTCTTCTCTTTGTGGCACTCCTATCTTTACTATGTTTCTCCAAAGACGCCATAGTGCCTCACTCTCTTCCCCCCAGTATCACCCCATTCCTGTCCTGCATTGCTTTGTCTCCAGAGCTTTTTTCAGTGTCTTCCCACTTTCACACCACGGTCTCCTCATCTCCACTGTGTCTGTCTTCTCATGTCAGGGTCTCCCCCCATTGTTTGTGTGTCCCTTGTGTTTGTATCTCTTTGTGTCTGCAGGTGTCTTCCTATAGCTCTCAAGGTCTTTACCATTTCCCTCAGTGTCTTCCTCTGGCTGCCAATGTTTTACCTTGTCTCCCCAGTGTTGTCCTGTGCTCATTATTATCAAGAAAGTAGGTTACCATGGCCAGACAAATGGTAAAGCAAATAGATTATTTCTGATGGATACAACTACCTGTGATTCCTCACCTACCTAATGAATTCTCCCCAATGCGCAGCTTTCGACGGAAACTTCTTTCCAGCTCTGCACGTCGGCGAGGACGTCACAATTGCCTGACTCCATGCGGCTCCGTCTGACGTCATCGTGGCAATAAGAGGTCCCCGCGGGCGTGCTGACGTCCGTTCCCTTTTTTCCGTGCCTTCGATAACGGTTATTTCTCCAGCTCTTGTGTCGATTGCTGTTGAAAGGGATACTTTGGGGGTTATTCTAACTTTGGAGGAGTGTTAATCCGTCCCAAAAGTGACGGTAAAGTGACGGATATACCACCAGCCGTATTACGAGTTCCATAGGATATAATGGACTCGTAATACGGCTGGTGGTAAATCCGTCACTTTTCCGTCACTTTTGGGACGGATTAACACCTCCTCCAAAGTTAGAATAACCCCCTTTGTGTTTTCAGAAATGTCTGCTCCGAGGAAGTCAGGATTCAAGCCTTGCAGAGAATGCGTAGGTCGTATGTCAGTTACTGACCCGCATAATGACTGCCTCTGGTGTCTGAGCTCGGACCACGATGTTCAGGAGTGTGGTTCGTGCCAGAAAATGAATCCAAAGGCTCTTAAGGAGCGTGAAGCCAAGTTGTTTTTAGCGAAGGCTAAAAAGGAGAAGAGGAGTCACCATAGATCTTCGTAGGGGAAGTCGGCGAAGAGTCATAGGAAGCAGCGCCATCACGATTCCCAGCGTCGTTCCAGAGGAAGCCGTTCGAGGTCGAGGTCTCCATCTGCTCGGCGCCATAAGTCATGGGAGGTCAGCCCGACGGTGACTCCCCAACTTTCGACTCCGCAGCTTCTCCGGCGCCATCGGTCTTTGAGGTGGTGGAACCTCGGAGTCCTCGCTTCTCTCCGGCGCAGTCGGATATCCAGGATTCGGCTTCGGCTCCACAGGAGTATCCTGTCTTCCCTACTCCGGGATCGGATCCAGCGGCACCCCTTAATGCCATGTTTGCCATGTTTCAGAACATGACACCGGGAGGTGGTGCGCCGGCTGGCCCCACTGGTCCCTTGGCATTTAATTTAGGTGCTCCGGCTCCTTATAGATCGACACCGTTCACGCCATTCTGTCTGGCAGGGGACGCTGGTCCGGCGCCGGTGCTGGCTGTGTAACCTAAAGTTCGTTTCTGGCACGAGTTACAGTTTCTTCAGATAAGTATAACCATAAGCCTAACTATAACTGCTGAATTTCTCTGGTTTTGTACAGGTAAAACGGCAACCTAACTATAAAGTCCCTGTGACCTTGGGCTTTTTTCAGAGAATTTCTATGGTTGTTTTTTTTTAACACGCATGTCAATATAACCACAGCCACTCATGGCCACCCCTCCCTCATGCACTCAAGCTGCGCACAGCATTTGGCCGTGAGCAGAATGGGGTTGGATGCAGTGAGTGTATTTTTTACATTTTTCCCTGGATCCGCGGATCCTTCACAAGTTTACACAGGGGGGCTGAGCCGAGCCCAGCAGTGGTTGCGCGTATCGGACAAAAAACGAAATTGGGCAATTTTCTGTCTATGAGGGGTCCCTAATGGCCCCTCCGTCTTTCTTATGTGGTCAGGATACCTGTATCCTGATCCCATATATGTTTTAACACTATAATTTTACCTACGCAGGGCTGATGTAAGGAAGAAAATGGTGGCTGCATGCCAATCAAGGCCCTGCTTTTCCCTGGATCCATAAATTCTCTGAGCCCCTAGGTATCTATATTTTTTAACCTTAAATAACTCAAAAACTACTGAATGGATTTACACTAAATAATAAAAAGCACGCTTTCTGGACCAAGATCTCGCCTTCTGCCAAAGTTGATATAAATCCATTACAGCGGTTCTGGCTGTAGTCGTGTTAAGAAAGTAAAAAAATCCCGTAGGCATGGAATGGGGAAAAGGTGAAGTGTTCTGGACCCCCATCTACCCCACCTTCTTTTTCCTGTCCCCCGCTTGACAATTCACCATGAAATCTTCAGTAAAACAGCTGAACTGACTGTTGTCTTTGTTTTGAGAATTTATTGAAGATTGGTCAACACTTTGTCTGTGGAAAACGTTAGTCCCAACTATAACTACCTACTGGCCATTGCCAGGAGGATGTATATCTATTTATCTATCTATCACTATATATACACACATATATATAGAGATAACTTTAACTACCTACTGGCTATTCCCAGTAGTATCAAGATAGATAGATAGATAGATTTACATCCTACTGGCAAAAGCCAGTAGGTAGTTATAGTTTGGACCTAATTCCCATAGATAAAGCGTTTTCTGTTTTGCTAACAACTTTGGCGCCGCTTGGCGAATCTTAACGAAATTTTCAAAACTAGCTTGCCACTCACTTAGCTGCTGTTTTGAAAGTTTCTTGGTGATTCGTCAAGCATTGGTTGAGAAAAAAAAGGTCCCAAAATGTTTTTTCCCCATGCAATTTCCCATAGCAATTTTAGACACTACAGCCTGAACCAGTGAACAGAATTACACCAAATTTGGCAGAAAGCTAGATCTTGGTCCAGGAAGATCTCTTTTTGCTATTTTGTGCAAATCCATATGATTACGTCTCCACCTAACAACGAAGCATTTACTTCATATAATTAAGTGGAAGTACCCTTGATTGGTGGAGATTCAACTCTCTGTAGTTTCACTGTCTTCTCTGTATGAAGATTCATGTTGGCAATAACTTTAGTAAGAAGATGCTCGAGGAGCAATCACAATGCCAAAATTACACCACACAAGGCCACTGGAGACATTACCTTGTGGTCCTTTATGCAGCTATTTTGTAGAATTTGCACTATATATTTACCCAACGAGGTAGCATTTACTAATTGGCCAGTACAAGGTAGTCCGGTTGGGTTCACATATTGCACAAAAATGTTTTTGGATATATAAGCAGGTAAGGAACCATTCTGGCACAGATACTCATGTCACAGAAATTAAACCTCAATGGGAAGCACTTACAAATATAAACATAACAGGAGTCCCGGTTGAAGCTCTGCTTCTTTAAAGGACAATTCTCCCCAGCTTCTTGAACTTATCCAAGGCAAATCAAGCATGCCCCCCTCCCACTTATAAACATGGTCGGGCCCAGGGCAATGGGGTCCTCAGGGTCCTAAATTGGCCAGGGGAGAGGGGATGCATGCCCTCCTCCCCAGTTATAATAAGGCTGTGCCCTGGGAGATGGAGTCCCCAGGGCCTAAATGTGGCCAGAGTAAGGCGCCACATACCCTCTCCCCTAAAAAAAAATGTGGTGAACTCCGGGGACGCAGTCAACTGGGAACAAAATTGGCCCAGGGAGGAGTGGTGCCTGCCCCCCTTCCAGGTTGGCTGCCTTTGGGGGTTGGATACAGGGCGGCCAGGCCCATCATCCAACCCGCCGTTGGCCATGCGCAACATGGGGTCGGCTGCATGCAGGCTGTAGGACGTCACCTCCCCCCCTTAGGCCATATGCGGTGTTGAGATGGCTGCATGTGGGAGTTGGCTGAGGGACAGGTCCTGTGGCCAAACCATGCTAAACATGGCCAAAGGCCATGCGTGGCATGGGGTTGCCTGCATGCACAAGTTGGCCTGTGGCCAAATTACCCCTCCCCCTGTGGCCACCCCCATCTGCATTAAAACAAAACCCCATAGAAACTCAATGACTAAAACAAAGGTTAAAGGGACATTATCATTAGGAAATAGAATTTAAAAAACCTTGGAAATTCTCTGAAGAACCAAAGGTTACAGGGACGTTATAGTTCACATTTTACACACACAAAGGCATAAAAATTCAGAACTTGGACCCATATTTATACTCTCTTTGCGCCACATTTGCAAAATGTAAGTTTGCGCCACTTTTGCACCAAAAAATAATGCAAATACTGTGCAAAAAAAGTATAAATATGGGCCTTAGAGGTATATCAAGTAACTATATCTCATGCTGTAAAGTAACTATTATTCACACCCTCGCTATGCACTGCTAATTACCTCACATATTACAACACTCATAGGATCTTCTACCAGTGGTGGCTGCCACTGAATGGGTGTGGTAGTGGGGGAGGGAATAAAAAAAAAAGGGGGGGGGACCCACTAGTCTCTTTTCTATGGAGACAGGTTCGTGTAATCCACCTTCTTCCCGGAAGCACACAGGCTTCCAGACTCCCCATCCAATCACGACCCTGCTGTCACCAGCATGACAGCAGTGCCGTGATTAGTGTGAGTGCCCTGCTTCAGCACTTACAGAGGGAGTGGCACCCTGTGGACTTTCTCCTACTGGCTGTTCAATACAGCTAGGTTGAGAAATGTAAAGTGCGCATGTCAGGCCGGCCGTTTTTATGTGCATACTTATGGAGCATCAACCACTCCTCCCTCCAGCCCCGCCCCACCCTAACCTGGCTCACAGAAAAATAAAATGATAATAACGCTTTGTTATTATCATTTTATTTTTCCTTCCTTTTCTGCTGAAAGCAGGGGGGCGACGCTCCTCTGTCTTAGTGGAGGAGCCGCCCCTGTCTTCTATGACATCAGTGATAATATCTCTGCAACATTTGCTGTAAAATTATTGATGAGAAAACTATGCATGAAGGAGGCACAAGTTACAGTTACCTTAGGACACGAGTTATAGTTACTTGACATAACTCTAACAGGTGAATTTTTATGGTTTTGTAAGTTTAAAATGTGAGCCTAACTATAACGCTCCTGTAACTTTTGGTTTCTTGAATGAATTTCTTTTTTTTTCTTTTTTTTTTTAAATTCTATTTCCTAACTAAAATTACTTGAAATACCTCTAACAGGTGAATTTCCATGGTTTTGTATGTTTAGAATGTGACCCTAACTATAACGTCCCTGTAACCTTTATTTTTCCAGTGAGTTTCATGTTTTATTTAACTTAAAGTAATTTTAATAACTATACGTTAATCCAACCACTGCCGCGCACAGCCTTTGCCTTGCATGGGGTGGTTGGTTGCACTGGAGGTGAGAGGACACGCTACGAGGACCGGCGTTGTTGCCAACGAGGTACGCTCCAAACAAAAGCAGTACCCAATCTGGAACAGATCATCACTGAGAGATGATGGACAATACAAGTGGCAACACAACTCCGTGACCCCACAGCAGACTCCGGTCCAGAAGTTGACTCTGAGCGTAACTCCAGCGGCGAAGGATCATCTGCAACGTCACCTCCCAGAAAAGGCAAACATTCCTGCTGTGACTCCTCAGATTTTGGAAGACATTATTTGAACACAGCAGCAGGATTTAACTTGACTGATATGTCTGTTGTATTTGAATCTGTTAGCGAGGGCTAAAACAGATAATCTTATATCAGAATGGATCCAAATATGCAGAGGTACAAGGTAGGGCTGCCTCCTCACTCACATATTGCCACACCCAGAGGCAGTCTGGGAATTGGACTGTATGCACATATTGAAATTAACCGGGGGGGGGAGGGGCAGCACGGGGAGTTATCCACAACTAACACATAATCTGAATATCTGCTCATACTTGGGTTGCTTGGACACAAGACACACCACATTTCAGCCTCCCACCTTTCACTGTATTAGTCATTGCTTTTGGCAAAAGATGGCCATGTGTTTGGAAAGACGCATGTTGGGGGATCTGCTCTAATAATATTATTAATGTTTGTTCTTGGTTAGCTATATCAGTTGTTGGTTCAGCATTTTGTTTTGACCTCACACCTCCCACACAAGTAAAAGGAGAACCTGTACCCACACACTACTGGCAGTCCACCCTAGTGGCAGCAACAGGAAACTACTTTTTTGCTACATGGCTCTTATGACCCACACTAATATAGCAACCTGGAATGTGTGGGACAGGCACACCCCTTCAGGCCACTACGCGGTTTACTCATAACTCAAACGTCATGCAACGCACATTGCTCTCATACAGGAATCACACTTAACATTTCCAGATGCAACTAAACGGCAGTGTAGATGGCATGGACAGGTATATGCCACTCATTTCTCCTCCTAGGCACAAGGAATATTAATCTGTGTTCGACCCAGGGTCCACTTTACAATGGAGGAGACCGTCACAGACCCTGAGGGTCGATATGTCTTTGTGAAAGGTCGCCTAAAAGGCCGACACATCCTGATAGGACATATTTATGTTCCAAACACAGACCAGACCTCCTTTTTAAGAACTATCTCGACATGCTTTATGGCTGGAATGAGATTCCCTGGTGGCTGATAGGAGGTGACTTTAACAGCTTATTAGATACCTACGAAGATCGCTCATTTCCTCCTATTACACGTACCACTGCCACATCCAACGCACTGGCACGACAAGACTGGCTCACCCAATGGTAATTAGCAGACATTTGGCAACTTC
The DNA here is from genome assembly GCF_031143425.1 of Pleurodeles waltl. Classification (NCBI taxonomy): domain Eukaryota; kingdom Metazoa; phylum Chordata; class Amphibia; order Caudata; family Salamandridae; genus Pleurodeles; species Pleurodeles waltl. The sequence continues at coordinate 341,168,251 of NC_090449.1, read as the reverse complement.
ATCACCCAAACACCAAAATAAATTCCTTTCATTCTTTGCCACGTAAACTCCATGTCAGAATTGATTGTTTGGTTTGAACCCTCAATTTGCTCCCTGCCATCACATGCATAGAATATCTAGGCGGCACCCACTCAGACCATAATACACAGTATTTATATCACACCTGGGACAATAGCCCACCCCCAATTCCTACTTGGCGCCAACTGCCACATTGGAAGATCCTCCATTTTGAGAGGCATTAGGCACTGCAATCGAAACATACTTTAAACACAATACAAGCATTGCCTCGTCACCGTTAATTAGTGGGATACACTGAGGGTAACACTTAGGGGACACTACATGGGAGCATGTGCTGTCAAGTATGGAAACTGTCAAAGATCGAAATCACCCTTCTAGACCTTGAAACCCGAATGGCGAAAGACCAGTCAAATGCCGACACCCTTACAAAAGCACAGCACGCACACGCCACTTTGCTAAAATGCCTTCTTGGCGGGTTCTGGCGGAATGCAGCCCATTCCGCCAGAACCTGCCCTACCGCAGACAAATCAGGTTCTCTCTTGGCATGGCTGATCAGGCAGAAACACACACAACAGCCCATCACCACACAGCGCCCCGCTGATGACAATTTGATATACACACAACAGAAACTACACGCAGAATTAACATGGCATTACACCACATTATGCCAGTCGACATTATTTGCGGACCAAGGAGAGATCGACACGTTCCTCTCCATGTCCAGCAGGCGAAGCTAGATGACCCAAAAACTTTTTTTGAAATGCAGGCAGCAATACATGCACTTGAAACGGGTAAAACGTCAGACCCAGGAGGCTTATAAGCAGAATTTTATAAAGCACATGCAAAGCAACTGGCTGCTCACCTTAAAAAAATGTTCAAAACCTCACAAGTCCTCTTACCTCCCAGACTCTCACTGTGAGGCTATGCACATATCCCTCCCCAAGCCAGACAGGAACCCCCCTGCCCAGGGCTGGTACAGGCCCTTAGCATTATTGAATACGGATTACAAAATCCTGGCCAAATATTACCAAACCGCCTTGCACCCATTGTTCCTTCATTGATCCACCAGGATCAAAAAGGATTTGTCCATGCTTGCAACACTTCCCTTAACATGCACCACTCCTTTCGGCTCCTTGCATATGCACCAGGCAACTGGCCTTGAGCTGGATGCATGGTTCTTGATCTTGAGAAACCCCTAGATTCGCTAGAATGGGGCTTTCTATTCATGGAACTACAGAACTAGTGGCTAGATTCACTTAACTGATATGTCTGTTGTATTTGAATCTGTTAGCGAAGGTTAAAACAGATAATCTTATACCAGAACGGTTCCAAATATGCAGAGGTACAAGGTAAGGCTGCCTGCTCTCCCCCCTTCTTTTCTGCCACTTGCATTGTGAGCTCAGGCCATAGACTTGGGTATCCTAAGGAGGACAGAAAACACACAATATTCTTACATGCAAATAAGCTACTCCGTCGAGCGGGAGCCGAAAAAAGGGGGGTCCTAAATGTGTTTTCTCCATGCAATTTCCCATAGGGATTTTAGACACAACTACTCCCCGAACTGCTGAACTGAATTACACCAAATTCAGCATAAATCTAGATCTTGGTCCAGAAAGAATGCTTTTTTTTTATTTGGTGAAAATCCGTTCAGTAATTTTGTAGTTATTGAAAGGAAAAATAAATATATAAATATCTAGGGACGCGGATCCACTCACGGGTGTCTGCAGATCTGGGGGAAAAGCAAGGTCCTGATTAGCTGGCCACAACCTGAGAGGAAAGTTGAAGCTTCCACTTTCTTTCTTGCATTGGGCTGGGGGTGGAAAAAACTATAACAAACTAAAATAAAGGGTCTAGATCTCATAGGACAGATGGAGGGGGTCCCTGAGGGACCCCTCACAGGCAAAAATGACCCACATATTTTTTTGGACCGATCAGCGGATCCACTGCACTGCTCAGTGCGTCCCCAATGTCAAATTATGAAGGATCCATGGATCCCAAAAACAGAAACAAAACTCAACCATTCACACCAAAGGCCAAGCGCGGCAGGGGGTTGGGTGCATGTTGGAGGGGTGGGTTGGCCGCAAGGCCTGGTGCACAGTGTGTAATTTGTGCTTGTTTTAACCGATGCGGAGCTCCAACAGTTAATTTTTAGGGCTGGCACTTATTCTTCTGCTGTAAGCATTTACTGCGAGCAAAAGACACATATGTAAAAGACGGAGGAAGAGAAAAACGAAAACGCGTCATAATGAGAGAAAGCAGAAAGATGCTAGAGTGAGCTAAAGGGGCAGGGAGTGGCTGTAAATGGATTAAGGAGGCCCGAGAGGGCTTCAGAATTATGCTGCCTCAGTATTCCGTGTTCGTACACTTAATTGCAGTAGCCACATGTTTAAGAGGAGGGCTTCGGGCACCGGCACCTTTTTATTTACAAATTAAGCACTGCTGGTGCATGTGGTGGGGGTTGGCTGTGCAGACCCTGTGCAGACCCATGACATGCATGGCCGAAGGCCGAATGCAGCTACGGTTGTACTAACTTACGTTAATTAGATATTTCTTTAAATTAAACAAACATACAAATTCACTGAAAAAAACAAAGGTTACAGGGACATTATAGTTAGATTGATGTTTTCCCATGCAAAGCCATAGAAATTCAGCTGTTAGAGTTATACTTATTTGAAGAAACTGTAACTTGTGCCTTTAAATAACTTGAGACCACAAGGTATTTTATTGTATTTATTTAGATCACTTGTAAAAGGGCGACTGCCAACTTTCAGGTATTCTGGCGCTGAAGAAATTACTTGGGGAGGAAATAACAGTTTACTTACAATGAGAAAGAGAGGCTAAGTTTTCTACCACATTCCCCAGACGCTGTTAGGGAAATAGCCAGATTTTTCATGCCTTTTTAAAACGCATGAGATCAAGATCAAGGTATCTGGAAGAAGGTTTCATAGTTGAGCTGCTTCAATCATGAAAGCACCCTACCCATTGGTCTGGATTTTCTAAATTTGGCCACGTGGGCCAAATTCACAGAGGATGAACGTAGGGTCCTAGCTGGAGCATACCATTATATTTTCTTTTGTAAGAGGATTGGGCCAAGTCAACGAAGAGATTTATAAACATTGCACATAGACTTAAACACAAATCTTTGTCTTAATGGCAAACAGTGCAAACTTTTCAATGCCAGGGGAACAGAAGACCTTCTGGGTCTCTTTACAGCCAATTTAGCTGCCACTGCTGGAACTCTGTAGAGCTGGTTGAGCAGGTAGCTCGAAGCGCCTAAAAGCAAGGCATTATAATAATCAGGCCTGCTTAAGAGCATCCTACAAACTACCAGAGCTCTAGAAGAGGAGGGAAGTAGTGGGAGAATCTTAGGTAGTGCTCTAATTAAAGAGAAGGAGGATCTTGCAGTCTTATTTACGTGAGATTCCAAGCTCAGTTTGTTATCAAACAACACCCCGATTTCTCACAGCCTCTGATGGGACAGGGACCCCATCAGAGGGAACTAGCCAGAAAATAGGCGAGTAGAGCCGGAGACTTAGTCGCCAGGCAGCAGAGAAACGCTTTCTTGTTTTCACTGAATTTCAGAGTTGGATTTGAACCAACCAATGATGTTGTTCATGTAACCATGGAAGTCCTCCACTGACATCTTTGGAGTTCCTTCCAGCGACAGGGTTAATTGGGTGCCATCCGCATAGTTAATCAAACTTACATTCTGCAGTTGGATACGTGAGACCATATAGTATTGTTCAGCACCTTCCCAAGGCAGCTGGTCAGTTGTTTTATGAATCAAAGTGGGAGGGTGTGTAAATCATAATAATCTAGAAGACTCTGATGTCTTTGATTATTTGTCAACCTCTCCCATTATTTTGCTGCAAGAAACATGGACTACTAATGAAGTCATCTGACCAGGATATGGGATGTATGCTATTATAGGGACACACACACATAAGACAAGGAGACCAAGTGGATTTGGTAATGGCAATTAATGTACCAGTATGTATGCCACAGATTAGTCTTTAAAATGAGTCCATGTCAATGTTATTAGTCCACCTGGTTTAGCAGGTGCACCATACTGCACTCAGTTTGGTACTTGATAATTGTTATTTTCATCTTTGTAGGAGACTCTATAATACGGTTGGATTGTTCCTGAAAGATTTACATGTTTTAATTTACATGAGAATTTGGATGCCCTCTTAATTTATTCTATAGGTTTTAGGGCCTGATTTAGATCTTAGCGGGACTCCCGTTGTCCCTCCATGGCAGCAGTTACAAGTACTGCCTGCCCGCCTTATTTAGATGTGTGCCAGGTGATCTGTCAGCTTTGACAGAATGTGTTCCATCGCGTACGCGGATCACCGGTGATGACGCGCCAGACTCCTCTGCTGGCTAACATTACTCGAGTGCCGTCAGGATGGCAGGATTGTGCAGAGCATTATTAGATTTCACAGTTGTGCTGGCATTGTTCTAGCAGCGCATCTCTTAACAGCGGGATTTTCACAGGGGATGTGTGCCAAATTGTACTATTCCTGTGGCTTTTGGATGGATGCTAGCATCATTCACCAGATGTAGTTTGGCTAATTGTTTTCACTTGCATACCACACAAAACTCACTCCATTTCAGACCATGATCCTTTGCCATTCCACCACTGCACAACATTTCCTTGTAGAAGTTGTGTCTGAGAATTAGGTTTATTTGCTCCCTCTTTTTCTTGTCCATTTTTCTTTTTTTTCTTTTACTTGGGAGTTAACAAATTGATTTAATTTCATTACATTATAATGGCATGGAGGAGAAATCCACATTTCACTGAGGGAGAACTGTCAGTTATGGTGGATGTAATAATTAGAGTAGAGCCACAATTGTTTGGAGCCCAAGTACAAAATACAACTTTAGCACAGAAAAGGCAAAATTGGTCCAGAATAGTTGACAGAATGAATGCTGCAACAAATAACCTGCGCACACAGAAGGAAATTGGGAAGAAATTGGGAAGAAGTGGAATGACCTGCTTAGAGAGTGCATTTCCTGGCCTCCAGGCGTCACCTTGAGACCCAAAGGACTGGTGGTGGTTCTCTCAGTCCCCACCTTACAACTATATCCCTGGGAGGAGAAGATCTTGCAGATTCTATGTCCTGAAGGATTGTCAGGAATCCCTGGTGGAGTGGAGACTGGTAAATTATACCTTTGAATGTGCCACTAAACCTAAATGTCTTTTTTGCTTTTAGTTTAGCTGCTGCTAATGTGTTTTCCACCTTTTTCATACCTACAAACTTATAAATAATTTTATATTTTGTTTTATAGTGGAAATTTGTAGCATTGTTGTTTCTCTCGTATAACTAATAGTTTAAATGTTTTTTGTCAATACAGGATTTTTTCTCCATATTTTACATTTCTTTTTCCCGTGTTTGTTTGTATGAATGTATTCTGTTGAATGTAAGATTACAGGTTTCAATCTCCATCAAAATGTACATAATGTTATGGTGCATAGAGTCATTCAATTGTTGCGAGATTTTATTGAACTATCTGCGTTAAGGTGTTTTCTACAATTTACAAATTACTTTGGGCAAGCTGCCATGTGATGAGGAGCGAAAGTATATGGAACTGTGATTTAAGATGGTCAGCTCGTAATAATTTTAAAATAACTATAATGTAAATAGGTGCATGCTTCACTGTACCTTGAATGCTGTGTTTATATGATTTATTTGTAGCCAGTGATAAACTATTAATGAAATAAATAACCCCACAAGGATTCTTTCTTCAGGGCAATACACTTCAGGTGCAGCAGTACAATCACGCTACTGCTTTGAAGAAGCCACCCCTGAAAACAAAGCTCAAGCAGGGCGGATGTCCAGCTTAAAGCACGGAAAGTTCCAGCACCCGTATTGCTAAAAAAAAAAAAAAAGAATCTCTGACAGACCGGCCATGGTAACGTATAAGGAGGCCCTGAAGTGGCCTACTAAAGGTGACATGGTCCCTGATACAAGCAAGCCATGCAAGAAAGGGAAAGGGCACCTCATCCCCTATTCTGGTTAACTATTTTGGATCCGGGGGGGTCCTCACACCGCTGGACCCGGGCCTGCGCTGCACCTGTTGCACGTTCAATAGCAACGCCCTCGAGACCCCATTTCTGGAGCTGCAGTATCAGCTTTTACTTACCATAATTTATCTTTACAAGCATTCTTAAAATTATTTTCTCGGAGTTGTTGCAAAGGAGCACCTCTTTTTAGGTGCCACTAGCTTGCCCTGCTGTCATGCTTTCAAGATTTCTATTGAGTAAGCATCCACACAAAGACATACTTTCAGTATCTCTGGCTGACAAATGAAGAACTTTAAACTTTAAAACTATATTTATTGAATACGAAACAAAATCAAACTGTCAGACACGAGTGAATAAATATACTGTGCACCTTATAAAGCATATGAAAACATAATGGGCCGTATTTATACTCTGGTTGCGCCGAATTTGCGTCGTTTTTTTCGACGCAAATTCGACGCTAAACTAACGCCAACTAACGCCATATTTATACTATGGCGTTAGACGCTTCGGGCGCCAAAGTGCCCGGAGTGTGCGTCATTTTTTAGCGTGAACCCCTTCCTTGCGTTAATGATATGCAAGGGAGGCGTTCCCGTCTTAAAAAATGACTCCCAGGCCTTTACGTGGTATTTATACTCCCGGGCAAAAATGACGCCCGGGAGTGGGCGTGGCCAAAAACGGCGCATTTGCGCCGCTTTTTAACGCCTGGGTCAGGCATGGCGTTAAGGGACAAGTGGGCTCAAAATGAGCCCAGAGTGCCCTCCCCTGCCCCCAGGGACCCCCCCTGCCACCCTTGCCCACCCCAGGAGGACACCCAAGGACGGAGGGACCCATCCCATGGACATTAAGGTAAGTTCAGGTAAGTTTTTTTTATTTTATTTTTTGTGGCATAGGGGGGCCTGATTTGTGCCCCCCTACATGCCACTATGCCCAATGACCATGCCCAGGGGACAGATGTCCCCTGGGCATGGCCATTGGGCAAGGGGGCATGACTCCTATCTTTACAATGATAGGAGTCATGTTGATGGGGGATGGGCGTCGAAAAAAAATGGCGCAAGTCGGGTTACGACGATTTTTTCGACGTAACCTGACTTGCCCCATTTTAAGACGCCCATACGCCATTTTCCCCCTACGCCGGCGCTGTCTGGTGTACGTGGTTTTTTTCCACGCAAACCAGGCAGCGCCGGTCTGCTTGCGCCGGCTAACGCCATTCCATAAATACGGCGCCCGCATGGCGCTTCAGAATGGCGTTAGACGGCGCTAAATTTTTTGACGCTAAACTGCGTTAGCGCAGTTTAGCGTCAAAAAGTATAAATATGGGCCAATATAAGGTCAGTGCGAGTTATTCACCACTTTTTATATGAAAGGGGTCAGCTTCTCCCGCCTCCTCCCCCAGATACACTCTGCTGTGCAACACTGGAATTGCCGTGCTGTTACCAACCTTTATCAGGGTAACAGAGAGGCTAAGGGAATAAAGAGGATTAACAGGAAGCAAGGCAATGTTCGGTGATCTTTTCATGGGCGATGTTTAGTGCTCTGTACTTTGATAAAATTCCAGTTGCATTAAACCCTAATTTGTCTGTACAGTTCTATTTTGAAACAGAAAGATGTGAAGGAAAACCTAACCAGAGATTATCTCCTCCAGGTCTTGCCTATGCGATATGTACAGTAGTGTAGCTGCTGTTCAGCATGGCTAAAAGTAAGTGACGCAGAGGGGGGTGGGGTGGATAGACTATCGTAGACTTTGGTAGAGTCGAATAGGGTAGATAGGGGTAGAGTGGAGTGGGGTAGATTGGCATAAAGTGGAGTGGGATTACAGTGAGGTAAAATGGAGTGGGGTAAATTGACGTAGGTTAGAGTGGTTAGACTGGAGTGGGGGAGTTGGGTAGATTAGAATGGGGTAGATTTAATTGGGGGAGATTGGGGTGGAGTGGGGTAGATTGTGATGGCATGGTGTAGATTGGAGTGGAGTAGATTGGGCTAGATTAGAGTGGGGGTAGATTTTAGTGAAGTGGGGTAAATTGGAATGGGGTAGATTGAAGTGGAGTGGGGTAGATTTGGGAAGAGTGGAACACAGTGGATTGGGGTGGACTGGAGTGGGGTAGACTGGAGTGGGGTAGACTGGAGTGAGTGGGGTAGACTGGAGTGAGATAGCTGGCAGTGGGGTAGATTGCGGTAGACTGGAGTGGAGTAGGTAGTCTGGAATGGAGTATGTTGGAGTGGAGTTGGACGGAGAGGTGTGGGGTAGACTGAGATGGGGTAAAATGGACTGGAGTGGGGTAGAATGGGTTAGGGTGGGGGTAGACTGGAGTGAAGTAGATTTGATTGGAGTAGATCAGGGTAGACTGGAGTGGGGCAGATTGGATGGGGTACACTGGAGTAGGTTAGTTTGGGGTTGAGTCGGGTTATGTGGATTGGAGTGGGGTAGATTTAAGCGGCATTTAGGAGTATGGAGTGAAGTGGGGCAGATTAAGTAGAGTAGAATGGAGTGTGGTAGACTGGGGTAGAGTGGAGGGGGATATATTAGGTGAATAGACTAGGTTAGAGTGGTGTGGGGTATACTGAAGTGGAGTGGGGATGTACTGGACTGTGGTGGAGTGGAGCTGGATAGATTGGAATCGAGTTGAGATTGGAGTGGAGAGAGATAGGTTGGAGAATAGTGTAGTGTAGTGAGAGAGATTAGGGTGGAGTGGGTGGGATTGGACTGGGTGGATTAGAGAAGAGTAGATTGGAAAGGAGTGCAGCAGTTTGGAGTGGTGTAGAATGCAGAGCGATGTCTGGAGTGGGGTAGTTTGAAGTGGGGTAGATTGGAGTAGACTGTGGTAGACTGGAGTAGGTAAAGTGGGTGGGGAAGATTGCAGTGGAGTGGGGTGGAGTAGATTGAAGTGGGGTAAATTGAAATGGGTAGATTGGGGTGGAGTAGGGTGGAGCGGGTTAGACTCGAGTGGGGTAGATTTGAGTGGAGTGGGGTAGATTGTAGTGAAGTGGAGTGAGTGAGTAGAGGTAGACTGGAGTGATGTGGGACAGATTGGAGTGGGGTCAAGTGGGATAGATTACGGTGGAGTAGAGTGGGGTAGACTGGGTGGATTAGAGTAGGGTAAACTGGATTGAGTGGGGTAGATTGGAGTGCAGTGGGGTGGCGTAGATTTCAGTGGGGTGGGGTGAACTGGGGTAGAATGCTGAGGAGTGGAGGAGATTGGAGTGGAGTAGATAGGGGAAGATTGAGGTGAGGTACACTGAGGATGGGTAGACTTGAGTAGGGTAGATTGGGGTGAAGGGGAGTTAGATTGGAATGGAGTGGGGTAGATTTGAATGGATTGGGGTATGTTTGGGTAGAGTGGAGTGTGGTAGACTGTGGAAAATTGGAGTGGGGTAGTTTGGAATGGAGTGAGCTAGACTAGAGTGGAGAGGAGTTGGATAGATTGCAAAGGAGTTTGGAATGGAGTGGGTGAATTGAACGTGGGTAGATTGGAGTGGAGTAGAATGTAGATTAAAGGGTAGTAGATTGATTAGTCTGGGGTACACTGGGGTAGGATGGAGTGTGGTGGGTTGATTGGGGTGGGTGGAGTGGTTAAACTGTGTGGGGTAGATTGGAGCGGAGAGGTGTGGGCTGGAGAGGAGCAGGGTAGACTGTGTCGGTTTGGTTGGGGTACATTGGGGTACACTGGAGTGGAGTGGGATATACTGGAGTGGAATGGGGTACACTGTAGTGGGGTAGAGTGGAGTGAGGTAAGTAGTGGAGAGTGGAGAGGCATAAAATGGAGTGGCATGTTGTGTCATGGAGTGAGTGGCGTAGGATGTAGTGGCATGGAGTTGAGGGGGTGGTGTGTTACAGAGGCGGTCATTCTGACCCTGGCGGTTGAAAACCGCCAGGGCAGAGTGCCGCGGAAGCACCGCCAACAGGCTGGCGGTGCTTCATGGGCAATTCTGACCGCGGCGGTAAAGCCGCGGTCAGAAAAGGGCAACCAGCGGTTTCCCGCCGGTTTACCCCTGCCCCAAAGAATCCTCCATGGCGGCGCTGCTCGCAGCACCGCCATGGGGATTCCGACCCCCTTCCCGCCATCCTGGTCCTGGTGGTAAAAACCGCCAGGAACAGGATGGCGGGAACGGGTGTCGTGGGGCCCCTGGGGGCCCCTGCACTGCCCATGCCACAGGCATGGGCAGTGCAGGGGCCCCCTAACAGGGCCCCATAATGATTTTCAGTGTCTGCCTAGCAGACACTGAAAATCGCGACGGGTGCCACTGCACCCGTCGCACACCAGCAACTCCGCCGGCTCCATTCGGAGCCGGCTTCATCGTTGCTGGGGCTTTCCCGCTGGGCGGGCGGGCGGCCTTTTGGCGGTCGCCCGCCCAGCGGGAAAGTCAGAATGACCGCCGCGGTCATTTGACCGCGGTGCAGTCTTCTGGCGGTCTCCGCCCGGCGGGCGGTGCCCGCCGCCCGCCGGGGTCGGAATGACCCCCAGAGTGTCTTAAAGTGGAGCAGCATATTGCAGAGTGTGGTGGAGTGTCATAGAATGGAGTGTTGTTGCATAGAGTGGAAGGGCACAGATGGAGTGGCGTAGTGTGGAGTATGCATGGTGTGGTAACGCTCTGCCATTACAGAAAGACATTTCAATTGAAATAACCATTACATTTGCACCAAAATACAGTTTTATTGTGCACAAACGATGTGTGAAAATGTCATCACCTAGTGTATTGCAGTGTTTTGATCGGATTCAAAAATTTGTTTCCACCACACTTTAGAATTAGAAAAAAGTGCTTCATTTATAATAATTCGGATATATTATGAAACGTCAGCACAATTCATTTTTTTTTGTTATGTGCTAGAAAAATAAAGAACATTGCTTCTCATCTTACATGGGTACTCAGCAGGATTGTCACATAAATCCTCTCACTTTGAAGTTAGATAAAGAGAAATGAACACCAAGCTCCCTGGAAGAAAGAGCCTGACATTTTGTCTATATCTTTGAATGCACAGCAAATGTGACAAGATGAGAACAAGATTTAAAGGCCTGTTTACAGAAAGCGAGCTCATGGAAGAATACAGTAAACAAGGTTTGTGCAATGGGAGGAACAAGCTGGACAGCCTAAAGTAAATAAAAAGCCAGAAAATATGAGTTACAGATGATGAAGCCAATGGTAAGCAACAGGCAGTATGCATTCCTAGGTCAGTTTTCTAAATGTCCCCAAGATGCCTTTAGCAAATCCGATAGACGACATAAGAAATGAGTGGCTAAGGAAACCCAACGCCTCTCAGTAGAGGATATCTCTCCTGGCAGACCAATGTTTACTGGGTATGGAGACTGACCACTATCTCACTCATTAGATTAGAATTTTCCTGATATGCGAAAGTTTTAATGCTTACAGATACAGACTACTCTCTCACCAAAGGTTTCGGCTCCAGACACCAAGGTTTTAATGAGTATGAAGGTTTAAAGGGTATGAAAACGGATGTCTTTCTCACTGGGGGCATCCCAAGAGGTCAACAATTTAAACTGGATGGAGAAAGAACTCTCTTACAGTTAATAGAGTGTATCCTTCCTGAGAACCCACATAATGCATGGATAAGAAGGTAGAATCTACATTTGCTTAGTACAGACAGTCCCACGAGCCCAAGCATAATGCACGTTAGCACACTGTTCTTGGAGGAATAGAAGGGTTCTGTGTCCCATACCCATTGCCTGCCTGCAGCTTATGCTGTTCCTGCCCTAGTGAAAGGGCTTCCAGTCTAGCAGCTTTTATCAATGCTAACTTCACAAACAATACATTTCAGGAAAACCTGCACCACATAAATATATAAAGAATACAACCATATTAGGAAACTTTGTTCTAAGATAAATATGTTTTATATATATATATCTCTATATATGTACATTTTTCAGGACACCTATACACCACCAAAAACAAAAATGTTGAAACAAAACAAGATTAAAAAGTGCAGTAAAAACAAGCAACTGACCGTTGTACAACTGGGTTGGGATCTGCTTTCTAGATTAGTGACTTCCATTTTTTTAAAACTCGGAGTGTGTGAACCCAAGGAACTCTGTAGGAGGTGATGGATTCGTAAATGACCTCCAGGGTGTTTTCTGTACGACGAGTTCCCAGAGAGTTAATTCTTTTCAGCAGGAAAGCAATATGTAGAAGTACCGCTGCTATTTTTACTTTAAAACTAGAGGCGGGTATAAGATGCCCCTCCAATCACACTGATGTTTTGCATAATATATAAATATGTTTTAATAAGCTTGTAAAGTTTTGCAAAGCTCACAAAACTTCACTGACCTATGAAATTTCTTTTATAAAGGTTTCTGCAGAAACGTTCGCCCTGCGGAATTTTTTTTGAGAATTTCCTTTAAAAAAGCTCTTTGCTGATCATTTCTCCCCCCAAACATATTTTTGTTAGATTTCCCCAAATGTAAATGTTATAGCCTTTATGAAATTCGCAATAATTTGATAAAACGTTCTGAAATGTTCTCAAAGTTTGTGGAGGAAAGTCTCTGCACGTCCCTTTTCACGATAGCATGTGCAAACTTCTGAAGTAGAGAGTGATCATGGGACTAAGCACTAGATTTAATTGCAAAGATTCCTAAAACGTTCTCAATTTTACTTTCAACCAAGCTAGATTTACTAGCGATAGAGGGTAGGTGAGCAGTTGCATTCTTCACAGGGATCTGATGTTCGGGTAATCTACTCCTCAGGGGGCTCCATCTGGTGCCCATTGAAAGCCTTAAGGAGGTAACAGAGAGTCTTGGTAAAAGGCCTCGCTGCACCATATTGTCCCGATCTTCCTGGGAGGGGTCGCACTGGGAAGCTTTCTCAGTTGCATGAAGATCTAGAAACCTATAGAGTATTGTTGTAGGGGACTTTCTTTCAAGTATATATTTAGCTTGAACTGCCCATTTGACAATTAGCTCCTAAAACGGGTAGTGGAAGTTCATGGGCTAGTTCCACATAAAGCAGACAAGACATTTTGTTATACTTTCCGTAAAAATGTACTACCAATAGCAAGGAATTTCTAAAACTTGATCTCAAGAGCAGAAGTGCATTGCTTCATGCTTCCGCCACATAGCTGCAAGGACAAGAGGTTACAAAATTAGTGTTTTCTATAACTGTATCAATGCAACCTAACACTAGCTATATTAACAATTTCTTAAAGAGTTTATCATACAGCACGTTGGCCATTTGTAAGTGCTGTAAATAACTACTGCTAGTATTACTCAATATAATGGTGCTGAATCTACCGACCTGGAAAGGTTGAAAGCAGAGCGATCCTGCTGTGATTTGAACTTGCAGCCTGCTGATTGTCGCATATTTCTGCAGCTAGCATTCACCTTACTGAGCTATCCCGTCGGCTACTAGGGTTAGTCAACCATAATCTTTACCATTACAGATTCTGTAACTCTCATGCTTCCTGAACTCAGGTGCTATCCCAATTAGATTCCTATCCAGAGAAGCATTTTTAATCAGAATTCTTACCTTCAGTTGGAATACTTGCATTGGTTGCACTACTAATTGTTTCTGTAACCCTAAACTTGACTGATATGTTAACCATAATATTGAACTGTAAATGTAATCATAATCCTGGTCTTAATATTAATCCAGGCTGTTACTGTAACTATCACCATAAAACGTCCTGTAGTCCTAAATTAAGCTCAGTGTTAACTCTCATGTTAACCCTCAACAAAGATTTTATGACAAGACCGGAGACTCCTATTATGCAGTTGTCTTTTCTTTATTTTCAATAGCAGCTCCAGTCAAGATTCACTACAACTCTCATAAGGCAAACCACAAGTAGCCAATGGGAGAACAACAGTAGTCCATAACAGTGCACCAATCACCGTCGATTCCACGGAATAATACCCATCTTGACTGAAAACAGCCCTCTTTTCTTGCTGCTCCTCAGTCAAGATAAGTATTATTTCGCGTCGTACGGCCGCGCTCCGGGGATCGCTGAGACTTGTCGGAGCAGGCTTTTGGATCAATTTCACTTTTGGATCAATTTCATTTTGGATCAATTTCACTTTTGAATCAATTTCATTTTCCGGCTTCCTTTCTTTAGGTCAACTCTGCCTGTGGACAGGGCTAGATATCTCTTTTTCCTCTCTGGGTGAGAGGTTTAACCCTTTCCCTTTCCGGCCAGATACTTTCTTTTCTCTCTGTGTGAGAGGTTTAACCCTTACCTGGTTTTGCTGAGGGAGGATTGTGTTTCATCTTGTTACTATGGATAGTTCTCAGCCTCAGTTAACTTATGAGGAGGAGGAAGATGTTTTAAAGGAACATTTAAATGATTTTATTCAGTCTTCTGTGGATCAGGCTATGGCTACCTCTTGGCAAAAACTGTCAAAAAATTTGGAAAATTCGGTAGTTAATATCGTGTCCAAGACCATGCTGGCCCATTCTGCGGGGGAAAGCAGAAAGCGTCCAATCTCCTCAAAAAATAAAAAAGAGACGCTAACTGGAAGTGACAAGGTTTCACACATGGTGGAGGACGTGGTTCCTCATGGGCCTCCTAATAAGGAGGGGTTAATAGCTAAGTCTATGAGAAAATGCATGGTTAAAACCAAACACATTTCTTCTCCTATCAGAATAACAAAGATTTTGGACACGGATGAGGAAGAAAACGCTCCAGAGTCGGATGAGGGTAGTTCAGATGAGGATGTTGGAGGGTTACTTTTCCCTCCTCCTCTTAAAAAGCAGAAATATGTTTCGGAGTCCTCAGCCATTCTGGATTCTGAAGGGGTGCCTATGTTTGATCCGGGAGATATACAACATCCGAATTCCACAGAGTGGCTTCCCTCAGAACATGTGGCGAATTATGTCACTGCAAGACTTCGTACTCCCTTGGATAAACAGGTCCGGGCGAAGTTAAAATCGGAGTGTCCCCGCCCGGCTCTGTCTTCTAAGATAACGGCGACTCCAGCGATTGATTCTTCGCTCCTGACTTTCTTTACCAGATACGGCAAAGATCCCCGTAAAGGAGTGGATAAGGCCTGGTCCACATGTCAGGATAAGCTTTTGGACATCGTGGGTCCCTTGACACGTATTTTTGATATAGCGGAAGCAGCTCGGCTGGAACAAGTCGCTATTGACCCTGAAGAGCTCTCTTTATGGGCGCAGCGAGCTGTTTGTTTGTTAGGAAATGCTAATTCCTCTATTACTCACGAGCGGAGGAAAGGACTCTTGCTCAAGTTGGACCCAAAGTTGGTTAACTTAGCCGGTTCGGATCCGGGGGTGAAGGCAGAAGGATTATTGTTTGGTGATTCCTTCATTAAACAGTTAAGCAAGTATGTGACCACTTTTTCTTCGTTGGATAAGGCACAGCAATCTTTGAAGAAGATGTTCGCTTCTCGGGTTTTCACCAGGGCCGGCAGAGGTAGGAACCGCTTTGCCGGCCGAGTTTATGCCAATCAAGGTTCCCGCGGTGCCTACCAGAACACCTATCAGGATTACAGGCCTCAATTCTATCCCCAAAGAAGCAGGGGCTTCAGGGCAAAAGGAGGACGTAACTCCAGAGGTGCGACCCAACTCGGTAAGTCAGACTTCCTTTATTCCGGTGGTGGGGGGCCGCATTGCGCTATGTCTATCAAAATGAACTCTTGTCAGAGCCTTTTCAAGAGGTTTTTCCTCCGCCTCCTCAGTTTTCAGATCAAATGACAGATTTAATTTAGTTGGAGATTCAATCTCTACTGCAAAAACAAGCTATTGTTCCTTGTTCTCTAGATCCTTCAGGTTTCCTCAGTTCTGTTTTTCTGGTTCAGAAAAAGAACAAGAAAATGCGTCCGGTCATCAATTTGAAACAGTTCAATCAGTTTGTTCTTTATCAGCATTTTAAGATGGAGACTATTCTTCATCTCAGAGATACCCTTCTTCGGGGCGATTGGTTGGTGAGGTTAGATCTTCGGGATGCTTATCTGTCAGTTCCCATTCATGCCGTCTCGCAGAAGTTTCTCCAATTCCACTGGGCAGGTCAGTATTTTCGTTTCACCTCTCTTCCTTTCGGCCTTTCCTCCGCCCCGTGGTGCTTCACAAAGTTAATGAGGCCAGTGGCGGCTTTCCTCAGAGCTCGAGGCATTCGTCTGGTGATTTACTTGGACGACATCTTGATCATGAGTCAGACTCGCAATTTGCTTTTGTCACAAGTGCGTCTAGCTTGCGCTCTATTGGAAGATCTAGGTTTTATCGTAAATTACGAGAAATCTTCTCTAGATCCAGTTCAGCAAATCGAGTTCCTAGGCTTTCTGGTAGATTCCATATCAGGTACTCTCCTTCTACCGTCATCAAAGATCAAATCCATAAAGTCCGAAATTCTCTTAATTCTTCGCAGTTCTGTTTTATCCCTCAGATCTTTAGCAAGAATCGTGGGTCGGCTTTCGTCCTCAATTCAAGCGATTTTTCCGGGTCCCCTGCCTTATCGGGCATTGCAAAGACTAAAGATTCGGCATATCCAAAAAGGCCTAGCTTATTCAGAAGTTATAGATCTGGATCAGGAGTCTAGGGCAGAACTCCAGTGGTGGATAGACCATTTAGATGCCTGGAACGGCAGAACTATCTTTGCATCAGCCCCAGATCTTGTATTAGAGTCAGATGCAAGTCTGACGGGTTGGGGAGCCCGGTGTGGTGCAATCTCGACTGGCGGTTCATAGTCTCTAGAGGAGTCAAAATTGCACATAAACTGTTTAGAGATGCTTGCAGGCTCCTTTGCAATCAGGAGCCTCGCAAGAGACAGGATTTCTTGTTCAGTTCTGCTCAGAATGGACAACATTTCGGCGGTGCGTTACATCAATCGGTTAGGAGGCACAAAATCCAGGCCTTTAGCGGAATTAGCGAAAGGGTTTTGGGAGTTCTGTCTTCAAAACAAAATCTCGGTTCAAGCCGAATATTTTCCGGGCAATCTCAATTTGGTAGCGGACTGGTACTCCCGTTTCTTTCGGGACTCCAGCGACTGGATGCTCAACTTACAGGTGTTCAACGCCCTACTACACAAGTGGGGACCCTTCCACATAGATCTCTTTGCTTCACGGTTAAACACTCAACTTCCACGATTTTTCAGTTGGCTTCCAGACCCTCTAGCTCTAGCCTTCGATGCGTTTACTCAGGATTGGTCGTCTTCCCTCAATTACGCCTTTCCTCCTTTTATTTTGATTCCCAGAGTTCTGGCACAAGTCAGACGTCAGCAAGCTTCTCTAGTTCTCATAGTCCCTTTTTGGCACTCCCAGGTGTGGTTCCCTTCCCTCCTAGAACTGTCAATCGAATCCCCGATTCTGATACCCTCCTTTCCAGATCTCCTGACCAATCATCAAGGCCTCCGTCACAGTTTAATTCTTCAAGAGTCCCTGATCTTGTCGGCGTGGAAAATTTCGGGGAATCTCGATCTAGCGTTTCAATTTCGACAGAAGCTGCAGCCTTCATTGACCGGGCTACAGCTCCTGGGACAAAGAAGGCTTATAGATCAGCTTGGTCTCTCTGGTGTTGCTGGTGTTTGGGAAGACAAGTTGATCCCATTACAGCGGATGTGTCTTTGATGGTCAATTTTCTGGCATCGGAAGCCAGTAAAGGTAAGTCCTTTCGTACTATTAATTTATATAGATCTGCGATTTCTTCGACTCATGATTACTTTCAAGGTAAGCCTATTGGCGAACATCCACTGGTTTGTCGTCTATTAAAGGGAGTAAAATTTTCTAACCCGCCAAAACCTAAATACAGTTGTTTATGGGATGTTAATACAGTTTTAACGTTGTTTGTCTCTTGGCCCGACAATCCTTTGTTATCTTTGAAGCAATTATCGGCTAAGCTAGCTATGCTTTTATGTTTGGTATCTTTTAAACGGTTATCCGATGTTAGAGCTCTCGACGTTACTGCTCGCTATTTTACTCCCTCCGGAGTTCTGTTTAATGTAGTGAGACGTACCAAAACTAACCTTTCTTCAGTTTTTTATCCCTTTTTTCCTGATCATCCCAAGCTCTGTGTGGGTCAATGTTTAAAAGTTTATGAACAACGGACAGCCGATTTGAGAAAGTCTTCTTCTACTCAGTTATTGATTTCTTTTAGGAAACCTTACAATCCTGTATCCTCTCCTACTTTGGCCCGTTGGGTTCGCTGGATTATGACTTTAGCTGGTATTGATACCTCTGCTTTTGGTGCGCATTCAGCTAGGGGAGCCATGGCATCTAAAGCTTTTTGGGCTGGTTCTCGTTTAGAGGATATTCTCAGATCGGCTGACTGGTCTAATGATAATGTATTCAAAGTGTTTTATTGCAAACCGATTCAGCATGCTTCATTTAATGTGATTGATTCGCTTTAAAATTGCATAATAGGAGCCTCCGGTCTTGTCATAAAATGTAGATTTTCCTAGTAATTTATGAAGGAAAGTCTTAATTTTATTAAAGACACAGAGGCGAGTATTATCCCACCACTATAAATTCTAACTCTGTGTTTTATTGCCCTCCCTTTTAGCTTCTACTTCAACACAGCAAACCTCTGCATAGAGATCGTTTAGGTGCGGTGGCTTCCCTGATGTTTCCTTTCAAGGAATCTCAAGCGACGAGTCGACAAGACCTGCCGGTTTTCCTCCAGAGACTTATATTTTATCTGCAAGAAGTTTTCTCGCTTTGTTTGGCTTTTTGTGTTTGTTGGGTTATTATTCCATTGTTTACTTCTTATTGAGTTTCGCACAAGAAAAGAGGGCTGTTTTCAGTCAAGATGGGTATTATTCCGTGGAATCGACGGTGATTGGTGCACTGTTATGGACTACTGTTGTTCTCCCATTGGCTACTTGTGGTTTGCCTTATGGGAGTTGTAGTGAATCTTGACTGGAGCTGCTATTGAAAATAAAGAAAAGACAACTGCATAATACTCGCCTCCGTGTCTTTAATAAAATTAAGACTTTCCTTCATAAATTACTAGGAAAATCTACATTATTGGCATAAATGTGGTGCCGTTTTGCCTATGGTATATTAACTGACAGTCCTAACAAGTGCTTCTTTCTGCTGATGCTGCAACAGATGCGTTCAGGGTTTCAGAAGGTCAGATGCCCAGATGTAATGAAAGAAAGTGTTGACTTGTGTCTCTGTACCAGATCTGTCATAGATTCACACCCGAGTATACTCCACCTGCTGCAGAGGCTTTTATACCTTGACACATTCAGTTCAATGTAATGCCTTAGTCCATGGCTGCATTTCCCGATTTTGTTTTTTTTGGTAAAGGAATTATATTTACTAATTAATGGGTGCCTAATACATTTTTGGAAATAGTGGATTTCCATTGGAAATTTTTGCTTGCTGACAATTTCGGACCATCACGTAAAATCATCTCTAAAGGTATATTGAAAACAATGAAGGATTCGGCTCAAAGCTTGCCTTCTGATTCCAATACAGGGCGATTAACTATTTGTGAATGGTTTAAAAACAAACCAAAGAAAGTCAACTGCTGCCTTGCAAAGACAATTCAGTTCGGTACGTCTGGCTATCCAGTTTATGAATAAATGAGAGCAACTGAGACCTCTGACGTCACTGCTACCCAAGTAGGATTAACATTAGTATTAGTACTGGGACATGGTATCCGTACTTTTTCATTTCGGACATACTTGAAAAAAACAAACTACCCAACTGTCTACACTTGGGGTATGCTAGGGATATGGCATCTTCTTGAGTTTGTAAAGTGGCAGGGTACGTTTTTCACTGTTGTACAGTTTAAACGTAGGGATATCACTTTCTGCTTTCCTCTTCTTTCAATACCATCCTAATCTGGTTTATTGGATTATATTTTTTAAAGACAGCACATTTTGCCCCCCATATCTATATGTTCTTACTAAAGTGGTTTTCAATTTGAAAACGTGTATTGGAAAATATGTCCTGACAGGTCCACACATATATGTGTATGTTCCACCTTTTTCTGTGTGTCAGAGTGAGCCTTGTAATAGAGAATCCCTGTTAGAGGTAAGTAACTACATTGCAAAGTAGGTCAAAATGTGACGTTAACTGCTAAGGGCACATTGGGATTGATCTGCCATTGAACTGATGGGTAGATCGATTGTCACGTTTTTTGATGGTGCATTCCTGACGTACCAGAAAACTATAAGGCTCATAACAGCAAAAGTTGAAGTTACTTATATTGTAGCTGTCAGATTCCAGACAGACACCACAGGACCACACTGAAGCCGCTGAAACGTCTTGTTTGTCTTGTCAGTGTTCATTTCAAGAGGGCATGCGATGCAAGCATATTAACTATCTAGATCTTGGGAATTGGCTCCTTTTACAATCAATGAAGCCATTAAGGCCCAGTTTGGCCTACTGCAATATCTCCATCTTAAAAACATAACCAGCGAGGATGTTTGCCAAGACTGGGCTACTGCAATATCATCATCCTAAAAATGTAACAGATGCTTGTCATCTACAATTGTTAAGTGCAAAGTAAAAAACACAGTTATGAAGCGAACGAAAGTGAGGTGAGTCTCCCTTATTGTAGAGGACTACAGACAGGCATGTACAGTACTGAGACAAACACTTCAGGTTGGCCTAACTACTGGCACTGAGGCACATTCAAAAAGATAATGGCCTGGAACGTGGTCCCAAGAGATCACCAGTGGCTGAGACTAATTGAAACATTCCCTCCATCGCCTTATTTATTGCAGTGGATGCCATCAATGAGACGTGGCTCCTGTGTTCACTGTGTCAGGTAAATCAAGCTATTTCTCACTGAAAAGACCTACATTGGTTGAAAATGGTTAATTGAGTTGTCCCCATGATGGACCTGACCTGGCAGTCTAGGGTATATTGTTCTTATTGGAGCAGGACCAAGAATGATGAGCATATGGCACGTTTCTATCTAAAGTGGCACAGTGTGCAAAAAAAATACAATGGCTTGAAATACAACCTGAGCAGTAGCCACTGACTACGATTAAATCAATCATTCCTTACATCACCTTGTTGTTTGCTCCATACAAATGGAGAGAACTCTGCAATAAAGAATACAGTATCAGAAATGAAAATAAAAGTCAGATGAAGCCTGGCTCAGGCACTGGATGAGAAAGACCTAAATTCATTGAACACAACTCCTTTATATAACTTCTTTCAGAATCCTGGGCTTGTTCGTTCTTTGGGAAAGGTTCTAGGTGTCAGACCGCTGTCTCTGCAGGTTGGCCCAACCCAGCTTGCCGTACCGTTTGGATATCGTAGGCCCAGGCTCTGTCTACACCATCTCCCAGGATGCTGCTTGGAACCCAGGTTGGGAGAGGGAAGCGCCCAGTGACCACCCGTGCACCGTCTGGGAGCTCCGCCAGCAGTTTGGACTCCAATAACCCCAGCTGTGGGACAGAAAGTAACATAGATTTGTTTATGAATTATTTGAAAATCTCCAAGATACAGCTAATATAATTCTGGGCAGCAAATCACAGTTTTTCCATGTTATCTCTGGTGGAAAGGAAAGGAAGTCTAACATACCACACTGGGAGCCAGGAACACTGAGATGTTGTTACAGTCGTGCAGTCTGACCTGTAAAGAAACAAATAAATTGTCACCAGTGGGCAAAAGGTCTTGTGCATCCGTGGAAGGAAATGGAACAATAAGTTAAAGATTCTTCACATCCCTGGCATTAGATTGTTTTTGGAATGCAAAGCTTCTACCTGGAATTGTAGTACTAAATCAAGACCCTCTGCCCTATCCAATAGATTTTACAATTCAAATGTGAAAATAATGAAATCATATTTAACCGTTTTTAAAGCAAGAACACACAAAAAAGGTTGCACAGGCAATGCTCTCCTGACACTTTCAAGCCAACATTCTGCAGCCCCCTCAATGCTAGGAACCAGACAACGCTCAGTTCTGTAGAAGTTCCCAAGACACACTGTAGACTTGATTGACAAACGTGAGGTTGGATAGGTGTTCATAATTAAAGAAGAAATTGATGATGATCAGAAAAGACTTACTGACCATTGTCATTGTAGTACAGTAAGAGTTATAAATAAAGGAAACCCTTTTGGCTACTGAAAGACTCTGTAGAGCTTTGACGTAAGTGTTAGAATGGAGTGAAGTGAATGCAGGTTTATAATGTTGAGTTTGCGGCCATACGCAGATGAATAAAGACGTATAATACCAATCTCTATGTGTGGCATAGTCACTGGTGGGCATCCCGGCTGAAAAATTCACTACAGTGGTGATGAGATACTGGATAACTAGCCCGAAGATCAACAGTGCTCTCCCAGAGAGTTTGCAGTGGTCCAAGCAAACTGTTTGTGCGTGTAATGTGTGCCTTCGTCGAAGTGCAGTCGACAATTGGCCCATGTGGAGTCAAAGCGCACTCCAGCTGGTGTGAAGCGTTTGAAGATAAAGAAAGTTTCAATAAGAAGTCTACACATCAGTGGCAAAGGACCTTCTAGCTAGGCCGTAAAGAGGGGTACTGCGTTATTACACAGCATAAAGCTATACATCATACGGAGTGATAAAGCTGAAGGCAGATACAACCAGGTTTTGAAAGTGCAGCAACAGCAAACTGCAAGATAATGCTAAGATCAGAAGTGCTACAAGGCAGAGATCAGCCAAGTGTCAATAGGCACAAAAGGACACCTGAAAACACAACAACTCAGATACAAGAAAAGGTTATCTGCCTTCCAGAATTGATTAAACATAGCCATCATACTGCAGCACTGGGAAGCGGCATAGGGAGAAGTACCCAGGATGGATAAGTTACTTACCTGTAAATCCTAGTTCTCTTCCAGGGGTATCCTCATCAATGAAGAATGAATAAGAATGATGGATGAGTTCTTAGAACAACTCTATTTTCATGGAAAACCGTGTACGCCTTTGAGGACAAAGCCTGAATCTCACTGACACTCCTCGCCGAAGTAATGGCTACGAGAAAGGCTGTCTTCCATGTAAGGTGTTGCAAAGAAGTTTTGTGGATAGGCTCGAAAGGAGGGCCCATAAGTCTAGATAATACTATGTTCAGTTCCCATGGAGGCAAGGGTTTTCGAATGGGTGGAAAAACCTTCTTTAAAACTTCTAAGAAATCCTTGACTACTGGCATTGTAAAGAAGGATTCCTGAGAAGGTGACTTACGATAAGCTGTAATGGCAGACAAATGTACCTTAATAGATGACACTTGCAGACCTGATTTCGCCAGATGGAGCAGGTAAGACAATATGACCTCCTCCTGAGCCAGAATAGGAGTCTGACCCTGCTGACGACACCATATGTAGAATCTCTTCCACTTGAACGTGCAACAGCGCCGCATGGTAGGCCTTCTGGACTCCTTTAAGATGTTCATGCATTCCTGCGAGAGCCCTAGATGCCCAGACTGCAGGAATTCAGGAGCCATGCCGTCAAGCTCAGAGAGGGAAGGTTGGAGTGAAGAATCTTGCCTCCCAGCCTGCGAAGGAGATCCGGTCTGCATGGCAGCCTCTTGTGTGGTTGTTCTCACAGGTTGAGGAGATCCGTGTACCAGAACTGACGAGGCCATTGCGGGGCTATGAGAATCATTCTGGTGTTGGATCTGTGGAGTTTGTTTATCACCGCTGGTATCAGGGGAATCGGTGGAAAAGCGTAGAGAAATATCCCTGACCAGTCGATCAACAGGGCATTCCCTCGAGACCCCGGACGGTAGAACCTGGATGCGAAGTCTGGGCATTTTTTGTTTACCTCGTCTGCAAACAGATCTAACTGAGGCTGACCCCATTGAACGAAGATGTCTTCGACGACCTCGTCGTGAAGAACCCAGTCGTGGGCGTCCTCGAGGGTTCTGCTTAGGAAGTCCGCCTCCACGTTTTGCTGCCCTGGGAGGTGAATAGCTGTAAGAGATATTCCCCTCACTATGAGCCAATGCCAAATGGCTTGAGACTCCCGAGACAGGGGCCGGGATCTCGTCCCTCCTTGCTTGTTCAGAAATACATTGTCGTCGTATTGTCCGTCTGCACCAGGAGAGACTTTCCCTGAATCGATGGAGCAAATGATTTGAGAGCCAGATGAACCGCTCTGAGCTCCAGCAGGTTGATATGGTACGACTTCTCTTTGCTGGACCACAAGCCCTGAGCTTGAGAGAACCCAGATGAGCTCCCCAGCCCTGAAGCGATGCATCCGTTACCAGAGTGTCGGAAGGGATTGGATGGTGAAAAGGAACTCCTACTGATAGGTGATGTCTGCGCATCCGCCATTGTAATGATTGTCGCGCTCCTACCGGAAGAAGCATTCTGCCCACCCAGTGGCCTGTGTGTTGATTCCAGTTTTCCTCTAGAGCCTCTTGAAGAGGTCTCATATGCAATCTGGCGTTCAGGACAATGAAAATGCAAGAGGCCATGGAGCCCAACAGAGATGTCACCTGACGGGCTGTAGGCGCGGGGGAACCCAGAAGATCGCTACACTTCGCCCTTATTGATAACAGTCGTTCCTCCGAAGGATACACTCTTTCGAGCTCTGTATTCAGTATCGCTCCCAGGTAGTGGAGGGTTTGTGTTGGGGTGAGGTTGGACTTTTGGAAGTTGACTTGCAGACCTAGAGATCAGAAAACACTGAGCACAATGTCTAGATGCTTTTTCGCCTGTTCCGGAGAGGATGCTTTCAGTAGCCAGTCGTCTAGGTATGGATAAATGAAGATTTTCTGCTTCCTTAAATGTGCCGCTACCGTTGCTACACACATGGAGAACGCGCACGGGGCATATTTTAGGCCGAAAGGAAGCACCTTGAACTGATAGTGTTGGGAGGCTATCACAAATCGTAGGAATTTCTGATGTTTGGGAATGATCGGGATATGAAAATATGCATCCTGTAGATCTATGGAGCACATCCAGTCTCCTCGCTGCAGTTGAGGGAAAATCTGATGAAGAGCCAGCATTCTGAATTTTTGCTTCCTTATGTATTTGTTCAGCTGCTTCAAGTCTCGGATGGGTTTGAAGACTCCTTCCCGACCCTTTTTTGCTACTAGAAAATAGCGGGAGTAAACCCCCTTTCCTCTTTGGTCGGCTGGCACCTTTTCTATCACTCTTTTCTGTAACAGGGCGGGAACCTCTTTGCGTAGTAAGTTCATGTGAGCAGGTCTCATCTTGGTTGGTGGCAAATGAGGCGGAGGTTGTCGGAAAAGAAGAGAGTATCCACTCTCTACAATGTTCAGCACCCATTTGTCTTTTGTTATGCCATGCCACTGGTGAGCAAACGCTGTAATACTTCCCCCAACCGGAGTGGTGTACGGTATTAAGGGAAGCAAACCCTCATTGTTTTGCAGGGGCAGACTGCTGAGGTCTGCTTGATCCTCGGTCTATTGTGGCCTTGCGAGACTGGAAGAGAGGACGCCCTTGCTTTTGTTGAGGTCTTTGAGACAAATGAGGGGTTTGAACCCTCTGTTGGAACGGGCGCCTGTTGTAATGCCTGTACCTCCTTCTGAAGTCTTTCCTTCTTTCGAGGCCCACTGCCTTCATTGTGCCGACCTCCGCCTTCATACGTGCCATCTCGTCATCCGTGTGGGTTCCAAATAACGAGTTTCCATTAAACGGAAGATTCATGATACGCTGTTGCGCTTCCTGCTTTAATCCTGTGAGCCTCAGCCAGGAAGATCTTCTCGCGCAAACCCCATGCACGTATCCATGTGCCGCCAAGTCTGCACTGATGATTTGATTGGACACCAGACTTCCCTTCTGAAGGATCTCCTGAAAGTCCTGCCTGTCTTCTCTAGGCAGCTTTTCCGCAAATCTGGTCAGCGAGTACCAGAGGGATCGATCATATCTGCCTAGGAGTGCTGAGGCGCTGGAGACCTTCATCATCGATGCCGCCGTGCCACACATCTTCCTCCCCAGAGAGTCCAGATTTCTACTCTCCTTGTCCGGTGGAACCGTAGAGGATGATGCCACTGAATGCGTCTTGCAGGCTGCGGCTAATATGACTGAGTCTGGTGGTGGATCAGCCCTGAGAAACAAAGGATCTTGATCAGGGGCCTTGTATTTTTTCAAAATCCTAGAGGGAGCTGAACGAAGGTTTGCTGGCATTAAAAAGTCTCCATGGTTGGCTGGAGAAGACCAGGCACTTCTTTGACACCGTCCTGTGTTGCAGGGTTTCAAAAATTACTGACGAGGAGGTTGAAGGTTCCGGGACATCAATATTAAGCTTTTGTGCTCCCCTGAGCAGCACCTCATTGAAAGTTGTTATGTCATCCACCGGGGAAACTCTAGCTGGTGGAGAATCCGTCAGAGTCGGGGAGTAACCTCTTATGGAAGACCTCGACGATGTGGACCAAGAAGGAGACCTTCAGTGATGGCGCGACCTTGACCTAGACCTCCTCTGGGAGCGTGACCTGCTCCTAGATCGTGTTGTAGTACGCCGAGGCCTAGTGGCAGACTGGCGGGACGTACAACGAGCCCGTTCTGTATGCGTCGTTGGCGATGGTGTCCCCGGAAGCGACGCTGATGGTGAATACATCCACGAGTATTGAGAGTCTGGAGAAGCAGGCACCTTGTTAAGACTCTCCAATCACCTTGGCGATAGGTTTATGGGCGAGATGTGCCCTGATGGATGGGGCCCTTGACCGTCTAGACGATCCACTCCTTATGGAGACCACTGGACTTGTTGGAGTGACATTCTTGTCAGCCGGTGGTTGCTGACGCTCTTCCCCTTGAGAGATAGGCAGTACCTGTCTCGACATCGAAAGGTGTACCGACGTCGAAGGAAGTACCATGGACTGCTCAGGTCTCGGCGTTGAGCGCCTCGATGGCGACTGGTGGTCTCTTGAAGGTGCGCGGCTCGACGTCGTATGCTTCGCCGTCGAGTTATGGGCCGCTGACGACGGAAGCCTCCTCTCTCCCTGTTGAGGCGATCTCGACATCGTCTTCCGTGCCGTCGAGGGGTGTGATGCCTTCGACGGCGTACGAGCAAGGCGGTGCTGGCTCGACGTCGATCGGTGGGTTGCCGTCGACGGAGATCTGTCCCGATGATGGCTGTGCGCCTTCGACGTCGTATCCTTCGACGTCGGTCGGGTCGCCGTTGACGGCGATATGCGATGATGCGACGGTGGCAGCGATGAAGTCGACGGGGAACAGACAGGCACCTTCTTACCAGCTGACGTCGATCTAGCCTGTCTCTCCTGAGAATGGCTTGTTGACTGCCTGGGAAGCGAAGAGGACGATGTTTTCTGCCTCTCATGAAGACTATGAAGTCTGATTTTCTCTCTGTCCTTCAGAGTCCTTTTGGACATGTTTTTACAGTGCCTGCATGTGTCAGGGCAGTGGCTCTGAGGCAAACACACAATACAGAGAGAGTGTGGATCAGACTGGGCCTTCTTCCTCCCACAGGAAGGGCACTTCACAAAAAGAGAAGGCATTTTCCAGTCAGGAAACAATCCCCTCACTCAGAAAAAGGTGAAAAACGTCGAGTGAAGGTAGAAAAAACAATGTTTTTGAATATTTTTCTGTGAAAAACTCCAAAAGAATTTGAGAGCTCAATGCTCCAGGATCCTCTCACAAGAAGCCGGAAAAAAGAACTAACCTAACTGTGAACCAACTGTCACCTCTCCTTCACCCCTGAGGCATGGTGGGATACTGGAGGTGCTCAGTGTCTTAAAGGCACGGTGCCAAATTTTGTGGTTCTGCTGTATTAACCTGCATGCAGCCTATTGGCTAATAATGCTCTATTGTTTTCAATGTAGTTTTTTCTATTTTTTCACATGTGTTACTGGTACTTCTTTTTCTGTGCCCGGCTATGGGGCTTTAGAAAGTTTTTTCTTGTAATTATAAAGGAGAGTGTTTTAAAAAAAAAAATCCATAGAAATAAAGCATTTTAGCCTGTTTATCATTATAGTCTGCATTGCTGTTATACACATGTATACATGAATCTGGTATGAAAATTGTCTACTAAAAAATGCTATATTTTTCATATATATTTCATACTTATACATGTGTGTGTTTTGTATATGCTCCGGGATCCCCTCACGGGGGCGAGAATATTCAGTGTTTATGACTATTGATGAGGATCCCCTGGAAGAGAATGTGTTTATACCATACCTGAAGAGGGGACAAAAAGAATCAAAGACTCTTCTTCCAATGGAGACCAAGAAAGAGGCCACCTTTCCCGCAGCTATCAAACATGACCCAGAGGCCAGCACATCGCAAGGGCCCAGATATGATGTGCATGAAAAAGTTCACCAAGATCGCCAGAGATGATGTGCACGAAAAAGTTCACCAAGATCGCCAAGTGGAGTGGGAAATAACTCAATTTTCATTGTCAGACAATTCCATAAACAGTTATAATGTATCCCTCTTCCAGAAACCACCACCATTTGATACTACCAAAAAGCAAAATATTGGTGATAGAGAGACTGCTTGTATAGAGACATTTGATGACTTCATTGATGCACTAGAAGAAACAGATAACAAGAATATTATCAAATACCCCAAGAATCTTGCTGTTGAAAGTATAAATGAAGTTGCACAGAACATGCAGTGAGCTGATGAAGTTATATAATGTCAAATTAAAGAGGCCTTGAATCTCAAGTTCAATCCAATACCAAATGTAAATTACAAAAGGCACATTTTCAGTCATTACATTTTCAGTCAAGAACAAAAGAGTTGGTGAAACCATGGACAAATTTGTTGAAAACTGGATACATTCATGAAACACTAAAGGTTTAATTAATTCAATGATGAGGAAGCAATACGTTATTGACAGATGCCTGTCAAATTAATTCAGACAACCAATGCTTAGAGAAACTCTTAGTCTGGAACGAGTTCTCATGGCTGCTAGAGATGAAGAGTGTGCCAATCAACAAGCTATTGACATGGAGGCTGGAGATGCCCAAAGTGAGTCAGTCATGAACATGGAAAGCAAGCAGAAACACAAAGATGAAGGACACAAGCTGATGTGTCCACAAAAAAAGATGTTGTGTTTTAGGTCTGGATTGTTATTTCCACACCAAGGTAAATGTCTTGCCATTGGACTGATTTGCAAAGGCTGTGGGGAGGAGAACCATTTTGTAATGGTTTGCAAAGTGAAGGAAAAAAGTAAGAGCTTCACAGCGAGAAGACAAAAAGGCAGCCGGAACCTTCCAGAAGCGATGTTCAGCGCATGCCCACAAGGCCAATCGACAACACCAGTTGAGACAAATCAAAACCAAACAAAGTTTATCATCATCTAAATCATCAAAAATGTTGTCAGTATCATTATCAAGTAAAAGATAATTGTGCAATGTTGATGGTTTACAGAGAAAAATGTGAGCATGTGGGAGTCGCTGCATGTCAATGAGAATTATCAGTCAAAGAAAAATTGACATGAAATAGCATCAAAGTTATTCAAACATTGTCTGAAAATTATACAGAAAATAAAGAGCTGTTCAATACCTCTCATTGTCAACAGTGGTGGTTCGATAAACATTATGCCGGAAGAGAAATATAATGAAATATTTCCAGTTCTACAACTGACACCATTGAAAACTACAGTATACACACAGGGCTCTTCGACACCATTGAAAAGTCAAGGATCATTCATAGCAATGATTAAGCACAAGAAGCCAAAATTGCAAGTGCCCATTCAAGTGCTTCAAGGTACAGCATCAAGTCTCTGTCTACTCAGTTTTAGCACAGCTGCTGATATGGGACTGATCTCAGTGAACTACAATATGAATGCTTATCACCAAATAGTAACTTGGTTCCCCTCTTTGTTTCATGTTAAAAGTTAAGATTATGAAGGTACAATTGCATACTAATGAGGATGTACGTCCTGTTACACAAAGACACCGAAGTATTGAATTTCATTTACAAGAGGCTGTTGAAAAGGAACTTGAATCATTACTTAAAAAATGATATAATTGGGTGCTCAACTGCTCCAACGCCATGGGTTTCTCCCATAATGATAGTACCTAAAAAGGACACTGAAGTAGCTGCACGCATGTGTGTGGATATGCGTCAAGCGAAAAAGGCAATTGAAAGAGAATGGCATCCATGTCCTCACATTGCTGACTAGATAACACAACTGAGTGGTACAAAAAGCCTTCTCTCATCTTGATTTAAATAAAGGATATAATAAGCTGGAACTCAGGGAGAATTGCAGGTACCTTACAACCTTTTCTACACATATTGGTCTATTCTGATATAAAAGACTAAGGCCCTCATTACAGCCCTGGCGGTAAAAGACCGCCAGGGCTGTTTTGGAGGTTGCACCGCCAACAGGCTGGCGGTATAAACTCGCATATTACGACCGCAGCGGTCGCACCGCCGGGACCGGCGGTTTTCCGCCACGTTGGTCCCGGCAGATTTAATCCTCCAGGACAGCGCTGCTTGCAGCGCTGCCCAGGGGATTACGAGTCCCCTTCCCGCCAGCCTTTTCATGGCGGTAGGAACCGCCATGGAAAGGCTGGCGGAAAGGGGAGTTGCGGGCCCCCTGGCACAGCCCCATAAAGCTTTTCACTGCCTGCACAGCAGACAGTGAAAAGCGCGACGGGTGCAACTGCACCCGTTGCACGGCCGCAACACAGCCGGCTCCTTTTGGAGCAGGCTCCCATGTTGCGGCCGACATCCCCGCTGGGCCGGCGGGCGGAAACTCGGTTTCCGCCCGCCGGCCCAGCGGGGATGTCATAATGGCCACCGTGGAAGTGTGGCCGCATTGGCGGCCGCACGGCGGTTACAACTTGGCAGGCGGCGGTTGCTGCCCCCCAAAGTTGTAATGAGGGCCTAAGTTTTGGAGTGTCAACAGCTGTAGAGATGTTTCAAGATGTCATTCGACATATCATACAGCTTGTCATGGATGCTTTTAACTACAGTGATGACACATTAATTTTCGGAGATACACAGAAGGAGCACGATAAAGTTCTGAAGCAAGTGTGTCATTTACTGGTTGATGCAGGTTTAACTTTGAATGTTGAGAAATGTGAATTCAATAAGACAAAGCTAAAATTCTTTGCCCATTTCTTTTCTGATGGAGGTTTGACACCTGATCTCGCTAAAGTGCAAGCGTAGTTGTTAGACCTGACAGCCTTAGGGTGGTCACCCCTAACTTTTTGCCTGCCTCCCTCCACTTTTTAGATACTGTTTTTGCTGGTTTTAAGACTCTGCGCACTTTACCACTTCTAACCAGTGCTAAAGTGCATATGCTCTCTCCCCTTAAACATGGTAACATTGGATCATACCTAATTGGACTATTTAATTTACTTATAAGTCCCTAGTAAAGTGCACTATATGTGCCCAGGGCTTGGTAGATTAAATGCTACTAGTGGGCCTGCAGCAATGATCGTGCCACCCACTTAAGTAGCCCCTTAACCTTGTCTCAGGCCTGCCACTGCAAGGCCTGTGTGTAGTTTCACTGCCAATTCGACTTGGCATTTAAAAGTACTTGCCAAACCTAAAACTCCCCTTTTTCTACACATAAGACACCCCTAAGTTATGCCCTAGGTAACCCGTAGGGTAGGGTGCTGTGTAGGCAATAGGCAGGACATGTACTTGTGTAGTTTACATGTTCTGGTAGTGTAAAACTCCTAAGTTTGTTTTTACACTGCTGTGAGGCATGCTCTCTTGATAGGCTAACATTGGGGGTGCCCTCATACACTGTTTGAGTGGTAGCTGCTGATCTGAAAGGAGTAAGAAGGTCATATTTAGTATGGCCAGAATGGTGATATAAAATCCCGCTGACTGATGAAGTTGGATTTAATATTACTATTTTAGAAATCACACTTTTAGAAAGTCATAATTTCTCTGCACTTAAATCTTTCTGTGCCTTACAATCCACGTCTGGCTGGGTTTAGTTGACAGCTCCTTGTGCATTCACTCAGACACACCCCAAACACAGGATACTTACTCAGCCTCACTTGCATACATCTGCATTTTGAATGGGTCTTCCTGGGCTGGGAGGGTGGAGGGCTGAACACTTGGATGTCAAAGGACAGTAGCCTGCCCTCACACAAAGGACTGCCACACCCCCTACTGGGACCCTGGCAGACAGGATTGAGCTGAAAGGAGACCTTGTGCACTTCTAAGCCACTCTTTGAAGTCTCCCCCACTTCAAAGGCAAATTTGGGTATATAAACAGGGCCTCTGCCCCTACCAACTCAGACACTTCCCGGAGAAGAAACTGGAACCAGAACCTGCATCCTGCCAAGAACTGACTGGCTGCCCAAATGTCTCACCTGCCTGCTTTCTTTGAAGGACTGCTGCCTTGCTGTTGCCTTGCTGCCTTGCTGTTCTCTGGTTGTGGTGGTGAAGAAGTGCTCTCCAAGGGCTAGGATAGAGCTTGCCTGCTGTTCCCTGAAGTCTCAGGACCAAAAAGACTTCATCTCTACAAGT
Source organism: Pleurodeles waltl (assembly GCF_031143425.1). Classification (NCBI taxonomy): domain Eukaryota; kingdom Metazoa; phylum Chordata; class Amphibia; order Caudata; family Salamandridae; genus Pleurodeles; species Pleurodeles waltl. The sequence goes on along the minus strand of NC_090449.1, from coordinate 341,135,975 downwards.
AGGACTCCTTGTGAGTCGAAATTCAAAGCACAGCCTGCCAGAAATGACGCACAGCCTGCACCGCGGTGAAAATTTCACCGGACGCCGATCCGGAACGACGATGTCACGACTTACGTGCTGCTTTACCCTGGAGGCTGCAGAGCGAGTGGCATGAATCCTGTTCTGGAATGTTCGGCCTTAGCCCAAGTAGGGGCGACTCTTTCTGGTAGCCACGGTGCTGCAGGCAATGGGTACGCCAAGAGCAGGCTGTGTCCCTCAGAAGTAGTGCCAGAGGGAAAAAAACCCTGAAAGGGGGAAAAAAACCTCAAAAAAGATAGAATCCTGCAACAGGAACAAAAAGAATAGGTGACAGCAGGAACAAAATACTGGAAAATACACTGGAACCGACGAGAACCAGCACAGGAATACAAGGAAGCAGGAGCGAAGACACCATCCAAACAGAAAGTGTTGCAGCGCAAGGAGAGAAAGAAACACAGCCCTTAAATACCAACAAACAGGAAACGACCAACAGGAAGTAAAAGGACACCATCTTAGATAGGGAAAAGCACAAAGAATAGAATGGACTAGGAACCACAGAGAGTAGGGAACAAGGAATGCTGGGAAGAGAAGGGTACTATGGGAAAGGGGGAAAAACATAAAAGAAGGCACAACTAGATGACCAGAAAAAAGAAGAAAAGAAAAGAACAGGTGAGTGGGGGGGTCAGACCTGCCTAGACATGCGGTGCGCTAAAAAGAGAACGAGGCCCCATGCCCAATTTGGGGCCTCGTAAGGTACAGAGCAGGCTGGGGGCGCGGCGCGTCTTATGACCGCGTGCTGCGGCCCGAGCCAAATGTTCGGCTTGTGCCACGCGCAGCGGCGTGACAGACGAAGCCCGGCTTTGCAATGAGAAGATCGACACAGCGCCAGCGCCAGCGTAGCGACAGGAAATTTGGCGCACAACCCACCGGAACGACGCACAGCCGACCGGAACGACGCAACCCGACTTCCAGAGAGGAATAAATGCAGCGTCTGCCGTGCGGTAGAAAATTCGACGCAGCTCCTGTGACTTCATCCTGCTAGCACAGGAAATCCATGCATCGTCCCCAGGGCATCTGAAAACCCCGCAACCCGAAGAGGATCCACGACCGAGCGCCCGGAAATCAACGCACGGCCGTCCCTGTGTGAAAACTAAACGACGCATCGCTGTGTGCAGCCTGAGAAACCGACGCACACCCCTCTGTCTCCACGCATCTCCTCCTCTGCGGTTCTTCGCAGAGATTTTTCACGCGAACCAGGTACTTTGTGCTTGAAAGAGACTTTGTTTGCTTCTATAAGACTTAAGACACTTTATATCACTTTTCAGTGATATCTCAACATTTACTTATTGCATCTTTAATCGTTTTGACCTGCATTTATCCAGATAAATATATATTTTTCTAAACACTGTGTGATCTATTTTGTGGTGCTATATGGTGTTATTGTATGATTTATTGCACAAATACTTTACACGTTGTCTTCTAAGTTAAGCCTGACTGCTCAGTGCCAAGCTACCAGAGGGTGGGCACAGGATAATTTGGATTGTGTGTGACTTACCCTGACTAGAGTGAGGGTCCTTGCTTGGACAAGGGGTAACCTGACAGCCAACCAAAGACCCCATTTCTAACATTGGTGATCAGCGGTGAGGATAGGACTTGTATTTGTGCAGTGACATACAGTAGCTAAGTATTTCACTACCTACCCACAGTTAAAGGTCAACTTGATTTTTTTATCTTTTTCTGCAATTCCTTTTTTCCACCTGACAATTTTTTAACTAAAAATCCTCATTTAACATGTCTCTGGCTGAGTCTCAAGCAAAAGACGAAGATTTTGGTCTGGCTATGCTGGGGACCTACACAGTTAAACAGCTGAAGGGGTTCTGCAGGGATATGGGTGTAGCCTCCAGGAAGGAGGAATTCCAAATGGCGCTGAGGGCCTGGGCAGAAGCCCATTCAGAAGAGGATGTTGAGGAGGAGGGTCCAGAGGATAGCCCCTCAGAAGATTTTTTGCCATCAGTGGATGATGTTACCACTGCAATTGTGCCCCGTGCTAAACCAGGGAGTCGTGTCTCTAACCAAGGCCTGACCACAGAGGAAAGGAGAGAGGAGAGAGAGTTTCAATTGCAGATAGCAAGGTTGAAAATTGATGCTCAACAGGAGGAAAGGAGGGCAGAGAGAGAAGCCAAACAAGCTGAGGCTGAAAGAGCAGCCAAGCAGATTAAAGCTGAGAGAGCTGAAGATGCAGCTGAGAGAGCCTTGGCTGAGAAGAAAATTTTGTTGGCTCATGAACTAAGTCTCAAGGAGCTGGAGATCAAGGCGAGACAGTCCGAGTCCAGCACTGATGGTGGCAGCACACATGCAGGACCTGTTGAGGAGAAAAAGGTTTGTATACCCAAGAATGTGGTGCCAGATTTTGTGGTGGGAGATGATATTGACAACAGGTTGGCTGCCTACAAAGTTGCACTAAGGGCCCCTGGGACCTGTGCTGAGCAATGGGGGGTGGCCTTAGTGGTTTTATGTACCAGCAGTGGGGAGGGACACACTTCTTACTCTAGCTCCACCTGATAGGAATATCTATGCACCCATGAAAGCCACTTTACTGGCCAAGTTTGGGCTGACCCCCGAGAAATACCGTCAGAGATTTAGGGACAGCACCAAACTTTCTACACAAACTTGGGTAGATTGTTTTAATTTCTCCAATAAGGCACTGGATGGATGGGTGCGGGGCAGCAAAGAAGATGATTACAAAGGGCTATAAGACTTGATTCTGAGAGAGCATATGCTCAGTATTTCTTTTACAGAGTTGCGCCAGCACTTGGTAGATAGTAAGCTGACTGATCCCAGGAAGCTTGCTGAGGAGGCGGACCTCTGGGTTAGCGCCAGAGTGTCCAAGAAGGCATCTGGGGGGGACACCCACAAAGGTGGTCAGGGTTCCCATCAGAAGAAAGAGGGGGGAGATAAACTTAAAGATAAGGAACTCTCAAAAGGCCCCCAAAACAATTCCCAAGGGGGGGTGGTAACCACCTTTTCTAGATTTGGGAAGAAACCACAGAAAGTTAGGGGAGTTCTTACCCAAATGTTCAGAGTGCTACCAGCATGGACACTCTAAGGGTGACTCCCAGTGTTCCAAGAGAGCATAGTCCACCTCTGGACATCCACCTGGGTTGGCTAGTGTAGTGCTCGGGGGGAGATAGTCCCAGTTAGCTTTGGGGGGCAGACAGAGGTATCCATAGTGTCCCTGAGAGATATAGAGATGTTGCCTAAAGCTCACATGCCTGCAAATACTTCAAAGTATAGGCAGTGGGTCACCTTTGATGGGCAAAGGGTGGATGCTCTGCGTGACACAGGAGCCAGTATGACTACTGTCAAGAGTCAGCTGGTGTCAGCAGAGCAGATGGTCCCTAATACATTCCACCAGGTCATAGTTGCTACAATCGTGAGAGTCACCTACCAGTGACTCTGGTTCTCTTTGAATGGGGGGGTCTCTGGTGCTCTGAAAGTAGCTGTGAGCCCTGCCATATCTGTAGATTGTCTGTTAGGCAATGATCTTAAGCATACTGGTAGAGCTCAGATCCCACCTGGAGATGTTAGGTTTGCCTGAGTGGGGCTGCATGACCACAAGGTCCATGGCTGCCCGTGAAGGGAGCCAAGGGCGTCTGGAGCCTGGAACAATGGCCCAGACAGCTGCAAAGAGGAAGGGCAAGAGGTGCAGGAAACCCACCTCAGATGTTCCCACGGTGGTGAACGGGGCCCCTGAGGAGGAGGAGGCCCCTGAGCTGACTGGAGAGGACATAGCTGACCTGGGCAACCTGTCTGAACTTGCTGGCTGACAAGTAGAGGGTGGGCCAACCAGGGCAGAATTCTGCAAGGTGCAGAAGGAATGACCCACCCTTGAGGGTCTGAGGCGACAGGCCGCAGCCCAAGCAGCTGGTGAAGCCTCTGGCGATCACTATCTCTACTGGGAGAAGGATCTCCTTTACAGTGAGCCTAAGTTTCCGGCCATTGGGGCAGCACGTGTGCTGGTGGTCCCCCAGTGTTACCGGGCCTTCCGACTGGGTCTGGCTCACGACATCCCCCTGGCAGGACTTTTGGGCCAAGAAAAGATCTTTGCCAGGCTTGTCACCCAATTCCATTGGCCTAGAATCCGGGTAGCCTCAGATAATTTTTGCTGGGCCTGCCCCACCTGCCAGGCTAGTGGGAAGACAGGGAAAAGGATTAATGCCCCCCTGATTCCACTCCCCGTCGTTGGCACCCCCTTTGAAAGGGTGGGCATCAACGTCATTGGTCCCTTGGACCTCAAAAAGGCCTTGGGCTACAGGTTTATCCTGGTTTTGGTGGACCATGCCACCAGCTATCCAGAGGCAATCCCTCTGAGAACAGTGACTGCACCGGTGGTGACCAGAGCCCTGATGACCAGAGCCCTGATGGGAATATTTACCCGTGTGGGATTCCCTAAGGAAGTTGTGTCTGACAGAGGCACAAACTTCATGTCTGTGTACATGAAGTCCATGTGGGATGAGTGTGGGGTGACCTACTTTACTGGTTTACCACCCCTTATCATCTCCAATCCAATGGGCTTGTTGAGAGATTCAACAAGACCCTTAAGGGCATGATCACTGGCCTACCTGAGGCCATGAGGCGTAAGTGGGAAGTCCTCTTGCCGTGCCTGTTGTTTGCTTACAAAGAGGTGCCCCAGAAAGTGTTGGGGTTGGCCCCTTTGAGCTTCTCTATGGTCACCCTGTCAGGGGACCGCTAAGCATAGTCAAGGAGGGCTGGGAGAAAGCTTCCAAGACACCTCCCCAGGATGTGGTCAGCTATATGCTGGCCCTCCGCAACCAAACCCAAGGCTTTTGGAAGCAGGCCAAGAGTAACCTTGAGGCCAGTCAAGAGGTGATGAAGGAGTGGTATGACCGGAAGGCCACTCTGGTTGAGTTCTCACCTGGAGACAAGGTTTGGGTAATGGAGCCAGAAGAGCCTAGGGCTCTCCAGGACCGCTAGTCTGGCCCATTTGAGATCAAGGAGCGGAAGGGGGAGGACACTTACCTAGTGGACCTCAAGACCCCTAGGCATCCCGTAAGGGTTCTTCATCATAACAGACTGAAACCTCATTTTGAGATATCTGAGGTAAGTATGCTCCTTGTGACAGATGAGGGCATGGAAGAGGAGAGTGAACCAAAGAAGGTGATGGTCAGTGGAGGGTGTCAATCTCTCTGACTCTAGATCAGAGAGGATACTGCTATGAGTTGTTGGAGCAGTTCTCTTCCCTGTTTTCCCTTACTACTGGACTCACCCATCTGTGTGTCCATGACATTGACACGGGAGACAGTCCCCCTGTAAAGAACAAAATTTACAGGTTGTCAGATAAGGTGAAGGCAAGCATCAAAGAGGAGGTCTATGGTGTTATTGTATGATTTATTGCACAAATACTTTACACATTGCCTTCTAAGTTAAGCCTGACTGCTCAGTGCCAAGCTACCAGAGGGTGGAGACAGGATAATTTGGATTGTGTGTGACTTACCCTGACTAGAGTGAGGGTCCTTGCTTGGACAGGGGGTAAACGGACTGCTAACCAAAGACCCCATTTCTAACTGTAGTCAACTGCAAGTCCCCCATAAGATGTTTCCATGTAACGTTCATTGCTTGGAATGACCAGTTACTGTTTCAGATACATACAAGACTTTGCCACTTTGACTGCTCCATTGAGAGACTTGACAAAAAAGAATGTTTCATTTCATTGGTCACATGAAAGCAAGCAAAGCTTTAAGGGAATCAAACAAGCTATTGAGAACGCTACTGAAATGGCATATTTAGATCCAAAGCTCGATAAAGAAGTTGTGGCTGATGCTAACCCAGTCAGGATAGGCACAATCCTTGCACAGCACAGCGGACAACCAAAAGCTTGAAGACATTTGGCATATGCAAGCAAACGCTTGGCCCAAACTGAATGTGCTTATTCACATCCTGAAAAAGAAAGTTTAGCAGTGGTATGGGCTTGTAAACATGTCCACGTGTTCTTATATGGAAAGCCTTTAAAGCTTGAGACAGATCATCAAGCATTGTTGACCATCTTTGGCAATCCAAAAGCCAAGATGCCTCCTCGCACTAAACGTTGGGGTTTAAAACTATACGAGTACAGCTACACAATAGTGCCTAGCCTGAAGAACGATCACAACCCGGCCGACTACTTCTCCAGAGTGCCTGTACAGTGTCAGAGTACCCCTTCTAAGACAATTGAAGCCTACACAAACTGCATTGTGAAGGCAAACATACCAGCTCTCATATTGTTGGAGCAAATTATCACTGCCTTGAGTCAAGATGGTGACATGTTAAAACTAAAATGCATTATTATACATCAGTCTTGGAATCAGCACACTCAACCTCTTGCCAGTGAATACCAGAAGTTCAAGAAAGTCAAAGATGAATTGTCAGTGACTTAAGAAGACATTACCCTGTGAGGTTCAAGAATTATTATTCCAGAGAGTCTAGACAACAGATAATTAAATTGGCCCGTAAAGGACATTGTGGAATACTTGCGAAGAGAGTGAGTGAATCAGACTTTGGTTTCCTTATCTTGATGAAAGAGTTGAAAGAGAGTTGAAGGTCTGTCATCTATGCAACTGCCTGTCATTGAAAACCACTCAACGCCCCTTATGGAAAAGAATTGTCCTGCCCCGCTGCATTTAATGACCAGCGGGGTGAAGACCCAAAATTTCATCTGGCTTTGCTGGGGGACGACATGAGTAAACTTTTAATTTGTAATGGTTTCAGCACTGAATATGCCCAGTTGATTTTCATAGGTGTAAAATAAACTGGCAGATTATGACACGAAAATTCGATTCTTTCTGGTTTAAAACATCGTTGTAGTAGCTAAGGGTGATTGGTAGCTGTTTGTGTTACAGGGTCTTGGATTGTTCTCCAGGCTATCAGAAAGTTTCTTCTTAGTTTTCTCCTACACAAATTCTTCGTCTTGATGATGACCCATTGGTAATTTGCTTACTGCTGGGGTGGAAATGTCAATAGTATTCTCTGTGGACTGTTTACAATTACTTTGTTGAAAATCTGTGGTGCACAAGATGTGTGTGTGTTGCGTGTGTAATGAAGAATATTTTTGACAGCCACATTGTTATGTATATACTTGTAAATATCACTGGTCCCGTTTAAGTTCACTTATACTTGATGTGAGCACCTATATACATTTTAGTTTGCTTGTTTTTAATCTTGAATTTTTGATGTCACATGATACGAAATTGATAAACGACAAAAAAGGAATTGATTGTGCATATGAACAAAGAAATAGTATTTAAATAAAGTTGATTTACAATACGCTACCGTAGGGAGGAGTTGTTGTACTACTGCTGTGGAAGTCGAGGCTTACACTTTGAAACTATAGCAAGCAAAAACGCAGTCCCCTATATCACGAACTTAAACTGACATGCATGAGGGACCTAAAAAAAGAGTAAGTGATAATAAAAATCATACCTGGATTCAAACCCCATGCAGAAACCATACAGGGAATAGCATGAATCAAACGTTTTAAACATTTTAAATATCTTAGAACTACTGGTACCTTTTTCACAGTTATCTTATTGTTATTCAAATTTTTTTTTTTAAACATTATCCAAACTTGTTTTAGCTTTACTAAAATCCAGCTGTGGTATACTGTATGACAATCTCATCAACGGCAGATCTACAGGTGGTTTAAACAAAGAAAATTGGTCGGTAGAAATTAAACAAGAGGATACAGCTGCCAAATATAGCAGCAATAGTATATAGGCACTTACTTTCCACAGGTCGTTTCGCAGGTAAGATACCTCATGACTGTAGCCTGCTCTCCAGGCATAAAAGCGGGACAGACGGATCAGCCAAGGGTTCAATTCATAACCAACCGCTGGCTTGAAACCCTTCCTGCAGGCCTCCAGTACCTAGGAGCAAAGGCAGATCGGAAATGCATGAATGTTCTACAGAGAGGTAGAAGACCATGTGTTAGCTAGATGTGAACCGCCAAAAACCCACTGCTTACTGCCTTTACTGCGAGCACCCCTGAAATGGATGACATAGAGTACTTATTGTGAGGAAGATTAAAACGTGCCCTTTATAGACCACAACTAGATTGAGGTACTGTTGTGGATGATGTTAGGCCATTGCAAATGCTAAAATGCACCTCTGCAGTTTCAGCTTGTACCAGTAGGAGGGGCTGCGAACTATGTATTGGTAGCTCTGAATTTGCTATTATTTACCAGCAGAAGGTGCCGCGGTAAAGTGTCGGACCAGCTGCTTGTTCCAGTGCACCCATGTAGTCTTTCTCACTAAGGTGTGTGCTGGACCAATAATACAGTAATACTGTCTCTGTCGCAATTCCCCGTGGCCTCAAACTCTCCCAAGCCCTAGATCCATTCCAGACCACCTCTTTCTACTCCAGAAAACAGTGCATTAGGTTTGATACAGGAGCCACTTCGTGGCATAGTGGAAAGTTGGCAGTCAATGCTGCCACTTTTCTATTTTGTCAGGGAATCAGAATTATATATTAATTCTGGTGAAATGTTTTGAAAATTGCCTTAAATGCCTAAAATGTGGTTGTGGAGTAAGCATAGCTGTTGTCATCAATTTGTAGAACACGTATTTGCTAGAAAATGTTGGGCCATTGAAGTAATCTCTGACAAATAGGTTTCCCTTATATCCTATGAAATTAACGATTTCCTGCACAGGACTGGATTCAAGCATGAAAGGTTCTGGTATGATTCGCAAGCGAGTGGTCTCGTTGTGACGATAAACTGTCTGATTAAAAATAGTTTTCACTTGTTAGTACAATCAGCATTTCAATGAACAGTTGTGCAGTCTACTTCAGTTGTATATGACTATAAACCTTCTTTTATCACAATATAAACTTTTTTTAAATTCTTAAAAAGGACAGCGGATAACGCGATGTTGCCCAAGCTGGTTATGCAACCTGGCGCAGGTTGTCGGAGAGTGGAGAAGAGGCATGGGGGGTGGCCAAACCAATCAGAATAGAGGGCAGCTGTCCTGAAAAGTATATAACGAAAACTCTGATAACAAGACAACTACTTACAAAACTGACATGCAGCCAGGTAATTGGTTGTATGCCACAGGCCATCATTTGTGTGTAGAGGTCTGTCTATGTGGTCAGAAGTTGTAAACGTTTTGAGGGTGAGGAAACTGTTGAGGTAGAAGTGGGTGAAAAACTGGAATGTGGAAAAGGCACATTTTAATAAAAATGTACAGAACCAAGAGAAGGTTAAAGTGGGCTGCTGTACCTGGAACATGTGAGTTTTGGTATGGTTAGTTATGGTAAGGATCGAGGCCTTATTTGGAGCTGCGGTCACTGCGTGGTAGATGTTCTGTCCGTCATATTATAAGCACAACTGACCATGTTTTGATAAGTATGCTGCTTCCCAAACTCTAAATAAGGCCCGAAGTCCGTACAGGATCAGGCAGTGTCTTAACATGTTGTACTTTATGAGCAATGAGTCTCCGTGCTTCGAAGGACTAAGACGAGATGTGGTTGACAATAGTGTGTCTGGCTGTAGCAGGGACGTTGGAGGCAGGAGCAAAGAAAGCTTACACGTTTGTTTCCCTAACTTTGATATGAGTTAATGACCACAGAATTTCGAGTTTTATCTCCAATTTACATTCTGTGGGTTTGTTAATGCGCTTTGGTTCTGTTCTTTTGGTGCTTTGTTTGAGAATGTTTTAAGATACGATATGTTACCACTCACGTTTTATTTGGCACTGGAAGTGTTTTTGGAATAATAACGCTTTGTGATTGTATTGGATGTCCGGATGAGTGCGTGTATTTCGTGTATAAAGGCTAAGGGAGTATCTGTAATGGACAGGATGCATTGGGGATGAGCAGACGGGGAGCCAGTTAATACATGAGGACCGGACTACATGTCTTAAAAACGTTTAGTTTAACAAACTTTTCATGTAAAATGATGGCCAGAAGGCACTGGCACGCTCAGGACAGGGACAGCTGAGTGCACACCTTCTACCAGTGCCACTTGTACTATCGTCTAGCTCAGTGACAGTCATAGATTTCCACGAAGTCCATAAAAAATAGACCAGGTATTTAAAATGACGATCTTAAGGGCTTGCTTTCTACAAGTACCCAGTAACAGTGTTCGCCTGGCCTGTGGTGCATTTTGAAACTGCCAAATGGGCCTGCTGCACACACCCAGTGTGGGGGCTGCATTTGTTTTGATCCAGTAGGCTAAAGTGAACAAAAGAATCGGCCAACACACTAGCCCTTTCAAGCTGGCCCATTTGGCCTTGTCAGTCCAGCACTGCCTAATAACCGAAACGAACTGTGTCAGATGCATGCAACATTCATGACAGCTTGAATAGTATGTTGTGGTGCACAAACACCTCTCGTTGTCTCCAACAAAGCTAGAGGAGGGGCCGCTCTTGCCTAGCACGCGTTTCGATGCCAGTAATTTGTTGAACGTGTTTGTGACAAGCAGACATTACTAACTCAGATGCCACTGTCCCTCCAATCCCATTCTTCCACTTCCCTCTGTCGGCTGATCTGTCAGAAATAGAACAGCAGACCTTTGTAGGACCACTGGGCTATGCCCTACACGGAGTGCCTCGCATTGTCAGTGCCTCTTATACATCACGAATCATCATAACGAACTTTGTAATTCCGTCTTTATGTATGTGATGCTATGTATCGAGCCTGCTCAGCGTCGTCATTGTGCCTTTAACACAATGTTAGCAAGCACTATTGTTTGTTATTTTTCTTATTTTCTGTACATGTGCAGCTTGTCTGTAGTTACTGAAAGTGTATGAAAACTACCAAAATGACTACTGTGTTGATAACTTTCTACAGCTGCCAAAAATCATGCAACAAGCGGACAACATGTTGCTTTCATTGTCTTTCACAGGGGAACTAAGGCTCGAGCCAGTCATGAACTGATCCTTAGTTAACACCCGAGATCACGATAGGTCGAAGATGCTCAACTTGTCTACCCCAAACGTAGTTCACACGATTTTTCTATTAATATGCATTACAAAACAAAAACAATTATACACTTTAATCACTGACTTTTCAATTTGATTGGTCATTGTTACACTATTGTATAAACGAAAAATAATCGCAAATTCCTCCATTTGGGTTTGAATACAAAATTCCAGTTGTGATTATTTTAGTGTTTTCTAGTTTAGATAGGTGAGGATGATACACACATGATCTTTCAGTTGTCAATTCCCTGGACAGTGGGCACTTCTCTTACAATTCTGCCGTCACCAGAGCCTAAATCCACCATCTTGCCGGAGCGACCATGCAATAGGGCCATTACGTTCTTCACCTGCCCGATACTTGCAGGCAAGTATGGCACCTGGAAGAGAGAAAAGAAAGGTCAGATAACTCACACATCGCCCTGAGACTCACACATCCCCAGTAGACCATCAAGGATCCCCTAGCAGGCCCTCCTAGAGACCCCGAAGGCCGTAACACTCAATAACAGATTTATCTTCACTCAATACATCCTAACATAGACACAACAGACCCTCACACAGACTCACATAAAAAGTCGAAGGGATGAGTGCGAGGTTTCATCCAAGATTTATTGGAGCGCAGAGACATAAAGATAATGTTGAGAGGTTGGCAGAAGTGGCTTAACAGGCACAGCATGACGTTGTGCTAACCGTCACTGCTCAAAGGTACATACCCTATATGTAAAGCATATGCACTAGTACTTTAAATAAATTGCACAATGAAAACACATCTGACATCCACCTCTCACAATGTAATGTATGTAAAACTTTCAACGCTATTCAGCATTGTAAAAAGCAAAGCCATTGGAAAAGCTGATGCTTCCCAAAGGCTAGACATATTGGCTTTGCCGGTGCTTGCTTCTTTTATACTGTGGAAGAAGGTCGTCCATTCTGAGATCTTATAAATCTGCGGGTGGGATCAGGTGTAGAGAAAGGGTGATGGGAATCCCAGATCTGCCCGGATATACTGCATCATGGTCCCCCTTGATGCGACTGGCATTATAAGATGTAATTTAAGGAAATATGCCATACGTTACTATTCAGGACCAGCGGGGCGGACTGAGTTGGAGTCCTCTTGTGACTATCAGCAGATCTCTCCATTCTTCACAGATCTCTTTGGTTAATACTATGTGGTTAATTGAGCAGGCTAGTATAGCCTGTATCTGTGCCCTCCAATTGCCACCAATGTCCTTTCATACATAACATGCCTGTCACTTTGAAATTACATTTCCTTTAGTAAATTAGGATATGTTAACATATGCTGACATAAATTACATCTGATTGGGACCAGAGGGACTGTCACAATGATTAGAGTTACTGTCCTCTATTTCGGTTGAGAGGAAAGGGTTAGGGCAGTTATGGACTTCTATTGCCAGTGAAGGGTAGGCTGGGACTATGGTTAGAGTTCTCCATCTCATAATTCAAGAAGTACGTCTTCAGCTGCTGAGTGCCTTGCACACTTTTATTATTGAGTGAAATGGCATATCTCACGTGTGAGATGTCATCGTTTTTATATCCTATCTGTATACTGAGGTCACTGCAACACTATGTTGGGCTGAGGTCCCCAGTTTGGGTAGGGTACCTTTATCAGCTTAATTGGCGTGGAGTGGTGGTCAGGACTGTTCCATAAATCTGGACACAACTTATTCTGATAGGAAGTATTATCATTCTGGGTTCTATCACAGGGTTGATGTAATCATCAATCATCTCCGGCACAACCTGCTTTTCACCTCTTTTGAACTTCATATTTTCCTGAATGTTTTGAATATTGGCAGGCGATGAGTTCTAGAGGCTGGCGTCTGTACTGAAATACTGATAGCCTCCTATGCACTACTGGTTGTAAGGTAGCATGACGATCTCTGATGCTAATCTTGGGTTGATTGTCCTATTTTGTTTGTATTGCTTACATTTAATGTGTAGGTATGTTGGTCCTTTTCCTTGCATGGCACTGTGGACAACGCACATGCCTCGAACCTGATCATCCAACTATGGGTAGCCTTTGGGGTGCTTGCAGGACTGGTGTCATATGCTCTCTGGATAGAAGGCGGAGGAGGAATCTTGCTCGATTTAGGATTCATTGTACTTTGCATATCACGAAACTTGGAGCACTATGGTATACATTTTTGGATTAGCAGAGCTTGGAGAACAGAAATGTGATAGCCTGTAGCGTAGTTTGTATCCAAGATAGGATAAGATGCGTCAGGTGGTTTCAATGTGTTGAAGGTGCTTCTTGTGACCTTGTTGGCATGGCAGTGGCCTTTCCATGTTGGCATGTTTATAACTCAAGCAACTCAATCTGTGTTTCCATACTGTCAAACACATAAAGCACACATTACTTTTGAAAATGACCATATTCAAACGTTTTTTTCTGAATCTCATGTAGTTTGATTCAACTATTAGGTTTGAATTTAGAACCTGGTAGGCACAATTTGTAATTTTTTTTTAATTATCTATAAAACAGCTGCTCATCTATTTGGTCCTTTTCCTGCATACTGGAACATTGCCACAATATATTTACATTACCCTAAAGCTGGATAGGTGATGGCCTCAGTGTCAGTGCACCCAATGTAACAACTTAGACTAGATCCCTTAGTCTACCAGTCATCAGTTATATTTCCATGTAATCTGTCAGGGGCTACGAACCATACTTTGAAATATGTCATCCTTGTATATATTCTCCCTATGCCGGATTTACAGGGGGGTCTCGGAGAACTAATATACAAAAAAGTACCAATAATCTCATCAAGCCAGGAATTTGTCTTTGCAGTGCCCATGTGTTGGAAATGACTGCACAATATAATTATTCGTAGGATTTATATTTTCGACAGAAAATGTAAGTTTCCCTGTTTAGGCTGTTTAATCTTAGACATGTAACTGATTCACTAGCTTTGTGCCATTCAAGTGATAGTTCTTGTTGATGTTTTGCGATTTGTGAGCTTTTAAACTCTGCTTGGTTTACCAGTTCCAAATTGATAACCTCGTAGTATTCAAGCCTTATAGACCTTCTGTGTTTTGTGGTATTATTTTTTAATACTCCATGTACTTTATGCCTCAAGGGAGAACAACACTGAATGGAATTGTTAGGATATATATTTATAATTGACTTGTTATGATGCCTTTGTGTATTTTTATTGTATTTTTTACAATTAAAATAAACTTCAGTTGAAAATGTTCCACAATATACCTTTGTATCCAGAATGTAGTGGGATCCACGTCCACCAGAAGAAAAAAAAATTCTCTTGCACTCAAATTAATGAATTACCAAGCTCTTTCAACCGGATAAACGCAACTTCAGTTTGGCCTTATTTATCTTGTACTTTGAACTGTTGGTTTGCTAGGCCTTATAATTGAAGGAGATTTCATATATAGTACACAATGTAAACTGAGTCACCAGTAGGTAAGGCATGGGGCGGCGATTCAAGCTTTAGTCTCTTGATCATGAAGTCTAAAAATTAATGACTAGAGCACACAACCACCCTTCCACTGCAACTATAACTCTTACTTCACTTTGGACTAACTAGACATTGCTTCATGGCTGGAGAGGCTGTGAACCTCATTGGCCAACTTTTCCAAGCACTACTGGCGGGCTATCAGTTTGGGATAAGATGTGGCACAGTGCAAGGCCTGTGTTGTGGGACTCTACTCAAAACAGCAACATGAAACACCGGAACAGCTTTTGTGATAATGGCATTCTACGATGTATGGGGCACTGTAGGGTAAGGACCGTAGTGAGGGGTGTATTTTGGGACATTGTAAAACTTGCATAGAGGAACACGTTTTATGACAGTGCAAAGGTACAGACACACTTTGATCGGCTATACCAGATGGCAGCACAGCATGAATGGATAGTCATCGGCAACAAATTATGGCATTTTATGGCACTCAAAAATGCTGGTGCGTTGTGAGAATTTTAAGTTGGAAGTTGGAAGTGAGAGAAATGATCTGGGCCCAGTACAAGGCATGCAGTCTTGTAAGTTTCAGGATGCAGAACCGCAGAGTGTTTGATATTTTCTACGACTTTTAGTTTCAAGCGCTTTCTACAAAAGAGCACGGCTTGTTGTGTGATTTGTGGTGCTGAGGCACTTGACACACTTAGGACTTAAAGAAAAGGACACAGAGTTTGTTATAAACAAAGAAAGATACAATATAGTGGAAACTGTTTTGGTGTTTCATTTCACTAGACAATCGCACGTGGTTGGCTTTCGTTGACAGACTGTACTGGGAAAAGGCATTTTTTATTTTTTATGTTAAGAAGTGAAAAGAGCATCTTGGACCAGGGTCTTAAGTGGAAGATTGCTAAATTGTGAGAACTTGCTTGGTTGCATTTGGATGACATATGACCACAAGCAGTCATGGAGGCAAGAATGGTAGAGAATACACATGGAATCATTTAACCAGGCTGTGAGTTTTGAAACCTATGAGAAAGAGAGGGGAAACAGGAAACCAGAAGGTGTTGATCAAGAAATTATGGGAGGGACCTGATGTAGCCTCAGTAAGAAGGAAGGAACAAGATGAAGAAGGATACTTATGTGTAAAGCGCTCGCATCATAGTAAATTACCATGTCAGACACTAAACATTTCATGGGGATGTTGAGAGGTGAATTTATTTTCCCCCTTACAAATCAGTGTACAGTTGATTTACTTTTATAGTATGGCACGGAGGCCAATATTATGCATATCCTCTTTATTGCCTCACACACAGCAGCAACGAAGACAGGATGTTAAAACTGAATCAGAACCTTAAACCATTCCAAGCATTTATAAATACTCAGAACAAGCAGCCATCCTCCTTTGTTGCTGCTCACGCACAGATACGTACTTTGCATTAGACTGATTATTTATACATGTTGCAAGACTTAATTTTGGGTCTAGATTTTGAGAGGTGATGTAATTATGTTGTTTGCAGTAGTTTGTTACTTGAAGGTGCGGAGACAAGGTTCTTTAGATTATATTGTTGGGTTTGTTAGGATTGTTTTGTTTGAATTCACTTCTTCTTGAGGTGTTTACAGGTTTTTAATTTGGGAGGATAACATGATTCATCTTGTGCTCCGCTGTAGTTACAGGAGGGTTAATTATTTTTTTATCTGACTCACGGTTGCCAGCATGTGAATCTTTGGTTGAGGGGTGTTTGAGAAGAGCCTTGTGCTGCCGGCTTACATATCATACTGGCGGCCTACGATACAAGAGTACAGTGTTTTCTCATGCGAGTCGTGAGTGTGGAGTTGCTCACATTTTCATTCTTCACTGGGAGGAGATGTGTTTTGGGTTTGCTGGAATGCTGTAGAAGCATGCCTCGGGCTTCTGGTGGCCATTTTGGATTAGGCAAGTTAGGTTAAACCCTATGGTATTGATGGCAGCCAAGTTTTTGGGACTTACGGTGAAGAGATTTTTAACGCAAGACTGCGCGGTGAGGAGACTTTGATCTGATAAATCTGGGAAGTGTTGTTCCTTAAGTCTGAATTAAAGAGGCCTGTTTTTGACCTTATGTTTTTTAAGGTTTTGTGAGATATGAAAATGCAAGGTTATGAGGAACGTCAGAGTCTAGGTGATAAGATGCATGCATGAGTGGACAAGGCTTTCTCGGTTCGGCTTCACAGTTGTTTAAACGATTTTGTGATTGTGTGGAGAGATTAAAGCCTGCATGGGGAGTAGACGGGATAGGATTAAGGAGGAGCAATTTTTTCACCAGCTGAAGAGACTGAGGTGAAGGTGGGTGTGTCGACTGAGGGTCGCAAGGTGTCTCAAAAAAGGAAACATTTGTGAGGAAACAGGGAGAAAAACTCTAATTTGGGAGGACCTGATTGTCCCAATGGAAGGAGAAAAAGTGCAACTCTCTTGGAGTCGAAAGATAAGGCTAAAAAGGCCACTAAGGGGGCTCACAAAGCAGTTTCTTGTGACGAGTCAACCAATTGGTGATGTGGAGATCAGCTGTTCTGATTTGGAAGAATTTGATCTGGAAGAACTGAATGCAAAGAAACAAAAAAGAGATAGTAAAAATTCTGAAGAGAATAAGGGTTCATTGGATCCTTTTGGAGAGGATATGTTTGATCCATACCTTATTTGGCACCCACTATCTCCACAATTGACTCCAGTATATCACAGCTCAGTATTTTGTGTTTGGGGTTAGGCTGCAAATGCCTTAAGAAGTAAGGAACCAGTTACGATTGGAGTGCCCCAGGCCAATGTAGAGTCAAAAGGTGGCTTATACTCCCGAGCTGAATTGAAAGATGATGGCCTTTTTAAATAAGTGTGGTTTGGATCCGAGGAAGGGATTGGACAAGGGCCTTAAACAGGTCAAGATAAGTTGATGGATGTTTTTGGACCCCTGACA
This sequence comes from Pleurodeles waltl, assembly GCF_031143425.1. NCBI lineage: Eukaryota > Metazoa > Chordata > Amphibia > Caudata > Salamandridae > Pleurodeles > Pleurodeles waltl. The sequence goes on along the minus strand of NC_090449.1, from coordinate 341,118,619 downwards.
AAGGTTTTTTATATATATGCAAGAGCACATATTTGAACATGACCAAAATTAATGTTGAGGAGATGCACCAATAGGTGCAGAGGAAAGTTTTTTATTGGGTAACACTAATGTGTCCATTTGTGTTGAACGGAGGAAGAGCATCCTTATGAAAAAAGATCTTAATTTGGCTTATGTGGCAAGCAACGAGTTGAAAGCCAACAGTTTACTTTTTGGTGAGGACTTAGTGAAGGATATGTCTGGATGTTAAAGGACGTTTGATTCAATTAAGAAGGTACAAAAAACAGTAGCAATTTTTTTGAGGGGCTGGAAGAATGTGGGGTCCATTTCCCAGAGGAGGATTTGGAATCATGTGGGCTTCTTTTGCGGAAGGTTTTAGACATTGCAGTGGATACCAGATGGCTGGGTTCGTGACAGAAGGGCCATCGGCCCCGGGACAAATTGTTTGGGGTCAAGGGCAACAAGCTTTCATGCTTATTTAGTCCTTGGGACAAGTAGGCCCAATCCCCTGCAGTGCAAACCATTTGGCTGCCAGTTTACAGAGAAGGGAACTGTCTGCAGTTGAGTTAATACGTGTGTCCATATGTTAATGCTGTTCGAACTTGTATTTATGGTTCATTAATGAAAAACCTTCATTATTAGGGTGAGTGCTGTAAGTAAACATTTTAAGGTCACACTGCACTACTGACAGTGGTTCCAGTAAAAAAAAAAGTTTGAAAAACTTAACAATATGAGGCTAAGTATAACGCCCCCAAAATGCTCTCTAATTAGATGCAAATGTTTGCAGAAGCCTGTTAGCAAAAGTGATGATTCTTTGCTTTCAAAATAAAATGTTCAGCAAAAAAAATGCAAGTAGGAAAAAAAATGAAATTTTAGGTGCTATTTCTTAGAAACGTCATTTAATAAAATTTGTTGATGCATGCTAGTATTTCCAAAAAATATTCCTAATGGAAAATCAGTGTAACCATTTTCAACAAGATGATGGGAAGCATGAAAATAAACAAGGACTGGCAAAGCCAACCGACCCTGCCCTGAGTGAGTCTGGAGAGGGGAGGTTTCATGTTCTTTGCAGGAGGCCCCCTCCAGTTCTGTTACGCCACTGATTGCCACTGTGGTTCCTGTCATTGAACAAAACTATTTTGTGTGCCACTATTTTCCTTGTAGAAGAGCAGAATGCGATCACTCATAGTAAAGCCAGGCAATAGATAGAGAGAGAAATAGCAGTTTAATAAAACCAAAATGTCTTTGTTAACACCAGACCTAATTAGGGACCCAATGCATAAAGAAAGTCACAAAAGTGCACTCATGGTATATGTCTTTGAATTAGTGGCTTTCATGAATTCACAAGAACTTACAGAAGATGACCAGGAAATTGTACTCCTAGAAAAATATTTGTGAACAGTATTTCAGCACAAGCAAATATGCATGTTTAGATTTGTTCATGTGAAAATCTATTGAGCGTTTACAAGTTTACTTTTCCTCCAACTACTTTTTTCCCAGCCCCGGAAGAACTTCTACGTCTGCTATTGCCAGGAGTACATTTCCAACCTTTCTCATTTTGACAAAAAAGATTTGAGAAGAGTGGGTGAAAATCCTTAAAACATGAAAGTTAGTAGGTTTGCAGACTCAAAAGCATTCCGGCCCTGGAACTATTGCTTACTTCTTCCTCCAGCCCCAGTATGTAGATCTGCAGAAAAGTGGAAAAATAAGGAAATTGCTAATATAGGGATTGAAATTGCAAGTAATCAAGCCCTTCTATAGTGTTAGCCCTGGCATAATCAGAGAGGCTATTATCAGGGCTCTTACATTATGAGATTGCTGCCATAATTTGACGCCGCACTATATGGCACCAAAGGGACAAGTCTATTTTTTTACAGGACAAGTAGATTTAAGAAGAAACCTATCCCAAGGAAAAGTAGATCGTTTTTTTAAATTCCACATCCCTGGCCTGAGGATTACAAGGTATGTTTGGCAAAATACCATATATGTATTCTTATAAAGTTGGGTGGTAGACTCACCCAGATTTTGTCACATTGGAAAGAGATTATGAAAGAACACACAGTGTTGGAGAATGTTCAGGGCTACTGTATAAAATTTGCATGTTTGCCAAGGCAGAAAAGGAGACAGGAGTTTCAAAGGAACAGGAGTTATGATCAGTCAGGAGGTGAAAGCTCTTAGGATAGAGAGCTCTTGGAGAGGTGTCAAAAGAGTTTGTAAGCAATATATTTATTATGGAGAAGAAGGACAAGGGATTGAGACCAGAGATCAATTTAAAGGATTTGAATGATTGAGTTTAATACGATCATTGCAAGATTGAAGGCATTAATCTATTGAGAGATCTTCTGAGGAAGGGAGACTGGTTAATGCATATGGATTATAAAGATGTATATTTAACATTACCAATATGTATGGAACACAGAAATTATCGGAGGTTTCAAGGGCAGGGGTTGATGTGGAGGGTCACATGTCTCCCATTTGGTCGACACCAGCTCTGTGGTGCCTCATGAAGGTGATAAGGCCAGTAATGGCCTGGTTGAGGTCAAGAGGTGTATGTTTAATATTGTTTTTGGACAATGTTCTAATTATAGCATAGACAAAGAAGATGGACCAAGAGCAAATATAGTGAGCAGCCCATGTTTCAGAGGATCTAGGTTTTGTAGTGGACAGAGTAAAGTTGTGCCTCGTGCCGAGCCAGAACACAGTATTTTTAGGTTTTCATATGCAGACATTGAATTGTGTTTAAGGTGCCAATGGAGAAGGTGGGGAAAATCCAAAGGGAATTTAAGAGGCTTAAGATGACTGAATTAGTGTCTCTACAGAAGGCGGGTAGATGTTGGGTTTTCTTTTGGCATCAATTCAAGCAATCTTTCCAGCCCCGTTAAATAAAAGGGCTATGTAGATATTGAAGGCTTAGCATATTTGTAAGGAAATGCCTCCTTTGCATGGTTACCCCCTGACTGTTTGCCTTTGCTGATGCCAAGTTATGATTTGAAAGTGTACTGGGACCCTGCTAACCAGGCCCCAGCACCAGTGTTCTTTCCCTAAACTGTACCTTTGTCTCCACAATTGGCACAACCTTGGCACTCCGGTAATTCCCTTGTAACTGGTACCCCTGGTACCAAAGGCCCTGATGCCAGGGAAGGCCTCTAAGGGCTGCAGCATGTCTTGCCCAAAGCGTGAGACTTTCCACTCTGCACCAACGCCCCGGCTCGACCTGCTGAAAACTAACACTACAGGGAGCATCCCCTAGCGACTGCGAGCCTGTGAGTAGCCAGAGTTGACCCCCCAGAGCCCCTCAGCGACGCCTGCAGAGGAAATCCAGAGGCTCCCCCTAACCGCGACTGCCTGCTACAAGGAACCCGACGCCTGGAACTAGCACTGCACCCGCAGCCCCCAGGACCTGAAGGAACCGAACTCCAGTGCAGGAGCAACGCACAGGCGACCCTCTGCTCTAGCCCAGGAGGTGGCTACCCCGATAAGCCCCCCCTGTGCCTTCCTGCATCGTTGAAGAGACCCCCGGGACTCCCCATTGATTCCTATCAGAAACCCGACGCCTGTTTGCACTCTGCACCCGGCCGCCCCTGTGCTGCTGAGGGTGTACTTTCTGTGCCTGCTTGTGTCCTCCCCCAGTACCCTACAAAACACCCCTGGTCTGCCCTCCGAGGACGCGGGTACTTACCTGCTGGCAGACTGGAACCGGGGCACCCCTATTTCCATTGAAGCCTATGTGTTTTGGGCACCACTTTGACCTCTGCACCTGACTGGCCCTGAGCTGCTGGTGTGGTAACTTTGGGGTTGCCTTGAACCCCCAACGGTGGGCTACCTTGGACCCAACTTTGAACCCTGAACCTGTGAACTTAACATTTACTTACCTCCCCCAGGAACTGTTGATTTTTGCACAGTGTCCACTTTTAAAATAGCTTATTGGCATTTTTGTCAAAACTGTACATGCTATTGTGATTATTCAACGTTCCTAGAATACCTGAGTGAAATACCTTTCATTTAAAGAATTGTTTGTAAATCTTGAACCTGTGGTTCTTAAAATAAACTAAGAAAATATATTTTTCTATATAAAAACCTATTGACCTGGAATTTGTCTTTGAGTGTGTGTTCCTCATTTATTGCCTGTGTGTGTACAACAAATGCTTAACACTACCCTCTGACAAGCCTACTGCTCGACCACACTACCACAAAATAGAGCATTAGAATTATCTCTTTTTGCCCCTATCTTACCTCTAAGGGAAACCCTTGGACTCTGCACACTATTTCTTACTTTGAAATAGTATATACAGAGCCAACTTCCTACAATATTCGAATGGGGATGAAATATTTGCAGAAGATTAATCTAGATCTGAATGCGAGGAAGAATATGGATTGGTAGATGGCCAACTTAGAGGCTTGGAATGGAAGGGCAGTTTATGGAGAGGTTCCAGATTTAGTAATAGATTTGGATGCCAATCTTCAAGGATGGGGCGAGATGTTGTTCTTTGAAACACAGGTGGGAAATGGTCTTTGTAGGAGAAGCGGATGCATATTAATTACTTGGAATTCATGGCAGATTCTTTTACGATCAAATCAAATCGGAATTTGTAAAGCGCACTACTCATCCGTAAGGGTCTCAAGGTGCTGTAGGTGTCGGATCTCTGTGCTTCAGTTGAAGAGGAGCCAGGTCTTAAGGTCCTTCCTGAATTTAGGTAACGGTGGTGGTTGCCGGAGGTGAAGAGGCAAGGTGTTCCAGCTCTTTGCCACAAGGTAGGCGAAGGAACTTCCTCCAGCTGAGGTTTTCCACATGCGGCGTACGGTGGCTACTGCCTGTTGTGCGGAGCGGAGAGGTCTGGCGGGGGAGTAGAAGGTGAAGGGGAGATTGAGGTAGGTTGGTCCTAGGTCATGGAGAACCCCATATGCGTGGATGAGGAGTTTGAAGTTGATCCTTTTCTCGACGGGGAGCCAGTGGAGGTCTCGTAGGTGTCTTGTGATGTGTTCACAGCGGGGGACGTCAAGGATGAGTATGGTGGAGGAGTTTTGGATGTGCTATAGTTTCTTCAGATTCTTCTGGTTGGTGCTGGTGAAGAGGGCATTGCAGTAGGCGAGTCTGCTGGTGACAGGACATGAGTTACGGTCTTGCGGCAGTCATTTGAGATCCATTTGAAGATCTTCTGGGGAAGTCAGAGTGTGTGGAAACAGGAGGATGCAACAGAGTTGACCTGGCGGGTCATTGTGAGTGATTAATCCAGGATGAATCTGAGGTTACAAGTGTGGTTTGTTGGGGTTGGGGGTGGGTGGGTGCCGAGTATAGCAGGACACCAGGAGTCACCAGATTGCTGATGTGGAGGGTCCCAGGATGAGGATCTCGGTCTTGTCTGAGTTGAGCTTGAAGCAGCTCTCCCTCATCCAGGCGGTGACGGCTTCCATCCCGGTGTGGAAGTTCTTCTTGGCAGTTGTAGGGTTTTCGGTCAGTGAGATGATCAAATGGGTGTCGTCGGCATAGGAGCCAACGTTCAGTCCCTGGATTCTGACGATGGACGCGAGCACGGCCATGTACATGTTGAAAAGTGTGGGGCTCAGGGAGAAGCCCTGTGGTACTCAGCAGCTGATCTCTGTAGGTTCTGATAGGTATGTTCAGGAAGGAGCGTATCCAATGTAGGGCCTTGCTGCGGATGCCAGCTCCGTGGAGTCTGGAGCAGAGGGTGTGATGGGAAACCGTGTTGAGGGCAGCCAATAGGTCCAGTAGGAGGAGGGCTGCTGTTTGGCCGCAGTTGAGGAGCGAGCGGATGCCATCTGTGGCGGCGGAGAAGGTGTTCTCCGTGCTCTGGTTGCTCCTGAAAGCTGATTGGTAGATGTCCAGGATGTTGTAATCCTCAATGTGTTTGTGGAGCTTTGCGTTGATGGCCTTTTCGAAAGGCAGCAGAGAGATGGGGCTGTACTTCTTGCGGCCGTGTATTTCTTCAGGAGTGGGCAAATCTCTCTGGGCTTCCAGTCCTCGGGAAAGGTAGCCGTCTCCATGGATCAGTTGAGAGTGTGGTGGAGTTCAGGTGCAATGCAGGTGTTGGCTTTGCTGAAAGTTTAGAAGGGGACGGGGATCAGTAGGGGCTCCGGAGTGGATGCTGCTAATGATGGCACGGGTCTCGTCTGTGGTGAGGGTGGTCCAGGAGTGAAGGATCTCTGAAGGTTAGGAGGATCCGAGCTGGAGGGTTGTTGGTGGGCTCAGAGGGTCTTGGGGTCCGAAGCTATCATAGATGTCCTTGATGTTTTGATGGGAGAAGGTGGCTAGTCTGTTGCAGAGGTCCTGAGATGGAGGGATGTTTGCAGGTTCCGATTGGGGTTTGGCAAACTCTTTAACCACAGCAGAAAGATCTTTGGTATTGTATGCGGTGGTTCTGATATGATCCTGCAGGGTGGCTTACCTAGTGGAGCTGATGAGGTGGTCGTTGGATTTAATGGTGGATTTGAAGGCCGCAAGGACTCCAGGGACTTGCTTTGTCAGAGACCATGTTAAGTGCTGTTCTTTATTGAAGATGGACATGTGTCAGTGGTCAGGTATGTAAAGAGAGTAGGAGGTTCTCGGTCAAAGGCTTTGAGGATTTGGCAAGGGACTTTTGGAACTTTTGTCTGAGCCAGAATATCATGGTACAGGCTCAACGAATTGCAGGAATCAGCAATTCAGTGGCGGATTAGAATTCAAGGAATTTGAGGGATTCCAACGATTGGATGTTGGACAGAGATATCTTCAACACTTTAGAGAGTTCGGGTCTGTTCAAGAAGGATCTGTTTGCCAGCAGGCTGAATGAACAGACTCCGGCCTTCTTCAGTTGGAAGCCAGATCCAGAAGCGAAGGTGGGGGGTGCATTTGTACAGGGTTGGAAGTTGGGACAGAGTTTTTGGTTGTCTTAGGTTGGGCTTCCAGATGTGATGGATTTGTTGATCGATGATCAAGTAGTTATTCCATGTTATCCAGGGTTGTTGGTGAATCAGATGGAGTAGTGTCACAAGCTGGTGTTGCAGGTGCAACTGCAGGTGATGGAATGGGTGATTTCAGGAGATTATGGCAGGAGTCAGGCTTATCCAAGAGCAGGGGTCTTCAAACTGGGGGGCAGCCCCCCCCCCCGGGGGCCTCAAGTAATTCCACAGGGGATGCCAGTCCCTGGCCAAAAGATGGATTATGCAGATAATAGTGCTTTGTTTTGAGTAGAAAAATGTTTATTGCTTTTGTAAAAAGGTAACAGAACTTAACTGCAATGTTTAAATAAGGCTAGAGTTATTTAAACATTGCCAACTTAATAGAATAGTTATGAAAAATTCCGAGGGGGACCAGATGATTTATTTTTTCCCACGGGGAAGGTGGAGGGGGCAGCATTAACAAGTTTGAAAACCACTGTCCTAGAGGCTACGAAATTCATCAACGGATCCTGGGAACCAGGTACTATGAAGTCTTATATACTGGCACAGAAGAAATGGGTTTGTTGGTGTTCTGAGAGGCGTTTGGATTCCCCATTCCAGCATCTGTAGTTTGTGGTAAATTATCTCACAGAAGTGTTTTCAGGAGGCATTTCTTATAGTCCAGTGAATTTAAGCAGGTCATTTGTTAATGGATAGACTGATGTTAGGGCAGCATGATATGGAAAAGGGATTGATTAGGAGTTGTGAAAGGTTCTTCCGTTTCCGAAGTATACATCACTTTGGAATGTTGATCTAGTTTTGAAGGAGTTGACAGGTTGGGGTGAGAATGAGTTTTTGTCTTTGAATGCTTTGTCATTTTAATTGCCAATATTACTTTGTTTGGTTTCTTTCCAGCGGGTGTCTGATATTCGAACATTGGAGGGTTCTTATAGGAGTTATCTTCCAGAGGGAGTGTGCTTTTTGTAAAGAGAACAACTAAGACTTAAGGCCTGATTTAGAACTTAGTGGATGGGTTACTCCGTCACAACGCTGATGTAGGAGGCTGTCCTGGCTTGTAGTGGGTACCAAAGGTACTTACACCTTGTGCCAGGTCCAGGTATCCCTTATTAGTGTAGAAGAGGTGTTTCTAGCAGCTTAGACTGATAGAAGGTAGCTATGGCAAAGCAGCTTAGGCTGAACTAGGAGACATGCAAAGCTCCTACTATACCACTTATATCATATGTACAATATCATAAGAAAACACAATACACAGAGTTACTAAAAATAAAGGTACTTTATTTTTATGACAATATGCCAAAAGTATTTCAGTGAGAACCCTCAGTAAGAAGGTAAGTAATATACACAAGTTATATGTACACAAACCCAAATCAGGTAAGTAAGACCAAGAAAAGTAATGCAAACAGTGTAGGATTACAATATGTTGCAATAGGCAAGCATAGGTATAGGGGCAACACAAACCATATACTCCAAAAGTGGAATGCGAACCACAAATGGACCCCAGACCTGTGTGAGTTGTAGAGGGTCGCTGGGACTGTAAGAAAACAGTGAGGGTTAGAAAAATACCCCACCCCAAGACCCTGAAAAGTAGGAGTAAAGTGCACCTACTACCCCCAGAGAGCACAACAGTCGTGATAGGCGGATTCTGCAGGAAAAACAAACACCAGCAGTGCACTGACAACGGATTTCCGGACCTGAGGACCTGCTAGGCAAGGGGACCAAGTCCAATAGTCGCGAAAGTGTCCGGGGGGGGGGGCAGGAGCCCAGGAAACCCCAGAAGAAGATGCAAGGAAGCTGCCTCCGGTTGGAAGAAGCTTGGAGTTCTGCAAGAAAGAAGAGGACTAGGGACTTCTCCTTTGGAAGACGGATGTCCCACGTCACAATTAAGCTTGCAGAGGTGTTCCCACGCAGAAAGACCGCAAACAAGCCTTGCTAGCTGCAAGGGTCGCAGTAGAGGCTTTTGGGTGCTGCTGAGGACCAGGAAGGACCAGGAAGGACCAGGATGTCGCCTTTTGGAGAAGGAGACAGAGGGGGCGCTCAGCAACTCAGAGAGCCCTCACAGAAGCAGGCAGCACCCGCAGAAGTACCCCAACAGGCACTTAGAAGAAGTGTGAACCGGAGTCAACGCGAAGTTACAAAAGGGGGTCCCACGACGTTGGAGGACAACTCAGAAGGTTGTGCACTGCAGGACCAAGTGCTGGGGACTCAGGCTAGGCTGTGCACATAGGAAATCCTGGAAGAGTGCACAGGAGCTGGAGCAGCTGCAAATCACGCAGTACACAGCTTTGCAAAGGCGTGGGGAGGCAAGGACTTACCTCCACCAAACTTGGACTGAAGAGTCACTGGACTGTGGGAGTCACTTGGACAGAGGTGCTGTGTTCCAGGGACCACGCTCGTCAAGATGAGAGGGGACCCAGAGGACCGGTGTTGCAGTCTTTTGGTGCCTGCGTTAGCAGGGGGAATATTCCCTCGACCCACAAGAGATTTCTTCGGAGCTTCTGGTGCAGGGTGAAGGCAGGCTACCCCCCGAGCATGCACCACCAGGAAACAGTCAAGAAAGCTGGCAGGATTAGGCGCTACAATGTTGCTGGTAGTCGTCTTGCTACTTTGTTGCGGTTTTGCAGGCATCCTGGAGCCGTCAGCGGTCGAGCCTTGGTAGAAGGTGAAGAGGGTGATGCAGGGGAACTCTGGTGAGCTCTTGCATTCGTTATCTGAAGAATTCCCCAAAGCAGAGACCCTAAATAGCCAGAAAAGGAGGTTTGGCATCCAAGGAAGGAGGATTGGCTACCAAGAGAGGTAAGAGCCTAAAAGAAGGAACCTCTGACGTCACCTGCTGGCACTGGCCACTCAGAGCAGTCCAGTGTGCCCCCAACACCTCTGTTTCCAAGATGGCAGAGGTCTGGGACACACTGGAGGAGCTCTGGGCACCTCCCCTGGGAGGGACTGGTCAGGGGAGTGGTCACTCCCCTTTCCTTTGTCCAGTTTCCTGCGACAACTCAGAAGGTTGTGCACTGCAGGACGGAGTGCTGGGGACCCAGGCTAGGCTGTGCACGAAGGAAATCCTGGAAGAGTGCACAGGAGCTGGAGCAGCTGCAAATCACGCAGTACACAGCTTTGCAGTCTGGCGTGGGGAGGCAAGGCCTTATCTCCACCAAACTTGGACTGAAGAGTCACTGGACTGTGGGAGTCACTTGACAGAGTTGCTGTGTTCCAGGGACCACGCTCGTCAGGATGAGAGGGGACCCAGAGGACCGGTGTTGCAGTCTTTTGGTGCCTGCGTTAGCAGGGGGAAGATTCCGTCGACCCACGGGAGATTTCTTTGGAGCTTCTGGTTCAGGGTGAAGGCAGGCTACCCCCAGAGCATGCACCACCAGGAAACAGTCGAGAAAGCCGGCAGGATTAGTCGCTACAATGTTGCTAGTAGTCGTCTTGCTACTTTGTTGCGGTTTTGCAGGCGTCCTGGAGCCATCAGCGGTCGATCCTTGGTAGAAGGTAAAGAGGGAGATGCAGAGGAACTCTGGTGAGCTCTTGCATTCGTTATCTGAAGAATTCCCCAAAGCAGAGACCCTAAATAGCCAGAAAAGGAGGTTTGGCTACCAAGGAAGGAGGATTGGCTACCAAGAGAGGTAAGAGCCTCTGACGTCACCTGCTGGCACTGGCCACTCAGAGAAGTCTAGTGTGCACCCAACACCTCTGTTTCCAAGATGGCAGAGGTCTGGGACACACTGGAGGAGCTCTGGGTCAGGGGAGTGGTCATTCCCCTTTCCTTTGTCCAGTTTCGCGCCAGAGCAGGGTTGGGGTATCCCTGAACCGGTGTAGACTGGCTTATGCAGAGATGGGCACCATCTGTGCCCATCAAAGCATTTCCAGAGGCTGTGGGAGGCTCCTCCTCCCCAGCCCTTCACACCTATTTCCAAAGGGAAAGGGTGTAACACCCTCTATTAGAGGAAATCCTTTGTTCTGCCTTCCTGGGCCAGGGCTGCCTGGACCCCAGGAGGACATAAACCTGTCTGAGGGGTTGGCAGCAGCAGCAGCTGCAGTGGAAACCCCGGAAAGGCAGTTTGGCAGTACCCAGGTTCTGTGATAGAGACCCGGGGGATCATGGAATTGTCTGTATTGGGGGTGACAATTCCATGATCTTAGACATGTTACATGGCCATGTTCGGACTTACTATTGTGACGCTATACATAGGTAGTGACCAATGTATAGTGCACGTGTTATTGTGTCCCCGCACTCACAAAGTCCGGGGAATTTGCCCTGAATGATGTGGGGGTACCTTGGCTAGTGCCCGGTTTCCCACACACTAAGTAACTTTGCACCCCTCCTTCACCAGGTGAAGGTTAGACATATAGGTGACTTATAAGTTACTTATGTGCAGTGGTAAATGGCTGTGAAATAACATGGACGTTATTTCACGCAGGCTGCAGTGGCAGGCCTGTGTAAGAATTGTCAGAGCTCCCTATGGGTGGCAAAAGAAATGCTGCAGCCCATAGGGATCTCCTGGAACCCCAATACCCTGGGCAACTCAGTACCATATACTAGGGAATTATATGGGTGTATCAGTATGCAAATGTGAATTGGTAAATTTAGTCACTAGCCTGTTAGTTACAAATTTGAAAAGCAGAGAGAGCATAACCACTGAGGTTCTGGTTAGCAGAGCCTCAGTGAGACAGTTACGCATCACACAGGGAACACATACAGGGCACATACTTATGAGCACTGGGGCCCTGCCTGGCAGGGTCCCAGTGACACATAGACTAAAACAACATATATACAGTGAAATATGGGGGTAACATGCCAGGCAAGATGGTACTTTCTTACAGCTGACAGATGTCCTGTCTGCCAAAATCTAAATCCTGTTATATCCAATGGGATTTAGATTTCAGCGTATGGGATATCTGTCACTGTTGTGATGGAGTAACCCATCCACCAAGTTCCAAATCAGGCCCTTTGTCTAGAACCTATTTTTATCCCAGTACGGGGGACTAGGAGAGTGTGTGTGTGTGTGGTAAGGGGCTTGAGGAAGTGTAAGAGGGGGACTGGTGGTTTGAGAAATCAGGGTGACTCTCAATTGTTGATTTATTTCAGCTGCCCGCTTAGGCCAGTTTCTTGTCCTACTTTAGCGAGAGGAGTTAAGGTAGTTATGAAAAGGGCAGGTATTAATGTTTCTCAATTAATTTGGGAGCATTCTGCAAGAGGTGCTATGGCCTCAAAAGCATTTCTGGTGGAATTAAGTTTGGGAAGTATTCTTCCTTTGGCATACTGGGCTACTGATTCTGTGTTGAAAATATTTTTATTTCAAACTAGTGGAGAATGCTACGGTGAATGTTATGGCAAGGCTTTGAACATGCATAATATTGGCCTTTGTGTCCCGACATAAAATGTACTTTTATACAACAGGGGTGGGTAGAAAATCAGGATTTTATTAAAGGTACTGAGGCTAATATTATCCCTCCTGAGTTGAATCCCACCCTTGTCTTTCTTGATTCTTTGTTTGAGGACAAGTATACTGTCGGATTTGTGATGCGGATGGCATTGGAGTCTTCTTCATATTCAAATAGAACACATTTACCTGCAATTTTAATGGCACCCTCCTGAATCCTGGCATGAGTAAGACCGCCCACACAGCGTAGGAGGCAAACCCGCAGCACCCCGCCATCTGCAACAGCTTCCATCCACCAATTGGCTTTCCATGCAGCTGGGCTCGGACATCCTCTAGATCATCCTGATTCATGTCTGTGAAAAAGAGACAATGTTTCAGACCCTCTTAGATCCTGTGTCGAAGGACATCACCACAGAGGGAACGCAACTCACTGCTAGTTGACTGGTGGTGCTAGTTTCAGAAGACTAAGCCAAAAGGAGCTGTCTGTTCCATTTTTCTTACCAAGAACATATGCTATCAACATGTTATTGGAGTGTAAGGAGTGTGTTCTGTGCTGCTTTTGGTACACTATTTTAGACTAATGCTTCCAGATGGTCGACCTCTATAATGCTGTTTCCTCTCTGCCTGGCAGCTCAAATGACACACTCTGCTATGGATACACTGCATAAAGCAAGTGTCACTGCTTCTGCATGTCTGTGCTAGACCGAGGGAATTTAACAGATTTCTGTTAAGACCCTTCACTGTTTTGCAACTGGCACACCTTGGGCCACTGAGCAGAATACATCTTATGACTAATTGATGTAATATGATACGATTCTGTCTGATTTAATGTGATTTCTCAAAATGAAAATATCAGCTTGTATTGCCTCGTGGGTGCTAGGAACCTGCAGTATTTAATGTCTAGGAGTCATGCGGAACAGATTAGGGCTAACAAGGGATAATGGCAGATCAAGTTGTTATTTCCACCTAAGTAACATATGGAGCAAAACAGGATTTGAATAGGGTAGTTATTTTTAAGAGATGAGGTGCTCAAATGCCTTGAAATGATGACATATGGTGTGTCTTTAGCACGTGGGCGGACGCTGCTATTACTTTTTAAGAAACAGCAGCTTTCTCACCAGTCCATCTGAATGATTTAGACAACCATTTAATCGATACATCTGATTATCATTCCAGAAATCCACTTTTCTGAATAACATGAAAACAAGTTATAGATAGAATATAAAATTAATCAAAAAGATACTTAATTATTGTATTATTATTACACGTGAAATACCCCAAATTGTGGTGTATAAATCAATTACATTAATTGTGGGATGTGCCTTTAACCAGAGCCGGGGCAGTATCTCTAGCCGCAGAACTCTTTTGCTCCCAGGAGGCGGAGCCACGTGAATTTGGTTCGAGCAGGCACCGCTGATCAGCAAGGGCTCAGGAGGCAAGGGACACGCTTTTAACCAGAGCAAGGGGCAGGACTTCCAGCCTCAGAACTCTCTTGCTCTCAGGAAGCAGTGCAACCCTGATTCACCTTGAATCAGCAAGTCCTCATTGGTGCACGGGGCGCACCTTTAACCAGAGTCAAGGACAGGACTTCAAGCCCCAGAACTCTGTTGATTCTATGGCAGGACCGGAGGCTCAGATTATGCTTCTCTTTCTTTACTACTCAAATTTACAGCAGACAATCAAAACACAGAAAAAACTTAACTACATTTCCCATCATGCCTTAGACAACATGTCCACCAATCATATGTCTGCAGACCCTATTAGAGTCCATAACGTCAGCTAGAACTCCGCTTTCTTTGCTGCTCATCAGAAAGATAAGTACTCTTGCCTTTCGTTTGGTTTCTCCCTTGTGGTTGCCTATACGTCCGTTTGTGATTCCTGTAGTGGGGATCTTAGGTCGGGTTGTTGGGGTGACGCGCTGCTGCCGCGGCGACCTTGGTGTTTGTTTTTGGTGTTTATTTGGCAGTTTATTTGGCAGGTTACTTGGCAGTTTTCGCTGCCGGGCAGAGTCGCCACGTCCAATCGGCACGCCCACGCCCGCCGGCCTTGCAGGTAGGATCCTTTGCTTTCTTGGGGGTCCCCGGCCCTTGGGGGTTTCTTTCCTGTGCTATTTGCGCTTTAGCACTTGCCTGGTGCCTTCCCTTGTGTGGCTCGACCTGGAGAGCGGAGTCGGAGCGCATAGCCCAATTAGGTGTTTTGGTAGATTTTGGGCTGCGCGCAATCTGTTGTCAGTTTCTCCTCCTCCCAGCCGTTGACAGCACTTCGGAATTGCGTGTTTTTCACATTCCTGACGTGCCTGTCATCGGAGTAGATGCCGAGCTCGGGCTGAAAGAACGGAGCAAGCCCTTCAATTGAGCGGTGTGCACGCTTGCTTGATTATATATCTGACGCTTATAGGGACTCTCCTTGACGCCCTCAGAATCCATTATGGGGCTGCAATAATTTTTTCAACAGCTGTGGCTGAGGAGCCCCTGTTTAAGGATATTCTCTCTTGTACCTGGGGTGGCTCCCCCCTTTTAGTCCAGTTGTCCAACTGGGTTTATTCTCATAGCTGTTTACTCAGTATGTTATACTAGCAATGACCAAGTGGATGCCCTTTGAGGAGGAGGAGTTTGGGCAAGGTTATGAGGAGGTCCTCGGTCCTCAGTTGGGAGAAGGTCAGTCTGAGGTTATTAATGCCACAGTACAGCAGTCTCTCAGCAGGGCGTTGGCGGTTTACGTACCACAAAAAATCAATCAGGCTGTGATGGCAGCCTTGAAGCCTCTCACGCAACAATTTGAATGTTCTGTCAAAAAACAGGGGTTGGTTCCCTTAGCAGACGATAAGTTGACGGAAGAGGGTCCTTCGGTTTCGGCTAAACCAAAACCTCAAGCTCCCTCGTGGCCTCATGACAGAGCCATGTCAGCCTTGGCCCAGTTTTCAGCTTCGGATCATGTGTATTGTTCCCTTCCTTCTACTTCTAAAGGGTCCCTTCTGGAGGTTGAAATTTCATCTGTCTCGGACTCAGCCTCTTCCGACTCTTCTCACTCCAGCAGCTCCTTGCGTAAGCGCAAGAGGGCAAGGAAGTTGGGTTCTTCCCGCATGAAGGAGAGGTCCAGGTCTCCTCCCAATCCGTTTCAGTTTAATCCTGAGGATATAGTACATCCTCGGTCAGCAGATTGAGGCCCGGCACAAGCCGTGGCAGATTATTTGCATGATACGTTACAGAAGGGTTTTGACAAGGAGGTGCGTAATAGACTGCAGGCTGAGTGTCCTAGGCCCGAAATTCCTAACAAAGTAGCAGAGACGCCGGACATTGACCCTAGTATGCTCACCTTCCTCAAGAAGTTCGCCAAAGATCCCAAAAAAGGCAAGGGCCTGGCGCTCGTGGCAAGACAAACTATTGGACCTTTCGGGCCCTTTGGCTAAGATTTTGGAAATGGCCTTAAGGGCTAAGGAAACTGGCGGTCCTATTGATCCGCATACCCTGGCTGAGTGGACGCAGAGGGCAATTTGCTTTTTAGGTAACGCTAACTGCGCCATATCTACGGAAAGACAGAAGTCTCTCCTTATGAGAATAGACGGCACCTTGACCTAGCTGGCAGCGGCGGACGCAGGTCCCCTTGCGGAAGGTCATCTCTTTGGCGACAAGTTTGTTAAGGATATCGCTAAGTATGTGACCACGTTTATTACTTTCGACAAAGCGCAGACAAACTTAAAAAAGGTATTTCACTCGGGCCTTTTTCAATGGGTCGGGTGAACTTCCAAGGCTCCCAGAGGGGCTCCTTCACCCGAGGGCAGGATTATACAAGAGGAGGCGCTTTCTTCCCCTCCTGCTTCCTTTGTCGACATGGCCAAAGAGGTGGTTCAAGAGCCAACATCCAGTCAAGTTTGTCCACAGGTGAGGCTTACTGATTGTTCTCTCATTCAGTTGGGGGGTCGTGAGCAGTATTTTCTCCACAACTGGTGTCGATTGACTCAAGATGCATGGGTGTTGCAGAAGGTTCAGGGTTTTTGCTTGGAGTTTTATCAGACCCAGCAGCAGGGGAATCTTCCTCTTCCTCTCAACTTTTCCCTACAAGACCCCAGCATGATCGATTCAGAGATTCAGGTCTTGTTCTAGAAAAGGGCACTTGCTTTCTGTGAACCCCATCCTTCTGGGTTTTGCAGCAATATTTTTCTGGTACAAAAAAGGAGAGGAGGGCATCGGTTGGTTTTAAACCTCCAAGAGTTCAATTCCTTCATCGTCTACAGGCATTTCAAAATGGAGGGTCTTCATCTGTTGCCAGATCTTCTTCAGACGGGAGACTGGTTGATGCGATTGGACCTCAAGGGTGCATATCTGACTATCCCCATTTGGCATCCTCACAGGCCATTCCTCCAGTTCAGGTGGAGGGGCAGTTGGATGGAGTATTTCAGGCTTTCATCAGCGCCTTGGTGCTTCACCAAGCTGCTCAAACCGGTGGTTGCGCATCTGAGGGAGAAAGGGATTTGCTTGATCATATATCTGGAGATATACAGATCATGGCGCAATACCAGAAGTTGCACGGTTTCACAATGATCTCCCTTCTCCAGGATCTGGGGCTTGTTATAAACGAGAAAAAATGTATTCTTATGCCGTCCAGGACGGTAGAATTCTTAGGTTTTGTGATCGATTCAGAGAGGTTCCTATTGGTTCTTCCCAAGACCAAGCTTCGGGACATCAAGAAGGAGCTTCGGGTACCAATAGCCCAAACCTCGTTCTGAGAAAAATCGCACATATTGTGGGCCTGCTGGCCTCATCAATTCAGGTGATTTTTCCGGGGCCCTCGCTACAGGGCCTTACAGAGGCTCAAAATACGCCATCTTCAGAGAGGCCTGACTTATTCCGATTTGGTTCCTCTGTCGGACGAGGTTCGGACGGAGCTCAGTCGGTGTTTGACGCAAGTCGATGCATGGAATGGCAGGGCTATATTCAGCTCCCAGCCGGAGATAGAATTGGATGCCAGCCGATGGGGCTGGGGAGTGAGATGTGGGGACATCTCGACAGGAGGGAGATGGTCACAGCAGGAACTTCAGTTGCATATCAATTGCCTGATGTTGCTAGCAGGGTCTTTTACGATAAAGACTGTCTCCCAAGGTTTTGTGCTCCCTTCGTCTGCGGATGGAGAATATCTCGGCAGTCAGATACATCAACAAGTTGGGGGGCACCAGGTCGTCTGCCCTGGCAGAGATAGCCAAAGATTTTTGGCATTACTGTTTGGAACTTAGACTTTTGGTGACGGCGGAATATCTTCTGGGTCAGGCCAATGTGGTAGCGGATTGGAACTCCAGGTACCTCAGGGACTCCAGCGACTGGAAGTTTCTGCCTCAGTTATTCCATCCGACTCAACAGCTGTGGGGCAGTGCAAGATAGATCTATTTGCCTCATGCCTGAACAGGCAGATAGAGGATTTTTTCAGCTGGAGGCCGATCCTTTGGCGAAGGCCACGGATGCCTTCCTTCAGGACTGGGCGGGTCCTTCAATTATGCTTTCCCTCCTTTCACCATGATTCCGAGGGTGCGACTTAGATCAAGCGGCAGAGAGCAGAGATAGTGCTGATTACTCTGATTTGGAGAGCTCAGCCTTGGTTCTCGTTACTTCTGGAGCTGGTGTGCGACTCTCCTCTATATCTTCCTTGGTCTCCAGACACGCTATTGGGTCCGAGGGCAAGAGGCATCCCCTAGTAATAGAGAGTCAGTTGCATCTGATGGCTTGGAGGATTTCAGGCAAAAGTGGCACTTGTCAGGCATTTCGGGATTGGCTGCAGAATTTATCAATAGAGCATGGGCACCATCTACTAGGAAGAGGTACTCCTCCGCTTGGAGAATTTGGCGACTGGAACGGCATTTGGATCCTGTGGCAGCCGGGATTGTCCAAATTGTGAATTTTTTGTCGTACAGGTCAGTAAATAATTTTCATTCGGCCATTTCAGCTGGCCATGTCAAGGTCGGTAGCATTCCAGTAGAGATGCATCCTGTGGTAACTAAGCTTCTTAAGGGTGTGAGAGTTTCCAACCCTCCTACTCCAACGTATACGTGTCTGTGGGATGTGAATTTAGTTCTTAACTTGTTTGAGAGCTGGCCAGACAATTCTGTTTTGACAAGGAAGCAATTGTCAGCCAAGTTAGCAATGCTTTTATGCTTGGCAGTCATGGATGTGGAATTCCTATCGCCCGACGCCCGGGACATCTTGTCTGGGCAACAAGTTTTTATGTTTACTTTGTCCTTGGGACAAGTAGGCCCAACCCTCTGCAGCACAAACCCTTTGGCTGCTTTTTTACAGAGAGTGGAACTCTCTGCAGTTGAGGTAGTGTGTTTCCAAAAGATAATGCTGTTCGAACTTGTATTTATGGTTCATTATTTGAAGGCCTTCCTTATTAGGGTGAGTGCTGTAAATAAATGTTTTAAGGTCACATTTCACTACTGACGTTGGTTCCAGTACAAAAAATAAATAAATGTGTATACACATGTCTGAAAAGTTTAAGTTATGAGGCTAAGTATAATGCTCCCAGAATGCTCTCTGATTCGATGCAAATGAAGTGTAATTTAGTAAAATGTGTTGATGCATGCTAGTATTTCCCAAAAATATTTCTAATGGAAAATCAGTGTAACCATTTTCAACACGAATATGGGAAGCATGAAAATAAACAAACACTGACAAAGCCAACTGATCTGACATATTTTTATAAGTCTTTTAGTTTCATCAATGCGTGTCTTGTTTTGACATGGCTTTTGTAAAATTTTATTGTTGTGGGAGCTACCAGGCCCTCAACATTGTAACACACACTGGCAAAACCCCCCGAAAAAGTTTTTGAACTCTAAAAGCACACGTTGCCACCAGTGGCATAACAAAGGCCCCGCAGCCGCCCTCCAGGGGGCCCCTTCAGCACAGCACCTGCCCTGAGTGAGTCTGGAGAGGGGGCTCCTCCATGTTCTTTGCAAAGGGGCACCCTCCAGTTTCGTTATGTCACTGATTGCCACTGTAGTTCCTGACACTGAACAAAACTACTTTGTGTGCCAATATGCTCCTTGTGGAAGAGCAGAATGCGATCACTCACAGTGAAGCCAGCCGAAAGAGAAATAAATAGAAGTTTAATAAAAACAAAATGTCTTTGTTAACACCAGACCTAATTAGGGACCAAGACCCACATGTAGGTAGCTGTTTGCATGTCGCAAACAGCGACTTTCGCTGTTTGCGACGTGCAAAAAGCACATTGCGGTGCACAAACCCAGTTTTGCGATTCGGTAACCTGGTTACCGAATCGCAAAATGGGTTGTCGCAATTAGGAAGGGGTGTTCCCTTCCTAATTGCGACTAGCAGTGCAATGTAGGATTGTTTTGTGACCGCGAACGCGGGCGCAAACCATTCGCAGTTTGCACCCATTTCAAATGGGTGCTAACACTTTCGCAAAAGGGAAGGGGTCCCCAGGGGACCCCTTCCCCATTGTGAATGTCACTGTAAAAAAAAATTCAGATCAGGCAGTGGTCCTTGGGACCACTGCCTGCTCTGGAAAAAATGAAACGAAAACGTTTCATTTTTCGTTTTTGTAATGCATCTCATTTTCCTTTAAGGAAAATGGGCTGCATTACAAAAAAGAAACTGCTTTATTGAAAAGCAGTCACAGACATGGTGGTCTGCTGTCTCCAGCAGACCACCATCCCTGTGAGGGCCGCTATTCGCAAGGGGATTGCAAATTGCGACCCACCTCATGATTATTCATTAGGTGGGCATTTGCGAAGCCCTTGCGAATCACAGATGGTGTCAGGGACACCATCCTACATTCGGATTTGCGACTCGCAAATTGCGAGTCGCAAATCTGAACCTACCTACATGTGGCCCCAAATCCTTAAAGAAAGTCACAAAAGTGCACCCATGGTATATGTCGTACCCCTATAAAATATTTGTGAACTATATTTTAGCATGGGTAAATACGCATGTGTAGATTTGCTCATGTGAAAATCTATTGACGATTTGCAAGTTCATTTTCCCTCCAGCCACTTTCTTCCCAACCCTGGAAGAAGTTCTAATTCTGCCATTGTCAGGAGTAAATGTCCAACCTTTCTTATTATAGGAAAATATTAGAGAGAAGCTGGTGAAAATCTTTAAAACATGCAGGTTAGTAGGTTTGCAGACTCAAAGGCATTCCAGCCCTGGAACTATTGCTTACTGCTTCCTCCAGCCCCAGTATGCAGATCTGCAGAAAGGGGGCAAAATAAGGAAATTGCTACAGTAGAGATTGAAACTGCAAGTATTCAAGCCCTACTATGGTAGTAGCCCTGGCATAATCAGAGAGGCTATTGTCAGAGCTCTTCATAATGAGATTGCTGCCATAATTTGTCGCCACACTACATGGCACCAAAGGGACAAGTAGATCTTTTTACAGGACAAGTAGATTTGAGAAGCAACCTGTCCCCTGGACAAGTAGATATTTTAATAAATTCCACACCCCTGGGACGTGAAGGCTCTGGATCTTGCAAGTAGAGTTTTTACGCCAGAAGGTGTTTCTTTCTCTGTCTTTAGGAGGACTAAGACAATGTCTACGAGTATAGAGTATTTTGAATTTCCTTTTTCTAAAAAGTTGTGTGTTGTTTATTGCTTAAAAGCGTAGGTCTGATCTGACGGGTCAAATACTGATTTCATTGGTAAGCCTTTTAAGCCTGTTTCTGCAGCGACCATTGCGAGGTGGTTACGTGTTGTAATGGTCGAAGAGGGTATTGATACTCAATTATTTGGGGCACACTCGATTAGGGGTGCGATGGCATCAAAATCTGTGCATTTGGGAGTGCCTGTGCAAGATATTATAAAATCAGCTGATTGGTCTTCGGATTCTACTTTTAAGCAGTTTTATTATAAACCAGTGGGTGATTTTGTATCTACAGTTTTTCATGCAGCTTTGAACTAGCATAATCTGAGCCTCTGGTCCTGCCATAGAATGTAAAATGTGCTAGCATTTGCACCAAGAATTTTCAATTCTATTAAGGACACAGAGGTGAGGATTTTCCCTCCCAAGGTATTTATTTGCGGTATCATGTAGCAATATGATAATCACAGGCTATGTTGGATATATTTTAATGTGCCCTTCTGAGACATGAAGTTGGTGTATATGATTACCATGGTACTATTATTTCAATGTTTTCTCTTAGGATCTGAGCAGAAGTCGGAGTAACAGGAGAATTCTTTCCAGCCAGGAACGGTGGGATGTGATATATTCAGTGGATTACCTCCTTCATGCATTTGAGTTTCCTTTGCAGATGTCTTCCAAGTTTAGGGTTTAATGGTTCATCGTGATGCAGTTCGGTGGAGCAAAGAAAGAGGAGTTCTAGCTGACGTTATGGACTCTAATAGGGTCTGGAGACATATGATTGGTGGACATGTTGTCTAAGGCATGATGGGAAATGTAGTTACGTTTTTTCTGTGTTTTGATTGGATGCTGTAAACTTGAGTAGTAAAGAAAGAGAAGCAGAATCCTCGCCTCCGTGTCCTTAATAGAATTGAAAATTCTTGGTGCGAATGCTAGCAAATTTTACATTCCAGGTTGCAATGTCACATAAATTTGCACAGAGCAGGTGCTGTTAAGCAGCAAGGCCTTATCGAGGTGTTGGAAGCGCCTTTAACCACAGCCGGGGGGGCAGGACTTTATGCTCTAGAACTTTCTTACTCCCAGGGGGCATAGCCACCTGGATTGGCACCAAGCAGGCGCTCCCAATCAGCAAGGCCTGACTGCGGTGCGGCAAGCATCTTTAGCCGGAGCCAGGGGCAGGACTTCAAGCCCCAGAACTCTCTTGCTCCAGACGGTGAAGCCACCCAGATTCGTGCCGAGCGGGCACTCTTAATCAGGAAGGCCTCACCGCAGCGTGGGACGTGTCCAAACACATGCCCAGGCAAAGCCCGGCCTAAAAGAAGGCCCATCTGCCCCCATTCGTCATTGGGCGAGGCTGGTCTGGGCTAAATCCCTTGGTCCCCACTTTTACAAACTTGTAGGGCCCTTTCTGGTTTCCATGAAGAAACACACAACATGGGTAAGAGGAAATCTGCAGCACTGTCTAAGTCTTCCAGGGATTGTCCTTTAACTGCTACCTTACTTAGTAACACTATGGGTGTTCTCAATTCATGTGTGGAAGAAAGACTGGATGTAACAAAAATATGCATTATTAATGTGTGTGGACAACAGTGTTGTAATAGACCCTACCCACCCGACAATACCTCCTCACGTACAGAACACACAGGGGAGGCATCTAACACATGTGTTTTTAATGGGGATCCATTGATTGATACCAATAATATTGTAACTGATAGCAATGAACCTGTGGGATGCCCTCCACTTAAAAAGAAACAAGGTAATGTTTGGCTGGTTAATTCACGTGTGAGGAGACTGCCTACCAGATCCAATACCCACTACTGTCCGTGACCAATATACCCTCTCTAAAAGGGGCTGTGGGGTAGAGGTTTTGCCAACAAAATTGCTAAGCACGGGCCAGTGAGATGGCCTAATTCAAACTGATCTTATCAAAGCAGTTCAGGTAGCTCTAGTAAAACCATTTGAGCCTTCTCTTGCTGTACTCAAAAGCACAGACTCCTCACTCAACCTGCTTTTAGATCAAGGGACCACAAGACAGCAATTAACAGCCCAGAGACTGCCGCCCCCCTGCGCAGTGTTAATGACTCTAGACCTGTGGGTGGTTATGTGGGAAACACTGGAGATATGGTGACTGAATCCTTATCAACAGAGTATGGTTGATCACATATGAGACAGCACAGTAAGCAACAACCAACCCCCTATGTTGATTCTTACTTCCCAACTGAGGTACTTGAGTGTAGCTTCCCCTTGCCCCAGCATCACAATTAAGGAAGTCACTGTTGGGTAATCTTACACATGAGGGTTCTGCCCTCAGGCAACACAACAAGGCATTGCAATTGCCCCCAGAAGCCACTCTAGTGATTGTGCTAAAAAACGTTTCTGCTTTACAAGCAAATTAAACTGAGGGCAAAGTTCAGCTAAAAAACAAAGTTGTACACTGGTTGGACAGAATGCTGAACTTTTACAGTGGTGACATATTATACAGTGACATTTTCGTGCGGAGTGTCATCTGGGTGGGAGCCAGGGGATTGTGGGGTAATTAACTTCAGTGATGCACATCTGGTAGTTTTGTTTTACTACACATGTTATTGTGTTCCAGAGCAGCACTAGGCAGGTTCCTCTTGGTTATTTTTACAAACCAGCTAATGTTATACCCCTCAGATCTACTGCACACTCAGCGCATACCATTCTGACACGTAATAGCTTTACACCATTAGAGCAGGTTGACTGACTCATTAGCACAATATTGCCAGTGGGTAAAGGGTTCAAGGCGAATCAATCCATGAGTCAAAAGTGTAAGCTGGCAATGATGGGTCAGACTTAATTTTAAAGGACCAATTTTGATTCTAGTTTTATGTCTATATTAGGGCCAGATGTAAGGGACTTAAATTCCCCTCCACCAGCTCAACATGAAACAACTCCCCCTTCTAGTGGAGAGGTGAAAGACTCTAGGCATGATTTAGGGTTTGGTGGATGGGGTTACTCTGTCACAAACATGATGGATATCTTGTCTGACATATTACTATCCCATTATATCCTATAGGAATCATAATACAGCAGACGGGATATCCCTCACATTTGTAGTAAACCGTCCACCAAACTTTAAATCAGGCCCTCCGTCACTAATGCCCCGGCGGCTGTGGACCTGCCAGTGCAACTTGGAAATGTGCCTACTATCACATCATAGTATCTGCATCAGACTTTGACTTTCTGTTTTAGAATGTGGCTGGCCTTTTGAGAAAGCTGAATGATGTGGGATGGAACGAATTGAAGAAATATCATATAGTGTGTTGGCAGAAGACCTTGGCTTGTAACACTGTGTCTACATTGATGGGTTTACCTCTGTGTCAACCCCAGCTGTTTACTCTAGGTTCGGGCACCATACGGGTGAGTTGGTAAATTTAGTTTCTTCATTCTCCACATTATGATTGGCACTTGTTGCCAAGCTAACATTTATCATTAATTGTTATCACAATATAATTTTAATTCTTACAATACAGATATTTGCAGACTTATTAGACCGGTCTCTAAGCAAGGTGTTGGGAGAATTAGAGGGGGTTTATGTTGTAATCTGTGAGTGGGGTTGGAGGGCGGGGTGATTTCAAGAGCAGGCTTTGCTCATTTTCGAGAAATTCTGTATGTGGTTCGATGGGATGTCACAATGTGGCTTATTTGCACTTTCAACATAACTCATGCAGCAAATCTTTAAATACAATCATTACCTAGCTACCAGTCCAGAAAAAATCAGTTTCACTGGAAAGGGCTTTATCAGCATGACTGCCTTGATGCCATCTCAGAGAGCTGTAGTAACAAGGTTGCCGGCTTTTCCAATCTCCAGAATCTTATGACCGACCACGAACCTTTGTCATTATGGTTGTCCATGGGTTTTGCACAGCTTCAGCATATTCAATCTATTTCACTAGTCGAGGTTAGTAACACTAAGGGCATTCTATGCAAGTGGGCCACTGTGGATTCTAGACACTTTTTATTTAAGCGCATGGCTAGAGACAGGGAGCAGTTGATGATGTGTTTGGAGCTCAGGTGGCTCCTTCCTGCCTTGTAAGGGAGTAAAATGGGATTTGCAGGATCATCACTGAACTTGTAGCCATCACAAAGACCCACATGGGAGACCGAAGTCAGAAATGGTTTGATGGGACCTTTCCTCATTGTAGGAAGTTGGCTCTGTATGTACTATTTTAAAGTAAGAAATAGCATGCGCAGAGTCCAAGGGTTCCCCTTAGAGGTAAGATAGTGGCAAAAAGAGATCATTCTAATGCTCTATTTTGTGGTAGTGTGGTCGAGCAGTAGGCTTATCAGAGGGTAGTGTTAAGCATTTGTTGTACACACACAGGCAAGAGGAACACACACTCAAAGACAATTCCAGGCCAATAGGTTTTTATATAGAGAAATATATTTTCTTAGTTTATTTTAAGAACCACAGGTTCAAGATTTACAAACAATACTTTAAATGAAAGGTATTTCACTCAGGTATCTTAGGAACTTTGAATCAACACAATAACATGTACAGTTTTGGCAAAAATGGCAATAAGCTATTTTAAAATTGGCCACTGCAAAATTCAACAGTTCATGGGGGAGGTAAGTATTTGTTAGTTTCACAGGTAAGTAAAGCACTTACAGGGTTCAAAGTTGAGTCCAAGGTAGCCCACAGTTGGGGGTTCAGGGCAACCCCAAAGTTACCACACCAGCAGCTCAGGGCCGGTCAGGTGCAGAGGTCAAAGTGGTGCCCAAAACGCATAGGCTTCAATGGAGATAGGGGTGCCACGGTTCCAGTCTGCCAGCAGGTAAGTACCCGCGACTTCAGAGGGCAGACCAGGGGGGTTTTGTAGGGCACTGGGGGGGACACAAGTCAGCACAAAAAGTACACCCTCAGCGGCATAGGGGCAGCCGGGTGCAGAGTGCAAACAGGCGTCGGGTTTGCAATAGGTTTCAATGGGAGACCCAGGGGTCTCTTCAGCGATGCAGGCAGGCAAGGGGGGGGCTCCTCTGGGTAGCCACCGCCTGGGCTAGGGAGAGGGCCACCTGGGGGTCGCTCCTGCACTGGAGGTCGGATCCTTCAGGTACTGGGGGCTGCGGTGCAGTGTGTTTCCCAGGCATCGGGTTCTTGGAAGCAGGCAGTCGCGGTCAGGGGGAGCCTCTGGATTCCCTCTGCAGGCGTCGCTGTGGGGACTCAGGGGGGCCAACTCTGGCTACTCACGGGCTCGCAGTCACCGGGGAGTCCTCCCTGTAGTGTTGGTTTTCCGTAGTTACGAAATACTGACATTGCTATGAACAGAAAGTATCTATCTCGACTATTGCAGACTGAATGATCAACTCCCAGTAAAACCATTTGAGGTGTCAGATAGATAGACTGTTTCAAGATTTTCTTCAATATATCGGATATCCCAGTAATCAGACTTCCCAGTTTTACACACTGAAAGAACATATGACAGAGATCTGCTTTCGGGCAACCGCATCGTGGACACATAATTCCCGCCGTTTTGCCCCAGCTCGCAATCTTAGCAGGTGTATAATATAAATTATACAATACCATAAAATGTTGAGCTTGCGGGCCAGCAGACACTAAAACAGTCCGTGCCATTTCCATAGACTCACAAACCTCTGTCTCTTTAGCTCCAACCCGTGCTTCCCATTTTTTAACCAATGTCGCCAGGTCATCTTGTATAGAATTTAAGAGCAGTGGATACAGGTTTTTAATACCGCAGCTAGTGGGGTGTCGTGAGACTTCCATTAGCTTAATCTTATCCGTGTGCCAACCTTGGGTCATACTAGTTAGTAAAAAGGCTCTAATCTGTAAAAATTTTAAAAAGTCTATTTTTTCCAGCGCAAATTCCGCACTCAGTTCCTCAAATGATTTGAGGTGGCTGCCAGAGTGAAACAAGTCCCCGACTTTGTGAATACCCCGATTACTCCACCTCAAGCAATAGTGGTCTTTAAATATTGCTGGAAACGTGGGGGTAGTCCACAAGGGAGTGTAGTGGCAGATTCGTCCTATACCTATCTTGCGCTTAACCTGGGTCCATGCCTTAAATGCAGCATAAATTACCTTAAATGTAACCTTTTTATAGTAGCTGGGTTCCAGAATCCGCAGAAAGACTGCGTCTGCTTCTTTGCCCAGAATCAGGGTATATATCGAAGGGAGAGCGTCTTGCCCGGGTCTATCCGTAGCATAAAGTATCTGTGCATACTGAAGCACTGCTGCCAAATAATAAAGTTTAAAATTGGGAAGTGCCCACCCCCCTTGCTCTCTTGGGAGAGTCATATAATGGAAAGCCCGGCGCGGTTTTGTATAGGACCAAATGAAACTATTAACCAATCCCTCTATTAATTTAAACCAATCTTGCCCAATCTCTAGGGGGATTGTTCTAAAGAGGTAGAGTACTTTGGGTAGAAACACCATTTTTATCACATTACAGCGTCCCATGAGTGACAAGTGTAGATTGTTAATGCGAGGGAGATCTTTCCTAGTCTTTGTTAAAATTGGGACTCTTGTTTATTTTCACCACTTCGTCAAGGTTTGCTGTAAGTTTAACACCTAAATATTGTACCTGTGTCAGCACCCGCTCGTCCTTAAAATCTACTGATTCATTCACCAATATTTGGCATTTACTCTTGTTCAGCAAATAACCGGATCTTTTCCCAAACTGCAGGGCTTCCTGCTCTATTTCCAATATAGCAGTCCTGGGGTCCGTGGTCACCACCGCAATATCGTCTGCATATGCTAAAATCTTAGTACACCCCCCTTTCAATGAGACTGGCATGATCCGACCATTCCGGATCATTTTCCTGATCAAGGGATCAATATATAGCGCAAAAAGCAGTGGTGAACACGGACACCCTTGTCGCGTGCCTCTCTGAATATTGATTGAGGATGACTTTAGCCCGGCAACTTGTATCGTAGCCGTTGGGTTTTGGTAAAGCTGTTGAATTGCCTTGACAAACCCGGGACCGATATTATTTTTACGCAGGACAGACCATAAAAAGGGCCAATGGACCCGATCGAAGGCTTTTTCCGCGTCTAACAAGATTACTGCCATGGGAAGCCTGGCTATTGCACTAACATCAAGTAACGTAATAACTCGTCTTATATGATCTGCCGTGCTTTTCCCCGGGATGAAGCCATGCTGCCATGGAGATACTAAGCCTGAGATTACCAAACTCAATCGGCTAGCAAGTATTTTAGCGTAGATTTTGGCATCGCTGTTAATTAAAGAGATTGGGCGATATGAGCCAGGCTGAGTGGGTTCCTTGTCCTTTTTCAAAAAAACTACTATCTTAGCCTCCCCCCAGGAGGCCGGTTGAGGAGCCCCTGCTTGTACTTCAATAAATAAGTTAAGTAGCTGTTTACATATCTCCACAAAAAAAACTTTATAGAATTCTAGTGGAATTAGATCCCCCCTGCCGCCTTCCCACTTGCCAAGGCACAAGTTGCTACATCCAATTCCTCCAATGTCATAGGTGCTTCTAAAGCTGCCTTATCTTCCTCTCTTAACTGACCTGATATCTCATTGCCCGCGGCATCGATCCCTTCCTCTTCTTGGGGCTGTTCTTCCTGGGTACATAATTTTTGATAGAATTGTCTAAAGACTTCCATGATCTCAGGACCGTTATGTACCATCCGCCCTTCTTCATTCACTAAGCTTTTAATACTCCCAAATACCTGCTTTTGTCTTATTCTTAAGGCCAGCTGTTGGCCCACTTTCCCGCTATACTCATAGCATTTCTGACGGTATACTAAAAATGTTGCAGCAGCCTTATCCATGAAAATCTTGGCGGCTTCTGCCTTAATGATATTCACATCACACAGAATGTCTGAAATATCTACTCCACTGCGGATCACTTCCCCTAGTCGCTGCTCAGCTTTAACCAGCTTTGTCTGAACTAATTTTAGCTGATCCGTGCGTATTTTCTCCTTTCTTAACCCATAACTCAGGGTTTCTCCTCTGACAGCAGCTTTAAAAGTATCCCAAACTATCTGACAAGAAGCAGAACCCTGATTTATCTTAAAAAATTCAGGGATCCATTCCTTCATTTTATGGATATACCCTGGATCAGCTAATAGTGTCCTATCAAATGTCCAAGATCTCGGCTGCGGGCCCTTTCTCCCTGTCTCCAAAGCCAAAACCAATGGGTTGTGGTCTGATATAATTCTAGGAAGTCTATTGACCCCTATTTGGTTTTGTAGACAGGCTGTCACAAAAAAGTAGTCTAACCTGACTAATTTCTTATGCGGAGCAGAGAAAAAGGTGGGCCCTGAATCCTGCGGGCAACACAACTGCCAGACGTCGATCAAGCCATGATTAATGGCCAATGACTGAAGTGCCCTAAAAACTTTGTTTTTTCTACCCAAGTAGAGTGTTTGTTCCTGAATGGGTTCTTTACTATCTAAGTGTATATTGAAATCTCCACACATTATGATAGGTGTTGCCCAATTCGTAAGTTCTAAATTGAGCCAATCCAGTATCTCTGGATCATCTGTGTTAGATCCATAAATAGAACATAGAGTGAACCTTAGTCCCTTAGCCGAGCATTCCAACAGAGCAAGCCTGCCAAGATTATCAGCAAATTGTTTATGTATAACCAGAGTACTGATCCAAGTTAATATCGCTACCCCTCTAGTGGTTGTGAGTTGTCGTGTAAAAACCGCTAGCTTCCACCCATAAAACTCCATTAGCTGCTTTTGTGTACCTGGAATATGTGTTTCCTGCATACAAATAATATCGACATTCCATGACTTGAAAACCTCTCCTACAAACTGCCGCTTCTTGTTATTATTGAGCCCACAAACGTTCACTGTGGCGATCCGTATTTCACTTTGCTGTCCCATTTTTATGGATGCTGATCCTTCTAGTTCCCCTGTATGCCTTGTTCGACTTTGCTGCTTTCACACCCTGACACCTTTTCCACTGATAAGAGCCATCCCCGCACCCCCTGCTGCGTGTCCCATTATCCTTTTTGTCCATGTGACCCCCCCACCCTCCTCTAACCCACCACCCAACCCTTACCCCTACAAATGGAATTGCCAGGCTACTGAGCCTGTAAGATGGTAATTGCCAGTCCCGTTAGCCCACCCATACGTAAAACACCTTCACACACTTATGGCTTGCCAATCAATACACGCGGCCCCTCATCTTCACCCTCCCGATCAAAACCCTTAACCGATAGATGTTCAAAAAAACACCCCAATCAGTATCACATACATTTACATATAGACAACTATTCACGGCAGTCCCTCCCCCCCCTTCTCCCGTACCCCCTGCACTTGGCCGGTTTTCAGCTGCTGTACATATTCCCCTGCCTTAATTTCTGAAAGAAAAAATCTTGTAGTTGTTTTGTAGACAACTTTTAGACGCGCAGGGCTTAACAAGTAGGCTTCCGCCCCCAACTCTTGAAATTGAGCAATCATCTGCCTAAGTCGCCACCGTCTTTCTACAGTGGCATGTGCGAAGTCTGGCCTACTAAAGAATGATACACCTTCCACCGTCACCTTTGAGTTGGGGCGAGCTTTTTCAAACACAGCCTGTCTCAGTAAGAAATTACCAAAATACACTATAATGGCCCGTGGGTAACTCTGGTCTCTATTAGTAGCAGTCAAAGCCTGTTTTTTCTTCATTAACGGAAAACGGTGTGCTCTCTGAATCTCCTTTTCCCAATCCCAACCATTCAAGTCTGGGAATGCTTGCTTAAAAAGTGAAGCTATATAAGCCCTAGTATCCGGCCCCTCGAGGTCCTCTGCTATACCCAAGATCCTCAAGTTATTCCGCCGCTGACGGTTTTCAGCATCTTCCAGTTTCCATTGAATATCCGAGATCTGCTGCCCTTGTGTCGTCGTCTGTGCTGTTGCTGCTTTAACTTCGATTTCCAGCTCCTCCGTTCGAGTCTCCATGGTGGCGATGCGTACACCAATATCCTGGCAGGATTTGACCACTTTTTTAATAGATAGTTGTAGCTGTCTGCTAGCTGCTTTCATTTTCCTGCTCTCCCTCTGAGTCTGTTCATGATTCTGAACCATTGTCCTGTAGATAAGATCCAAAGAAGGAGGTTCTGCAAGGACGCCCGTGGGGGGGGGGGGCACCAGAGTACTACAGGCTGAATCCCTTTTCGAAAAGGCCTGTTGGGTGGCCGTATAATCCCACTGCATTTCACCATCCACCTCTTGAGGCTTGATCGGGTCTCTCCTAAGCTTGGCCCCCGAGCTGCTCCTGGCTTTAGTTTGCTCAACTGATTTTCTTCTGCATGTTAAGTAGTTCGATACCCAGATACTTTCAGCAGAGCTACTCTCGATATCTGAATCTGTTAAAGGAATTTCTTCGTCCAAATCTGAGTCTTTAGACTGATCGGAGAGAGAAAAAAAACTCTCTGCTGTATCAAATGGCCCCTGATCGGTGTTTGTTGGGTTCGCCTCTTTTCCCCTCTGGGCGGGAGCTGGGGGGGTAGTCTCATATATCGTTGAGGACTTGGCCATATCGTCAATTTGTTGCAAATTTAACTTGCAGCTTGATGGACTAGATTGTACTACACATTTCTCTGGAGTGGATTCCTGAGACCTCTGATTTGACTCCTTAAGTTCCTGCTCGGGTAGCTTCGCACACCCCATTGGGGGGAGGGCCACCCCCTCCCCGCTATTTCCTGGGCTTGTACTGGCAGTCTCTTGACAGGGTGGCTCCCTCCCCCCTACATCGAACATAGGAGTGAATGCTTCAGGAGATGTAAATGCAACAGGTACATGCTCATCATTGACTCCTAATACGTTTGGTTGCGCATCACAAGCTGCCTTTTCCTTGGACCTTTGCTTAGGCCGCATCACGCTAGAAAACATTGTTGGAACAGAGTACCTTGCGTCTTTTTCCATGTCGGTTGTTTTGTGCGGGCCCCCTTTCACTTGAAGATTGCTGTGCTCCTTTGATCCAGGGACCGGTAGCTTTTTATCCTTTCTGGTGCCTCCTGGGTCTTGGTTCTGCCGTGCCCGTAAGGAGCGAGGGGTCCTGTTTATCTTCGGCGCCATCCGAGCGTCCCACACGCCCCAAACACCAACTAATATTGCCAGGAAGCGGCGAGAATCGCGCTTAGCCGAGAGGGGTAAGAGCGCGGGTCTGGAGCGAGCGTCACGCTCGCATATTCTTGCGGGGCCCACCGGTGCCTGCTGTTGCGGCCCCGATCCTGGCAGGGACCACCAGAAAGCCGAAAAGCGCCCGCAGCGGTCCGTGCTGTCGGCGCACAGCGTCCGCGGCATCCGCGGCCGCAGGTGAGCGAGAGCCGCGTGTAGTCTGGGGATGGGCTAGAGCGGTAGTGGCAATCAGCCGGGAAATCCGGCCGCCATCTTGGATTCACCAGCCCTAAATACTCAATTTAGGGGTGTGTTTAGGTCTGGGAGGTTAGTAGCCAATGGCTACTAGCCTTGAGGGTGGCTACACCCTCTTTGTGCCTCCTCCCGGTGGGGAGTGGGTCAAATCCCTAATCCTATTGGGGGAATCCTCCATCTGCAAGATGGAGGATTTCTAAAAGTCAGAGTCACCTCAGCTCAGGACACCTTAGGGGTTTTCCTGACTGGCCAGTGACTCCTCCTTGTTTTTCTCATTATCTCCTCCAGCCTTGCCGCCAAAAGTGGGGGCAGTGGCCGGAGGGGTGGGCATCTCCACTAGCTGGGATGCCCTGTGGCGCTGTAACAAAGGGGGTGAGCCTTTGAGGCTCACCGCCAGGTGTTACTATTCCTGCAGGGGGAGGTGAGAAGCACCTCCACCCAGTACAGGCTTTGTTCCTGGCCACAGAGTGACAAAGGCACTCTCCCCATGTGGCCAGCAACATGTCTGGTATGTGGCAGGCTGGCAAAAACTAGTCAGCCCACACTGGAAGTCTGGTATGTTTTCAGGGGGCATCTCTAAGATGCCCACTGGGTGTATTTCACAATAAAATGTACACTGGCATCAGTGTGCATGTATTGTGCTGAGAAGTTTGATACCAAACTTCCCAGTTTTCAGTGTAGCCATTATGGTGCTGTGGAGTTCATGTATGACAGACTCCCAGACCATATACTCTTATGGCTACTCTGCACTTACAATGTCTAAGGTTGTGCTTAGAGACTGTAGGGGCATAGTGCTCATGCACCTATGCCCTCACCTGTAGTATAGTGCACCCTGCCTTAGGGCTGTAAGGCCTGCTAGAGGGGTGACTTATCTATGCCATAGGCAGTGTGAGGTTGGCATGGCACTCTGAGGGGAGTTTTCTCCCCACCAGCACACACAAGCTGGCAAGCAGTGTGCATGTGCTGAGTGAGGGGTCCCCAGGGTGGCATAAGACATGCTGCATCCCTTGGAGACCTTCCCTGGCATCAGGGCCCTTGGTACGAGGGATACCAGTTACAAGGGACTTACCTGGATGCCAGGGTGTGCCAATTGTGGAGACAAAGGTACAGGTTAGGGAAAGAACACTGGTGCTGGGGCCTGGTTAGCAGGCCTCAGGACACTTTCAAATCATAACTTGGCATCAGCAAAGGCAAAATGTCAGGGGGTAACCATGCCAAGGAGGCATTTCCTTACACTCATGCATACAGATGTCATATTAATACTCTCAAGAAGTCACCTAGGGATTTGGAGGAAGTGAGGCTATGTAGTTTGAACTACAAACAGGTGATTAGGAGGAGGAAAATAGCTGTAAGGCAGGAAGTCTGAGAGCAATTACGGGAGGCTGGCAGAAGGAATGACACATGCCTTTTCTGTAAAACTGTAAATGCCCCTTTTTTTGGAGACAGTTACAATACCATTATGGATACGACCATTCCTTATATACAAGGGTTGAGCATTTCTCAAAGGTGTATGACTGTAGCACTGAATCGGATAGTCATTGTAATATAACACTGGGTGAGCACATATAGGGTTGGTGTGTACTTGCACCTATTAATTTGGGGGGGGGGGGGTAGAGTAAGATCTGCTACTAAATGGAGCACAAGGAACAAGGCCCCAGGTCCCAACAGGGTACCACTCGATTTATTCTAAGATAACTTAGAGTTATGGGCTCTCTTAATTGTTAATGTATTAAGGAGTGCTGTCACCATAGGTCCCCCTAAGTATTGGTCGAATTCCATTATTGTCTCCATTTATAAGAAGGTACTGGACAGAATTTTATTAGGCCAATTAGAGGACTGGGTATTACAAAAATGCAGCATCTCCAGAGGTTCGGGAAGGGCCTATTTAACGTAGATCAATGCCTGAACCTCCACTTAATTTTAAGCACGTATACTCTGGTGAAGAGCAGCTGCATACACTTAGCTTTATGGACCTCACCTCCGCATTTGACTGCGTCAATCGAGGGAAGTTATGGGGGAAAAGTGCTAAAAAATGGGAGTGGAGGCACCAACTGTGCATTTCTTAGATCAACTCAAAGCAAAAGTCACTGGGTGTATCAGGCAAAGGCCTAATGTTTAATACACAGCTCTGAGTAAGTTCAAGGGTGGTGTGAGGCAAAGGTGTGTTCGGGCCTCTTTTCTATTTTGCCTATATATCAATGATCTTGATTTATTTTTAGCACAAGGAGAGACAGATGTTCCCTACGGTTGGAGTAAGGAGGCTCCCTGCATTGCTATATGCAGATGTTAGAAATGGGGTCTCTAGCTGGCAGAGCTATACACCCTTGAACAAATAGGGATCACAATCCTAGTCAGGGTAAGTCACACACAATCCAAACTATCCTGTGCTCACCCTCTGGTAGCTTGGCACTGAGCAGTCAGGCTTAACTAAGAAGGTGAGGTGTAAAGTATTTTTGCAATAAATCATGCAATAACAGAGTGAGAACACTGCAAAAAGACACCACACAGGTAAAATATAGGATATTTATCTGATTAAATTAAGGTCAAAATGATCAAGATTTGATAATCACAAGTTGAAATATCACTTTTGTAATGATAGGAAGAGTCGTTAGTTCTTAAAAGCAACAATTGTCTCTTGCAAGCACAAAGAACCTGGTTTGCGTCAAAATTACATGCACGAAGACCGCAGAGGAGGAGATGCATGGAAAAAGGTGTGTGCCAGATTTCCGGACGAACACAACAATGCTTTGATTCTTTTACACGCGGCAAGGGCCTTGCGTCGAATTCCGGCGTGCAAGCTTGAATCCTCTTTGCGATGCGGGGTCTTTTGACGCCCAGGGACGATGCACAGAAATGCTGGGCGTGCAGGACGAAGTCATAGCTGTTGCATCGATCCTGTGGGTGCTGCGGCAGAGTTTCTGATGCACAGATGCTGCTGCGTCGATTCCTTTAGCAGAAAGTCAGGCAGCATCGTTCCGGCTCGGCGATGGATCGTTCCGGTGGGCTGTGCATCGAAATTCCGGTTACAACATTGGCACTGCGTCGATCTTCACTTGGGGAGCTGGGCTGCATCATTCCAGTTTGGCGATGCAGTGATTTTCTCACCGCGGTACAGGCTGTGCGTCGAATCTGGCAGGCTGTACGTCGATTTTACCCCACACAAGGAGTTTCTTTGCAGAGATTATGGGGGTTATTCCAACTTTGGAGGAAGTGGTAATCCGTCCCAAAAGTGACGGTAAAGTGGCGGATATACCACCAGCCGTATTACGAGTCCATTATATCCTATGGAACTCGTAATACGGCTGGTGGTAAATCCGTCACATTTGGGACAGATTACCACCTCCTCCAAAGTTGGAATAACCCCCTATGTCTTTTTGGCCCTGAGACTTCAGGAAACAGCAGGCAAGCTCAATCCAATCCCTTGGAGAGCACTTCTCAGCAGAGGCAGAGGCCAGCAAGGCAGCAGTCCTTTACAGCAAAGCAGTCCAGGTGAGTCCTTTGGGCAGCCAGGCAGCTTCTCTTGGCAGGTTGCAGGTTCTGGTGCAGAATGTCTTTCCCAAGAAGTGTCTCAGTTGGTAGGGTCAAGGACCCAGTTTATATGCCCAACTGTGCCTTTGAAGTGGGGGATACTTCAAAGAACAGCTTAGAAGTGCACAAGGTCCCCTTTCAGTACAATCCTGCCTGCCACTGTCCCAGTAGGGAGATTGGCAGTCCATTGTGTGAGGGCAGGCCACTGTCCTTTGAAATGTAAGTGTCAGGCCCTCCACTCTTCCAGCCCAGGAAGACCCATTCAGTATGCAGATGTGTGCAGGTGACTGAGCATCCTGTGTTTGGGGTTTTCTGGGTGAAATGCACAAGGGTGCTGTCAACCAGCCCAGCCCAGACGTGGATTGGAGACAGGCTGTAAGGCACAGAAGGATTTTAAGTGCAGAGAAATGCTCACTTTCTAAAAGTGGCATTTCTAAAATAGTAATATTAAATCCAACCTCACCAGTCAGCAGGATTTTGTATTATCATTCTGGCCATACTAAATATGACCTGGTTGCCCCTTTCAGATTAGAACCTACCACTCAAACAGTATATGAGGGTAGCCCTAATGCTAGCCTATAAAAGGAGCAGGCCTCGCAGCAGTGGAAAATGAATTTAGGAGTGTTACACTACCAGGACATATAGAACACACAGGTTCATGTCCTGCATATGCACGTTAGCACTGGTCAGCAATGGTAAAGTGCACAGAGTCCAAAAACAGTGTCAAAAAAGTGGAGGGAGGCAGGCAAAAAGTTGGGGGTGAGCACCCTAAGGATGTCAGATCTAACAGCAGATGATTGTGTTTTACAGTCAAGAACTGTAGTGGGTCTCCAGAATTTTTGGACAGATTTGTTTTGTCCATGAGTGACCTAGGTCTGGCAACTAATATAGCCAAGACACATACCATGGTCTGTGGGCGCATTTCTAGCAACTTAAAATCTCATTATATAAACTGGGCTAAATTACTTCGTGTTCCAATATTTACATATCTGTGGGTACTTTTTGATAACGAGTGTAATTGGGAATCTAATTCAAGTAAGGAATTCCCAAATTGATCAAACCTTAGAGGAAATTTTAGGTTCTCTGAGAATTTAGGATCTGAACCCCTAGATGTATTGTTCAATTTATATAAGGCATGCTTTATTTCTGTTGTGATGTTTGGTGCTGGCAAATGGGCTATTGTAACACATCACACTTGCAGGTCAGTGGAATGCCTTTATGACAATACTATTATCTGTTTCCACCAGTGTGCCCACTTATGCTTGCTACACTGAGCTTGGCCTTTTGTAATTGGAAGACCATGCTAAGCTAGCGCTTCTTAATCTATGGCTCTCCATTTGGCCAAAATGCAAAACCCTTCTAAATGAGGATATAACCACCGACTATCTGCTACACGATTATGCCTGCAAAATC
Source organism: Pleurodeles waltl (assembly GCF_031143425.1). Classification (NCBI taxonomy): domain Eukaryota; kingdom Metazoa; phylum Chordata; class Amphibia; order Caudata; family Salamandridae; genus Pleurodeles; species Pleurodeles waltl. Next base: position 341,081,503 of record NC_090449.1, on the reverse strand, counting down.
CCTTGACTGAATTTTGTAAAAGACCAATTTAATGTTGGGGAGACCAGATCATATGGAACACTATTTATATTTTATATCAGATGATCGCAAGAGATTATAGTTGCTTAGGTTAAGATTTAATCAAGCCCTCTTGTCTCATACTCAAGATTCACTCATGGTGAAGCAGGCCTTGAGTTATGTCCTTGTGAGTTTCAGTCTGAACAATCTATGCTACATTTCTTCTTTTTTTGTAAACTGTATACTGGGCCCAGGAAACAGTTTTTAATACCATTACTCTGGTCCCTGAATATTAGAAGTGTAGACCTGCTCTACTTCACCTCCAATTACTGCAATCAGAATCTGTCTGTTTAATGGTTTATAAATTCATCTCAGCCACAATGAGACTAGGGAATATGGTGGTCAAGTAACGTTTTAAAAAGGCCCAGCCATTTTTAATGTCATATAGGCTAGAAGGGGGACAGACTGAGTCCTACAAAAACCTCCTTCTCCCTCTTTGTTATTACAAGTAATGTTTTAATCAAGTTGTATTTATTTAATTTGCCATTAGATTTGTCTGTAGAGTAATAGACAATTGAGTGTTTCTTGTATTAGAGGCTGGATCATTTATTTGACATTTTAATGTTTTAACTTTTTGTGTTCAAGCTATTTTATGAACTAACCTCCACAAATGGATCATTCAATTGCTGCTGTTAATATCTCCTCCACCTGCACAAGTCACTTTATGAATCATTTTATGTAATTCTTGTAAACTTTGCTGCTCAGTCTCAATGGTTGCATTTGTTATTGAGTTACATGCCATGTACTCCTTATGGTGCCATAAGCCGAATAAAGATTGTTCTGATTTGTTCGCCTTACAGATGGAAGCAGTTATTCAACAAGAATGTGTTTGCTAATGAAATATATTACAACATTATGTAATAGGAAACACTGTGGTTGCAAGCTCTATATTTAAAACGTTTTTATTAATATGTCTATAGAGATCTCTATTGGGCCATATTGACAATTTGACATTTTACAATTACAATGTGTTTTATAGAGCCAGACTATCAAGAAGGAAGGACTTGCCACACAAAAAAAAAATAACAGACTCAGTTTTTATAGAAATCGTTAAGGAAATTTTAAATAGCTCCCAATGCGTGCATTGAATGTTAAATGCTAGAGTTACCATTAACCCCCTCATGTGCCGAGGACGTAACCATTACGTCCTGGGCACAGAGCTCACGCTAGCGCTCCCTCTGTGGTCTTAACGGCAGGGACGGAAGGGGAAGCCCTTCCCCTTCCAACCCCGACACCCCCATGACCCCCACACTCCCCCCGTGACCTCACAGAGGCCGCCTCCCATCGCACTGGAAGCTCAGCTTCCAGCGCGATCAGAAGAGAAATGCAAATCATTTCTCTTCCGATCATGTGATGGGGGCCTGAAAGGCTTCAAAGGGAAGGGAAGGAAAGGAATTTCCTTCCCTTTGAAGTCTCTCAGAGCATTTCAAAAGCCAGATCGTAAAGCTATCCAGCTTTTGAAATGCCCACTAGACACCAGGGATTATTTTGTAAAAGGAAATCGGCATGAGATTTTTTTTCAAGGCCTTTGGGGCAGATTGGCCTATTTTTATGAGGCCAATCTGCCCCCAAGGGGGGGCAGAAACCACTAGACACCAGGGAGTTTTTTTTTAACGCAAGTTTCACGCAAGGGGAGCGACCCCTTAGGCAAGGGTCACTCCCCGGGGGGGGGGAATTTATTTTAGGCCATTTCTGCCCCCCCCCTGGGGGCAGATTGGCCTATTGCTGTGAGGCCGATCTGCCCCCGGGGTGGCAGAAACCTCTAGGTGCGAGGGATAATGTTTTTGTTTTTTTTGTTTGTTTATTTAGAGATGGGGAGCGACCCGTTAGGCAAGGGTCGCTCCACTGGGGGGCAAATTGTATTTAGACCATTTCTGCCCCCCTTGGGGGCAGATTGGCAGATTTTTGTTAGGTCAATCTGCACCCAAGGGGGAAAGAATCCTCTAGGTGCCAGGGATAAAAAAATTGTGTTTGTTTTTTTAGAGATGGGGAGCGACCCCTTAAGTAAGGGTCGCTCCCCTGGGGGGCAAATTGGATTTAGACCATTTCTGCCCCCCTTGGGGGCAGATTGGCCGATTTTTGTTAGGTCAACCTGAAACCTCTAGGTGCCAGGGATACATTTTTTTTTTTTTTTTTTTTAGAGATGGGGAGCGACCCCTTAGGCAAGGGTCGCTCCCTGGGGGGGGGAGGGGAGGGGCAAATTTATTGTAGGACATTTCTGCCCCCCCGGGGGCAGATCGGCCTATTGTTATTAGGCCAATCTGCCCCTGGGGGGGGGGGGGGGGGGGCAGAAACGTTTTGGCACCAGGGAATTTTTTTTTAGGGTTTTGTTTTTGTTTGTTTGTTTTTTAGAGGTGGGGAGCGAATTGTATTTAGACCATTTACGTCCCCTTTGGGGGCAGATCGGCCGATTTTTGTTAGGCCAATCTGCACCCAAGGGTGGCAGAAACCACTTAGGCACCAGGGATTGGTGTGTGTGTATGTGTGTGTTTTCTTTAGGGGGGCAGCCCCTTGGGTAAGGGTCGCTCCCCATGGGGGCACATTACTGTTGGCCATACCTGCCCCCCTTGGGGGCAGATGGTCCTATTTTTGGAAGGCCCATCTGCCCCCAAGGGGGGGGGGGGCAGAAAGCCCACCAGAGACTAGGGAAGTTTTTTCCAAAATAAGAGGGTGGGGGCATGGCCATACCCCCACCCCAAATAAATGGGGCCAAAGTTGTTTGGCCCACTAGTCGGCAGATGGGGCAATTACCCCTGATCCACACCCCGGGGGGGCAGAAAGTCTACTAGATGCCAGGGAGTTAAAAAATATATATATATATATATTGGGGTGGTAGATACCAACCAGTATTGGCCTGGTTATGCCCCCACCCCAACTGAAGGGAGTAACAGTCTTTCAGCTCTCCCCACACTCTAAAACATCTCATCCCACAGCAAGCAAGAAGACATCTTATTATTTTGGGTTTTGATTTTTCATTTGGCCCATGAGAGCTTGGCTAACTCTCAAAATCGTCCCACTCGGAATGGTGAGGGCTACACTTTATGGACTTTAGGATGCTGCCATGTAGAAAAATCCACAAGACCTAGACACATCTGAAAACTAAACATCTGGGTGATACCAGGGTGGTGTGTTTCACATGCACCCCACACCATTTTCGTACCCAAAATGCCCTGCAAACCTCCAACTTGGCTGGAAATCACAAATTTTTCCCATGTTTTTGTGATGGAACCTTTCAGAATCTGCAGGAATCTACAAAATTCCTACCACCCAGCACTGTCTCATCTATACCGCAAAAAATTCTACTGCACTTGTCAGCCTGAAAATGTTTTTTTGCAAACTGCCCTTTTGGACCCCCTTTGGTTCCCTCTCAATATCGACATGTTTTTGGCTCTTCCCTTTCACAAGCACTTGGCCCACCTACACAAATGAGGTATCATTTTTACCAGGAGACTGAGGGGAACGTTGAGTGGTATGAAATTTGTCCCAGTGCGGTAACCCACACAGAAATGTTGGAAAAATGTGATTTTTAAGCTAAATTTGAGGTTTGCTGAGGATTCTGGTTAAGAAAACATTGGGGGATCCACGCAAGTCACTCCTCCCTGGACCCCCTCAGGTGTCTAGTTTTCAGAAATGTCTGGGTTTGGTAGGTTTCCCTGCATGGCTGCTGAGCCCAGAACCAAAAACGCAGGTGCCCCCCGCAAAAACAGGTAGTTTTGTTTTTGATAATTCTGATGTGTCCAGATAGTGTTTTGGGGCATTTTCTTTCGCGGGGAGTAGGCCTACCCACAAAAGTGACGTACTGTTTTTATCGGGAGACTTGGGGGAACGCTGGGTGGAAGGAAATTTGTGGCTCCTCTCAGATTCCAGAACTTTCTGTCACTGAAATGAGAGGAAAAAGTGTGTTTTTTGGCCAAATTTCGAGGTTTGCAAAGAATTCTGGGTAACAGAACCTGGTCACAGTCCCACAAGTCACCCCATCTTGGATTCCCCTAGGTGTCCAGTTTTCAAACCTGCGCAGGTTTGCTAGGTTTCCCTAGGTGCCGGATGAGCTACATGCCAAAATCCACTGCTAGGCACTTTGTAAAAAAACAGCTTTGTTTTCTTTGTGAAAATGTGATGTGTCCACGTTGTGTTTTGGGGCATTTCCTTTCGAGGGCGTTAGGCCTACCCACACAAGTGAGGTACCATTTTTATTGGGAGACTTGGGGGAACGCTGGGTGGAAGGAAATTTGTGGCTCCTCTCAGATTCCTGAACTTTCTGCCACCGAAATGAGAGGAAAAAGTGTTTTTTTGGCCAAATTGTGAGGCTTACAAAGGATTCTGGGTAACAGAACCTGGTCAGAGCCCCAGAAGTCACCCCATCTTGGATTCCCCTAGGTGTCTAGTTTTCAAAACTGCGCAGGTTTGCTAGGTTTCCCTAGGTGCTGGCTGAGATATAGGCCAAAATCCACAGCTAGGCACTCTGTAAAAAACAGCTCTGTTTTCTTTGTGAAAATGTGATGTGTCCACGTTGTGTTTTGGGGCATTTCCTTTCGCCGGAGCTAGGCCTACCCACACAAGTTAGGTACCATTTTTATCGGGAGACTTGAGGGAACGCTGGGTGGAAGGAACTTTGTGGCTCCTCCCAGATTCCAGAACTTTCTGTCACTGAAATGAGAGGAAAAAGTGTTTTTTTTGGCCGAATTTTGAGGTTTGCAAAGGATTCTGGGTAACAGAACCTGGCCAGAGCCCCACAAGTCACCCCTTATTGGATTCCCCTAGGTGTCTAGTTTTAAAAAATGCGATGGTTTGCTGTGTTTCCCCAGGTGCCTGCTGAGCTAGAGGCCAAAATCCACAGGTAGGCACTTTGTAAAAAACACCTCTGTTTTCTGTGGAAAAATGTGATGTGTCCACGTTGTGTTTTGGGCCATTTCCTTTTGCGGGCGCTAGACCTACCCACAAAAGTGAGGTACCATTTTTATCGGGAGACTTGGGGGAATGCTGGTTGGAAGGCAATTTGTGGCTCCTCTCAGATTCCAGAACTTTCTGTCACCGAAATGAGAGCAACAAGTGTTTTGTTGGCCAAATCTTGAGGTTTGCAAAGGATTCTCGGTAACAGAACCTGGTCAGAGCCCCACAAGTCACCCCATCTTGGATTCTCCTAGGTGTCTAGTTTTCAAAACTGTGCAGATTTGCTAGGTTTCCCTACGTGCCGGCTGAGCTACAGGCCAAAATTCACAGCTAGGCACTTTGTAAAAAACAGCTCTGTTTTCTTTGTGAAAATGTGATGTGTCCACATTGTGTTTTGGGGCATTTCGTTTCGCGGGCGCTAGGCCTACCCACGCAAGTGAGGTACCATTTTTATCGGGAGACATAGGGGAACACAGAATAGCAAAACAAGTGTTATTGCCCCTTGTCTTTCTCCACATTGTTTCCTTCCAAATGTAAGACAGTGTGTAAAAAACACGTCTATTTGAGAAATGCCCTGTAATTCACATGCTAGTATGGGCACCCTGAAATTCAGAGATGTGCAAATAACCACTGCTTCTCAACACCATATCTTGTGGCCATTTTGGAAATTCAAAGGTTTTCTTGATACCTATTTTTCACTTTTTATATTTCAGCAAATGAATCGCTGTATACCCGGTATAGAATGAAAACCCATTTCAAGATGCAGCTCATTTATTGGCTCTGGGTACCTTGGGTTCTTGATGAACCTACAAGCCCTATATATCCCTGCAACCAGAAGAGTCCAGCAGACTTAACAGTATATTGCTTTCAAAAATCTGACATCACAGGAAAGAAGTTACAGAGTAAAACCTGGAGAAAAATGGCAGTTTTTTTCACCTCAATTTCAATATGTTTTTATTTCAACTGTTATTTTCTGTAGGAAACACTTGTAGGATCTACACAAATGACCCCTGCTGAATTCAGAATTGTGTCTACTTTTCAGAAATGTTTAGCTTTCTAGCATTGGTTTCTCACCCATTTCGGCCACTAACTGGAAGGCGGCTGAAAGCACAAAAAATAGTAAAAATGGGGTATGTCCCAGTAAAGTATCAAACTTGTGTTGAAAAATGGGGTTTTCTAATTCAAGTCTGCCTGTTCCTGAAAGCTGGGAAGTTGGTGATCTTACCACCGCAAACCGTTTGTTGATGCCATTTTCAGGGAAAAACCATGAGCCGCCTTCTGCAGCCCTTTTTTCCCATTTAAAAAAAAAAAGAAAACGTAATTTTCGCTGTATTTTGGCTAATTTCTTGGTCTCCTTCATGGGAACCCACAAAGTCTGGGTACCTCTAGAATCCCTAGGATGTTGGAAAAAAAGGACGGAAATTTCGCGTGGGTAGCTTATGTGAACAAAAAGTTATGAGGGCCTAAGCGAGAACTGCCCCAAATAGCCCAAAAAAGGCTCGGCACAGGAGGGGAAAAGGCCTGGGCAGCGAAGGGGTTAATAGTTTGTGATGAGAAGAAGATCTAGTCTACTGGATTTTAAACCTAAAATACCTGGTTTTGAATCCCAGCTCCCCACCTTGGTTGAGTTGTGGGACTCTGGTCGACTCACTTTAAATCCCTCAACCCCAATTTGCTTTCCAGCGTTTGCAATGCAAGAAAATTAATTAATATATTTTGTGGCAACTCAAAGCTCCTTTCTCTTCTTAACCCTGACTGTTTCAGTCACCCTCATGAGGATTCCTTAAGTCTTCAAATCTACAACCTGAGCAATCTATAAAAGTGCACTAGGCTTGAGTCAAATCAATGTTTATAGGACGATAGACATGACATTGGAATTCATGTGGTGTGATTCATTAAGCTACTGGGACAACCTTACGAGCTTGGGCTGTGGGAATTAACTGACAGGAGATCAGGAAAGTATCTGCCTTCTTTACAGAGTGTATTAAGAATAGATTGACTCAGGGAGCAAAATCAGATAATAGATGCAAAGGTCACTGACAAAGAGGAGGAAGGTGGAAGAAGAGAAAAGATAAATAATGGTGAAGATGAAAGAGAACAAAGGAGATCAGGAAGAGAGAGGAAGGAAGGAAGGAGGTAAAACAAGGAGTGAAGAAAGATCATAGTGGAAGAGAGGGGATGAGTAAGATTGGACAGAGCAAAATATTATAGAAAGATGAAAAGCAAGAACATGAAGGTTGATAACAGAGTTGGTGGTTAGGGGAGAGAGAAGAGCATACTATCAGAGGGAAGAGATATGATGAAGTGTTACAGAGGAACGTGAATAAGCATACACTTTAAGTTGGAGGTTAAAGTAGTTGAGAGTAAAGAAGGGGTGAAGGGTGGCTAGAAAAGGTGTAAAGTGAAAGCTAAAAAAGAGCAGGATGGAGAATTAGGAGATGGAAAGAGAACAGGGAGGAAGAACAAAGAGGTAAATAGAAGAAAGAGAATCATAATCATCTGCAGGAGTAAACAATGGTTAGTTGGTGTGGGACTCAGTGGCCTGGGTAGATGCAGTCATTCCTAGACTGACCACCCTGTGGCATTGGGTACAGTGGTCACGGTGTCCCGTCATTCCTAGACTGAAACCCCTATGGTTTTGAGTGCATTGGCAGTGAAATCCTAAATGGTGGAGCACATTATTGAGTCTCGATGGTGCTATTCACATGACTTGGGCCCCAACAACAGTTTTGTGAACACTATCCCAGTGATAAAAACTGTTATTTTTATAAAACTGTTTTTTAAATTAGTTGGTGACACTCTTTTTTTAGGTTTCACCCAGAGACAGCTGCTGTCTGTTGTCCAAGACGTATTGTAGACTATACCAATACTTAACAGCAGGCTTTGGGTCAGCCAAGTGCTTACCACTTGTTGTCTTTCTTGTCAATCTCATTTGCTTGCCTGATTCTTGCATTTGTCTAAATATCATGGTCAAATCAAAACTTAACCTCTTTAAGACCTCTTTCATTAAACTGTGTAACTGCATTAATATCACACTTCTGAAGCCCATACAATTCAAGAAACGACTGAGCTACGTTAATGCAGCCTGTTCTTCTGCTAACAGATGTCTGCACAAGGACCTGTTGAAAAAACACCTAGACAGATTAAAACCGGTCACGCATAATATAAAGCGGCTTTGAAATTGGGTAAAAATTAGATTTAAAAAACACAACTGGAATTGCTTAGTAGCAGCCACAAAGAGGAAAAGTCATAACTATTGCACAAACTGTCAGTACTATTAGGTCTATAATAAAACTCAATCTGCTAAGAGTCCCCAAATTGCTGCAGATTAGTCCGAGGGCTAGGGGAGGCGTTTAGGTAGTGGGGGTGCGCAAACCAAACATAAAATAGCAGAAACCAAAAGTCAACCTGAAACAAATTAACTTTTCATAAAGAAGGACTTTCACCAGGATGGTTTTGAGAAACTGGTGAAAGCCATTCTTCAAGACAAAATTTTAAAAAATGGTTTGACTAAAATGATTCGTCAGAACGTGATTCTTCAGGTAAGGTTTTTGTTAAAAAAACAAACTTACAACCATTTCAATCATACAGATTTAGTACATTCTCAGTCTCTGTCACCAAAGAGCAGAGCCTGCCCACGCTTTTGATTTTTTTTTTTATGTCTGAAGAGGAGTCAAAAAGTACTTTTGAAAACAAATCCAAGATTACTCGTAAAATACAAATATTTGAGATCAATGTTTCTTTGAGAACCATTGGATCATTATTCATGCACACTTGCAGGGGCTTTAACATGCTCAGGAACAGCATTTATGTGAAGAAGTCACAAACATTATTGTGGCAGAAACAAACGGAATAAGTTAAAATTAAAAACAAAGGCCCTCATTACGACTTTGGCAGACAGCCTACTGCCATGCCGGCAGTTGTACTCCCGCCAGGCTGGCGGTGAAGACTGCCATATTATGACCACGGCGGTGATCCCACCCACCTACAACCAATGTGCCGCCAGTGCGTTCAGGCCTCAGACGACGGCAGTTGCCATCTTCAGGCTGGCGGAAGACCATTCACCACCCTCCATATTACGACTCAGCAGACCGCCAGGATTTCTGGGGCGGGATCACTGCCACGGAAGGCCTGGCAGAAACGAGCCCTATAAAATGAGACACTCACCTCCAGGGACACAGAGGAGTCTGCGGCCACCATGGAACCTGAAATGGAAGTCTTCCCTATGTTGTACCACGCAATGGAAGTCCAGGAGCAGCAGCATTGACGAAGATGACAATCGTGAGTACAGTCGCACACCCACACGCAACACACACACCCGCCACGGACAGCGACGCATACATGTACCCCAAACAAATACCGTCCCGATACACACATACATCCACAAACACACCACCATACACAAACTACAGACACGCACACACACACCCCATACACATGGAGAACAATTAGCTGTAAAATACAACAATTATATAAGCCATAAGAAAAGAAAGGCAGGACAAATACTTGTAAATTAACCAATGTTTTGAGTTGGGCATTGCACTGAAAATAGGCATTAACTAAAACAAAAACTATAAACAAAGAGCCATTGGCCAGTCCAAATGTCCATAAACATCTCAGGGCACGAATGGGCCACATATAGGTCCAACCTGACTCCTGACAGCCTAATTGACTCCACTGGGCAGAGACATCCATGTGGAAGGAAGGAACCTCAGGGGGCGGGGGTGGGGGTGATGGAGAAGGGGTTCTTTTTGGAGGGGGGGTCCTTGGACTTTGGTTTGGGAGGGGATGTGGTCTTGGTTTTCGGTGTAATGGGCGGGGGAGTAGGTCTGGAGTGGGGGGTGGTGAGTGGCTACCTTGTGCTCTGTACAGGGAGGTTTTTTTGCTGGAGAGGGAGAATGGAAACACTAGAGGGGCCATGGGAGGAATGGGAGCTGGAGGGACAAGGCGGGCAAGGAAAAGTTTTTTTAGGTACAGCGGGCTGACTGGGGAGCAGGTTTGGGAGTGGGGGTAGAGGAAGTGGTTGTAGGACATGTAGGAGTGCTGGACTTGGTTGTAGGTGCATGCAACGTGTGCTTGTGTGAAGTGGATGACTGTTGAGTGTCTGAGTGGGAGCGTTTATGTGTTTTTAGGAGGAGGGGTGGGAGGGAGGGAGAGGACAAACAGGTTTTTTGAATGTATGTTGGGGAGGTGTCTGCAAGAAAGGTGGGTGTGCTGCATGTGGTTGTGATGGTGGTGACTGCGCATGTGGTGAATGTGGTGGTAGTCTGCGTGTCTGCTGTTGTGGTGATTATGGTCAAGGCTGAACAGGTGGCACGATCTGGGATTGAGGATGCAGTGCTTGCGGGTGTGAGTGCTGATGTGACTGTGAGGGAGGAGGTGATGGGGAGACAGTGGAGGCAGTGGCTGTTGTTGTGTGTGCTTCTGTGTGTTGGCTGTGTGCATGTTTGTGGTGTGATCTGTGGTGCTAGTGCTTGTCTTTGTGAGTCCTGTATGTTGTTTTGGGTGCATGCTCGCCTGATTGTGTGCTTGGGATAGGTGTGGGGCGAGGCAACTGGGACTGGGTACAGGTAGTTGGAGGAGGACCGGAAGAACTAGGGACACTGGCTGCCGTCAAAGAGGAGGCCAGAGCCTGAAAAGATCTCTGTAGGCCAGCGAAGCCAACGTGAATGCAATCCAGGTAGGGATTGCTTTGCTGCATCTGAAGTGCCAGCCCCTGGGTGGCATTAACTACCTCAGGAGGTCAACAGCTCGCTCAGTGAGGGCAGCAGGGCTGGCTGGGGCTGAGGTGCCTGTGGCGAAGGAGACGCCCACCCTCCTGGGTGAGCAGGGATGGGCATGTGGGTGGGGGGCTACTGGGAGGGCGGTGCTGGAACATGGGGGTGGCAGAAGATGATGTTGCTGGGGAGGTCCCAGAGGGGTCTGCCACGACCATGGAGCTCCCATTAGAGGAGGAATCAGTTAGTTGTAGCAGCTCCTGTCTCCCCTGTGGTGCTCCCCTTGCCCTCCAACTCACTGGTCCCCTCAGTGTTGTTGGACACTGCCTCCTGGGTTCCGTGGGCTGCAGCTCCCCCACTAGCCAGTGCCCCTGCTTCTCCGCCAGATGATGCTAATGCACACAAGAACAGAAGAAAAAAAGGAGGGAGGGTGGGGGAGAAAGAAAGGGAGGACGTCAATTACAGGAAAAACAGCACATATGGCATACACATCACAATGATTCACTGGTAATTTACACTATGCAGTGACAACCACAAGACCACACCATTGCCTGGGAACAACAGCTGAACATTTAAACTGAAGAAACAACCATCTTCCATAAGCAAACCTGTACTTTGAAATCTGCACACCTATTAAGATTCACTAATCCATGTCTGCCTGTTGACAAAGGTACAGCTTCACTTACTCCGTTACAGTGTCTGAACAACTTGCAGTTGCCAGGACATACCACTTAGATAGTGGACATCAGAGTATCACTCCTACACTGGAGAGTCAGGATGTAGGCCCTTATGTATGTAGAAATCCTAACAAATAACTAATGCCTATTGAACACGCCACTCACCATTGTAATGCAGAAGTATACAACATCACCAACAATGGCATACTGAGGCATACACTGACTATTACCTTGGTATCCAAAGACCATGCCAGTCACAAGGAAAAAATGGGAACACTGTGAGTAACCCCCCCCCCCCCCCCCCCCCAATGTGGCTGATGTGCTGCCCTCAAGCTCCCATCCAACTCTGGGTTGGCCACTGCCAGTATGCGGCCCATTAGGGATGTCAGGGTATGACGGGCACCCCTCCCTCGTTGGGAGGACATCCCCAGCTGGGCCTCCGTGGTGTTCCGGGCCCAGCGTCTTAGGTTCTCCTACCACTTTCTGCATTGGGTGCTCCGCCTGCTATAGACCCACAGGGTCCGCACGTCCTTGACACGCCATAACGCTTTCTTCTGATGGGCACTGGCCTGCATAGGAGACACAGACTGAAGGACACCATTAACTTCACACTTCAGTCAGTTACAATAATGGACTACATAATGTATTGATCTCACAATCATCATACACATCACTCGTACCTCGGTGTACATTTTTCACACACCAGACAATACTCCCTAAAGGACACAATGCATGCACACATTCATCAACATACAGCCATGTTGCAACCTATATACCAATATGATGCTCACATGCTGATCTGGAGCCCCATACAACTGTCCATACAAGGGTAGGACCCCTTCCGCAAGCTTCTTGAGTTCTTCGGATGTGAAGCCTGGGGCCCTATCCCCTGTAGCATGGGCCATTACGGCTTCCAGACACAGGACTCAGCAGCTCATGCAGTGGAGGTCTTGATAGGGTGAGAGTCAGGAGTCAAGTGAAATGGGCTTCTGAAAATGATGGTCACGTTCGTGCAGGTAATCACCGACGGCAGTGATCATCATTGGCCCCGGTTCTCCATAGACATCAATGTTAACCAATGAGAAGTTGCACTGCGGTTCTGACCGCCCTCCGCCATGATGACTAACACCGGTAGAGTGAGGTCACTTCCACCTGTCCTCTGCATGCAGGACAGGTGGATGCCATTTTCTGTAAACTGTTATCATTGTAGTCAATGATATGTGCATCATAGGTACTTATAGCACACGCCAAGGCACTTCCTACATGTTAACATTGTACATTTGATGGCAGATATCTGCCATGCAAAATTAGTGCTCATATTGGTGTTCTGCTTGAATTTCAGTAGTTAACAAACACTGAAAATGTTAGGATACAAATAACGTCTCACTACTGAGACTACCACTGAGAAGCTATAATACCATATAATGATTTTGGATGGTAATAGTCTGTTTGCATGTTGAGGCAACCAGAGCAGATTTCAAACATTGGTTGTCTGACATGTCTGAGAAAGCTCTATTTTCTGTAATTTTGTGTGATGAAATCCTTCATGCTTTCTCACACTTGTGATGTTTTGTTTGTTTAGATACCAACCACCGCAGAGGAGGAGGAATACCCGTGTACAGACCCCTAGTTGACTTGACTACAATGGAGGAACACCATATAATTCTTACCTATCGTCTGAACAGGGCAACAATCATTGAACTGTGTGCCCAATTGGAGCCAGATCTCTCTCCTGCTCTTCGTAGTCCTACTGCAATACCTCCAACAGTACAGGTGCTATCAGTACTTCACTTCCTGGCCAGTGGGTCATTTCAGGTGACAGTGGACATGGCTGCAGGTATGTCTCAGCCAATGTTTGCTAAAGTTTTGAAAATTGATGTGAATGCCTTGCTGAGACACATGTACAGCTATATCACATTCCCCCAAACTGATGATTTACCCACTGTTAAGGCTGCTTTCTATGCAATGGGACATATTTCACATGTGATTAGGGCCATTGCTGGGACCCATATTGCTCTGGTTCCTCCTAGGATAAATGAGCAGGTGTTTAGAAACAGGAAAAGTTACAATTCCATTAATTTGCAGATGGTGTGCCTTGCTGATCAGAATATTTCTAACGTTACTGCCAAGTTTCCAGGATCTGTACATGAGGCGTAAGTAATGAGGAACAGCAGTGCCCCACAGATGATGGCACAACTACAGAGAGAGAGAGAGTCTGGCTCATTAGTGAGTATAATGTTTTAATTCAATGTATGTCACACTGTATTACCTTTGAGTTATCCTCTGTAGTATTGTACACTTGTAATGTGAGATGTTCACAGTTTACAGGTGACTCAGGCTACCCGAACCTATCCTGGCTGTTGACACCAGTGAGGAATCCGAGGACAGAGGCTGAAAATCGCTACAATGAGGCACATGGACGGACCAGAAGAGTGATAGAAAGAACATTTGGCCTTCTGAAAGGCAGGCTTAGGTGCCTACATACTTCTGGTGGATCCCTACTCTACTCCCCTGTAAAAGTCTGCCAGATAGTCGTTGGCTGATGCATGCTTCACAATATGGCCCTCAGAAGGCATGTGCCATTACTGCAGGAGGAGGGGAGACAATGCACCTGTGCCAGCAGAGCACAGTCAGGACAGTGATGAAGATGGGGAGGAGGATCATGTGGACAACGGGACACATCTGATACACCAGTACTTCCAATGACAGTCAGGTAAGTCTGTAAGAGCTGTGTGGCAGCTATGATGTACATAGCTCTAATGTGTGCATTTTGGAACCTAAAACTGTTCCATCAGTGGTTAGTGTTGCCACTGGTATGAATTATGGAAAAAAGCTTATTCTGCCTATGCTGTGTATCAGCTGTTTGGCAGTTTCAAATACATGCCCACATCACACTGTGTCCTCATTTCATACAGTATTTAGCATTTCTTGCTGAGAATGTCATCTGTGTTTCAACGTGTTTACACACCCGCTCTGTGATTTCACTGTCCCTGACAGTTTGGCCTGGACTAGGTGTTATAGGGGAGGGATTGGCTTACTGAGAACATGAAATTGCTGAAACTGTGGTATCTTGTCTAAGGCCCTTACAAAATTTGTGTCTTGTCACTACTATTGTTTGGGGTTAATTGCAGTGCGAAATATTAAGTTGATGTGCCCAGATGAATGTAGGCTGTTTTGTTACAGGAACTCATGTTGCTTTACTTCCCTGTATATCTCATTTAAATGTCACTGAAGGTTTCTCTTTTTCAGATATTGGTGTGGTCACTACAGTGTACTCATGAAATACCTACGACTGCTTTCACACGGTTTTGTGGATGGTGACTTGTGGCAAGCACTTACACTGGTATTGTGTGCCCCAAGCCCACTGTACATTGGGTGGATTCACACTTGACATTACATTTGTACAGGAAAGTAAAGGTCAAGACATTGCATATTGATAATATAAAAGCACAAATCCTTCAGTTGTGTTTAACTGTGTTAATTGAAACCACAAAAGGAAGGGATAGAGCAATGGAGTGGGGTGATGAAGGACGAAATCTTCAGTGTAGTGTTCCAGTTAGTTTGTAGCACAGGTCAAGTATCCATGAGGCCACAGGAAAAAGGAGCAATGGCATTCCATAGTAAACAAGATGTCTCAGTGGCATACAAGGGAGACATGTAGGAGAGGCTCTCTTCCTGGCAGTGGTTTTGGTCTTGGCTAGTCTCTGTAGGATGTCCGGCTCATGGGGAGCGTTTGCGGGGTGGTTCCTTTGCTACAGAGGGAGGGGTGCTGGTGTTCTGTGAGTCCTGTGGCAGGGCCTCCAGTCCACTAGCTGCAGCAGATGTAGAGGGCTGGTCAGTACTCTGGCTAGTGGAAGGGGCCCACTGGTGTATTGAAGACTCACGCATGATGGTGACAATTTCACTAAGCACCCCTGAAAGGAGATCATCTTGGCATTGTGGGCCTGCAACTGCTGCAAGACCTCCTGGTGGTGTTCCCTCTGCAGCTCTAGTTCTCCTGTAAGGTGGTGAGTTCCTGGCACATCCTGCCCTGGGATTTCTGGTATGCTCCCAGGAATTGTGACGGTGCCTCCTGGGCAGTCGGTTCCCAGGGTTGGCCCACCCCTTGGCGCATAGATGCCCTCCCATTGGCCCTGGCCCCCTGTGCCTGTTTCCCCTGAACTGTGTGCCCACTCCCACTTATAACAGGACCTTCTTCGTCTTGCCTGGGAGGTGTTGTCTCCGGTCCCTGTACAGGTGGGCACACTGTAGATTGACACGTCATGCGGACAGAGGTTTGGGGATGTTGGGTGGCTGCTGTTGTAGTGAAGTCTGATGTGGGGTGCTCTGGGTGATGCTAGTGGTGTCTGACTGACCAGAGGTGCCAGATGGGCCAGGGAGATCTTCTAGATTCAGACAGAGTAGCTGTTATCACTGGGGCCTTCTTCTGGTGGAGTACTGGGTAGACGCGGCACATGCTGCTGGCTGACATTAGCTGGGGTACCTGTGGACATGTATGAGAGTTGTTCATATCATCCTCAGATATTATTATGGCTAATGCAGGGAATTAGTGCAAGGTGCTTGCTCCCCAGGTATGGCAATGGACGATGATTTTTTTACTGTATTGCCGAAAGCATTTACATATGAATATTTTTAATATAAAAGTCATGTTGTATATATGTCTTTAGCAGTAAATGTCACTGCCATAACCTGGTTTTCTATTGCCACCTCAGGTGTTTAGGTGTCAATATGTTCAGCATTGATAGGTTTCCCTATGGGATGGGTGTTGTGATTTACACATTTGGTTTGTGAATGGTGGTGCATTATGGGATTGGTAATGCTTCATGCTGACCATGCATTACTTATGTGTGTGAATGATGACATTGGAGAGATGTTATTTTAGTGAGTTGGGCATGCAAGGGAAATTGAGAGGGGTGGTTAAGGGGGTGAGTATGAGTTTGGGATGGAGTGGGTTGAACGGAGATAGGGTGAAGGGGAGACATGCTAGGCAGGTGTACATGGTGGTAGAGAAGTATAGGTCAGTGGTTCCCAACCTTTTGACTTCTGTGGACCCCCACTTTATCATTACTGGAGCCCGGGGACCCCCACTGACTCTTTATTCGAATCTGGGGACCCTCCACTGAGCCAATACTGAAAGTTGGGGACCTACTCTATTAATTTTATTTATTTTTTAAAGCAGCCACGGACCCCCTGAGGAGGCTTTGCGGACCCCCAGGGGTTCCCGGACCACAGGTTGGGAACCACTGGTATGGGTGACTTACCAGAGTCCAGCCCGCTAGTTATTCCATTGAGGCCCTCAGGATGCAGGGTAGCCAAGACCTTCTCCTCCCATGATGTCAACTGTGGGGAAGGAGGTGGTGGTCCACTGCCAGTCTTCGTAACAGCAATGTGGTCCCTGGATGCCATTGTACGCATCTTCCCCCGAAGGTTGTTCCACCTCTTCCTTATGTCATCCCTTGTGCGTGGATGGGTTCCCACAGAGTTCACCTTGTCTATCATTCTCTGCCATACCTTCATTTTCCTGGCAATGGATATCTGCTGCACCTGTGCACCGAACAGCTGTGGCTTTACCCTGGCAATTTTATCTACCATGACCTGCAACTCATCATCAGTGAAACGGGGTTGCTTTTGTCAGAACATGCTGATTGTGTAGTGGGTGTAGTGTGTGTGTTGTGCAGAGGGTGAGGTGTTTAGTGGGGGCAGGGTGTTAGAATATGTGGGATTCTATAAGTAGTGATTGAGTGCAGTGGTGTTGTGTGTGTTTGGTGTAGAGGTATGATGTGTGGTGTGTGATGCATGAAGGGTGTCTGTGGTTTGTTGGTGCAGTTCTAGGGATATGTGGGCTGGCACCATGTAGCATATTTTGTGAATTTGCAAGGAATTGTGGGTTGTGTGGGGGTGTGTTTTATAATGCTGTAGATGGCTGTGTATGTGTATCAGGTGTGGGGTTTTCCATTTGGCCAATGTTGGCTTCTGTTGTTGGGGAGTGGTAAAATCGACTGCGGCGGGCCTCACCACCAATGGATGACCGCCGTTGATGGACTGCTGTGGTGATTCGTGGGTTGTAATTTGGAGGGTGGTAAGGGTGGTGGACTGCCTCTCTCCCGTTGTCGTTAGATCTGGCGCTGTTGAGTTTGTGGATGCTTTCCGGCAGTTTTGTGTTTGTGACTCATAATACGGCAGGTGGATTACCGCCTCTGCGGCAGTCTTTTGGTGGCGGTCTTTTGGCGGCTGTCACCACGGCTGTCTTCGGAATAGACCGCTAAAGTCATAATGAGGGCCAATATCTTTACAGAAATATTATGGTAGGTGGGTGAGTGACCCCCAGAAAACTTTTTCAGGTAATTCCCTCAGACATACTGTTGGAAAATGGCCCTCTCTGAAGCATCGCCTTCCTCTTCCTCTTTTGACTGACCTTATTGGTGTCAGCTTTAGGACTCTGGGCACTTTACGACTGCTAACCTGTGCTAAAGTGCATGTTCTCTCTTCCTAAAAACATGGTAACATTGGCTCATACCCAGTAGGCATATTTAATTTACTTGTAAGTCCCTAGTAAAGTACACTTCAAGTGCCCAGTGCCTGTAAATTAAATGCTAGTAGTGGGGCTGCAGCACTGATTGTGCCACCCACATATGTAGCCCCTTAACCATGTCCCAGGTGTGCCATTGCAGGCCTGTGTGGCAGTTTTCCTACCACTTCGACTTGGCATTTAAAAGTATGCGCCAAGCCTTAAACTCCCCTTTTTCTATTTAGATGTCGCCCCCAAGGTAGGCCCTAGGTAACCCATAAGGCAGGGTGCTATGTAAGTAAAAGGCAGGACATGTACCTATGTGTTTTACATGTCCTGGTAGTGAAAAACTCATAAATTTGTTTTTCACTACTGTGAGGCCTGCTCCTCTCATAGGCCAGCATTAGAACTGCCTTTATATACTTTTAAGTGGTAGATTCTGATCTGAAAGGAGTAGCCTTGTCATGTTTAATATGGCCAGAATGGTAATAGAAAATCCTGCTTACTGGTGAAGTTGGTTTTAATATTACTGTTTTAGAAATGCCACTTTTAGAAAGTGGGCATTTCTCTGCACTTAGTGCCTTCCGTGCCTTACAACCTGTCCCCAATCCACATCTGTGCTGTGCTGGTTGACAGCTCTCCTTGTGCATTCCACCCAGATAGCCATAAACAGAGGACACTCAGTCACATCTGCATTGATCTGCATACTCAATAAGTCTCCCTGGGTAGAAAGGGTTGAGGGGATCTCACTTATACTTCAAAGGCCAGTGGTTTGACCCCACACAAAGGACTGATATTCCCCGACACGGATGCTGGCAGACAGGGCTGGATTAAAAGGGGAACTTGTGCATTTCAAAACCACTGTTTGAAGTTTTACCCACTTCAAAGGCATTTGTGGGTATATATACTGGGTTCAAAATTAGTCACTTCTGGATCTACAGCTAGACCCTGTCAGAGGTCCCATCTGGCTGCCCAAAGGACTCATCTGGACTGCTTTGCTGGAAGGACTACTGCCCTGCTTGTTTCACTGCTGCCTGCTGGCCCCTGACTCTGCTGGAAGGACTCTGCCTTCCCCACAAGTGCTTTCCAAGGGCTTGGATTGAGCTTGCCTCCTGTTCTGAAGTCTCAGGGCCACAGAAACTTCATCCAAGAGAAGAAAATCCCTGTGCATTGGAAAATCGCTGCAACCCCTGCAGAAACTGACGACATGCCTAAATAATCGCTGCATCACCTACTGGAGCGACACAGCGCTTGCTCCTTCTTACCAACGTGTCAAGGATTTTCAACACATTGTCGCTGGGTGTCAAAATATTCCTGCATCATAATGAGGAACCAAGGCTGCACTTCTGGAAATCAACACATTGTCTTGCAGCATGGAAAGAAACAACGCATTGTCTATGCTGAGCTGCAAAAATCCAACGCAGCGCATACTTTTTCAACGCATCTCCTCCTCTGCAGCACCCGTGCATCGTTATTTTTGATGCTTGCTAAGTACTGTGTGTTAAAATGATACAACCACTGATTCTTAAGGATTGATACTTATTTAAACCTTTAAAAAGTGACATCTTGACTTGTGGATTTTGGATGTTTGTCATTTTGGTCTTATTTTATTCAGATAAATATTATCTATTTTCCTAAACTGGTGTGGAGTACTTTTTGTGGCATTTTCACTGTGTTACTGTATGGGTTATTGGACAAATAATTTACACATTGCCTTCTAAGTTAACCCTGCCTTCTCTGTGCCAAGCTACCAGAGGGTGAGCACAGGATAATGTAGGTTGTGTAGTGACTTACCCTGACTAGGGTTTGTGATCCCTACATGGACAAGGGTGTATGCCTCTGCCAACTAGAGACCCAGTTCCCAACACATACGACTACAACTGTACCATAAGCATACAGGACAAGTTTGGTCATTCTTTTAACTTAACTGAGAAAATTAATGAAATGAGAGCAAGAAACCGGTGTGGTCTGTTTCTAAGTTGGTGAATGACATCCAGCTGAGGTTAATTCAATCATTACATCCATCACTTTGTGTACCTTCTACGAGTATCTCCCTAAGTAAAAGAGGTATACACAGTTGTAGGTTTTGAACTCGCTGCATCATAAGACTCAAGCTGCAACTCAATAAAGATGTCCTATACGGCTGCAATCTTTCTGGGATTGCTTATTCTCCTATGAAGACTAAACCTGGCTTGGCAGGTTTTTTCAGTATTGTCCCTGTGAAAGCACAGATGTGCTAAAAAATGATGAACTGGAATGTGGCGGAAAGAAATGTTGTTTTGCTGACATTAATTCAAGCACTCCATCCACACTTTTTGTTCTAAATTAGAGACTTCAGCACCAGGAGAAATGTCATTGCATCCTGGCTTGCCCTCCTATATTTAGCGACCTTGGACAAATCACTTTTTTCCCCGTGTCTCCACTGCCGTAGCTTATGGGATATGCTTAGAACTAATGTGAAAGCTGAATTAATTACTAATGATTTTTATTTATTATGGGTTAAGAATTTGCAAGAAATTAGGCTAACATAGAAAATAATGTGTGACTTGGAAAATGTGCCCACTTGAGTGTCCGTCATTAAATACGTAATGCTTTTAGTGAATAAATATTGTTATTAGTTGAAGTGCGCGTGTAGAGAAAATTGTAGTGGTATGTCACATTAATGATTTCATGTTATGTATTTGTTTTATTTACTATAGTCCTTAAGTTAGCGAGGTTTGGGCCTAGTCTGCACAACCTCGTGTTAAGGTGCAATGTTTAATAAAGTAGTGGGAAATGTATGACCAGAGAATTAATGATTTAATTGTTCACACTGTGCTGACCAAAAGATTTGCAGATGTCTTTAGCTTTCTCATGAGAACTGCCTGCGAGAATGTCTTGTACTAGAAAATGCAACTTTGTAAAGTTTGATGCGTGAGACAGCAATGTTCCCAGGAACCAACAATGGATGCACTGACTGGAGTACGGATTGCAACAAAAAAGTTACCTGACGAGTCTGATGATGGGAACAGGAGAAGAGGAGCCAATCATTAATGTGCAAAAGACAGTTTAGTTATATCTTAGATTTGGGTTTTAATTTCTATTGGATTAACTGTACAATTTTCTGACCAATGACAATGTGAGAAGTTTCTCTAGGAAATTCTATCTTAGCCCGACTGCACAGAGGAGAGGGAGTTCTTTTCTAATCTGATTTTCCCCATAGTGGTTCTGTTTGAGGAGCTGAATAGTCCCTGGTGACTTTATTTCTAACTTTGACTTTATTGCTTAAATTGCTAATGGTGAATGCTGACCCTCCTAGAGATTGGTTCAGAGTCTGAGTCATTCCCTTTTCATTGCCCCGTTGCTGAAGCTGACCAGATGGATGTCCAACTGACGAAGAGAATTGCAGCTTGCTGATCCAATATGGGAGAGGTATAACAAAACACTATTGTCTTTGTTATAGATTTTATTCTTTAGTTTCTAGGTACCAACCGCTATTTTTATAGAGCCATAGTTTAGATGTTTGTCTAAGTTATCTTTTGACTAAAATTGTTTTGCACGAAGCCTAAAAATGCTATTCTAATAAGAAGGTTAGTTAGGGAGCCCTGTAAATGTTAACAAATTGCAATTAACAAAGAGTTGATATTGATCACCTGTTGAATCTAGATGTATGTCATTTCTTTTGCACAGTTATTTTCGCAATTAATTTGTACCATGACTCTTGAATGCTTAATTGTAAATGCTTTGGTTAAATTGAGATTCTTTAGATGATTTGGTCAGAGAGTGTTATTCATGTATGTTTATCATTTGGTATTGAGACTAATTTACGTGACTTTAGCATTGTTAATATAGGGAAATAAACTTTCCAACTGTTACTAAAAGGTGTGGTTATTCATGGCCAAATGGGTCATGGTGCACAAAGATTATTGACTCCAGATGAAATGTTTGTTTATTGATTATGTTGAAAGGATTGTCGTTGCCAGGTGAAGCTCATAGTGGAATCATTCCAAGCGTAGTCAAAAGGTCCCTCGAACCTGTAACGCGTACCCTTATAAATTAAACTATAAAAGACCAAATAAGGTCAGACGCACTCACAGATCTTGGTAGCAGTGGATGCTTAGTCTCCTCTGAGGCCACTAGAGTTGGATGGTTAGTCTCCTTGTGAGACCACTAGAGCCAGATGGTTAGTCTCCTTGAGAGGCCCCTATAGGTCGGATGGTTAGCCTCCTTAAGAGATCACTATAATTCCAGATTTTGGTAGGAAAATTGGATGGTGCGTCTCCTTAACAGGCCACTATGATTCCCCCAGATAAAAAGGCTATAATTTTGCAGATTTGGTAGTACAAGCAAAAGATTATGTCTCCCTAAAAACCTACCATGATTTTCCCAAATCCTTGGAGTTTGACAATGCTTGTTTGAGGATGTTCTCAGTGTTTCTAGTGACAGTGTGAATGAAATAGGTTTTGCACTTGCACAGCTCAATCAAATTGCAGGTGAATTGTGATGTTTGAGGGTGTTTAGGGAGCTTGTGTACTCCAGTTGAAGTTGTTTAGGGAGTCTGCGTACTCCAAAATGTGAGAATAGGGAAGTCGTCGAACTTCACATGTGTGGAGCGTTGTGCTCAAAATTTGCCCACGTGGCTGTTATTATATGGACCCTGCGTGGTCTAAGACTCTATCAGACACTTGGTTTATGATGTAATTTGTCTGTTTAATAGGTAAATTGGGCGTGGTTGACAAACTCAGGAGCGCGTGTTAAAGAGAGTGATAGTTTTTCGACGGAGATTTGGTGAGTCATCTGTGCACCAGGGAGATCCAATGATCACCTGAGAGTAAAATTTGCCGGTCGAATTTTGCTTGCCAGTCAGGGAAACTGAGATTGGAGTAACTGTCGGGGCAAAATCCGCAGTTGAAAATTCAGTAAGGTTTCTGAAGCGATTGCGTTACCTACATGTAGTAAACAGGCAAGTTGTGTGTTGATTTTATTTAGTGCTTGCAATATTTGCATTTAGTTTTGCACGGATCTGAGTTTAGGAGGACAAGCTGAAGGGTTTTGTCAGGCGCTGTACGTGTGAGTATCACTCCTACACTGGAGAGTCAGGATGTAGGCCCTTATGTATGTAGAAATCCTAACAAATAACTAATGCCTATTGAACACGCCACTCACCATTGTAATGCAGAAGTATACAACATCACCAACAATGGCATACTGAGGCATACACTGACTATTACCTTGGTATCCAAAGACCATGCCAGTCACAAGGAAAAAATGGGAACACTGTGAGTAACCCCCCCCCCCCCCCCCCCCCAATGTGGCTGATGTGCTGCCCTCAAGCTCCCATCCAACTCTGGGTTGGCCACTGCCAGTATGCGGCCCATTAGGGATGTCAGGGTATGACGGGCACCCCTCCCTCGTTGGGAGGACATCCCCAGCTGGGCCTCCGTGGTGTTCCGGGCCCAGCGTCTTAGGTTCTCCTACCACTTTCTGCATTGGGTGCTCCGCCTGCTATAGACCCACAGGGTCCGCACGTCCTTGACACGCCATAACGCTTTCTTCTGATGGGCACTGGCCTGCATAGGAGACACAGACTGAAGGACACCATTAACTTCACACTTCAGTCAGTTACAATAATGGACTACATAATGTATTGATCTCACAATCATCATACACATCACTCGTACCTCGGTGTACATTTTTCACACACCAGACAATACTCCCTAAAGGACACAATGCATGCACACATTCATCAACATACAGCCATGTTGCAACCTATATACCAATATGATGCTCACATGCTGATCTGGAGCCCCATACAACTGTCCATACAAGGGTAGGACCCCTTCCGCAAGCTTCTTGAGTTCTTCGGATGTGAAGCCTGGGGCCCTATCCCCTGTAGCATGGGCCATTACGGCTTCCAGACACAGGACTCAGCAGCTCATGCAGTGGAGGTCTTGATAGGGTGAGAGTCAGGAGTCAAGTGAAATGGGCTTCTGAAAATGATGGTCACGTTCGTGCAGGTAATCACCGACGGCAGTGATCATCATTGGCCCCGGTTCTCCATAGACATCAATGTTAACCAATGAGAAGTTGCACTGCGGTTCTGACCGCCCTCCGCCATGATGACTAACACCGGTAGAGTGAGGTCACTTCCACCTGTCCTCTGCATGCAGGACAGGTGGATGCCATTTTCTGTAAACTGTTATCATTGTAGTCAATGATATGTGCATCATAGGTACTTATAGCACACGCCAAGGCACTTCCTACATGTTAACATTGTACATTTGATGGCAGATATCTGCCATGCAAAATTAGTGCTCATATTGGTGTTCTGCTTGAATTTCAGTAGTTAACAAACACTGAAAATGTTAGGATACAAATAACGTCTCACTACTGAGACTACCACTGAGAAGCTATAATACCATATAATGATTTTGGATGGTAATAGTCTGTTTGCATGTTGAGGCAACCAGAGCAGATTTCAAACATTGGTTGTCTGACATGTCTGAGAAAGCTCTATTTTCTGTAATTTTGTGTGATGAAATCCTTCATGCTTTCTCACACTTGTGATGTTTTGTTTGTTTAGATACCAACCACCGCAGAGGAGGAGGAATACCCGTGTACAGACCCCTAGTTGACTTGACTACAATGGAGGAACACCATATAATTCTTACCTATCGTCTGAACAGGGCAACAATCATTGAACTGTGTGCCCAATTGGAGCCAGATCTCTCTCCTGCTCTTCGTAGTCCTACTGCAATACCTCCAACAGTACAGGTGCTATCAGTACTTCACTTCCTGGCCAGTGGGTCATTTCAGGTGACAGTGGACATGGCTGCAGGTATGTCTCAGCCAATGTTTGCTAAAGTTTTGAAAATTGATGTGAATGCCTTGCTGAGACACATGTACAGCTATATCACATTCCCCCAAACTGATGATTTACCCACTGTTAAGGCTGCTTTCTATGCAATGGGACATATTTCACATGTGATTAGGGCCATTGCTGGGACCCATATTGCTCTGGTTCCTCCTAGGATAAATGAGCAGGTGTTTAGAAACAGGAAAAGTTACAATTCCATTAATTTGCAGATGGTGTGCCTTGCTGATCAGAATATTTCTAACGTTACTGCCAAGTTTCCAGGATCTGTACATGAGGCGTAAGTAATGAGGAACAGCAGTGCCCCACAGATGATGGCACAACTACAGAGAGAGAGAGAGTCTGGCTCATTAGTGAGTATAATGTTTTAATTCAATGTATGTCACACTGTATTACCTTTGAGTTATCCTCTGTAGTATTGTACACTTGTAATGTGAGATGTTCACAGTTTACAGGTGACTCAGGCTACCCGAACCTATCCTGGCTGTTGACACCAGTGAGGAATCCGAGGACAGAGGCTGAAAATCGCTACAATGAGGCACATGGACGGACCAGAAGAGTGATAGAAAGAACATTTGGCCTTCTGAAAGGCAGGCTTAGGTGCCTACATACTTCTGGTGGATCCCTACTCTACTCCCCTGTAAAAGTCTGCCAGATAGTCGTTGGCTGATGCATGCTTCACAATATGGCCCTCAGAAGGCATGTGCCATTACTGCAGGAGGAGGGGAGACAATGCACCTGTGCCAGCAGAGCACAGTCAGGACAGTGATGAAGATGGGGAGGAGGATCATGTGGACAACGGGACACATCTGATACACCAGTACTTCCAATGACAGTCAGGTAAGTCTGTAAGAGCTGTGTGGCAGCTATGATGTACATAGCTCTAATGTGTGCATTTTGGAACCTAAAACTGTTCCATCAGTGGTTAGTGTTGCCACTGGTATGAATTATGGAAAAAAGCTTATTCTGCCTATGCTGTGTATCAGCTGTTTGGCAGTTTCAAATACATGCCCACATCACACTGTGTCCTCATTTCATACAGTATTTAGCATTTCTTGCTGAGAATGTCATCTGTGTTTCAACGTGTTTACACACCCGCTCTGTGATTTCACTGTCCCTGACAGTTTGGCCTGGACTAGGTGTTATAGGGGAGGGATTGGCTTACTGAGAACATGAAATTGCTGAAACTGTGGTATCTTGTCTAAGGCCCTTACAAAATTTGTGTCTTGTCACTACTATTGTTTGGGGTTAATTGCAGTGCGAAATATTAAGTTGATGTGCCCAGATGAATGTAGGCTGTTTTGTTACAGGAACTCATGTTGCTTTACTTCCCTGTATATCTCATTTAAATGTCACTGAAGGTTTCTCTTTTTCAGATATTGGTGTGGTCACTACAGTGTACTCATGAAATACCTACGACTGCTTTCACACGGTTTTGTGGATGGTGACTTGTGGCAAGCACTTACACTGGTATTGTGTGCCCCAAGCCCACTGTACATTGGGTGGATTCACACTTGACATTACATTTGTACAGGAAAGTAAAGGTCAAGACATTGCATATTGATAATATAAAAGCACAAATCCTTCAGTTGTGTTTAACTGTGTTAATTGAAACCACAAAAGGAAGGGATAGAGCAATGGAGTGGGGTGATGAAGGACGAAATCTTCAGTGTAGTGTTCCAGTTAGTTTGTAGCACAGGTCAAGTATCCATGAGGCCACAGGAAAAAGGAGCAATGGCATTCCATAGTAAACAAGATGTCTCAGTGGCATACAAGGGAGACATGTAGGAGAGGCTCTCTTCCTGGCAGTGGTTTTGGTCTTGGCTAGTCTCTGTAGGATGTCCGGCTCATGGGGAGCGTTTGCGGGGTGGTTCCTTTGCTACAGAGGGAGGGGTGCTGGTGTTCTGTGAGTCCTGTGGCAGGGCCTCCAGTCCACTAGCTGCAGCAGATGTAGAGGGCTGGTCAGTACTCTGGCTAGTGGAAGGGGCCCACTGGTGTATTGAAGACTCACGCATGATGGTGACAATTTCACTAAGCACCCCTGAAAGGAGATCATCTTGGCATTGTGGGCCTGCAACTGCTGCAAGACCTCCTGGTGGTGTTCCCTCTGCAGCTCTAGTTCTCCTGTAAGGTGGTGAGTTCCTGGCACATCCTGCCCTGGGATTTCTGGTATGCTCCCAGGAATTGTGACGGTGCCTCCTGGGCAGTCGGTTCCCAGGGTTGGCCCACCCCTTGGCGCATAGATGCCCTCCCATTGGCCCTGGCCCCCTGTGCCTGTTTCCCCTGAACTGTGTGCCCACTCCCACTTATAACAGGACCTTCTTCGTCTTGCCTGGGAGGTGTTGTCTCCGGTCCCTGTACAGGTGGGCACACTGTAGATTGACACGTCATGCGGACAGAGGTTTGGGGATGTTGGGTGGCTGCTGTTGTAGTGAAGTCTGATGTGGGGTGCTCTGGGTGATGCTAGTGGTGTCTGACTGACCAGAGGTGCCAGATGGGCCAGGGAGATCTTCTAGATTCAGACAGAGTAGCTGTTATCACTGGGGCCTTCTTCTGGTGGAGTACTGGGTAGACGCGGCACATGCTGCTGGCTGACATTAGCTGGGGTACCTGTGGACATGTATGAGAGTTGTTCATATCATCCTCAGATATTATTATGGCTAATGCAGGGAATTAGTGCAAGGTGCTTGCTCCCCAGGTATGGCAATGGACGATGATTTTTTTACTGTATTGCCGAAAGCATTTACATATGAATATTTTTAATATAAAAGTCATGTTGTATATATGTCTTTAGCAGTAAATGTCACTGCCATAACCTGGTTTTCTATTGCCACCTCAGGTGTTTAGGTGTCAATATGTTCAGCATTGATAGGTTTCCCTATGGGATGGGTGTTGTGATTTACACATTTGGTTTGTGAATGGTGGTGCATTATGGGATTGGTAATGCTTCATGCTGACCATGCATTACTTATGTGTGTGAATGATGACATTGGAGAGATGTTATTTTAGTGAGTTGGGCATGCAAGGGAAATTGAGAGGGGTGGTTAAGGGGGTGAGTATGAGTTTGGGATGGAGTGGGTTGAACGGAGATAGGGTGAAGGGGAGACATGCTAGGCAGGTGTACATGGTGGTAGAGAAGTATAGGTCAGTGGTTCCCAACCTTTTGACTTCTGTGGACCCCCACTTTATCATTACTGGAGCCCGGGGACCCCCACTGACTCTTTATTCGAATCTGGGGACCCTCCACTGAGCCAATACTGAAAGTTGGGGACCTACTCTATTAATTTTATTTATTTTTTAAAGCAGCCACGGACCCCCTGAGGAGGCTTTGCGGACCCCCAGGGGTTCCCGGACCACAGGTTGGGAACCACTGGTATGGGTGACTTACCAGAGTCCAGCCCGCTAGTTATTCCATTGAGGCCCTCAGGATGCAGGGTAGCCAAGACCTTCTCCTCCCATGATGTCAACTGTGGGGAAGGAGGTGGTGGTCCACTGCCAGTCTTCGTAACAGCAATGTGGTCCCTGGATGCCATTGTACGCATCTTCCCCCGAAGGTTGTTCCACCTCTTCCTTATGTCATCCCTTGTGCGTGGATGGGTTCCCACAGAGTTCACCTTGTCTATCATTCTCTGCCATACCTTCATTTTCCTGGCAATGGATATCTGCTGCACCTGTGCACCGAACAGCTGTGGCTTTACCCTGGCAATTTTATCTACCATGACCTGCAACTCATCATCAGTGAAACGGGGTTGCTTTTGTCAGAACATGCTGATTGTGTAGTGGGTGTAGTGTGTGTGTTGTGCAGAGGGTGAGGTGTTTAGTGGGGGCAGGGTGTTAGAATATGTGGGATTCTATAAGTAGTGATTGAGTGCAGTGGTGTTGTGTGTGTTTGGTGTAGAGGTATGATGTGTGGTGTGTGATGCATGAAGGGTGTCTGTGGTTTGTTGGTGCAGTTCTAGGGATATGTGGGCTGGCACCATGTAGCATATTTTGTGAATTTGCAAGGAATTGTGGGTTGTGTGGGGGTGTGTTTTATAATGCTGTAGATGGCTGTGTATGTGTATCAGGTGTGGGGTTTTCCATTTGGCCAATGTTGGCTTCTGTTGTTGGGGAGTGGTAAAATCGACTGCGGCGGGCCTCACCACCAATGGATGACCGCCGTTGATGGACTGCTGTGGTGATTCGTGGGTTGTAATTTGGAGGGTGGTAAGGGTGGTGGACTGCCTCTCTCCCGTTGTCGTTAGATCTGGCGCTGTTGAGTTTGTGGATGCTTTCCGGCAGTTTTGTGTTTGTGACTCATAATACGGCAGGTGGATTACCGCCTCTGCGGCAGTCTTTTGGTGGCGGTCTTTTGGCGGCTGTCACCACGGCTGTCTTCGGAATAGACCGCTAAAGTCATAATGAGGGCCAATATCTTTACAGAAATATTATGGTAGGTGGGTGAGTGACCCCCAGAAAACTTTTTCAGGTAATTCCCTCAGACATACTGTTGGAAAATGGCCCTCTCTGAAGCATCGCCTTCCTCTTCCTCTTTTGACTGACCTTATTGGTGTCAGCTTTAGGACTCTGGGCACTTTACGACTGCTAACCTGTGCTAAAGTGCATGTTCTCTCTTCCTAAAAACATGGTAACATTGGCTCATACCCAGTAGGCATATTTAATTTACTTGTAAGTCCCTAGTAAAGTACACTTCAAGTGCCCAGTGCCTGTAAATTAAATGCTAGTAGTGGGGCTGCAGCACTGATTGTGCCACCCACATATGTAGCCCCTTAACCATGTCCCAGGTGTGCCATTGCAGGCCTGTGTGGCAGTTTTCCTACCACTTCGACTTGGCATTTAAAAGTATGCGCCAAGCCTTAAACTCCCCTTTTTCTATTTAGATGTCGCCCCCAAGGTAGGCCCTAGGTAACCCATAAGGCAGGGTGCTATGTAAGTAAAAGGCAGGACATGTACCTATGTGTTTTACATGTCCTGGTAGTGAAAAACTCATAAATTTGTTTTTCACTACTGTGAGGCCTGCTCCTCTCATAGGCCAGCATTAGAACTGCCTTTATATACTTTTAAGTGGTAGATTCTGATCTGAAAGGAGTAGCCTTGTCATGTTTAATATGGCCAGAATGGTAATAGAAAATCCTGCTTACTGGTGAAGTTGGTTTTAATATTACTGTTTTAGAAATGCCACTTTTAGAAAGTGGGCATTTCTCTGCACTTAGTGCCTTCCGTGCCTTACAACCTGTCCCCAATCCACATCTGTGCTGTGCTGGTTGACAGCTCTCCTTGTGCATTCCACCCAGATAGCCATAAACAGAGGACACTCAGTCACATCTGCATTGATCTGCATACTCAATAAGTCTCCCTGGGTAGAAAGGGTTGAGGGGATCTCACTTATACTTCAAAGGCCAGTGGTTTGACCCCACACAAAGGACTGATATTCCCCGACACGGATGCTGGCAGACAGGGCTGGATTAAAAGGGGAACTTGTGCATTTCAAAACCACTGTTTGAAGTTTTACCCACTTCAAAGGCATTTGTGGGTATATATACTGGGTTCAAAATTAGTCACTTCTGGATCTACAGCTAGACCCTGTCAGAGGTCCCATCTGGCTGCCCAAAGGACTCATCTGGACTGCTTTGCTGGAAGGACTACTGCCCTGCTTGTTTCACTGCTGCCTGCTGGCCCCTGACTCTGCTGGAAGGACTCTGCCTTCCCCACAAGTGCTTTCCAAGGGCTTGGATTGAGCTTGCCTCCTGTTCTGAAGTCTCAGGGCCACAGAAACTTCATCCAAGAGAAGAAAATCCCTGTGCATTGGAAAATCGCTGCAACCCCTGCAGAAACTGACGACATGCCTAAATAATCGCTGCATCACCTACTGGAGCGACACAGCGCTTGCTCCTTCTTACCAACGTGTCAAGGATTTTCAACACATTGTCGCTGGGTGTCAAAATATTCCTGCATCATAATGAGGAACCAAGGCTGCACTTCTGGAAATCAACACATTGTCTTGCAGCATGGAAAGAAACAACGCATTGTCTATGCTGAGCTGCAAAAATCCAACGCAGCGCATACTTTTTCAACGCATCTCCTCCTCTGCAGCACCCGTGCATCGTTATTTTTGATGCTTGCTAAGTACTGTGTGTTAAAATGATACAACCACTGATTCTTAAGGATTGATACTTATTTAAACCTTTAAAAAGTGACATCTTGACTTGTGGATTTTGGATGTTTGTCATTTTGGTCTTATTTTATTCAGATAAATATTATCTATTTTCCTAAACTGGTGTGGAGTACTTTTTGTGGCATTTTCACTGTGTTACTGTATGGGTTATTGGACAAATAATTTACACATTGCCTTCTAAGTTAACCCTGCCTTCTCTGTGCCAAGCTACCAGAGGGTGAGCACAGGATAATGTAGGTTGTGTAGTGACTTACCCTGACTAGGGTTTGTGATCCCTACATGGACAAGGGTGTATGCCTCTGCCAACTAGAGACCCAGTTCCCAACACATACGACTACAACTGTACCATAAGCATACAGGACAAGTTTGGTCATTCTTTTAACTTAACTGAGAAAATTAATGAAATGAGAGCAAGAAACCGGTGTGGTCTGTTTCTAAGTTGGTGAATGACATCCAGCTGAGGTTAATTCAATCATTACATCCATCACTTTGTGTACCTTCTACGAGTATCTCCCTAAGTAAAAGAGGTATACACAGTTGTAGGTTTTGAACTCGCTGCATCATAAGACTCAAGCTGCAACTCAATAAAGATGTCCTATACGGCTGCAATCTTTCTGGGATTGCTTATTCTCCTATGAAGACTAAACCTGGCTTGGCAGGTTTTTTCAGTATTGTCCCTGTGAAAGCACAGATGTGCTAAAAAATGATGAACTGGAATGTGGCGGAAAGAAATGTTGTTTTGCTGACATTAATTCAAGCACTCCATCCACACTTTTTGTTCTAAATTAGAGACTTCAGCACCAGGAGAAATGTCATTGCATCCTGGCTTGCCCTCCTATATTTAGCGACCTTGGACAAATCACTTTTTTCCCCGTGTCTCCACTGCCGTAGCTTATGGGATATGCTTAGAACTAATGTGAAAGCTGAATTAATTACTAATGATTTTTATTTATTATGGGTTAAGAATTTGCAAGAAATTAGGCTAACATAGAAAATAATGTGTGACTTGGAAAATGTGCCCACTTGAGTGTCCGTCATTAAATACGTAATGCTTTTAGTGAATAAATATTGTTATTAGTTGAAGTGCGCGTGTAGAGAAAATTGTAGTGGTATGTCACATTAATGATTTCATGTTATGTATTTGTTTTATTTACTATAGTCCTTAAGTTAGCGAGGTTTGGGCCTAGTCTGCACAACCTCGTGTTAAGGTGCAATGTTTAATAAAGTAGTGGGAAATGTATGACCAGAGAATTAATGATTTAATTGTTCACACTGTGCTGACCAAAAGATTTGCAGATGTCTTTAGCTTTCTCATGAGAACTGCCTGCGAGAATGTCTTGTACTAGAAAATGCAACTTTGTAAAGTTTGATGCGTGAGACAGCAATGTTCCCAGGAACCAACAATGGATGCACTGACTGGAGTACGGATTGCAACAAAAAAGTTACCTGACGAGTCTGATGATGGGAACAGGAGAAGAGGAGCCAATCATTAATGTGCAAAAGACAGTTTAGTTATATCTTAGATTTGGGTTTTAATTTCTATTGGATTAACTGTACAATTTTCTGACCAATGACAATGTGAGAAGTTTCTCTAGGAAATTCTATCTTAGCCCGACTGCACAGAGGAGAGGGAGTTCTTTTCTAATCTGATTTTCCCCATAGTGGTTCTGTTTGAGGAGCTGAATAGTCCCTGGTGACTTTATTTCTAACTTTGACTTTATTGCTTAAATTGCTAATGGTGAATGCTGACCCTCCTAGAGATTGGTTCAGAGTCTGAGTCATTCCCTTTTCATTGCCCCGTTGCTGAAGCTGACCAGATGGATGTCCAACTGACGAAGAGAATTGCAGCTTGCTGATCCAATATGGGAGAGGTATAACAAAACACTATTGTCTTTGTTATAGATTTTATTCTTTAGTTTCTAGGTACCAACCGCTATTTTTATAGAGCCATAGTTTAGATGTTTGTCTAAGTTATCTTTTGACTAAAATTGTTTTGCACGAAGCCTAAAAATGCTATTCTAATAAGAAGGTTAGTTAGGGAGCCCTGTAAATGTTAACAAATTGCAATTAACAAAGAGTTGATATTGATCACCTGTTGAATCTAGATGTATGTCATTTCTTTTGCACAGTTATTTTCGCAATTAATTTGTACCATGACTCTTGAATGCTTAATTGTAAATGCTTTGGTTAAATTGAGATTCTTTAGATGATTTGGTCAGAGAGTGTTATTCATGTATGTTTATCATTTGGTATTGAGACTAATTTACGTGACTTTAGCATTGTTAATATAGGGAAATAAACTTTCCAACTGTTACTAAAAGGTGTGGTTATTCATGGCCAAATGGGTCATGGTGCACAAAGATTATTGACTCCAGATGAAATGTTTGTTTATTGATTATGTTGAAAGGATTGTCGTTGCCAGGTGAAGCTCATAGTGGAATCATTCCAAGCGTAGTCAAAAGGTCCCTCGAACCTGTAACGCGTACCCTTATAAATTAAACTATAAAAGACCAAATAAGGTCAGACGCACTCACAGATCTTGGTAGCAGTGGATGCTTAGTCTCCTCTGAGGCCACTAGAGTTGGATGGTTAGTCTCCTTGTGAGACCACTAGAGCCAGATGGTTAGTCTCCTTGAGAGGCCCCTATAGGTCGGATGGTTAGCCTCCTTAAGAGATCACTATAATTCCAGATTTTGGTAGGAAAATTGGATGGTGCGTCTCCTTAACAGGCCACTATGATTCCCCCAGATAAAAAGGCTATAATTTTGCAGATTTGGTAGTACAAGCAAAAGATTATGTCTCCCTAAAAACCTACCATGATTTTCCCAAATCCTTGGAGTTTGACAATGCTTGTTTGAGGATGTTCTCAGTGTTTCTAGTGACAGTGTGAATGAAATAGGTTTTGCACTTGCACAGCTCAATCAAATTGCAGGTGAATTGTGATGTTTGAGGGTGTTTAGGGAGCTTGTGTACTCCAGTTGAAGTTGTTTAGGGAGTCTGCGTACTCCAAAATGTGAGAATAGGGAAGTCGTCGAACTTCACATGTGTGGAGCGTTGTGCTCAAAATTTGCCCACGTGGCTGTTATTATATGGACCCTGCGTGGTCTAAGACTCTATCAGACACTTGGTTTATGATGTAATTTGTCTGTTTAATAGGTAAATTGGGCGTGGTTGACAAACTCAGGAGCGCGTGTTAAAGAGAGTGATAGTTTTTCGACGGAGATTTGGTGAGTCATCTGTGCACCAGGGAGATCCAATGATCACCTGAGAGTAAAATTTGCCGGTCGAATTTTGCTTGCCAGTCAGGGAAACTGAGATTGGAGTAACTGTCGGGGCAAAATCCGCAGTTGAAAATTCAGTAAGGTTTCTGAAGCGATTGCGTTACCTACATGTAGTAAACAGGCAAGTTGTGTGTTGATTTTATTTAGTGCTTGCAATATTTGCATTTAGTTTTGCACGGATCTGAGTTTAGGAGGACAAGCTGAAGGGTTTTGTCAGGCGCTGTACGTGTGAGTGTGACGTCACTGGAGCCGCGTTGGGATAGGTAGGTTAGTGTGAAAAGCTGTGAACGGATTGGTGGACAACTGTGAAGAGTAAGGGTTGAGAAAGTAGGCGAAAAGGAATTCACTTCTTGATTTGATTGAAAGTAGCGTAAATTACAGAAATTACATTTTTCAAAGCTTTAAAGAGTGCCCTAAGGGGAGATACGTTCATTCCAACTGGAATAGGAGAAATTATGCAGCCAGAAGGTACACTCGCCTATATAGTATTCGAAGAACAAGGTGCTGCGCCATGACTGTGGCTGAAACAATGGTGCAAAGAAACAGAGAGAGACAGGAGCTTAGCATTCCCTGTCCATGGAACATTTAATTTAAGGATTTTAGAGAACTTGAAGAGAGTACTGTATGATTTGAAACCTCCTCCGATACCTGCACAATTTGAAGCATTAGCTATTTGGGAACTACTGGCTAGACAGCAGCAGCAACAGAAATTTGAGAGAAGAATGAGAAAAGCTGAGAAAACTTTAGTTGAGGCAAGATGGGATAGTGAGCAGAAATTCTGGAGAACTGAGACTTTACAGGGAATTAAGTTGTTTCCTGCAATTACACAAGATAACGGGAACGAGGCTAACAGGAGCACTAAGAAGAGGGATTCCCATCCTTTAGATGACAGAGAGCAGAAATCCAGAGTCTGGAAAGTCTCTGAGTTACGATGAAGAGCCAGATGATGCCGAGTTTATTTTGCAGTTATTGATAATCGGCCCCACCATATGCAGCACGAGAGGTTCAAGCACTATGCCCCGGATTGACATACCCAAAATGTATACAGATGTACCTATTATAGATCATGCAAAAAACTTAGTAGTGCCGACAGGAGAGGCTGCCCACATGAGACTGGTTTATCAGAAGCAGACGCTGATCTAGATAGAGTCTACTCCAAATTTAATGTCCCCAATCCAGACACAGACGATCCCGAGATACACCCCCATAACAGGGTCACAGACAGCGATACCTGCGTTGACCAGTTAGAATACAAGAATAATATACCCGAGAGATCCAAATGGCTGACCAAGTCCAGATGCAGGGTAGGTACTGGTTACCATAGGTCCAGTCATACTATTGTTTGCCCAGGGAAACGGTAAGGGCAGTGAACAGAAAATCCTGAATCCAAGCATAGAAAGGGAGAGATTTACTGAGAACGCAAGAATGATGACTCGCATAAGACCAACATTTGATGGAAGAGGTCAGTTAATTGATTTGAGTTGCCCTAGGACCCCACCAAATGATTTGGGAAGACCAGAAATAGGTCCTAACCCATTTACAATGACATCAGAGACCCCAAGCCTAACATTACTGCAAATGCCTGGTGTAAGTAATAACAACATTTCATTACAAGGTTTGACAGCTCAGCAGTTAACTCAATGGTTGGAGAAGTTGAGTAGCACCCAAGGAGATTCCAGTGGAGGGAGTGCGCTGAATTTGACCAGGCTTAGACTAGAAGCAGAAGACTTACTGGAGGGAACAATAGGGTTAGACAGAATTGACTGATACCGTGAAAAGGAGTTACGTTATCTGAGCAAACTGATTACCAACAAAGCAGAAATAGTACATCATAAATTAGCAGATTTGGCAGAAAAATATGATGTAGAAATTGAGAAAACAAAACATTTAAAGAGGAGTTAGAGATTAGAGTTTGACTTAAAGGACTTTGAGAATATGAGAATACTGGGAATAAAAATTCACATTAGGGAATTAATACAGAACATTTAAACATGGGGACCATTAGATAAGTGGGAAGGCAGATGGGTGAAGAAAAAAGACAAGAAGAAAAGGGATTCTGCAAATCTTACTGCGAATGTGTAGCAGGTTGAGGACCCAGTGAAAATATTACCAATGAGAGAAATTCCCGGAGGGAATATTGTCCATGTCCCTCGGAGCAAAAGTGAAATTTTGTCATTTACAAATGATTATCCCAGGTTGAGAGAGAAGCCAGTGGAATGGCACCAGCAAACAAATAGGTTTGTGAAACTCGCAAAATGCCTCTCAGAGGATTTAAACACACTGTTAGAAATAGTAGTTGCAGCAGATTTGTGGGTTGAGTGCAAAAGGAGTGTAGATTGGCTGACAAGAGAACCTCAGAGAGATCCAGCTACATACAGGTGCACCATCTCCAGATGTAATGAAATATTTCTATAAGGTGATTGAATTTTTGAAAATGAGAATTTCGCCCAAGAATATCGACTGGTAGAGCATAGACAGGACAGCTCAGGAAGGGAAAGAGTCAATACATGAGAACTATGAGAGATTGTTGCAGGCATTTAAACATTACAGTAATACAGAAACAATTGACCGAAAGACATGATTCATTTTGTGTTCAGGTTTGTTGAAGGACTGAGACCCAAGATTAGCCAGATGATTGAGAGCCATTTGATTTGTTGGCAAGCGAAGCCGATTGATGAAGTGTTGCACTATGTGAAGTACTGTAGTGACAAGATTGAGTTGCAACAGAGAAAGTTGAAAGAAAAGGCAATGGTGATGCAGATTAAAGTGGCACAATCAGGAATGCAGGGAAATTTTCCGCAGCAGGGACATTTGTGGTTGCAGAACCAGGCGAAAGGTAGAGGTTGTGGTGGAATTGGAAATGTGAACCATGGTCCTGTTTTGAGTACTGTGGTTATTCAGAATGATGTGCAAGGGATGGCAAGAATGTTACTATGTCACACTCATGGAAACAGGAGTGTCAAATGTTAAGTCAGGAAGGTGTTGTTCAGCAGACAAACAAAATCAAATATTTTCTGAATATAAGAGGACCAAGAATGAGAGGTCAAAATCCAAATTTCCAAAGTAATGTGAATCAGGTGCAAAGTTTTCAGTCTATGCAACAAATGCAAATACCACGTTTGCAGATGCCTCAGTTGCAGCAAATGCGACACCACGTTCCAATGGTACTTAGGCAGCAAATTCAAATATCTCAAGCCCCAATGGAGCAGCACCAGGTGATGCTTCCTAAGCAGGTCACAGGACAAAGGCTTAACCAGAGTAATAACACAATATATCAATACCCATTACACAGTGAGGATGAAGCGAATGATGTCTGGGTGAGTGAGAGGAATGCGTGTAAGCAGCTTCATTAGAAGTAGATCAAAAGGATTCATATGTGAAGGGAAAAGTCATGGGTCACAAAGTATCATTTTTAGTTGACACAGGAGCTACACGTTCTACAGTGAGAACTGAAGAAGTTCCATATCTGCCCCTTTCAGGGGAAACAGTAAAGATCGTAGGAATTTGCAAATCAGTATTTGACAAACCCAATTACAGAACTGGTTCAGGTTAAAATTGGTAACTTGAAAGGATTACACAAATTCGTAGTTTGCAACTTTAATCCGGTATCTTTACTAGGAAGAGACTTGCTATGCAAAACAACATGTTAAATTTCTAGTTCAAATGATGGAATTGCCATTCAGATTAACAGTGATGATGAAGAGGACTTGTCCACAGGAACAGATTGTGACACAGCGAATGAGGAGTACCCTTTGATCAGTTTCTTTCCAGTTTTTACAATACGAGATCTTCCCCCTGACTTACAGGGAACAATGAAAATGCAAGTGTGGTATTTTACAGGAAAAGAGATTGGTCTAATCAAAAGAGTTGAGCCAGTTAAGGTCCCAGTCAAGACACATGAGATTTTTCCTCAGATTCCTCAATACCACGTGACACAGGACACAATTGAAGGGATTGCACCTGAAATTGCAGAATTTGCAAACTAAGGCGTTTTAAAAGAAGTATTGAGCAGCCCATGAAACTCACCAAAAATAGGATTGTGAAAGCCATGTGGGAAATTTCAACTTGTTCAAGATTTAA
This sequence comes from Pleurodeles waltl, assembly GCF_031143425.1. Lineage (NCBI taxonomy): Eukaryota > Metazoa > Chordata > Amphibia > Caudata > Salamandridae > Pleurodeles > Pleurodeles waltl. The sequence continues at coordinate 341,043,265 of NC_090449.1, read as the reverse complement.
GGAAAGTAAATGAGATTGTGATTAAATGTTGTCCCGTGGTGCCAAATCCAGCAGTGATATTGTTACAGATCCCATGTGATGCTGAATGGTTCACCCTTGTGGACCTGTCGCAAGAATTCATTTCTGTACCTCTTCATGAGGAGAGACAATTTCTCTTCTGTTATAAATTCTTGGATCGAGTCTATTGTTTTGCAGAATTCCTCAAGGGTTTTCAGAGTCACCATCCATTTTCAACCAGATCCTAAAAAATAACCTGGAGTTATTGGAAATGCCTTTCCATTCAACATTAGTCCAGTACTTTGATGATTTATTGGTTACTTCAAAGACAGGAGAAGCATGCAAGTACGATACTATTGCCTTGTTTAATCATTTGGGAAAGAATAGACAAAGGCCCTCATTACAACCCTGGCGGTTGGTGATAAAGTGCTGGTAATATCGCCAACAGGCTAGCAGCAAATACTGCTAAATTATGACCATGGCGGAAACAGCTCTGACAGAGAGCCTCTTTAACACACCGACCGCCAGGGCAGAATCAACAGGCACCACAGCAGTAACCGCCTACAGCCAGGCAGAAGCCAATGTTCCCGCCCACTGTATTAAGACACAGGAAACCGCCACCTTTTCCGGGGCGGTACCAACGACATCAAAAGCCTGGCAGAAACTGAGCTCAGAAGTCAAAGGACTCACCTGTGTAGAAGCAGGGAAGAACCACAACGCCATGGAGCCTGAGCTGCACATATTCCCAATGTTGATTTACGTCCTGCTCCACTACAAACACCAACGACGGCGAAGACAACCACAATGAGTACAGCCGTTTAGCACACAGGGGAGGGGGGGAGGAAAAAGAGAGTGACACACACACATGCACAACACACACACACACTTCCAACACCATACTGCAAGCAGATGCAGTAACATAACATATTTACCCCGTACCCCTCAGGAATAATGCAAGGACAACTCCAATAGATAAAGGAGAGTGTAACAAGCTAAATATAGTAGAAATACATGCATCCAAATTAAAAAGTAGATACATATTTACAAATGAAGGGACACTACCCAGTCCTCAATGTTCGTGGGCCACAGGGCCACATTACAAAGTCCAAGGCCACACTTCACTCCTGCAACAACAAGGAGAGAACACAGCAGGGGCATTGGGTCGAAAATAGGCAGGCACTTCAAGGGGACGGGGAACGGGGAACGGGGACACATCAGCCGGCAGATGGAACAACATGCCCTGTGCTTTGTCCTGGGGAGTGCAAGGCCAGAGTCTTTCAAGTGGGTGACTTGCCCACTGGCACTGGAAGGGGCATCGTGCCCAGTGAGCTTCATCCTGGGGAGGATGGGATGAGTGGATGGCTACTCCACTGGTTCTGGAGGGGGGCATCGTGCCCAGTGAGCTTCATCCTGAGGAGGATGGGGTGAGTGGATGGCTTCTCCACTGGTTCTGGAGGGGGCATCGTGCCCAGTGAGCTTCATCCTGGGGAGGAGGGGATGAGTGGATGGCTTATCCACAGGTTCTGGAGGGGGCATCGTGCCCTGTGATGCAGATCTTGAGGAGTGCAAGGTCACAGTCTCTCAGATGGGTGTCATACCCACAGGATTTGCACGGGGCAGGCCGCACAACAGCCCACGGAGGCAGGTTTACAGAATGTCTGCCGGCGGTGACGGCTGTTCAGTGGTGGCAGTGGTGCTGCTGCTGCTGGTAGTGGTGGGGGGAGGCTCCAGCCCATCACCTGCAGCCTGAGATGGATGCCCACCGGTGCTGCTGGCGGAGATGGTGGTGGTAGTGGTGGTGGGAGGCTCCAGGCCATCCCCTGCAGCCGAGGACAGCTGCCCACGGGTGCTGCTGGCGGAGCTGGTGGTTGTGCTGGTGGAGTTGGTGGTGGTAGTGGTGGGGGGAGGCTCCAGCCCATCCCCTGCAGCCTCGGACGGTTGCCCATCGGTGCTGCTGGAGGAGCTGGTGGTGGTAGTGGTGGGGGAAGGCTCTAGCCCATATCCTCAGCCTCAGACGGCTGCCCACAGGTGCTGCTGGCGGAGGTGGTGGTGGTAGTGGTGGGGGGAGGCTCCAGTCCATCCCCTTCAGTCTCAGATGGCTACCCACTGGTGCTGCTGGCGGAGCTGGTTGTGGTGCTAGTGGGGTAGGTTCCAGGCCATCCCCTGCAGCCTCAGACGGCTGCCCACTGGTGCTGCTGCCAGAACTGGTGGTGGTGCTGGTGGCGGTGCTTCTGGTGGAGTTGGTGGTGGTAGTGGTGGGGGGAGGCCCCAGCCCATCCCCTGCAGCCTCGGATGGCTGCCTACCAGTGCTGCTGGTGGTAGTTGTGGGGGGAGGCCCCAGCCCATCCCCTGCTGCCTTGGACGGTTGCCCACCAGTGCTGCTGGCGGAGATGGTGGTGTTAGGGGTGGGGGGAGGCTCAAGTCCATCCCCTGCAGCCGTGGACGGCTGCCCACAGGTGCTGCTGGTGGTTGTGCTGGTGGTGGTGGGGGGAGGCTCCAGCCCATCCCCTGCAGCCTCGGACGGCTGCACCACCATGGTTGGTGGTGGGGGCTCCAAATGAGTCCCAGCACAGGCCCCTTGTCCTTACTGCCTGCTGGTGCAGGCCCCTTGCCCTTCCTGCCAGCAGCTGGGGACGGCTCCTTGCTCCTTTTGGCAGCCGCTGGGGATGGCTCCTTGCTCCTTTTGGCAGCAGCTGGGGTGGCTTCTTGCCCTTCCTTCCTGCAGATGGGGCTGGCACCTTGCCCTTTCTTGAAGCACTTGGGGCAGTCACCCTTTCTGTCTGGCTGGTGACTGGGATCCTTTCCCAACTGGAGTTGCTGGGGACACTACTGTGCCCGTGGACTGGGTAGCTGAGGTGCTTGCCTGGGTACTGACCACTCTGGCCTGACGTGAAGGACGAAGGGCAGGAGGGGTAGGGAAGAGGTCAACTGTGGAGAGGAAAAGCTTCTTATGGACATTGGGGCGGGAAGAGGGAGAAGGTGTGGGAGTGGAGGAAGAGGGAGTGGTTGTAGGAGGTGTCTGTCTACTTTGTTTGGGTGCATGGGCTGGATGCTGTTGTCAGATGGATGGCTGTTGGGTGTCTGCGTGCTTGCGTTTGTGTACTTTGGGAGGAGGGGGCACACAGTAGAATACACAGGGGACGTGTGCATGAATGTGGGGGTGGTGACTGCCAGTGAGGTGTGTGCTTTGATAGGTATGCTGGTGATGGTGGTAGTGGATGAGGATGTAGTGCATGCAGGTGTGAGTGTAGACGGAACTGGGAGGGAGGTGGAGGACGAGGAGGAGGGGGCCACAGTGGAGGCAGTGGGTGCTGGTATGTCTGCATCTGGATGGTGTTTGTGTGAGTGCCTGTGGTATGAAGTGCAGTACTTGTGTTTGCCATGTCCACTTGTGTGTTGCCCTGTGTGCATGCTCGTCTGCCTGTGTGCTTGGGATCGGTTGGGGTTGAGGGGAATGGGTCTGGGAAGAGGAAGTTGGAGGAGGGAGGGTGGAAACAGGGCCAATGGCTGCCATCAGAGAGGAGGTTAGGGCCTGGATTGATCTCTCTTGGCTCCACCAAGCCAGTCTGAATACCATCCAGAAATGCATTGGAATGTTGCATTTGGGCTGCCAGCCCCTGGATGGCATTCACAATGGTTGACTGCCCATGGCAGAGGCAGGAGTGGACAGTTCGGACACGGATACCTCCTCCGATGGAAGCTCCCTGGAGGTGTCTGCCAACACCAGGGAGCTTCCATCGGAGAAGGTATCCGTGTCTGAACTGTCCCCTCCTGTCTACGCCGTGGTGCTCCCCTCGCCCTCCGTCCCACTGGTGCCCTCAGCATCGTTGGACTCTGCATCCTGGGTCCTGTGGGATACAGCTCCCTCAGTCTCCGGTGCCTCTGCTCCTCCGCCAGATGATGCTAATGCACATAAGGACAGGATGACAAAAGAAAAAGGGGGGGGGAGACAAAGGATACACTTGGTCAATGGCAGCACCAACACCACCGTTGGCGCACACAACACACTCACACACAGGGAACAGCCCTACGCACTAGGCAATGCACTACCAGTTACAATGCTAGTCACCAGGCCATGGGTAGGGACAGATACCGCTAACTGCAGCATACCTGGGACCCACACACCCCTGCCCAGTAGTGGATGCCTACTAGCTAGGTTGGAGGAATTTCACACCAGAACCCTGCCCAACATGGGACCTACTCTGCAATGTCAGGCCTGGCCTAGGGGCACTCAAAGGCCCACATCCCCCACCCCACCAGGCGTAAGTAGTAATGAAGGGCACTGTACTCATCCCCTTGTTGCTATTGTGATGCCCCCAAGTGCCCATCCAGCTCCGGATAGGCCACCAACAGTATGCGGGCCATCACGGGGTCAGGGTTCGACGGGCACCCCTTCCACGTTGAGAGGCCATCCCCAGCTGGGCCTCCGCCGTCTTCCGTGCCCAGCGTCTCAGGTCCTCCCACTGTTTGCGTCAGTGGGTGCTCCGCCTGCCATAGATCCCCAGGGTCCGCACGTCCTTGACGATTGCATGCCATATTCCCTTCTTTTGATGGGCGTTAACCTGCAGAGGAAATACACACAGGGAAAGGTATTAGTCAGACCGTCCTGCCTGTTACACTCTCTGCCCACCATGCCCCTTACCATCCCCATTAGCATAGACATGCCCCAGCATACATGCTGCACGCTGCCCAGGGCCAATCCACTAACCCCCCCCACACGAAGCCTTCACACAAAGCACTCCATGCATTCATAACCCATGCATTGTACTCAGTGTACTCACCTGTTGGTCTGGAAGCCCATACAGCAGTCGGTACTGGGGTAGGACCCCATCCACCAGTCTCTCCAACTCTGCTGAGGTGAAGGCAGGGGCCCTTTCCCCAGTCACACGAGCCATGGTAGGATCTAGATACAGGTCATAGCAGCACATGCAGTGTAGGTCCTCTCCTGTTGAAGGTCAGGTAGCAAGTGAGTGAACAGATAGAAAATGGCAGTGACGTCCGCGGCGGTGCATACCGTCACCGCTGGCATACATCACCATTGCCCACTGTACCCCAGAGGGCTCAAAAATAACCAATGAGGAGTTGCAAGGCGGTTCCCGACCGCCTTTCGCAACGGCGCACAACTTGGACAGGCAGACGCCTTTCAAGGGGGGCGGGGGCAGGCCATGGAGCCTAACTGCGTCACAATTCACAATTTCACCTTCTGGACATATGCCGCCAAAATATTGTAACACTCACAATATGCACTGTACTGTAGTGGTTACTATGTACAGATAATGACCAGCTGCTCACTCTTTTGCAACATAGATTGCAACCGCTGCAGATGAATAGGAGATGGAGACATCCCCCCGTGTACAGACCCCTTGTGGACTTGGCAACAACGGGGGACAGGCACATTATCCTCACCTACAGACTTGACAGGGTCACAATCACAGAGCTGTGTGCCCAATTGGAGCCTGACCTGATATCTGCTATCCGTCACCCCACTGGGATCCCCCCTCTTGTGCAAGTGCTATCAGTGCCCCATTTTTTGGAAAAAGGCTCTTTCCAAGTGACAGTGGGCTTGGCTGCTGGTATGTCACAGCCAATGTTCTCAATAGTGCTGACCCAAGTGTTGGGTGCCCTGATTAAACACATGTGCAGCTACATTGTTTTCCCCCAAGTGGAGGATTTGGCCATAGTTAAGGCTGACTTCCATGCAATGGGACATATCCCCAACATCATTGGTGCAACTGATGGGACACATATTGCATTTGCCCTCCCACCCCCCCGGCGAAATGAACAGGTCTTCAGAAATCGAAAAAGTTATCACTCTATGAATGTGCAGATGGTGTGCTTGGCGGACCAGTGCATCTCCCATGTCAATGCTAAGTATCCAGGCTCGGTGCATGATGCTTTTATCCTGAGGAATAGCAGCATCCCAAATGTGATGACCCAACTCCAGAGGCACAGGATGTGGCTAATAGGTGAGCCCTGGTTCCCACCCAGTGGATGTTGGTATATGGGTATGGTGTGGGACATAAGGGTTATTGTGTGGCTAACAGTTGTCCCTCGATATTTGCAGATGACTCAGGCTAACCAAACCTATCATGGCTGTGAGGAATCCCAGGACAAAGGCTGAAGAACATTACAATGAGGCACATGGGCGAACAAGAAGGATTATTGAACGTACCTTCGGCCTCCGGAAGGCCAGGTTTCGGTGTCTCCATCTAACAGGTGGATCCCTGTGCTTCTCACCCAAGAAGGTTGCCAGATAATCCTGGCATGCTGCATGTTGCACAACCTTGCCTTGAGACGCAATGTGCCTTTTCTGCAGGAGGAGGAGGAGGCTGGAGATGGCCGTGTGGAAGCAGTGGACCCTGTGGACAGTGAAGATGAGGAGGCAGAGGATGAGGATGAGGACAACAGAAGTGCAGTCATTCGTCAATACTTCCAATGACACACAGGTAAGACAGTGTTATTTAATATTTCATTAACAGTTTGATGTGTGACATTGTCACTGGCAGGCTGTGAATTCCTACTTCTATGCCCACTCACTGTACCCATTGGCATCTCTTTTTGCAGATGTTGGTGCCCCACTATTGCTCCTGGTGTGTTCACTGCAGCCAACTACAGGTCTTTACAATGTATACATTACTATACAGTCGAATTAAAGCAAGTTAAACGAATACACACTAAAATCATTTGACATACGCCATACTTGTGTTTTTTCAAAGGGTGTTTATTTAAGTGCTAAGGAGTAGGGGGGCAAGTGCATTGGGCTGGGGTAATGAAGGAGGAAAGTCCAGAGTATAGTTCCAGTCTATTTGTAGCACAGGTGCATTATCCAAGGGGGCATAGGAAGGGAAGCAATGGCAGTTCAAGGTGGACCGAGTGAGAGAGTGGGACACAAGGGTGACAATCAGGAGAGTCTAATTTCCTGGCGGGGATCTTGGCAATAGTCCCTGGCTTCTGCCTGGATCGAAGGGAATGTTTGCGGGGTGGTTCTCCTTCTGCAGGGGGAGGGGTGCTGGTGGCTTGTTGGGCCTGTGGCAGGGCCTTCTGTCCACTAGTGGCAGCAGAGGTGGAGGGCTGTTCAGTAGTCTGGCTAGTGTCAGGGGCCCGCTGGTGTGCCACTGCCTCCGCATACTGTTGGCCAATGTCTGCCAGCCCCCCTGCAATGGAGACCAGGGTGGTGTTAATGGACTTCAAGTCCTCCCTGATCCACAGGTCCTGTATCTCCTGCAGTTGCATGTTTTCCTGCATCTTGTCCAGGATCTGGCCCAGCGTATCCTGGGAATGTTGGTATGCTCTCCGGATCGTGGTGAGTGCCTCCTGGAGAGTCGGTTTCCTGGGCTTGTCCTCCCCTTTGCGCACAGCAGTCCTCCCAGCTTCCCTGTTGTCCTGTGCCTCTGTCCCCTGAACCGTGTGCCCACTGCCACGGACTCCAGGTCCCTGATTTTCCTGGGTTTCTGGGGTGCCGTGGAGTCCCTGTAGTGGTGGACACACTGCTGATTGACATGTCCTGGGGTCAGAGGTATGGGCCCGCTGGGTGGGTGCAGAGCTGCTGTCATCACTGTGGGCCTCTTCTGTGGGGGGAGTGGATGTTGCTGGCATCTCTTCTCCTGTGACATTGGCTGGGATACCTGCAGAGATGTAAATGCAGTGTTATTGTTTCTTTGTGTAATATATTGTGCATGGGTGGGTTGCCCTCTATTGTTGTTATTGTCCTGGCAGCTTTGCCTTGTGGGAGTTGCTATTTGGTGGGCTAGCTGATTGTCTCTAGTGTGCATGCTTTCATGATTGGTGTCCATGCAGGGCTGTAAGTGGTGTCCATGCACTGGTGGTGCATGCAGGGCTTGGCACTGGGATGAGTGGGTTGTGATGGTGGGGTGTGTGTGAGGTGGTGGAGTGATGGGAGTGAGGGTGAGGGTGGGGGTATGTGATGGCATGCAGGTAGGGGGGTGATAGAATAGAGTTGACTTACCAGAGTCCAGTCCTACTCCTACTCCTGCCAGGCCCTCAGGATGTATGATTGCCAAGACTTGCTCCTCCCATGTTGTTAGTTGTGGGGGAGGAGGTAGGGGTCCACCGCCAGTCCTCTGTTCTGCGAGCTGGTGTCTTGCTGCAATAAAACGCACCTTACCCTGTAGGTTGTTCCACCTCTTCCTGATGTCATCCCTTGTTCTGGGGTGCTGTCCCACGGCGTTGACCCTGTCCACGATTCTCCGCCATAGCTCCATCTTCCTAGCAATGGATATCTGCTGCACCTGTGATCCAAATAGCTGTGGCTCCACCCTGATGATTTCTTCCACCATGACCCTTAGCTCCTCCTCAGAGAATCTGGGGTGTCGTTGTGGTGCCATCAGTGTAGTGTGAGTGGTGTGGGTGAGGATGTGTAGGGTGATGTTTTAGGGTGTATGATGTAAGGTGTGTGGGTGGTGTATAGGAGATGGTGGTATGTGGCTCTGGTTGTGTGTGTGCTCTTGCTGTCTCTCTCTGGTGGCAATGATTAGTATTCATAAAGGGTTGTGGGTAATGTGGGTGTGTGTTTTATAGTGGTGAGGGTGTGTGGGTGTGATATGTGTATGGGTGTCAGGTATGTGTAGTTTGAATTGTCCAATGTGGTACTGTTTTGCTAGTGTGTGTATATTTTGAGCACAGTGGTATGTACCGCCAATGGTTTACCGCCATTGAATGTCCGCCATGGTGATTCGTGGATCATAATGTTGTGGGCATTGTTCTGTTGGCGTAACAGTGTGGCTTTTGGTACCGCCACTTTATCACTGACCTTTGGGCTGGTGGATTTGTGTGAGTGGCTGAATAATGACGGATTGGTGTGTGTGTGTCATAATATGGTTAGCGGATATCCACTGCTGCGGCGGTATGTTGGTGGCAGTTAGCATGGCGGTAAGTGGGATTTACCACCAATGTCATAATGAGGGACAAAGTGTCCCCAGTGAAATTACATTATTGTCAGAAAAAAGTAAAGTATTTGGGACACCTAACTGAAAAAGGAACTAGAAGATTTCCAGAGACTAGGTCACTGCCTTTTTGCAGATGAATCCCCCAGCTACACAGAGAGATGGCAGAATGTTTTTGAACATGGTGAGCTATTGTCACCAGTGGTTTCTCAACTTTTCAATAATTTCAAAGCCATTGCAAAAGCTGACTCACAAAGAAGGTACTGGTCCCTTAGTGTTAGATCAAGGTTATATGGAAGCCTTTACTGAATTGAGAGTCTGTGCAAAGCTCTGGCTTTGGGAATGCCTGACTACACAAACCCCTTCATGTTGTTGATGCATGTTTTTTGTCTGTTTTGACTCAAGTACATAGTGGTGTAAACCGCTCCATAGCATATTTTTCAGCTACTTTGGACCCAGTTACAGCAGCACTACCTGGCTGTTTGCGCACAGTAGCAGTGGTTGGATTGAGCCTCACTCAGAGTGAGAGCATTATGATAAGACATCCTTTAACTGTTCTGGTCCCTTACTCCATTGACGTTTTGCTTGCCCGAACCAAGGCCCAACATCTAACCAATGCTAGGTTGACCCGCTATGAGACTGTAATTTCAGGTTCTCCCAATATAACTTTGAAAAGGTATACAGTGCTTAACCCAGCAACTTTGCTTCCAAAAGAAAACATTGAAGTTGACAAATTGAAGGATGTTGAACATGACTGTCTGGAAGTTACTGATTTGTGCACAAAACCTAGACCTGACACTTGAGATACTTGAATGACTAAATTATTTTTGTTGATGGTTCCTGTTTAAGAGATAACATGGAAACATTAAAAGCAGGATATGCTGTGTGCACAATTTTCGGTATACTCAAAGCTTCTTGGTTTCGGGGAGTGTATTCTGCACAAGTGGCTGAGTTGGTAGCCCTTACTAGAGCATGTCATGTCTCTGCACAGCTTAAAGACACCATATATACAGACAGCCAGTATGGATTTGGAATAGTCCACAATTTTTTCCAGCTATGGTCACAGAGAGGTTTCTTGTCCTCTTCTGGTTCACCAGTTAGAAATGGTGAAAGAATTCATGATTTGTTACAAGCTTTACAAATGCCTGAGTAGACAAGCTGTTAAACCGATTTTTACCTATTGCCATTTTCGACAAGCTACCTATCTTTGACAAAAGTCCTGGAAGAGAAACTGGAAGCTGTACATAACTGCTAAAGAATGTTGAAGGTTTTTGTTTTGTTTTGATGCACAGTTAAACTTTTTCGCTTCTACTTTCTGATTCTTTACAGATCATGAGTAACCACAACCAGCAGGTTAGGAACAATAGGTGCTGTAAATACATAGGTATTGGTTTGGAGACTGTGTGCATGATATTGTGTTTGGTATTGATTGTGAGTATGACTTTTCTTGATGGGGTTGTAGCCAACCATACCTCTGCTTTTGAGACGACTACTATACTTTCAGAAGTAGACAAGTTTAGGAGAGATGAGAAATATTTGCGCGAAGCCGGTCCCCAGGGATATATTTTTTCTAATATTTTCTATTGTGTGAGTATGTTGAGACGATGAATGCGAGAGAATGTTATGTGTGCACGCAAATTCCTTCATCAGTAGAGGAAGGAATTACTTACCATAGTTTGCCTCTTACTTATGGAATAAGTTGTAGTCTTTTACAACAAGTTTCTATAACCAAGAATACATTCAATATTTGTATTCAAATCATGACTTAGGGCCTAATTACGACCTTGGCGGATGGGCTACTCCGTCACAAAAGTGACGGATAGCCTGTCTGCCATTTTACAAGTTCCATTATATCCTATGGAACTTTTAAAACGGCAGACGGGATATCGATCACTTTGGTGACTCAGTAGCCCATACGCCAAGGTCGTTATCAGGCCCTTAGTGTTTTCGTTTGTTCATATAATTAAGTACCTGAGTAGACTAGCTAAGGATAATAATATAGAATTAGCGACAAGATTCTCTGAACCTACATTAACCTTTGGCACAACTTACTCACACAGGACCAACCTCACATGCTTCCTTACACCCATAGAAAAGGGTTTCCTAGATCAGACTGATGACTGAAGAAAGGCATAAAAGGACAAGTTAGAGAAGGGCTTAGAGAAATGGACATTTAGAAATGATCATGCATTTAGCAAAATAAAGACACAAGGGCAATTAGCTTTAGATGAAAAGCACGTAGGGAAGCTTTGTGTATATAGGCATAAATCTAGAACTAACCCATTGTTTGTGGGAACGGATGAATGTAGACATGTTTTTATTACAGAGTACCGTAAATGGACTTTCATGTTAAATGGGCAAGACCCAGCAATTCCAGGAGTTTATTATATCTGTGGACCAAATGCCCATTACCGTCTTCCATGAGGATGGTATGGCGCATGTTACTTGGGGATAGTTTTCCCAAAGATTTATCAACTTGAGAACCTGAATAAGGTACCTAAAATGAATGGATTTCAATTTGCTAGACCTAAGAGAGAATCTTATTTTGGCATAGTAGGAGATATATTCAGAGCAATAATTCCCTAAGTGGGAGTTATTCTGAATTCTTTAAAAATTTGAAAGTTGTCTACTATTGTGGATAACATGCTGACTAATTTTTCAGGAGCCATGGTCCTAATGGATACAGAAATGGCTGTGGTAAGATCTATGACTCTTCAGAAGGTCCTTGCGTTAGACATCCTTTTAGCAAAGGAGGTCGGAGTTGGTAAAATGCTGAACTCCCAACATTGTTGCACATTTATCCCTAATTATAGTAAAGGAATTAGAGGCTTTATTAACAATCTGATTAACAATAGTGCTGATTTACAAGAGGTGGAAGAACCTGCAGTTTGGGAAAAGGTTGGCAAAGGTTTTGCTTCTCTGTGAAATAGGCTGGGCAGCACAGTGAAAGTTATAATTTTGACAATAATACAGATAATATTGATTATTGTGACTTGTATAATTGGAGCATGTGGAATTTATAAATTGTATCATGTGATTAAAATGAAGCTGTTGAAAAATGGTCAGAGGAGGGAAGAAATTGAAATAGAGAAGTACTTTAGAGAAAATCCGAAAAGGGAAAGAAGAAATAAAAGTTACAGAGAATCCAAATTTTAGGTAAACAAAAATATGTATGGAATGATGTAAGGTGTGATGACATATTTAGTCATCAGAAGAGGGATTGTGAAAGCTGAATTAATTATTAATTATTTTCATTTATTACTGGTTAAGAATTTGCATGGAATTAGGCTGACATAGAAAATAATGTGCGACTTGAAAATGTGTCCACTTGAATGGCCGTCATTAAATATGTAATACTTTTACTAAATTAATATTATTATTAGTTGAAGTGCACCTGTAGAGAAAATTGTAGTAGTATGTCACATTAATGATTTCATGTTATGTATTTGTTTTATTTACTATAGGCCTTAAGTTAGTGAGATTTGTGCCTAGTCTTCACAACCTCAAGTCAAGCTGCAATGTTTAATAAAATAGAGGGAAATGTATGACCAGAGAATTAATGATTTCATTATTCACACTTTGCTGACCAAACGATTTGCAGATGTCTAGCTTTCTCATGAGAACTGCCTCCTAGAATGTCTTGTACTAAAAAATGCAACTTTGTAAAGTTTGATGCATGAGAAAGCGATGTTCCCAGGAACCAACAATGGATGCACTGACTGGAGTACGGATTGCAACAAAAAAGTTACCTGACGAGTCTGACGATGGGAACAGGAGAAGAGGAGCCAATCATCGACATGTGAAAGACAGTTTAGTAATATCTTCGATTTGGGTTTTAATTTCTATTGGATTAACTGTAAACATATGGTTTTCTGACCAATGACAGTGTGGGAAGTTTATTTAGGAAATTCTAACTTAGCCCGACTGCACAGAGGAGAGGGAACTCTTTTCTATTCTCATTTTCCCTGTAGTGGTTCTGTTTGAGGAGCTGAACAGTTCCTAATGACTTTATTTCTAACTTTGACTTTATTGCTTAAATTGCTAATGGTGGATGCTGACCCCTTACAGATTGCTTCTTAAATGGTTGAAATAACTTAAAGTCCCCTGAGTCTGATACGTTCCCTTTTCGTTGCCCCGTTGGTGAAGCTGACCAGACGGATGTCCACCGGACGAAGAAAATTGCAGCTTGCTGATCCAAATTGAGTAAAGGTATAAAAAAATGCTATTGTCCTTGTTGTAGGTTTTGTTTTTTAGTTTCTATGTACCAACCGCTATTTTTACAGAGCCATAGTTTAGATGTTTTTCCAAATTATCTTTTGACTAAAATTGCTTTGCATGAAGCCCAAACATGCTATTCTAATCAGAAGGTTAGTTAGGGAGCCCTGTAAATGTTAACAAATTGCAATTTACAAAGAGTTGATATTGTTCACCTATTGAATCTAGATGTATGTAATTTCTATTGAGCAGTTATTTTTGCAATTATCCCCATCAGCGCGGGCGTCGGCCACTGGGCGAAGCCCACACACCCTCTCTGGTGCAGGTCACGACCAGAGGCTGACCCCAGGGAGGGATTTATTTTTTCATCCCGGGAGACGCAGAACTTCTGAAAAAAAGGCCAAAACGGCCTCCCCAGATGCCAGGGAGGCATCGATGGAAAGGGGGAGAGTCTCCCCTTTCCATCTATGCCTTCCTTGCACCATTTCCTGGCCATAGATTGCAGTGCAGCTGCGATTCATGGTAAGGAAATGTCCCTAAGCACCAGGGATCTTGTTTGCGGGGGGGGGGAGAGTCGGCTCCCTTGTAACTGGGCCACCACCCCCGTGGGGGCATAATTAAAAAAAAAAACATGTTGGGGTTCTTCTGTGGGGCGCTCGTGACCCCACATACTAAAATATCTTTTTTTTTTTTTATCAAATGGCAGGATAGGCCCTTTCTACATGGGCCGACCCCCGGGGGGGCAATTTATTATATATTCTTTTAATGGTTTCCCCTGGGGGGCGATTACACCCCCCCCCACCCAGGACTATTATTTTTTTTACTTTAAAATGTTGGTATCAGCCCTTGGGCTGACCCCTTATGGGGGCTTTTTTTTTAATACATCTGTGCTTTGTCATGGGGTCACGATCGACTCTAGAGAAAGCACACATGTATAAAAAAAGAAGTGATGCAGAGAGTCTTTCTCTCTCTCTATATATATATATATATTTATATATATATATATATATACTTATATATATATATATATAATAAAACAAGAGACAAATCTCTCTATAGATATCGATGTATGAATAAATATATATCTCACCTTTTTACATGTGTTGTTTTCTGGGAGCCACGATCGCCCCCCAGAGAAACCACACATGTATAAAAGTGATTATATATATATATATATATATATATAGAGAGAGAGAGAGAGAGTGAGAGAGAGAGAGTAAAGAGAGATAGATTCTCTCTATATAGAACTAGATCTGTCTAGTGGCAGTTTTCACGCTATAAAGTAGCGCAGACGGTGTATATGCCTGCTGCAAAGGATATACATGTCTTTAGCTGAGTGGATTAGTGAAGCCAGGTGTTACCTGCGCTTTAAAACAAATGTAATATATGTGGAGGGGGCTATGGAGATATGAGGGGCACCTTTGCTGGGTTTTACTGAGGGAATTCGAAGAGGAGGTCATGGGAGGCAGAACTCCAAAAATGACTGAGCACTGGAAGCCACCAGCGCTAAAGACTGTAATGATTGGTATGTGACAAGGTGAAGTAATAGTAAGTCTTTTTTGTTTTTTTGAGTGTATTGAGGAACGTGCTGATTGAGGGAAGAAGCGAAGGTAAGGTGACCTTTACTGCTGCATGCATCACACACACACCAGCAATTTTGTGGCTTTCTACGTAGGCTAGTGTTTAGAGTGACAGTTTAGCCAGTAGCAGAGATGGTGTCTCGTTGGATGACTGCTGCTGAAAACCTACCTCGGGTTGTAGAGGACAGCTCTGACGTAGGATCAGAGACTGAGACAGCATCTGAGGGATAGGACAATGGTGCAGACTATGGAAGTGATTTTTCAGTCGGGGGAGTCCCATCCAACAACTCCTCTTCTAGTGATTCTGAGGGAGGTGATGAGGACAGTCCTGCTGTCCCTTCACAAGCACAGTCTGTGCAGCAGGACAGTAGCGGGTTAGCCCAACCCAGAGAGCAGGTGCATTCAGCGGCAAGCACAGACACCGTGCTCTCTTGGGAGATCCCCAATTTAGTTCAGCCCCAAATTCCACAACCCAAATCGTATTGTGGAGACATCAAAATTATCTATCACAAAACAACCTGGTTTTGTAAGGCAGACACCTGCGTTTTTGGTCCTAGGCTCGGAGATCATATTGGGGAACCTACCACACCCAGACATTTCTGGAAACTAGACACCTAGGGGAGTCCACGGAGGTGTCGCTTGTGTGGATTCCCCAAAGTTTTCTTACCCAGAATACCCTGCAAAGGTGAAATGTTGAATAAAAACTCTATTTTTTCTTGCATTTCTGTCACACAAATTACAGGAATATGCTGGCATCCACAAAATTTCTACCACCCAGTGTTTCCCAACCTGTCCTGATAAAAACGCTACCCCACCTGAGTGCCTGTACCAAGTGCCTGCGTCAGGAATGGATCACCCCAGGGTCAACAGTTACCCTCATGTAAGGACCAACATTGACCGTTGTGTGAGCCATTCCTGACACGGGCAGTAGGCCTACCCACACAAGTGAGGTACCATTTTTATCGGGAGTCTTGGGGGGATGCTAGGTGGAAGGAAATCTGTGACTCCTCTCAGATTCCAGAAGTTTCTATCACCAACATGTGATGGAAAAGGTGTTTTTCTTTTTGCCAAATGTTGAGGTTTGCAAAGGATTTTGGGTAACAGACCCTGGTGAGAGCACCACAAGGTACCCCACCCTGGGTTCCCCTAGGTGTTTAGTTTTTCAGAAATGTCCAGGTTTGCTAGGTTTTCCAAGGAGCCGGATGAGCTAGAGGCCAAATCCACAGCTAGGCACTTTGCAAAAAACAGGTCAGTTTTCTTTGGTAAAATGCGATGTGTCCATGTCGTGTTTTGGGGCATTTCCTGTTGTGGGCACTAGGCTTACCCACACAAACGAGGTACCATTGTTATTGGGAGACTTGGGGGAATGCTGGTTGGAAGGAAGTTTGTGGCTCCTCTCAGATTCCAGAACTCTGCAGCACCGAAATGTGAGGGGAAAGTGTTTAATTTGCCATTTTTTGAGGTTTTCAAAGGATTCTGTGTAACAGAACCTGGTGAGAGCCCCACAAGTCACCCAATCCTGGATTCCCCTAGGTGTCTGGTTTTAAAGAATGCACAGGTTTGGTATGTTTTCCTAGGTGCCTGCTGAGCAAGAGACCAAAATCCACAGCTAGGCACTTTCCAAAATACACACACAGAAGTACATAAAGGGCCCCTGAATGGATGAGGAGAGACCAGCCAGGGAAAATCAATCTAGAGTAACTAGCACGTCTCTCCAAATTTACTAAATACATTTACATATATATATATATATATCTTGTCTAAATTCATATGGAATCATGTAAGATATTCTGGGAACTATATATGACTCTTAAAAAAGCAATGAATATATGCTGGGTTGTTTAGTACGAATTCAACGTGACAAAATCGATGCTGGGTTGTGCAGTATAAATTGCAAGTGTTTTCTGAATTTTATTTATTTTGAGAGTGAAAATGTTGATATGAATTATTCTAATGATTGTCACAATGTAGTTTAGATTATGTTTGTAAGTCATATTCAATTTTTCAGCATACATTGCCTGACTTGTTCATAGTTTTTGTGTTTTGTCCACAGTCATTGTCATTTATGTATTTATGTTTATATTTTATCACTTAAGAAGTATGCTTAGGGGGATATGTATAATTTGCACATTTGTTTGTGTGAATGTTGGAGTGAATGATTGTTCTTTTGTGTTAGGTGATAGTAGTTGAATATTAGGCAAACAATGAGGTTGAATTTGAATTTGTATACAATAAATGTATATATCTTCATTTACATTCAAAAATATTAAGTCATGTATAGTTCCCAGAATATCTTACATGATTCCATATGAATTTAGACAAGAGATATAAGAACTGGTATTTAGTAAATTTGGAGAGACATACTAATTAATCTAGATTGACATTCCAAAAAACACATCAGATTTCAATGTAAAAAGCCGAGCAGCTAAGGGGTTAATTTGTACTGTGAGTCTTGAATGCTTAGTTGTAAATGCTTTGGTTAAATTGAGATTCTTTAGAAGATTTGGTCAACCAGTGTTATTCATGTATGTTTATCATTTGGCATTGAAACTAATTTACATGACTTTAGCACTGTTAATATAGGGACATAAACTTTCTAACTTTT
Organism: Pleurodeles waltl; assembly: GCF_031143425.1. Taxonomy (NCBI): domain Eukaryota; kingdom Metazoa; phylum Chordata; class Amphibia; order Caudata; family Salamandridae; genus Pleurodeles; species Pleurodeles waltl. Next base: position 341,025,965 of record NC_090449.1, on the reverse strand, counting down.
ACGAAAAAGTGTGGTTTGGTTATTGGTGACCAAATGGGTCATGGTGCGTAAAGATTATTGACTCCAGATGAAATGTTTGTTTATTGATTATGTTGAAAGGATTGTTGTTTAAATGTGAAGCTCATAGTGGAATCACTCCAAGTGTAGTCAAAAGGTCCATCGAATCTCTAACATGTCCACTTATAAATTAAACTGTAAAAAAACAAATAAGGGCAGACGCGCTCACACCAACTCAGGTCGCTTGGTGCCAGATATAAAACCAGGCTCAATATAGAGAATGTGTAAGAAGAAACCCGCTAGGGCAGATTATTGATTGGCTTTTTATTGTTTCTTTAAGTATGTTTATTTTTAGTTCATGCCAGGATAACAAAGGAGATTGAAAAATGTCCTAGCTAACATGAAGGAAAGTTTCAATTCTATTAAGGACACAGAGGCGAGGATTATGCAGTCCTTCCTTCACTTTATTAATACAGCAAGTTCAAAGTTCAAATAATAAAAACGCTATTGAAACTCCAACTCCCATGCTGCCCATGATCGTAATCATAACAACCAGTAAAACAACTATGTGTCCATCCAAATGTCCATATAAATGACAGACGGGAGCAGTCCTTCCTCTTCTTCACTGTAGGAAGTTAAGTTCACGCAATCTCAATCACCCTTGGAATCGCCTCCTAAAAGATAAGGGAGATAGCAGAGATACAGAACAAACCCATGCAGGTGTAACCATATGACAAACCTTAATGCTTAGTCAACAAAAGCTAACAGGAAATATTATTACAACCTCACGACATACTAATCAATGTTGCCTAATCCAGAAACATCGGAATATCAATTCACATGTTAAAACACATCAATGAGAAATCCCTAGTAAAACCAGAATATCATAGAAATCCCTTGCTTATATTATATATATATTGGAACTCATAACCAACTTAACCTGTCAAATATCCGAACTGAGAAGAAAAAACCATTGGGTGGCTAATACTGAATCAGTATTAGGGAGGGATAATCCTCACATCCGTGTCCTTAATAGAATTGAAACTTTCCTTCACGTTAGCTAGGAAATTTTTCATTCTATGTCAGGACCGGAGGTGAGGATTATGCGAGTTCAAAGCTTACTCACCACCAACGATGCAGCTTCATGTATAGGTTTGAAGTAGAACTCTTGAAGACCGATTCAGATGACTAATCTGCTGCATTCATAATGTCCTCCAAACTACTACCTACCTGTATGGCTTTTGAAGCCATCGCCCCTCTGGTAGAATGAGCCCCAAAGAGGACGACAGCTATTCTTGCCTCCATCATGATCCATCTTACCCACCTGACTATAGTGGGAGCAGCAACCGCCTTATAGCGCCTTCCTGATAGTAATCGTTAACTGTCTCTCTCCCGGAGGTCTAGATTCCTCCGTCATTTCCTCATACATTTTAAGGCATATTACCACACATAGTTTAGGATGTGAATCAAAACTGGGATATGATACTGACCTTGTACTCGTTTTAGTTCTCCTGGGAATGGTAAACGTAACCCCATCGGGGGTGAAGACCCTTGCCGAGATATCCAAAGAACGTACATCTGAAGCCCTTTTGCAGGAAATCAGGTACAACAGCATTGCCAATTTTGCTGAGATTTGTTTTCTGGACAGAAACTGATTATCCTGCCACGAAGAGATGAGGTTGAGTACCACATTGACGTCCCATAAGCCAGAGTATCTGGGTTCTGGAGGTCTTGACAATCTAACTCCTTTGAGTAGTTTACTCACCCAAGGATAATCACCGACCGGCAAATTATTGATTTGGTTGTGGCCGGTGGAAATGGCCAATCGGAAAGAATTGATTGTGCAATATGGCAAGCCGGAATGGTACAATTGTGCTAGGAAATTGACTACGAGAGTGACGGGAGCCCCCACAGGATCCACCTTGCTCTCCACCCACCAAAGAGCCCATTAATTACAGGCTGATTTGTATCGCTTGATCGTGCCCGGAGCCCGTAATTGTCTGATAAGGGCATTAATGTCTTGTGAAAGTTGGATGTCTTGCCAACATCACCTGAAATCCTCCAAGCCATGGGGCTGAGATGACCCTGAGTCACTAACGGGTGTGGACGTCAAGCTGTATCCCAAAGGATTCCCATGGAATTCGGAAGTTTAAGGGGTGCCATCCATGACAATTCCAGAAGTGTAGGGAACCACGCTTGAGCTTTCCAAACCAGTGTGATCAAGATCAATGATGCTGTCGTCTGGCTTGAGCTACCAACCTGGGGATCAACAGAAATGGAGGGAAAGCATATCCCTGAATTCCCGACCAATCCTGCAAAAAAGCAAAGACAGGAGTCCTGCCCCCTTGCCCAATGGCCATGTCCAGGGGACTTCGGTCCCCTGGGCATGGTCATTGGGCACAGTGACATGCCACTTTAAACATTTTTTTAAAAATTGGGCACGGTGGCATGCCACTTGTTGGACCTGGCTTTTTGACAGGGACATCCCCAAACTTTTTGCCTCCTTCCTCCTATTTTTTCTGACCTGTTGTTGTTGGCTTTTGACCTCTGGGCACTTTACCACTGCTAACCAGTGCTAAAGTGCATATGCTCTCTGTGTAAATTGTACTACTGATTAGTTTATCCATGATTGACTATTTAATTTACTTGTAAGTCCCTGGCAGAGTGCACTACATGTGCCTAGGGCAGGTAGATTAAATGCTACTAGTGGGCCTGCAGCACTGGTTGTGCCACCCACCTCAGTAGCCCCTTAACCCTGTCTCAGGCCTGCCATTGCAAGGCCTGTGTGTGCAGTTTCACTGCCACTTTGACTTGGCATTTAAAAGTACTTGCCAAGCCTAGAACTCCCCTTTTACTACATATACGTCATCCCTAATGTGTGCCCTAGGTAACCCCTAGAGCAGGGTGCTGTGTAGGTAAAAGGCAGGACATGTACCTGTGTAGTTATATGTCCTGGTAGTGTAAAACTCCTAAATTCGTTTTTACACTACTGTGAGGCCTGCTCCTTTCATAGGCTAACATTGGGGCTGACCTCATACACTGTTGAAGTGGCAGCTGCTGATCTGAAAGGAGCAGGAAGGTCATATTTAGTATGGCCAGAATGGTAATACAAAATCCTGCTGACTGGTGAAGTCGGATTTAATATTACTATTCTAGAAATGCCACTTTTAGAAAGTGAGCATTTCTTTGCACTAAAATCTTGTTGTGCCCTTCAATCCACGTCTGGCTAGGTTTAGTTGACAGCTCCTTGTGCATTCACTCAGACACACCCCAAACACAGGGTACTCAGCCTCACTTGCATACATCTGCATTTTGAATGGGTCTTCCTGGGCTGGGAGGATGGAGGGCCTGCCCTCACACAAAGGACTGCCACACCCCCTACTGGGACTCTGGCAGACAGGATTGAACTGAAAGGGGGCTTGGTGCATTTCTTAGACACTCTTTGAAGTCACCCCCACTTCAAAGGCACAACTTAGTATAAAACAGGGCCTCTGCCCTACCTCATCAGACACTTGCTGGAGAAGAAACCTGAACCAGAAACTACATCCTGCCAAGAAGAACTGCCTGGCTGCTCAAAGGACTCACCTGTCTGCTTTCTACAAAGGACTGCTGCCTTGCTGTTGCCCTGCTGCCTTGCTGAACTCTTGTCTGGCTGTGAAAGTGCTCTCCAAGGGCTTGGATAGAGCTTGCCTCCTGTTCCTTGAAGTCTCAGGGCCAAAAAGACTTCTCTCTTTTACTTGGACGCTCCGTGCGCCGAAAATTTCGACGCACAGCTTGTTTCGCAGCGAGAAAAACGCCGCACTCCGACGCTGATCAACGCGACGCTCTGGGGACGATCGAAGATCCGACGCACGGCCTCGCAAGGACAACGCCGTCCGACCTCTAGAGGAGAAATCGACGCGACGCCTGCCGTGAGATCGTAATTTCAACGCGCAGCCCCGCAGATCGAAGTCTAGAGGAGAAATCGACGCGACGCCTGCCGTGAGATCGTAATTTCGACGCGCAGCCCCACAGACCGACGCGCAGCCGGAGAACAAGCAGGAAAATCCACGCACAGACCCGGGACATCTGGTAATCCCCGCGATCCACAGAAAGAGACTGTCCACGCGCCGGAAAACGACGCTGACTTCCCCGCGTGGAAAATAACGACGCAAGTCCATGTGTGCTGGGGAGAAATCGACGCACACACCCTTTTTCCACGCACCTCTTCTCTTGTGGCCCTCTGAGGAGATTTTTCCACTCCCAACCAGGTACTTGTGCTTGAAAGAGACTTTGTTTATATTCTAAAGACTTAAGACACTTTCTATCACTTTTCAATGATATCTTTACAAATTCGTATTGCAACTTTGATCATTTTGACCTGAAGATACCCAGATAAATATTATATATTTTTCTAAATACTGTATGGTGTATTTTTGTGGTGTTATGCTATGGTGTTGTATGATTTATTGCACAAATGCTTTACACATTGCCTTCTAAGTTAAGCCTGACTGCTCGTGCCAAGCTACCGGAGGGTGAGCACAGGCTGATTTTGGATTGTGTGTGACTTACCCTGACTAGAGTGAGGGTTCTTGCTTGGACAGAGGGCAACCTGACTGCCAACCAAAAACCCCATTTCTAACATTGGTGATCAGCGGTGAGGATAGGACTTGTGTTTGTGCAGTGACATACAGTAGCTAAGTATTTCACTACCTACCCACAGTTGAAGGTCAACTTGATTTTTCATCTTTTTTTGGCTTTTGGTTCTCTGATGTCCTCCTGGATATACCATTGATATTTTGGACTTTGGATTTTGTTTTTTGCTAGTAAGAACTTATCAGAATGGGATTGCTTACCTACTCATTCTTTGTTCGTACTGACCACCTCACTAAGGCTGACCTAAGGAAGCTTTGCAGACAATGGGGCCTTCCTGTAGCAAGGAGATCTACTAAGGCGGAGATGCTCCATCACTACATAGTCTGGGGGGAGGAAAGATGGGCAGAGAGAGAGGCAGCGAGAAACCAAATGACTAAGTACCCCTCAGAGGAGGAGGAGGACTACGCACATGAGGAGGAAGACTACTCAGATGAGGAGGAAGACTACTCAGAGTTGGACAGTGACCCAGAAATAGATGAATGGCTCCGAGGTCAAAGGCGACAGGAGCAACAATTAGAGGAGTTTCTTGCAGAGGTTGAGGCAAAAAGACTCTTAGCCCTGGAAGAAGAAAAGATTGCAGCTCAAGAGCTGAGCTGTAAAGAGCTGAAACTGGAGGCCGGAAGGGCTGAGTCCAGTTCAGATGGTGGCAGCAAAAATCTTGCATCTAGTACTGCTGAAGAAGGGCACAAGCCCAGAGATGTGGTGCCCAACTTGAAGAAGGGAGTTGACACACCCCAGGCAGTTCAAGGGTATGAGGTAGTTCCCGTTATGTACAGGGTCCCTGAGAAGGATTGGGGAACTGGCACAGGGAGTCATATTCCTACTGGGGGGAGGGACACTTTACTGACTCTAGCAGAGAGTGACAGAGAAAAGGGTTCCCCCCTGGTGGACGTCCTGGATATAGAGTGTAGAGACATCCCAGAAGAGTATGGGTTGAGTGTCAGGGACAGACAGATACTGTCTCACCAGTCTCAGGAGGGTGAAGTAGAGTGCTTTTCCAAGGTTGAGTTACTGGGTGGTTGGGTGAAGGGTACTGTGGTTAATACATGTGAAGGGCAGAATGATGTAATTGCTGGAGAGCATATGTCTGGTCCTTATTTTCCAGAGCTACGCCAACACCAGGTGGAGTGTGAGTTCTCTGACCCCAGGGAACTTACAATGGAGGCAGACTTCTGGGTGAGTACCAGAGAGTCTGAAGAGGCATTTGGGGGTGCTCCTGAAGGGAGTGGTCTAGGTGGTTCCCAACCGAGTGAGGTGGGAAAGGATTGTAGTGTCCCAGGTAGGTCCCAGGTCCTAGAGGGTTCCATGAGGGAACACCAGGAGGGAAGCCTAGCCTGTACCGTAGGGCCATCTTTTGAGGGAAGCCCTGCAGTGTCAGAAGAACTTGGGGGGGTGACTGTAGCCAGCATCCCAACAGTTCTGGTGTCTGGCAGTACCCCTCCTAGTGAGGGGGTGCAGAAGTCCAGACATAGGGTTGAGAGGGGGTTGCAGACCCCAGTGGAGGACCTTGAGAGTCAGGGGACAGCTCTGAGAGCAGAGCCCCCCAGGAATGACCCAGGTGAAACCGTTTCTGGTTTGGGGGAAACCCAGACTCTGCCGGATGGGCAGAGGTCGGGAGACCTGCGCCAACCAGACTCTTGTGTGACCCTTGGGGACGGTATGTCCCTTGTGGGGGGTGAGAGTGCCCCCCAGGAAGTCCTGGCATGCCAGGCAAAGATTCAACCTCAGGGTGGTGACTCTAGGTTGGATACCCAGGTTCAGAGGATAAACTCTGACCTGTTGGGGGGGTAGGTGTGCCCCCCAGAAAGTCCTGGTGTACCAGGCAGTGGTCCAACCTCAGAGTGCTAACTCTGGGTTGGATAACCGGGTTCAGAGGTTAAACTCTGACCTGGTGGGAGGTAGGCGTGCCTCCCAGAAAGTCATGGTGTGCCAGGCAGTTGGCCAACCTCAGGGTGGTGACTCTGGGTTGGATACCCAGGTTCAGAGGTTAAACTCTGACCTGGTGGGAGGTAGGTGTGCCTCCCAAGAAGTCCTGCTGTGCCAGGCAATTGTCCAACCTCAGGGTGTTGACTCTGGGTTGGATGACCAGGTTCAGAGGTTAAACTCTGACCTGGTGGGGGGTAGGTGTGCCCCCCAGGAAGTCCTGGCGTGCCAGGCAATTGCCCAACCTCAGGGTGGTGACCCTGGGTTGGGGCACCAGGCTCAGAGGTTAAACTCTGACCTGGTGGGAGGTAGGTGTGCCTCCCTGGAAGTCCTGGTGTACCAGGCAGTTGTCCAACCTCAGGGTGATGACTCTGGGTTGGATAACCGGGTTCAGAGGTTAAACTCTGACCTGGTGGGGGGTAGGTGTGCCCCCCAGAAAGCCCTGGCGTGCCAGGCAGTTGCCCAACCTCAGGGTGGTGACCCTAGGTTGGAGAACCAGGTCCAGAGGTTAAACTCTGACCTGGTGGAGGGTCAGTGTGCCCTCCAGGAAGTCCTGGCGTGCCAGGCAATTGTTCAACTTCAGGGTGGTGACTCTGAGTTGAATGGCTAAGTTCAGAGGTTAAACTCTGACCTGGTGGAGGGTCAGTGTGCCCTCCAGGAAGTCCTGGTGTGCCAGGCAATTGTTCAACTTCAGGGTGGTGACTCTGAGTTGAATGGTCAGGTGCAGAGGTTAAACTCTGACCTGGTGGGGGGTAGGTGTGCCCCCCAGGAAGTCCTGGTTTGCCAGGCAGTGATCCAGTCTGAGGGTACAGACCCTGGGCTGGAAGACCAGGTTCAGGGTGTCCCCCCGGACTTGGAGGGAGGGGCTACTGATAACAGTGCCCCTACCATGTTGTCTACTGAGGAGGCCACTCCTAGTTGGAGGGTGCTGGACCCCAGAAGGGAGGGCAGGGGGAGGGAAGCCTCACCCCGGGCCCTAGTCCAACCTGAAGGTACAGGCCCCAGGTTGGAGGGCCAGTTGCAGGTTAACAGCCCTGCACTGGTGGAGGAATGGTACAGGGCGACTTCTGTAAGCACCCTGACCATGTTGGACTCTGGGGGTACCGCTCCAGGAGGGAGGGTACAGAGCCCCAGAGGGGAGGACCAGGTTCAGGCTGTCATCCCTGACCTGGTGGAAGGGAGAGTGGTTAAAGGGTGCCCAGCACCTGGGGCTACCGCCCCCCACTCTCCACAGCCACAGTGGTTGGAGAGCTTTGAGAGGCCTGGGGCCTTGCTCTCATCCCTGGCAGCTGTCAGTAATCACTGTGGCTTGCTGTCCGGGTGGACAGAGTTATCCCTGGGGAGGGGACAAGTGTCACACCCCGGGGGTAGAGTGGGCAACACCACTGTGTTGGTCATGGTGGTACTATCCTGCTCCTGGGATACATCTGTGAGCAAGGTAAGGTTAGGTGCTGCACAGATGGGATCCGCAGGTAAGGAGAAAGGTTCCCCATGGGTTGGCTTAGTGGGCCCTGAGAGTATGGACAGAGTGATCCAATTGGAGTCAGGAAGGCGAAGAACTGGAGCATGCCCCTGCTGTTGTGGGCCTGGGTCCTTGTTCTGTCGCCTCAAACAGGGAAGTACATCAGGATAGTGATTGTTCTCCCCTGGCTTTAGGCTGGTGGGGGGTCATGTTGGACCTGGCTTTTTGACAGGGACATCCCCAAACTTTTTGCCTCCTTCCTCCTATTTTTTCTGACCTGTTGTTGTTGGCTTTTGACCTCTGGGCACTTTACCACTGCTAACCAGTGCTAAAGTGCATATGCTCTCTGTGTAAATTGTACTACTGATTGGTTTATCCATGATTGACTATTTAATTTACTTGTAAGTCCCTGGCAGAGTGCACTACATGTGCCTAGGGCAGGTAGATTAAATGCTACTAGTGGGCCTGCAGCACTGGTTGTGCCACCCACCTCAGTAGCCCCTTAACCCTGTCTCAGGCCTGCCATTGCAAGGCCTGTGTGTGCAGTTTCACTGCCACTTTGACTTGGCATTTAAAAGTACTTGCCAAGCCTAGAACTCCCCTTTTACTACATATAAGTCATCCCTAATGTGTGCCCTAGGTAACCCCTAGAGCAGGGTGCTGTGTAGGTAAAAGGCAGGACATGTACCTGTGTAGTTATATGTCCTGGTAGTGTAAAACTCCTAAATTCGTTTTTACACTACTGTGAGGCCTGCTCCTTTCATAGGCTAACATTGGGGCTGACCTCATACACTGTTGAAGTGGCAGCTGCTGATCTGAAAGGAGCAGGAAGGTCATATTTAGTATGGCCAGAATGGTAATACAAAATCCTGCTGACTGGTGAAGTCGGATTTAATATTACTATTCTAGAAATGCCACTTTTAGAAAGTGAGCATTTCTTTGCACTAAAATCTTGTTGTGCCCTTCAATCCACGTCTGGCTAGGTTTAGTTGACAGCTCCTTGTGCATTCACTCAGACACACACCAAACACAGGGTACTCAGCCTCACTTGCATACATCTGCATTTTGAATGGGTCTTCCTGGGCTGGGAGGGTGGAGGGCCTGCCCTCACACAAAGGACTGCCACACCCCCTACTGGGACTCTGGCAGACAGGATTGAACTGAAAGGGGGCTTGGTGCATTTCTTAGACACTCTTTGAAGTCACCCCCACTTCAAAGGCACAACTTAGTATAAAACAGGGCCTCTGCCCTACCTCATCAGACACTTGCTGGAGAAGAAACCTGAACCAGAAACTACATCCTGCCAAGAAGAACTGCCTGGCTGCTCAAAGGACTCACCTGTCTGCTTTCTACAAAGGACTACTGCCTTGCTGTTGCCCTGCTGCCTTGCTGAACTCTTGTCTGGCTGTGAAAGTGCTCTCCAAGGGCTTGGATAGAGCTTGCCTCCTGTTCCTTGAAGTCTCAGGGCCAAAAAGACTTCTCTCTTTTACTTGGACGCTCCGTGCGCCGAAAATTTCGACGCACAGCTTGTTTCGCGGCGAGAAAAACGCCGCACTCCGACGCTGATCAACGCGACGCTCTGGGGACGATCGAAGATCCAACGCACGGCCTCGCAAGGACAACGCCGCCCGACCTCTAGAGAAGAAATCGACGCGACACCTGCCGTGAGATCGTAATTTCAACGCGCAGCCCCGCAGATCGAAGTCTAGAGGAGAAATCGACGCGACGCCTGCCGTGAGATCGTAATTTCGACGCGCAGCCCCACAGACCGACGCGCAGCCGGAGAACAAGCAGGAAAATCCACACACAGACCCGGGACATCTGGTAATCCCTGCGATCCACAGAAAGAGACTGTCCACGCGCCGGAAAACGACGCTGACTTCCCCGCGTGGAAAATAACGACGCAAGTCCATGTGTGCTGGGGAGAAATCGACGCACACACCCTTTTTCCACGCACCTCTTCTCTTGTGGCCCTCTGAGGAGATTTTTCCACTCCCAACCAGGTACTTGTGCTTGAAAGAGACTTTGTTTATATTCTAAAGACTTAAGACACTTTCTATCACTTTTCAGTGATATCTTTACAAATTTGTATTGCAACTTTGATCATTTTGACCTGAAGATACCCAGATAAATATTATATATTTTTCTAAATACTGTGTGGTGTATTTTTGTGGTGTTATGCTATGGTGTTGTATGATTTATTGCACAAATGCTTTACACATTGCCTTCTAAGTTAAGCCTGACTGCTCGTGCCAACCTACCGGAGGGTGAGCACAGGCTGATTTTGGATTGTGTGTGACTTACCCTGACTAGAGTGAGGGTTCTTGCTTGGACAGAGGGCAACCTGACTGCCAACCAAAAACCCCATTTCTAACACCACTTTAATTTTTTTTTTAAAATATACTTACCTCAACTTACCTGTACTTAGCTGGGATGGGTCCGTTCATCCAGGGGTGGGCGAGGGTGGCAGGGAGTGTCCCTGGGGGCAGGGAAGGGCACCTCTGGACTCCTTCCATGGTCAGAGCCCACAGGTCCTTTAACGCTGTGCGCCAGTTTTTAAGGCCTGCCCCCTCCTGTGCGTCAAATTGACGTTGGAGTATAAATAAGGCGCACAGGCCTTAAAGTAATTTTTAGGCGGGAACGCCTACCTTGCATGTCATTAACGCAAGGCAGTTTCCCGCATCCAAAAAATGACGCACACTGAGGAATTTTGACATCCGCGGGCTCGGGCGCCAAAGTTTAAATATGGTGCACGGTTTGCGCAGGATGTGTGTCAAACATTTTGACGCACATTCGGCGCAAACAGAGTATAAATATGCCCCTGGGTGATTAGTCGTGACGCAAACATATCCACCCCACAGGGTCCTCAACGATCCATCAGAGATCAAAAAATCCCAGGAATTCCAGTCTGCCACCTTGTTCTGCACTCCCAGAAGGTACTCTCCCGTCACTGAGATCTGTTTCTGTAGGCAATACTGCCAGAAGTCCTTTGCCAGTTCCACCGGGGTTCTGGAGCAAGTGCCCCCAAACCTGTTGATGTATTGGACTGCCGAGATATTGTCCAGTCTTAACAGGATACAGCAGGATACCTTGTCTTGTGTTAGCGATCGGATCGCGAACGAACCCGCTAGAAGTTCCAGGCAGTTGATGTGTAGGTTTAGCTACTCCGGAGTACAGAGACCTCACATGAATATTTGTCCACACCTGGCCCCCCCAGCCCAGTCTGCTGGCGTCTAACTCGATGACCAAGTCAGAAAAGGACCCAAAGATCGCTCTCCCGTTCCAACCCTCCATGTGAACCAGCCACCACTGCATCTCCGATCTGGCTTCTGAGGACAGCATGAAATAATGGACGGAGTGTTGAAACTTTTCAAACACTCACCCCCTAGTCACAGATCTGGGTTTAATCCATTGTTATTTTGCTTGCCACGTCACCCCAGTTCAGACCCAGATATAAGCAAATCATTCTTGACCCAGCCCGAACTGCCAAGCCAGGTCCTCCCTGGACAGAATTCAAGCATCCTGGGACCGGTTTCAGGGTATCACCCTTCATTAGCCAGGCTAGCTTGAATCCAGTGGTGCAGCAAGCAAGGGACCCACGTCTGGGCATACCCTAGCCACTTAGGGAGCACAAGGCAATATCACAAAATAAAATAATGGACGGAGTGTTGAAACTTTTCAAACACTCACCCCCAGTCACAGATCTGGGTTTAATCCATCATTATTTTGCTTGCCACGTCACCCCAGTTCAGACCCAACTATATGCAAAACAGTCTTGACCCTGCTCCCAATGGGAGCAGTCCAGCCCGAACTGCCAAGCCAGGTCCTCCCTGGACAGGATTCAAGCATCCTGAGACCGGTTTCAGGGTATCACCCTTCATCAGCCAGGCTAGCTTGAATCCAGTGGCACAGCAAGCAAGCAAGGGACCCACGTCTGGGCATACCCTAGCCACTTAGAGCACACAAGGCAATATCACCAAAAAAAATAATGGACAGAGTGTTGAAACTTTTCAAACACTCACCCCCAGTCACAGATCTGGGTTTACTCCATCATTATTTTGCTTGCCACGTCACCTTAGTTCAGACCCTGCATGGGAGCAGTCCAGCCCGAACTTCCAAGCCAGGTCCTCCCTGGACAGGATTCAAGCATCATGGGACCGGTTTCAGGGTATCACCCTTCATCAGCCAGTCTAGCTTGAATCCAGTGGTGCAGCAAGTACGGGACCCACGTCTGGGCATACCCTAGCCACTTAGGGCGGACAAGGCAATATCACACAGAAAAATAATGGATGGAGTGTTGAAACTTTTCAAACACTCACCCGCAGTCACAGATCTGGGTTTAATCCATTGTTATTTTGCTTGCCATGTCACCCCAGTTCAGACCCAGCTATATGAAAATCAGTCATGACCCTGCTCCCAATGGGAGCAGTCCAGCCTGAACTGCCAAGCCAGGTCCTCCCTGGACAGGATTTAAGCATCCTGGGAACGGTTTTAGGGTATCACCCTTCATCAGCCAGGCTAGCTTGAATCCAGTGGCGCAGCAAGCAAGGGACCCATGTCTGGGCATACCCTAGCCACTTAGGGCGCACAAGGCAATATCACAAAATAAAATAATGGACGGAGTGTTGAAACTTTTCAAACACTCACCCCCAGTCACAGATCTGGGTTTAATCCATTGTTATTTTGCTTGCCACATCACCCCAGTTCAGACCCAGCTATATACAAATCAGTCTTGAACCTGCTCCCAATGGGAGCAGCCCAACCCGAACTGCCAAGCCAGGTCCTCCCTGGACAGGATTCAAGCATCCTGGGAATGGTTTCAGGGTATCACTCTTCATCAGCCAGGCTAGCTTGACTCCTGTGCCACAGCAAGCAAGGGACCTACGTCTGGGCATACCCTAGCCACTTAGGGCGCACCACACAAGGTCAAGACTGATTTGCATATGGCTGGGTCTAACCTGGGGTGGCGTGGTGAGCAAAAACCTGATGGATTAAACCCAGATCTTTGTGACTGGGGTGAATGTTTGATTTGCTCTGCATCCTGTCCATCATCTGTTCTTTTTGCATTTGTTGCCCGAGTGGGAAGGGTATGCCCAGACGTGGGTCCCGTGCTCACTGCGCCACTGGATTCAAGCTAGCCTAGCTGAAGAAGGGTGATACCCTGACACCGGTCCTAAGATGCTTGTTTCTGGTCCAGGGAGTACCTGGCTTGGCAGTTCGGGCTGGACCGTTTCCATGAGGAACAGGCTCAAGACTGATTTGCATATGGGCGGGTCCAACCTGGGGTGGCGTGGTGAGCAGAAAAACGATGGATTAAACCCAGATCTTTGTGATTGGGGGTGAATGTTTGATTTGCTCTGCATTCTGTCCATCATCTGTTCTTTTTGCATTTGTTGCCCCGAGTGGGAAGGGTATGCCCAGACGTGGGTCTCGTGCTCACTGCGCCACTGGATTCAAGCTAGCCTAGCTGATGAAGGGTGATACCCTGAAACCAGTCCGAGGATGCTTGTTTCCGGTTCAGGGAGGACCTGGCTTGGCCGTTCGGGCTGGACTGATCCCTTGAGGAACAGGGTCAAGACTGATTTGCATATGGCTGGGTCCAACCTGGGGTGGCGTGGTGAGCAAAAAACGATGGATTAAACCCAGATCTTTGTGACTGGGGGTGAATGTTTGATTTGCTTTGCATTCCGTCCATCATCTGTTCTTTTTGCATTTGTTGCCCCGAGGGGGAAGGGTATGCCCAGACGTGGGTCCCGTGCTCTCTGCGCCACTGGATTTAAGCTAGCCAAGCTGATGAAGGGTGATACCCTGAAACCGATCCTAGGATGTTTGTTTCCGGTCCAGGAAGGACCTGGCTTGGAAGTTCGGGCTGGACTATTCCCATGAGGAACAGGGTCAAGACTGATTTGATTATGGCTGGGTCCAACATGGGGTGGCATGGGGAGCAAAACAACGATGGACTAAACACAGATCTTTGTGACTGGGGGTGAATGTTTGATTTGCTCTGCATTCCGTCCATCATCTGTTCTTTTTGCATTCTGATGACAGCTCCACCAGTTCTGAGTATGTGTGTCCTTTCCTGAGGTGTGATGCTTTCAATTGCTGGAGGGCCCTGTAATGTAGTGGGCCCCGGGAAGATAGCCTGTATTGACGAAGAGAGAAGGCCCACTATCCTGACTATCTGCCGGAGGGAGATCCTGTCCCTCCTGAGCACTTTAGATAATTCTTTCTTGATCTTGGAGAACTTGTTCTCTGGAAGTTTCAGCGTTGCTGATGTAATGTCCACTACAAACCCCAGGAAGGTTGTGGATTGTGACAGAAGGAACATAGACTTCTCCCCGTTGATAACAAATCCGAGATCCAGAAGCAAGGCAATAGTCATGTTCATGTAATCCAACATCTGAGTATGTGATTGGTCCATCAAAAGTATACCATTGAGATAGATTATTAGTCTGACACCATGAGTCCTCAGGTACTCCACCACCGGTTTCAACAATTGCGTGAGGCACCATGGTGCTGACGATAGGCCGAAGGGTAGACACCGGAATTTGTAAATTAGGTCCTGCCACTGAAATTGCAGAAAACGTTGATGAGGAGGGAAGATCGGGACCGTATGGTAAGCATCCTTGAGGTCTAGACGGACCAGCCAGTCTTCTTGGCATAGAAGGTCCCTGAGAAGATGGATACCCTCCATCTTGAAGTGCCAGTAGACCACCCACTTGTTGAATTCCTTGAGGTTTATCACGGGTCGGAAGCCTTTGTCCTTCTTCTCGACCAAGAAGATATGGTTCAAGAAACCCCTCTGATAAAGGCTTGTTTGGATAATGGCCTCTTTACCAAGAAGGTGTTATATCTTCTTGTCTAGCATTTGAGATTCCTGTAAATTGAATCGTATGGGGCGAGGCCTCGCGCATTGCATCGGGGGTCACATAGAACTCTGTGTGGAAACCTTTCACCGTCTCCAACACCCAAGGGTCGGATGTAATCAGCGCCCAATTCTCTAAGTATAGACTTATTCTCCCGCCCAGATTTTGAGTGGAAAAAAGGGGGGTGCTTACCGCCGCCTCCTCTGGTAAAGCAGGAGGGTCGGCTTCTACCGGAACCTTGGTTAGGGAAAAAGGCACCTTGTCTCCCATTGCTTCAGCCATTGTTGCGGCGGGCCTGAGCTCTGGAGGGGCCTGGCTGCAGGGAGCGACCGGAGGAGCGACGCCTGCCTCTTTCGGCCCCATGGAAACCCTTCCCTGGAAAAATCTTTCGCGTGGAAGATTGCGCTTTGTCTAGAGCTGAGAAAGTTGCCACAAACTTCCCCAACTATTTTACAAAAGGGCCCCCAAACAGATTGCTTTGTGCACCTTTGATGGTATATGGCCTTAGGGTCAAACATAACAGAATCATCCGGCCCCTCTTCCTCTAGGCTAGAGGTGCTCGCTGATGGGCACCAAGGTCTGCCCAAAACACGCCCCTCGTCCGAAGAGCCCTCATCATTGGTTTCATCCCCCCCCAGCCCGGAACGGGTGATCCCATGAAAATATCCATCTCTATGGGTAGCCGCGCCCCCATGATTTCCAGGTGTTGCATCCTCCCGGCAGCGTATGTTTGTGAGCATCCGCACACTCTTATGGAAGGTCTCTCTCAATTTGTTGAAACCTTCCAGGTGCCCCGCGTCACGCTTAGTTGGCCTAGAGAAGGAGAAGCTACTAGAGGCACTGGCCCTCGTACCTGAGTCCCCAAATATGCCAGGGACGTTAGACACTTGGTCCATTAATCTGTCAACTCTATCCTGCAGGGGTGCTAACGCCTTAGCTACCGCCTGCGAAAAGAGTTTGTCCACTCCAGCGTGTAATTGGCACTGAGGGGGCCACACTTTCTCAGCCATTAAGGAAGGAGCGTAGGAATGGTCCTCAAAGGACTCCATCGGAATCTGTCTCCGGGCTGTATGTACAGAAAAATATGTATGTTGTACTCAAAACAATAAATTTGCTCAGCACAATGCGTGAAATAACACCAGGCAATCCCCGACAACCCCTTGTAGAAGAATGAAAATGAAGCGAGGATTTAACTGACAGGCAGCAGTGAAGAAAGAGGAAGGACCGCACCCTTCTGGCATTTATATGGACACGACTGGTTTACTGGTTGTTATGGTTACGATCGTGAGCATCATGGGAGTTGGAGTTTCAATAACGTTTTTATTACTGGAACTTCGAACTTGTTGTATTATTAAAGTGAAGAAAAACTGCATAATCCTCTACTCCGGTCCTGACATAGAATTGGAAAACGATTTGAGTGAGGTCTGCATACTTACATTTAACGTTATTCTAGAATGCCACTAGGATGTGCAACGTGGACCAAATTGAGAGAAGACGTGTGTCCCTACATTTGAACTGTTAGTGTATCTTAAGTGTTCTTTAGTGTATCTTCTTAAATGCTGTAGATTTCCCTTTCAATTAACATAGTTTCAGTGGTGTTTTATTGATTGGCAAGCTTAAATTCATGTTTATGCCTGTAACAGGGTGCTGCTGAAAATTCGTAGACAAAACTATACAGGCAATAACAATGGGGTTATGTATTCATACTGTAAGCCAACATTTGAGAAGACCTATGGAGATTTACAAAAAAATCGGAAGAAGTTAGTCTCCCCGTTAACCTGCAGTGCAATCAATAACGTTTTAAGGGGAACAATCAAAAGAATGTATTTTCTGTTGGAAAAAGGGAATGTGCCCCGAATAAATCGAAAGAACTAGCATCCATAGCCTCGGACCGCATTGGCCGTGCACTCATTCAAGGATCAACATAATTAGCACACATGAAATTTCACCGAGACCAAACTAACAGCTTCGCCCTGATCCAGTGACCTTGACCGTTAGAAAATTGTAGGTAACATCATGGAGTCGGTGAAACACAGACAAGGTCGGAAGGGAGATCTGACGAGAGTTTGAACACAAGCCCTAATGAGAATGCGAAAGCATCAACTTCCCCGGGTAATTAAAGCGCCAGCTCGGGGACACATACAACACGGAAGGAGACTATAGAGTTACTCTCTTGAGGAGCAAACACGAATTATAGTCCCCTTTTAATTTCTAAGGAGGAAGTAACAAAAACAGCGACAGCCTTTCAGTGCTTATAAGCGTGTAAGTGGGGACGCAGGGGACGTGCCCTTGGTGCGCTTGCGCGGGGGATGCCTCCCCCTTACTCTCTAAGCTGGTGCCCTTCGCCATATCACCCCGGACTTTGATATTTCCATGACAACAGTTAGGAGCTAATTTTTTCGTTTACTCACCAAATCCGAACGTGACGTCATAGTGACCTGGAAGTTAAAGCCGCACCCTTTCCGGTTTGTCCGTGGTTTTCACGAAATGGAGGGAGGGGGAATACAGTTTCGTGCATGAAGTTGCATAAAATAGGTTGATTCCAATCAAGATTTGTACACAGTGCTTAATTTATAAATAAAAACGTGCCGGTGCCCAGAGCTCTCTTCTGAAAAACGGGGCTGCTGCAATTAAATGTGCGCTCACGAACTACCGAGGCAGTGTAATCCTCAAACCATATCGGGCATTTGTAATCCATTTACAGCCACTCCTTGCCCTTTCAGCTAACTCTTGCAGCTATCCGTTTCTCCCTTTGTCACGCTTTTTCGTTTACTCTTCCTCCGTCTTTCCCATATGTGTCTTCTGCTCGCAGTATATGCTTCAGGCAGAAGAATAAGTGCTGGTCCTCCAAAGTAAGTGTCGCTGCCCTGCACCGGGAACCACAGGCTCAAATTTAGCACACATTTCTGTGGGGCTGGACAAGGCAGAAAAGTAGGGAGACTAGCAAGGGTAATGTTTCTGAGCT
Organism: Pleurodeles waltl; assembly: GCF_031143425.1. Taxonomy (NCBI): domain Eukaryota; kingdom Metazoa; phylum Chordata; class Amphibia; order Caudata; family Salamandridae; genus Pleurodeles; species Pleurodeles waltl. Next base: position 341,008,117 of record NC_090449.1, on the reverse strand, counting down.
ATATGCATGAATAAAACATTTTCTAGCTATCATGCCAAGAATTTGCAATTCTATGAAAGACATGGAGGTGAACATTATGCTTTCTCTTTCTTTACTGAGGAAATAACAGCAGCCAATTAAACATTACAATCACAGAAAACTACTTTCCCCACTATTCCTTGTAGTCATTTGCACACAGAAATCATCCTACGGGTTGGATAATCCTCGCCTCCCTGTCCTTAATAGAATTGAAAGTTCTTGACGCAATAGCTAGAACATTTTTTATTCTATGTCAGGACCGGAGGCTTCGGATTATGCTATTTCAAAGCTGATCCACCACTGTAGACGCCGCATCAATAATAGGTTTATGGTAAAAGCCCTTGAATGTAGAGTCGGAAGACCAATCTGCGGCGGCCATGATATCCTCAAAGCGAGAACCAGCTCCAAAGGCCTTAGATGCCATGGCCCCATGAACAGAGTGTGCACTAAATCTAGTAGTATCTATCTCAGCCTCTCCTAACACCACCTGACCCATCTAGCTAAAGTGGCTGAGGACACCAGTCCAAAGGGACTTTGCAGAGAAATGAGTAACTGTCCCTCTGTATCACTACGAATCTCACATGTACAATCTTCAAAGGCCTTTAAACATTTAACAACACATAACTTTTAATTATGGCGAGATGCTGGGTATGAAATGCAATGAGTTGCTGTCTTTGTACGCCTGGAAATGGTGAACAAAACTCCCGAAGGAGTAAATATTCTACCTGCTAGATCCAGAGTCTGCATGTCAGACACACGTCGACATGATATGAGGCAAAGAAGGACAGTGATTTTCGCTGACAATTGTTTGCATGAGAGGTCCTCGCCACACGACCAGGCTCTCAAAAAATGTAGTAGGATATCTACATTCCATAAAGTAGAATATTTGAGTTGAGGAAGTCTGACCATCCTGATGCCTAATAGGAGTTTACAAATGAGAGAATGCTCCCCTACTGGCTTGCCCTCTAGATGAGGATGGCCTGCTGAAACAGCGGATCTGAAATTATTAATGGTCCTGTATGCTAAACCCTGGGATGCCAAGCCGGAAAGAAAATTGACAATCATACTGATGCTTGACCCCATGGGATCTACACATCTCTCACCACACCAACCCACTCATTGTCTCCAGGAAGCCTCATTTATGGGTGGAGGGAGGCCAAGACTGGGATAAGAAGAACATTGCGTCTTCCGAAACTCTCGCCACTTGCCAACGTCACCGGAAAGTCTCCATGCCATGAGTGACAAGTGTCCTGCTAGTATCAATGGATGAGAAAGACCTGCACCTACATAAGCAGGGATGGAAAGGATGGGATTGGGACAGAAGGAGTTAAGAATAGTGACATTGCTACTGGAAACCACGACTGAGCTTTCCAGAGAGGAGTCACCAAAATAATCTCCGCCACCAGTCCCCTCACCTGAAGGAGTACTTTCTGAATCATGGAAAACGTAGGGAAAGTATAAAGGAGACCCAAGGTCCAATACTGGAGAAAAGCATCGGACCCCAGTGCTAGAGGATCCGGCCTCCAACTGTAAAAATGTGGAAGCTGAGCATTGAGTCATGATGCAAAAAGGTCTATCAAGCACCTACCCCACCGTCTCTCCAGACTGTGAAATACTGACTGGTGGAGTTTCTGATCACTGCGATCCCTCAAAGAAACAAGAGTTCCAGTCCGCCACTAAGTTGGAACATCCCGGAATGTACTCCGCTGTCACTGGTATTTGATGGTGGAGACAGAAATGCCAAAACTCCTTGGCAATCTCCACCAGGACCTGTGACCTGGTTCCTCCTAGGCGATTTATGTATCGAACTGCCGATATGTTGTCCATACTTAACAGTATGCCACAACTTGCCTTGTGGGGAGAGAAGGAGGGAATCGCAAAGGCCCCTGCTAGCAGCTCTAGACAATTGATATAGAGACTGAATTCTTCCAGGGACCACCGGATTGTCCAGGACAGATGCAATAGAACCGACTCTTTGCTTTGGGCCATGATCAGAATGTCGAGATAAATAATGAGGCGCATGTCTCTTTCCCGGAGAAATTGCACCACCGGCTGCAGCAGTTCGGTGAAACATGAAGTGGCCGAGGACAGGCTAAAGGGAAGGATGGTGTCCTTGTACCATTGGCCTCGCCAACTAAATTGAAGAAAACTACAGTGAGGAGCGTAAATTGGGACCGTTAAAAAGGTGACTTTGAGATTGAATCGTACAAGCCAATCACCATCTTGCAATAGATCTCTTAAAAGATTGATACCCTCCATTTTGAAATGGCAGTACGCTGTCCAAGAGATAAAAGTCTTTAGATTGAGGATCAAGTGGGAACCCCCGCCTTTTTTCTGTACCAAAAATATCGTACTGGCAAAACCTGCCTGTTGGGGATCCATTTTGACTATCGCATGATTGTGAAGGCGCGACCCAATTTAGTTGTCTATGAAACTGATTTCTGTTTGGTCAAAAAGAAGCAGATGGAGAAGAAATTCCTGCTGTGGAGGGGAATAGAAATCCATCTTGTCTCCCTGGACCATATGCAAGATCCATGGATCCCGAGAAATGCATTCCAAAGCTGAAAGCTGCAATTTTAACTCCCCACCCCAAAGAATAACTTCTGAAAAGGGGATTACTTTCACCTGATGCTGTGGCGTCTGCTGCACTTAAACCACCTTGACTTCTGTCTCTGTAGGCGCAACCACGAGCTCTCTGGGTCCATTTGGGGTAAAATCTAGATGCAGCGTGGTAAATGCCTCAACCCCTCTGGGGGTATCCTGTGGAGGCCTGGTAAAAACCCCAGCCTGGTGCTCGGTAGCGTCCGGTCCTGGTAAAAAGGCCCCTACTGAACATCTTCTTCATAGATGTCTGCACCTTATCTAGGGCGGATAAGGTAGCCACGTACTTACCTAGATCTTTCACAAATTTGTCCTTGAATAATAGGCCGTTCGCAATGGTACCTGCTTCTAATGGGACCAAATCGGCCAGCTTAGGGTCAATACGCATCAGGAAGGACTTCCAACATTTCTTGAATGTAGCACAGTTGGCATTGCCCAAAAGACATATTGCCTTCTGTGCCCATTCAAAAATCACTTCAGGATCCAACTGGGAGTTGGCGTCTTTTGCCTGTACTGCTAAATCAAGGATCTTAGTAATAGGGTCCGAGATGTTAAGAAGTTTGTCTTGACAACCTCTCCACGCTCAATCTAGGCCCCTTTTTGGGTCCTTAGCACATTTTTTGAGAAATGTGGACATACTAGGGTCAACTTCTGGAGTATCTGCCACTTTGCCTAACACAGAGGGGCAGGGACACTCTGAACGCAAGTTATTGTGCACGTCCCTATTGGAGCTCTTTCGCAACCTCTCTTGCACATAAAGTGCCACTTCCGTACATGTTACCCACTTCGTGGATCGTGGGTGTATAATATTTTCTGGATCGAAAAATACGTTTTTCTGAACTAGGGACTCTTCATTTAGATGGTCTTTCGTTTGCGTGTGGATGGTTTCATGTGTTCACCCTGCGCCTGCTCAGAATCGGAAGAGTGAGAAGAGATGGATTTGATTGCATCTGCATTTGGTACAGAAGGTACTGAGAAGATCCCAGAAGAATTTAAGGAGGCTATGGATCCATGTTCGTGATCCTTAAGGACCGATGCTGCCATTTGCGCAAACATTTCACTGAGGCTCTCTGGGCAAGACCCACATCAGAAGCTAGGCTTTCTTTGGTCAGTGTTTCGGAGTGGGGTCTACCCATCAACTCTCACTGTTCAAACCTTGCAAGAGGCTGAGTACATGGCTTTAGGGCTTTTATAAGAGCCTGATTAACAGAGTCCTGTACATGATTCCGCAGGGCCTGCACTAGTCTTTCCTCCATATGGTGTTCCTAAGGCACATCTGTCGTCTCTTAAAAGTACCTGCCCTCTTTGGCGTTGAACGCCATACTGGTTAATCAAGAGGATATCGGTGAGTTCACATGGGGTGAATATCCCCAGCAGGTCAAGTAAGGAGGAAACTCCTTTAGAAAATGAGAGACAAAATGTCTCTGTCTGCTCAAATATAAATGTGGAGGGAGCACCTGCCAAATTCCCCTAGAGCAATGCCCTAAAAGGTTTTTGCGTCCCATCGGGGTGTTCACGGGGATGCAAAGTTATTGTTGATTAGCAGCGCTGAGCCCAAGCCGGTCTCCGATACTTTTCTGAGAACAAAAACTGCCCCTCGCACATGCTCGAGCGTAAACATAGAAAGAAGACTAAGTCCTCAAGACTTAAGCGCTCGCTCAAGCTCTGTCCACCTGAGGTACGGAGCCTTGTCAGGAAAGTGCCTGAATCCGAGCACCCAAGCAGGCGTTCTTGATACTTAATAAAGAACGTTGTTGACAGTCCGCGCTGAATGCCGACCGATTGGAGGAAAAATGCTTACAATCGGTCCGCATGCATGCGCGATGCAGCAGCAGAAAGAGGAGACAGTCCTTCGTGGGAAGAGCTAATGCCATTTCCGCTCCCGCTTCACGGACTAAAATCGTATGGGGAAATGATTTCAACAGTTAGATAAACCTCTAAGGCATAAGCCTAAGAAAACATCAAACATCAGTATATATAACACAGAAGAATATATATATATATGAATCAACTTATCTTTGGCTGCAAGCAGCAAAGAAAGAGGAAGGACTGAGTCGCAGAGACATATATACTGAGAGAAGGCCTAGGATTGGGCAGGATATGGACTAAAAGGGCTATTGGGAAAAGTAGTTTTCTGTGATTTTAATGTTTGATTGACTGCTGTTATTTTACCAGTAAAGAAAGAGAAAGCATAATCTGAAGCCTCTGGTCCTGACACAGAATGCTTCACCCATTCCAGATTTTTGCTTTGCGTTCTGAGATTTGTAGTCCAACTTAATTTCATTATTGAACTAGGACTACAAGCCCCCAAATGGAAACAGAACACCTGGACTCAATATAGTTATCATGAAAAGATTAAATGTGTGATTTCTGGTGACTAGAATTTCCGTATTTGCCCAGGTTGTGCCAGTTTTTTGGAAACATGCTACGCTCCGTGTTTTGACATTTTTCTCTAATTAAAACATAAGTCCCAGGTTTGAGAGAGGGTCAGCAAGGGGAGGTATCACTCTTTGCTTTAAATGATTCAGTGCTTATACATCTCACTAGGAGTTCACCTGGCTGGGATTGATTGGCCCTGCGAGTAGTTATAGAGGTAGGCCAGTAAAAACAAGCATTGGAAAAGCCAATAGGTCTCGCCTAGGCCTATTGCCTTTTGTTCATGTTGTATAGCAGCCGTGGCCCGTCCATAGGGGCTGAGGTCCACGCCCCCTCACCTTAAGCCCCGCAAGAAGAGTGTCTGTCATACTGAGCAATGGTCAGCCTGACAGACACTCCTCATATTTAGGTCAGGCAGCCAAGAGCTAGACATGTGCCAAATGCACAGGCTTCTGGCTGCCTGAGCTGAACTTTGCTGGTCTGAGGAGGTCACAGCTCCTGTGGGTGTGACCTTCCGAGCTCTGCAAAGGTTCTTGAGGCCCTCCCCCTCGGTGACAAGAGGAGCATCACTCATTGCCTCTGACCTGGGTGTTTCAGCTTTAAGCCCTGAAGCGCCCAGACTGAGTGTCAATCACTGACACATTGTCACAGAATGGGGTGGGGTCAGCAGTCTCACTGACCCCATCCTACTCAGTGACGAGGTTGGGACTGCTGCATTCCCCCATCGGCTGACATAAGGTCAGTCAAAGAGGGAAGGCAGCAGTTCCAACACCCCTCCCCCCCCATGACCTCCGAGGCTTGAGACTGCTGCCTGCCCTTATTGGCTGACCTAAAGTCAACCTATGAGGGAAGACAGCTTCCCCAACCCTCCTGGGACCTCCGAAGCAGAGCTGCAGGTAAATGTGATATTTTTTTTAATTAATGTTTGGTGCATGCATGTATGGTTGAATATTTGGTAGTGAGTGTTGCGAATGGATGTGTCTGTGCGCACGTGTGTAAATGAATGGGTGTGAGTGTGTATGTGTGTATTCCGGTCACCCCCCACCCTCCTCAAATTTCCGACCACCACTGCTGCACAGAATGTGCATTGCTGACTTTGCTGATTTGTAGCCATGGTGCATAACAGCGTGGCTGCTGTGCAGCATGGATAAAAACATTGATTAAAAAAAGGACTATGATGCATCCAGCGTTAATGCCCTTAAAAAGAGTGCATTATCCCTGGCTGTGCCATAGCAGTTTTTAAAATTAGTTTTAGCTGCACTGCAAAGTACCTGCATTGCTGTACAGGATGGCCACAACCATTGCCAAAGCCAATCGCTTTCGCATAGGTGGGACCTATTGGCTTTGCAAATGCTTGTTATATTTTTGTACTCCATCAATTGTGGACCATTTCTACCCTTTACTCACTCTATTTATCCCATTCACACCCTACAGCCCCTTCCTATGGCTGTTTCACCCTGTTAATGCATCCCTCCCAACACAGTATGAGTCACTTTTTTTTATTACCATCTAGGCCCAGATGTATTCAAACATATCTTCATGAAAGTGCCCTAAGGAACTATATTATTATTGAGATCTTAGGCTTAAAGGATGGGTATTATCTATATTGCCTACTCAGACCTACTGCTACTCTCAAAACATGTGCAATGCACTGAAGCTATGGCAGTGGTTTATAATGCTGTACAAAGACAAGTTAAGTGGAGGTTTAATTCAATACAAATCAAGTGGGATGTAGAATTCTGTGGTCCAGTTTTCAAGCACGGTGGACAGCCTTCTGTCAGGGATTTAAAATAAGTAAGAGTGCAGCATCTATATAGTGCTTATAGTCACTAACCTGCAGCATCCAAGCACTGTAAATGACTGGTCAGTGGCACACCAGGTTATTTTGTGAGGATGCTCTTGTTCTCATAAACCTTAGGCCCTGTTTTATCTGCTCTGTGAAATTATCTGAAGTTGAGGTTTTAATCAAAATGTCTGTTGAGCAGTGAAGTGGACACTGGGCTCATTGAAACACCAAATACTAAAAATCCTAATAGGCGTTCAGGGTTTCTGCATTAAACATGTATGAGTCTGATGTATAATAAAGAATTTCAGTGGAGCTGTATTTGCATGCTTGTTGATAATTTAGTAGGCTGGATAGCTCAGTGAGTCAAACGTTCCCTGAAGCAAACATTGAGAAGCAGGCTGCAAGTTTGAATCTTGGAATTAAACTGGTGCTCAAACATGCAACTTCATTTATATTCACGCTGAAAATAATTGAACTGGTTTGAGCATACTGTGCGTGTGTGGGTAACCAGAAGATTTTGGGGCATATTTATAACTTGGGTTGCATCGCTGTAGCACAACACAAATCAAAAATGTGATTTATGAAGCCACACAGGCCTGCATGCCCCTGACTGACTTTATAAATCTGGAGTAATGCAACGCAATACAAATCTCTGAGTTCAGTCACTCTGCCACAGGGAGGCATTCCATGGGTGTTGTGTAGGGGTTTCCATGAAACTTCCATGGATTTTGACGCATGCCCAGATTTACCAGAAGTGGTAGACCTCGGAATGCGCCAAAATGCTACGCCTTTTCCCATGTGAGGTGTAATGAGAGAACTATCTTTATTTCTCCTTGATTTTTCCTCTTTCTATGTGTGCTTCATTCTGCAGCACACATAGAGGAAAATGCGTTGGGATTGTTTTTGTGCAGGAAGGTGCCCCTTCCTGCAAAAAAAAAGCAATCCTCCTTACAACTCAGGCACCATTCCACCATGATGCAATGGTGCCAGTGTTGGCGTTCGGCAGACAGAACGGCGCCAGGACAGAGACAAAGACAGGAATGCGCCGTATTCTTTTAAATACAGCACAACACTGCCTTTCCCCTGTGACGCAGCGCAGCAAGGTGACTTGCTGTGCAGTGTCACATTCTTATAAATATGCCCCTAAAGGTTCAAATTTCAGCAGGGAAGGATCTGCCTTTCATCCTTCCAATGTCAGCTAAATATATATGCACACTATAACATAACCCAGTTTGTGGTGCGCTGTCTATTTTATTGCTGTTAATTCTGGGGTTTAAATCGGTGCCACTAAGTGTGGTAATTGAGACAACAAACATTTATGGTTTCACAGAGTTGTCAGTCTGCAGCAGCAAGCACTTTTCAGAATAATGAATGTTTCAGACTCATTAGTGCACCCCTGCAGGTCTGCTAATCGAGTTGTCACAGGATTTCGATTTCTGTCTCACTTCAGCATCGCTTGCAGCTGGCTTCATTGCAGCTGTCACCATAGGAGAAATTGCTATGATAATGGAAAGACTTCATACAAAGCACTCATTATGTATATACTCATTCACAAACGGCCTCCCTATAATATAACACCCAAAGACTTGTACACACTTTACACAAACAGGCATACACTTGCAAATAGAAATACACATATCAAAGGGACACACACAAGAACAGAGCCTGTTTACAAGCACGCATACACACTGCAACGGAATACAAACACGCTTCGCATACACTTATTACATACACATAAAACATATACAAACATAATCATTCCTACATAAAAGTGCATATACTATACAAAGGCATGACAGAAGCTTTGAACACGTGTACATGCACACATGTTGAAAGTTGCAATGCAGTGAAAGGTCTCGGACAACTATTCAAAAATACAGGTCCATGAGCAAGCACTGATGAGAGAAAATAAAAAATATATAAATATGATAACAAACGCACCTGCCCAGAATATCTAGTTATTAACTGGAATGACAGGGCTGTGAGAGCCTGTCAGTTTGAAAGTTGTGGCATATAAAACAAGCTTTTACAATGCAATAGGTCTCATACTTTCTTGAGTTAGATCTATTGGCATTGTAAATTCAGAACTGGACTTTTCTTGCCATATAAATTGGCCAACCCTGCCTCATAATTTCGTCTATTCCTGCCATGTTTTATTGGGCACTGGCAGCTACTGACATCATAAATCACAAGCACTTGAGAAGATGACTGCAGACTGCACTACCACGAGTTGTGTAAAGGTCAGAACAAAAATTGGAAAATAAGACGGGAAAGGTATTTTTCTTTTTATGTAAACAGAACGAAAAGTCTTGCAAGCATTTTTGCCTCGCATTTCAACAAAGCTCTCATGAAGTTAACAATAGCAGAGCAGCCTGAGAAGATTTATGGCCCAAATAAAGAATATAAGCAATGCCCTGTGTGCTGATGTCTCTGAGGGCTGGCAGGGAGGGGGGCCTGAAGAAAGAGACCCCAGAAGTGACTCTCCTCAAGTTTCACATTATTGCTTGTAAGTTTAGTTACATTCTGCCATAAAGGGCATATTGTGGCCTTTTGGAGCAGTGAGCTAAATGTTTAGGCACCGGGTGTTTCTTTCATAAAAGAAGCTTATTTTATGAGCCAAAGGTAAATGAGGACAGCACTGGAATAAAGCCAAAACAAATGTCAGTGACATGGAAGGAGGTGGGAGGAACAAAATGCTGCAATAAAACACAGGCAGCTACCAGCATAAAGCACCCACAGTGAAAAGACAGCAATAAAGAAATTACAAAAGTAGTCTGTCACAGCACCAGACAAAAGAAACCAAAGTGGAATAATACAGTAGTTGGTCACTGCTCTGAAGCAGAAAAAAAAGGGCGATAAAGGCAGAACTGACCACTAGCGAGCAAGAATTTTTAAAGGACACTGCAACCAACAAATTAAATTGCTTTAAGTCATAAGAAGTATACTAAAAGTATACACAATGTTGAATGCTTACACTCGATCTACAAAACAGGAAAAAAGTGCTGTAGTGGGAGCAGCAGGCAGGGACAGCTGGAATGAGTGGGGAGAAGAAATAGTACTTAAATCAGGCGGGGAGCAGCGGACAACACTGTTTAAATTGAATCAATCTGTGCTTGTTCCCTTCTCCACTGAAAGTAACTGAAGTGTTGTTTGGCCTTCAGTGGCCAATTACGAGGCTGCAAAGAAGATTGACACAGAATCAAACAAATGGCAGGCAATGGGCTGGCTGCAAGCCCTTTAATGTATACAAAAGTGTCTTGCAAGTGTGAACATGCACTAGCACATGCTTACGCAGGCTGGACCCTAAAAATGGCAAAATCGTGGAAATATGTAATTGTTTGCCTTTGAAATAAAAATGTAAAACAGCATGTGTTCAAGGAATCAATGGAAACATTTTTAAGAGCTGTAAACATTACATAGCTGTTTTTTAAATAGAGGGATAATTGACATTCAAAAAATTATTAGTATTTTATCAAATTTGTGTTACCTACCAGCCCTGTTTGTATTTACATTTAAAATCCCACATAGATAACTAATTCCAAAACGTTTCTTTAAATGCTCCCAATTTCTCTGTTGCAAATGCCTTAAAACAAATCATTTCCAATGGATGATAGAGAATATTTTTGGAACTGGGATGAAATCTCTGAAGTAGCTTCCACCATGAACCTATAAAACCATGTGATAAGCATGTTGTTTTGGTAGATGTAAAGTCAGGGGGGCAAATGTTGATGTTAACACATCCAAAACCCATCCACAACTGAATAGTAGGGAAACCAACATACCTACCTCTATAACCAAAGAATGAATGCAAGCTCCAATCAGAAATAAGTTAAAAAACAAAAAGCGATAAAATTGGCTCAGGGCCTGGATGCAGGCTGTATCTTTTTGATCCAACTTTACTAATGGTATGCAACTTCTGCATCTTGGACTTGTCAGTGTCTAAGCAGCTGATTTCCTGGAACCATTTGTTGATTTTTGACAGCTTCCCCCATGTATTTTCTTGGCCTACTTAGGCTTCATAGCTCTCCGAGACCCAGAGTTCTGGAGACATTCTTGCTGATCATACATCCAGGGTGACCACCTGGAATGGAGGCAAATTCTAGACAGGGCTGTTAAAAATCAGGACAAAGGGTCAAATTTCAGGACAAAAATTCAGGATGATAGGTCAATATAACAGACACATCTGAGAAGAATGCCTTACCTCTCTACTTTATCAGTGCATTAATTATTTTCATATTGCACTATTTCGTCACTGTGCTATGTATGTGATTGCCTCTAAGTATGTTAAAGTCAGGTTGCACATCATATCCTTGTTCAACTAAAAATTGATGTCCTTGAGTACATTATCAAGGGCATCACCCTTACTCAAATCCACCCAATCGTTCTTGGAGTGAAAGCAACAGAAAACCTTTAATTATGTTTCTAAACATTATAAAAACCCTGGCAAACAGTTTGAGAAACGTTAGGATAAGTGACTTTTTTTTTAACCATCTGCTAGTAACGACAAGGTGAACAAAAACATCTGGCTCACTTTGTCCTCCTCTAGAATTCAAACCAAACAAACAAACAAAAAAATAATAATGAGAGGTAGAAGTGGAGTACATATAATAATTAGGAAAGTCTTATTAGTATTTCGTGAACTTCATGCCAGAAATGTGTCACTCCATGCACCACTATGTGCTGCACAGTGCACCATTATCAGTGTGCAGTATATCTTCACCAGTGGCATAGTGCATTACCACAAGAACCCTCAGAACAGTGCATGTAATTTCTGTTAGTGCTTTGGTGGAGACATTAGGGCTAGACCAGGCCAGGGTTATTATTACAGCAGAGGGACTCCCTCAGGCATGTAGCCTCACTTGCATGTGCCACACACACAGCAATCTGGAAGGGGAGCAGGATCCTGGAGAGGACCGATGAAGAAGAAGTTGTCAGAAAATGGCAATATGGTTAAAACGCCTTAAGAGTGTGAAACCGACCGCCCAACATCAATAGATGCACCAACACCTTCCCACCCAGCATTCCTGCAAACAATCTCTTCTCCCAATTGTCCGATTCAGTCATCCACTTAGCGGCATGTTGTAAGTGCGCCGCGTAATAATAATGTCTAATATTAGGAATCGCCAATCCTCCCTCTTCTGTATCCCTCTGCAGCATGGATAATGCCACCCTACTACGTCGCCCAGCACACACCAATGAAATCAGCAAGCTATCTAGGTGATGGAAGAGCTGAGCGGATAGCGGAAACAGAGAGTTCTGGACCAGGTAAAGACACCATGGCAGGCACACCATCTTAGCCACAGCCACCCTCCCCATTACTGAAAGAGGTAGTTTATTCCAGAACGAAACTGAGCATTCAAGGTCAGTCACCACTCGTTCTACATTGTGTTTTTCGTGCGCTGCCAGGTGTGAGTGACCTAAATACCTAGATACCTGAAGAGGATTGCAACTTGTATACCGATCATCAGATCATCAGATCCTATTTCTCATCTTTTGTATTTCTTAACCTGAAATTCTTGCAGTGGTGGCTGGTGACCTTTAAAAGTGGTGGTGCATACTCCTTGGTTAAAATTCCAAAGAGCTTTTTCTTGAAGAGTTCTCTCAAACTTTCTTGCACTATGTTTACTGTCTCACTCTGATTCACTCAGTCTCACTTGGTCTCACTAATTCACAGTCTCCTTCATTCTTTCTACGCTGGCCCACTCTGTCTCACCCATTCCCACTCATTCTCACTCATTCTGAATTACTCAGTCTTACTGTGACTCAATCACCCACAGAGTAACAATCAGTTACTCTCACTGTCATTCTCCCTCACTTACTCACCTTTATTCTCACACAATACTGTTCCTTACTGTCACACATTCTCAACCACTCTGTCTCATTTCTTCAGTGACTCTCTCTCACTTTAACTCACACACATAGTCACACAGACATGCTCATAGTGTTGGGATTTCACTAGCTCTGAACAGTTCTCTGATGGCTAGCGCAGGCACTTTCATGCATTTGTGTCAGCAATCAAACAATGTCACTAGCTGCCTCAGTTTGTTGCTGGACTCGAAGGGGGTCTGCATTTTATTTTTATTATATCAAGAATGAATAATTATTCAGTCTTGATGCAATAAATATGGACCACAAAACAAGGAAGGTGTAGTGTAGCTGTGAAACCCATAAAGGAGAGCCACCACTGGTCCAGGGATACCTATCCATCAAGCCAATCCATCCACTCAATCATCCATCCTTTCACTTATCCATCCCCCTTTCATCTGTCCATTCATCCATCCCTCCATTTACCCATTCATTCAGCCATCCAGCCTTTCACACTCTCATCCATCCATCAATCCTGTCATCCAGACATCCATCTATCCTGCCTTTCACTCATCCATTCATTGTTTTGCTCATCCATCCTTTCATTCATCCATCTGTTTGCTCATCCATCCATACTTTCACTCCTTCCAGCCACTCATCCATCCATTTACCCTTCAACTCATCCATCCATCCTTTCACTCATTGTACCATCCATCCATCCATCCTTTCTCTCATCATCCATTCAACCATCCATCCATTCATCCATCCATTCTTCCTTGCACTGAAACACCCTCCCTGCCTTTCACTCTTTCATTCTTACGTCTATCCTTTCATTCCATTCATTCATCCATGCATCTATCCATCCATCCACCCATCCTTCCTTTCACTCACTTACCATCCCAAGTTAATTATAGCCCTGTCTTGAGCTGCAGACAGAAGGGGCCCATCAAGAACCCCACCCCACTGTAGCTGCTGAAGGGAGGAAGGGTTGATGATACCCCTGATGCAGGCAGAAGCGTAACTGCACACTTACATTTTAGTCCACTAGTGCAATTGTTAGCCCAGCTGGTTCCTTTCTTCTCATGGGCCTGAGTTGGGATAAGGAGCACTCTGTCATGCTCCGCTCCATAAAGGTTTTTTTTTTCAAAGTGAAACCAAATGCAGTACTAAACATGTGTTACTTCCAGGAGAGCACCCTTCCTACAGCCTGCCACTCTGTGATTACCAACAAATTGTTTACACCGACTCCCTCCTTGTCTAATCGGCGTGCCCCACCCCCAGCCATTGAAGCGGATGGAGTTTTGTAACTTCTCCCAGGGCCACTGTTTATGTGCCTCAAAACCAACGGGATTACTTGCTTTCTAATTCAGCATTCCCTCTCCTAGGATGTCACTTCTGTAGCTTGTGCCTGCAGGTCAAAGAAGACCTCGCCTGGCTGTCACTTGTGCAATAGGACATCTGAAAAGTTCACTAGAGTTTACCCAGGAGATTCAGCACACTGTCTCAGAGCAGTGATTTATTTTCAGTTGTTCTGTGTTTAGTTCCCTTTTCTTGGCTGTCCCAGGAACACCCCTTTAGCTCATGAACACCAACCACCCCTGAATTCTTGCAAGCCTTATGCTCATAAGTTTGAACTTCATTCGATGCCTTATTTCACCTTTAGTGATTCTGTACTTATACACCATGTTCTTGAGATTCATTTATATAAGTTTGGCTCTTAATAAACCTTTGTAATAAACCTTTGAACTTTACCTTTTGCTTCCTGGATTTAATGTATGACCAAGTAGGTTGCACTGTTAATTGATTAGAAGTGTTGACTTTAATTTCCCTTTACCCCTCCTAAAAAGGTCTGCTGGGAGAAGAGAAGCAAATATATGGGCCCCAAGCATCATCAGAGTGTAGCAGAGTGATGTTAGTTCGGATCCTGAAATAAGGAGAGCAAGAACCCTTTATTCTAGATTGGTTAGTCACTAGAGCCCAGTCCTAGTGCCCATGTCCAGAATTTGGAGGATTGGCAGATTTCTGGAAATTTGGGAGAGAGTCATGTCAACAGTGGAGGAGTGAGTATCAATAAGGTCATAATTTGAAGTGGTTCATGCTTAGCTTGTGGTGATTTGTGCAGTTTGGATGGTATTTTGTGGAGATGTTTTGAATGTTGTTTGACTGTGGTGTCTTAGTAAAACAAGTTGAAGCTGTTATCAGGTCCAACGTGACCTCAGATCCTGGGATAGTATTAAAAAGTGTAGGAGACACTATATTGTAATTTTCTACTCGGTTTGGTGGTGCTTACCATAAGATGTTGTTGATGGCACAATTGAGATAGGGACATATCTTTGCTTGAATGTAAGGTGTGGTTGGTATAGTGGATCCTAATATGCAGGGTAAATCTGTACCAGTCTGAATGGTACCGCACAGTTCGAAGTTTTATTCAACCTGCTTGATTACTTTGATTCTTATGTGCTTGAATACCATCAATTCTTAAGTGGAACAGACAAAATGTATTTGTATTGTATTTCGTTATACATGTTTGATGTTGAGAAGAGTTCCTGTGTGCAGATTGTAAAGGAGGGTAAAGCGCTGCAAGGAGGAAGGTTGACGTCACAGTGTGCCACACTGGTATTGGTCGGTTGATTTAGTCCTTCACTGGTGTTGGTTGTATACATCAGAAGGGGTCGCAATGAGATTGGCTAATGTGGTTGAACGAGAACTGTGAACAGAGAGTTATTTCCTGGTCTGGAACAAAATTATATTTGTGATTATTGATATTTGGTTGAAAAATTAATTGTTTCAAAGTAGTACAAGATGTGTTTATAGTAGATATGCTTGTACCTAGTAGAGAGGGAGAAGGGGCACCTCCTGAAGATACCCCAGGTCATTATATGGCAATTAATGTAGGGCTTCATACATGTATTTGGCTTGATCAATGGCAAAAGAGCACAGAAAAAAGGTGCATTGAGATTTCCACATTTTGGCACATTTAATCTGAGAATTGTTGAAAACTTGAGGAGGGTATTATACAAGATTAAACCATCTCCTAGACTTACACAGTATGAAGTGCTGAATGCTTTGGAACGTGCTGGCTGTCTACACTAGGGAGCAGGAGAAGTATCAGGGAAGAGCTTGAAAAGCAGTGCATACTTATGAAGTTGCTAGATGGGATGCTGAACAAAAGAAATGGAGAACTGACATGACAGAGAGAGTAAGATTGTGCCCAGCCTTAACAAGTGAAGCATTCAAGAGAGAGAAGGAAAATAAAAATGTAAAGAAAGCAAAGAATGGAAAGCAAAAAGAGGCAGAAGGTATGAGTGAGATCAGTGATAGTGTTTCCGGCGATAGCTTTTTGGGTATATTATTGCCAGAACGTCCACCTCTGTATAATGAGACCCAAGTGGAGGGAGAAGATCGTACACTTGGAGGTGGGAAGACTGGATTAGCTACTGCCCCAATAAATATTAATCCTGGTCCAGTGGAGGTTATTCTGGTAAATATACCTTATAAACTGATGGGAATAGGTTCAGGAATTTGTATCCCTGCTACCTCTATTGCCCCAAACACTGCTGATGCTCTTACTGTCCCAGTTAATATAAGTCCTGTGGTCCCTAAGTATAAACATGATTTTTCAGGAAATACAATTTATAATTTGGCTGTTCCAAGTGCAGCAGGTGCTTTAGGTAATGCTGCAGCCTGCCCGATATGAGAGGATTTCTTCCTCTAGTCCAGATACACAAAAGTTCTCCATGTGCGCCAAGCGCTGAATCGGCTTTGAATTTTTCTGGGTGCTTTCCATAGATACAAATCAGAGAAGGGCAACTTCTGGTACACCCATATGGGAGCCACCTGTAAATTCCAGTAGTGGTGCCAATAGAGGTGGGAATATGCCTAGGGTTCCGGTGGTGTCACGGAGTCTCAGTGGTAAGGAAATAGATGAATGGTTTAAGGCTTTTATACTAATACTTCTTCGACTGATAGCGGGAGTTCTGAGTGGCTTTTAATACTAATACTTCTTCGACTGATAGCAGGAGTTCTGAGTTAAGTCAGGGAACGATTCAGTCACCTTTGAGAGAGAACCTGGTGAATCTGGCTAAACTGAAGTTAGAGCTGGATGAGATGATTACTGGGAATCTTGAAATGACTCGTATAGACTCTTACCAAGAAAATGACCTTCTGTTCATTTGTACGGATGTTACCAGACATGCAGGACAAGTTTATGGCAAACTATCTGAGTTAGCTCAAAGATACGAGAGAGACTTGAATAAGACCAAAGCATTGCAAAGGAGTTACCATGTATGCTTTAATGAGGAAGACTTAGCCTGTATGAGAACTTCAGGGAGGGAAATCCAAATTAAAGAGCTGATACAGAATACTCAGAATGAGGTAGATAAGTGGGAAAGTCGATAGGTGAGAAAGAAAGAATCAAAGGAACAGACAGGGGAGCTACCTCCTTCTGTGCTGGGAGAGGCGAGTGCATCAAATTTCCTACTGAGAGAAGTGTCGAGTAGAGGTTATGCTCTTGTGCCTTGGAGCAGAGGTGATCTTGCATCATTTACTAATGACTTTCTAAAGTTCAGGGAAAAGCCAATGGAGTAGTACAAGCAAGTTGAGAGATTTGTGAAGATTTCACATGTGTTGTGGGTCGATATGAACACCCTCTTCGACGTTGTAGTTCTGAGTGACTTGTGGGTGGAATGCAAAATAGCTGTTGACTGGCCTGAGTCAGAACCTCCAAGAAACCTAGTGACTAAAGGCTCTTCTCCGTTGGTGATGAAGAAGTGTTAGCAGGTGATGACCAAAAGATATTGATTGGATCAAAATTGATGACTCAAGAACCCAAAGAGTTGATTCATGCCTATTATGAGAGATTGTTGCAGGCGTTCAACCAGTATAGTGGAATAGAGGCCCTTGAGCCCAAGAATGTGGGACATTTAGTGTTGAGACTTGTGACAGGATTGAGACCTGCAATTAGTATGATGATTCAATAGCATTTTATTTGTTGGCAAAATAAATCAGTTGATGTGATTCTGAGCTATGTGAAGTACTGCAGTGATGAAACTGAGATGAAACAGATAAGGCTGGAGGAGAAGTTAATGGTTGCCCAGATGGAAGCTGCTCAGAGGAGTAGTCATGTACAACCATTTGCAGGAAATGTTTGGTGCTATGCGAAGTGTGTATCTACAGGGTACTAGATCAATGCAGGGTACAGGTTGAGGAGTCCCAATTGACCCTAGTACAGGAATGAATGTGGGTAGGCTGAAGAAGGCAACCCCTTGTCATTATTGCAACAAGTTGTGGCATTGCAAGTGGGACTGTCATCTTAACCCACCCTATCAGCTCCAAAATTCAGGATTTGTGCAGCTGCAGAAAAACAACCCAATACAGATGCAAAATGTGCAGAGACAGAATGTGCAGAATTTCAGTGTACTACAAGCTCTAGTGATGTAGGTACCACAACCCCAATGCCACAGCAAAATACGAATGGCCCCAGATTGAATTCTAATCAAATTCGAAACATGAACCCAAATGCGTTTCAAGATAATAATCTTGCCTCAGATCATCTTGCAGAAAGGGGAAAACAGCTTCATCAAGGTAATTCATGACCAGCCCATTTGGTGACTCAGAGTCCTCCGTATATAATGTCTGGAAAAAGGAGGTAAAGGCCTGCACTATCTCCTTCTCCACAGTGCAAGTATTACCTGTGTCTTCATTCAAAACAACCCTAATTATGTTTTTGGTTTGCTTCACCTTTGTCTTCCAGGCTAATAACTTGCCGCATCCCTCTCCATAATGGGAAAACTTACTAGTTTCCCATTTTTTATTCAATTTAGTTTCTAAATGGTTCGCAAGGTCCGACCTCACCCCCTTAATCTGCTCTTCTATCTCTTCCAGGTTTTTAACATTAGTGGGCAGATTGGCTTCCCTTTTGGAGATACTGAATAGTAGATTTAAAGTTCCTAATCTTTTCCTTCTCTATCTTACTAGCGTGCACAGCTATACTAATTAATCTACTTCTTATGAAGGCCTTATAACTATCCCATATGATATGCATAGGGTGGTACCACAGTTTATCCTGAAAAATTCCCTTGCCTCTTGCTTCAGACAATCAGGAGTTTATCTTAACTGAGATATAGTCTTACAGCAGAGTAATCAGAAAGATGTTCAGAGATGTGTTCCACCTTAATTAAGTTCCTACTTAATTTTGTGTCTGTTAAAAAAAGTCAATTCTAGATTGATTTCCAATTTTGTTTTTAAAGTAAACCTTTGATCAGTGCCCATCTTTGACCTCCAGATGTCAACAAATCCGAAGTCTACCATCATCCGTCTGACTAAGTCTCTCATTTTGGGTGAATTAACTGAGGCTCTACTGGTAGATTTGTGCAGAACTGGATCAATTAATACATTAAAATCTCCCCCTAAAATTATTGAATATTTTATCTCCAGTAGTTGGTTTTAAAGGGCTTGTAACAGGCCTGAGTCATCTATGTTTGGATCATAATAGCCCACCAATGACAACCAAAGTCTCTGAATTCTCGCCTTTATTTTCAACCCGCTCTGTTTAGGGTCTGCTATCAGCTGACCTAATGTTGCACTGATAGTTTATTTTAATAGAATTACCATCTCCTTAACACAATATGACTGGCTAGTGCATACATACTAGTTAACCCACCTTTGTTTATTTACAGAGTCTTCCCTCTCTGCCTTTCATAGGTGAGTCTCCTAGAGAAATATCACTTTGCTATCCACCAGTCTCAAATATTCAAATATTCTTCAACTTCTCCTTTTGCCTCTCAGCCCATTAACGTTCTAAACTTTTGGAAAATGGGTTAGTGGCAAGGCTAGGTAAGTACCTACACTTAGCAATAGGCCACTAACCTCCACTTAGGTCCAGTTAGGTCTCAGTAAATTAAACCTAGCTCAACCCTTGGTAGCTTTGCAACAAGCGACAAGGCTTAACTTAGGAGACAAAGCGTAAAGCATTCAAATATCACAAAACAGTAATTAAATAAAACACAGGAAACAGTTTAAAAATCCGGAATCAATTTATAAAAATAGATTCTATTTTTATCTTTAAAATGACACCAAAACGAATAAGATCAGATAAGGGGAACCGGAGATATTAATTTTTTAAAGAATTAATGCTTTCTTGAGCATAGAAGCAACTAGAGCTCAAAGGGTTAAAAAGGTCACACTGGAAGGGAGCAAAGTCCAGAGTTCAGGCCACCCATGAGGTAACACTGTCACACTTACTTTCAGAAGTGTTTGATTCAGGAAAGTGGTCCACAGCACCAGCCAAGGGTTCAGAGGCTCTGGTGTGCCTCTTGGGGTCTGGGACTACAACTCCCACAATGCACCTCTCCAACATATGGAGTTGCTCCAAACGTCTCCAAACTTCTGGATCTTCTTCCAGAGGTCCTTTTTGTGTCCTTGAAGTGTCCACAACTTGATCCAAGCTTCCAGAAGCTCTGAGTTGCTCCTTGGGAGTTGGGACTGCAATTCCCAGAATACACCTGGTCAGAATCGTCAAATGACCACTGGACGCTGGTCAGCTGGGCTCTGCTTGCAGGACTTGATGCAGGCGACTCTGGGCAGCTCCTTTGTACCTGTAGCAAACAGGGAGTCCCTTCTTGAAGCAGAAGAAGACAGGTAAAGTCCTTCTAGTGGTGAAGCCCAAGTGTGCAGCTGGTGCAGTCCTCCAGAGTGCAGTGTCCAGGTGCAGGGGTCCAGCAGGGCATTCCTTCTTCTCCTGTAGTTCTTCCTTGTTGAGATCTGATAGAAATCTGAGGGGTGGGTGCAGGTCTGCCAGTTTTATCCCTGCTCCTGGGTGAAACACAGGGGGGTCCTGGTTCTCCAGTCAGGTACAAGGTCCTTCCCCTTGTGATGACCACTTCCTGGGAAGTGTGGCAAAAATCAATCCCAGGGAGCAACATTCCTCAAAAACCATCATGCTTGAAAGTGATTTTTGCAGGTTACATCTGGCTGAGCCCACCCACTTGTGTGGCTAAAAATCCTAAACACACCCCTCTCCTGCCCTCTCCTAATCTAATCAAGGGGGCACCTAATTGTCTAGGTTTGCAGGATGTGAGGGTGTTGCTGGATTGCTCCAAATGTCCTTCTCTGCCTTTGAAGACCAGTTTGGCAGCCCTCCCCCTTCTTGCTTCACCATCTGTTGAGGGGAGATCTCCTCCTCCCCCAGGCACATCTCTTTGTGTGGAGCCAGGCCACTTCACACTTCATCAAGGCAGCATGGCCAGGCTGCCAGAGGCTGGCCAATCAGAGCACAGCAGCAAAAACACTGCAGGGCTGACGCTGGCAACTTTTCAGGTAAAGTTTAAAACTCTTTACCTGAACATGTTATATTAAATCCCACAACTGGAAGTTGTGGAATTTATTATAACAATTAATTTGATACCACGCTTCTGGTATCTGTTACTTAAGGGGATTTTTTAAATTAAAATAAAATCTCCCCATTCTAGCCTATGGAGGCCATTCACTCCAATGAGGGAAAAACGTATTTGACTGTTTTACCTCACCAGGGCTCATAAAACTATTTTTATAAGGTCCCTGCTTATAGTTACATGGCACCCAGCCCTAGGGGCACATAGGGCATACCTTAGGGGTGACTTATATGTAAAAATAAGGTAGTTTAAGGCTTTAGAACTACTTTTAATTCCAAAGTCGAATTTGCATGTAACTTTAATTTAAAAGCAGCCAGCAAGGCAGGCCTGCCTTTAAAATGACACTGGGCACCTCAGCAGTGCACCTATGGGGGCACTACCTATGCTGAGGTCCCTAAACCTACATGCCCTACCATATACTAGGGACTTATAGGTAGGTTGACTTAGCCAATCATAATTAGCCTAATTTCCATACTGATTTTACACAGAGCACAGGCCATGGGACTGGTTAGCACTACCAAGGGCACCAGCAGAGTCCGGAAAACACCAGCAAAACGTGGAAAATGGGGGCAAAAATTTAGGGGGCCTCTGCAATCAGCCCTGTTCTCTCACACACGCTAAAACCTGTAAGGAGGCCGGTACAATCTAAAACATATTTAATCTAGTGGTGGGGCCATAGGTTGTATCAATACTGTATTGTATTGTAATAGTATTTATATAGCGGTTACTACCCCTGATGAAGCGTCGAAGCGCTTTTCGGCGACTAGCACACTACTCCGGAACCCAACAAGAATTAGTGATGGATTAGTATCGGGAAATATGAGTACAGTGTTAGTATTATTATGAGTTAATTTGAGCTGCGGATATGAGAGTTTGTTAGTTAAATTGACTGGAGTAATGGAGGGGTGGGGGAGGAAAGAAATCCAGAAGTGTTAATTGGGATTATATCCCTTATTTACTCAACCCAAAGGCTTGGGATGAGTAAAGGGAAATGGAGGAGGGAAGAGTCTGTGGAAGGTTAGGGAGATCATAGTAGTAGGGTGAGATAAATGAGGGAGAATTTAGTAGGGTTATGTGGGAGGTCCTGGTAGTAGAGTGAGGGTTGGTGAGTTAGCTGTGGAAGCAGAGGGAAGAGCTTAGGCAGAGTTATTTAGGAGATGAAAGTAGTAGAACGGATTTGGGATGA
The DNA here is from genome assembly GCF_031143425.1 of Pleurodeles waltl. NCBI lineage: Eukaryota > Metazoa > Chordata > Amphibia > Caudata > Salamandridae > Pleurodeles > Pleurodeles waltl. Next base: position 340,985,955 of record NC_090449.1, on the reverse strand, counting down.
GTCAGAGTGGGAATGGAGGATAGTTTGATAGAGACATGACATATGATGATGGGTAGATAAGTGTGATAAGATGAGAGCAGGGATTCATAGATATCTAGTATAACAACCCACCCAGGAGCCATGCAATGACCCACAAACATGCCAAGCACAGAAACACCATATACACATACAGACATATATATATATAAATATATATATATATATATATATATATATATATATATATATATATATACATACACACATACAAACACACATGAAACACACACATATGCACACATATATGTACATACAAAACATAATTAGAACCATGGATAAATATACTTAGTCAAACAGGTTTAAAGAATGTGTGTGTATTTTATTGTTATGACATAGTAGCAATACATATTTTCTAAAGAACTATACATAACTAGAAATAGACACATAATCAGAAAAAATATTTATCAACATAGGCATATGCAGTCCATAGTTGTTTGAATATGGTGGTTATGAAGGAAAGAGCCAACTCTTGAGTAGTTTTCTGAAGACAAGAAAGTTATCTGTGGCTCTTAAGTTAGGGGTAATGAATTCCAAAGTTTGGCTGCTTGAACGGATTAGGATGTACCACCTAAAGTCTTTTTCTTGTATGGTGGTGTTCTAAGGCGGGGTGCCAATCTTGAGCGGGGGTTTCTTTGTTGGATGTATTTGGTTATTTTGTTTCTGATAAAAAGCAGTCCTGTTCCATGTATAGCTTTGTGGGTGATACAAAGCAGCTTGAAAGCGCATCTTCTGGCAACGGGTAACCAGTGTAGTGCTCTCAAGGCAGGGGAGATGTGGGCTTGCGGCTTTACATGTAATAGTAGCCTGGCTGCGGAGTTCTGGATACGTTGTAGTTTTTTCATAATAGATAGAGATGATCCATGGTAGAGGCCATTGGCATACTCCAGTTTGGATAGTACAAGCTAGATAGTAGCTTGCACCTTTTGTGGAAATCCGAGGTGGGGGAAGATGCGTCTTAAAGTCTTCAAGGTGATGAAGCTTGTTCGTGCTAATTTGTCTGCTTGGGCATTCATAGTTAACTTGGAATCCATGGTGATTCCAAGGTTTTTAACTTCCTTGTATAATTGAGGAGGTGGTCCGAGATTGTCAGGCCAAACGCACAGAGGGTCATAACTTTTCCAGTCACCACATATGAGTATTTCTGTTTTGGAGGTATTTAGTTTGAGATGGCTCCAGGTCATCCACTGATCAACGGCTCTGAGGCAACTGAAGATTTGTGAGTTTTCAATGTTTTTGGGGCATTCTAATTTAAGTAGTATTTGTGTGTCATCTGCATAGTTGTAGCATGTGAGATGGAAATCATTGATCAGTTCTGGTAAAGATATCATGTAGATGTTGAAAAGCAAAGGTAAGATGATTGATCCTTGGGGGACTCCTGCTTTTGTGAGGTAGGGTTCGGACGAGAAGGGGGGTGAGTAGATGATATTAGATCTTTTTTGAAGATAGGAAGTAATCCAGTCGAGAGCAATCCCCTGTATGCCGACTTCGTGGAGTCTTTGAATTAGGGTGTCATGGTCAACCGTATCAAAGGCAGCCAAGATGTCCAAGAGAAGTAGTGAAGCAACTCCATTGCGGTCGACTGTGTTTTTAAGATCATCCCAGATTGCTATGAGTGCCGATTCAGTGCTTCGAGCTCCCAGATAAACCACTGAACTTTAGAATTACAAACAAGGACCAAAACATTTTTCTTTTCCCCCCATATGCTCCCCACACCAAGTGACTAGCAAAAAAATGACAAACTTTCTGTGCCCACTTCCCTTCCTCCCTATACCCATTAGGTAAATCTGTGTGATTTAACCTAAGTGAGCTCTTCTTCCGTGGATAACCTTCAACTAGAATTCTTCTGTGCCCTGATTTGCTCTACTAAGATGCCAACCTTGCCCGGCTTTCTAATATTGTGCATTTTATTATTCCATGATTCTGGTAGGGAATCACCTCTGGGCTCCAGCTCCCAGAGATTTAAGCTCCTGGATGAATTTTCTTAGCTCCCACTGCCTGTCCTGGTTGGCCCTGGAAATATCTGACCTTAAATGAAAGGACCATTCCTATTCGGAAAATCTGTAAGGTTTAAGAGCTTCAGAGATATTTTTTCTTTAATAGAGTAAGATTTAAAGTTAATTAAAATTCTCCTTGGGTTTTTTCCTAGCTCCATTTTTTTAAAATGGGCCATGGTGGACTCTCTGGGTGTCTTCCTCCAGGACTGTAGGATCTACAGACTTGATAAATTCCTTTATTAAGCTTATCACAAAGTTTTTGAAATTAGCCCCCTCAAGCGCTTATGGGACATTTAGGACTCTGATGTTATTTCTTCTCATATTATTTTCTAGTGTCACAATTTTCTCATGCACATCTTTTTTAAGCTCTATATTACTTTGTGGTTTAGATCCACCACCCTATTCAGCTCCTCCACAGAGGCTTCCATTACTCCCATCCTATCCAGCAACACATTTATTTTTACCTCCATACCCTCACAAGTCTCCTTGATCTTTTCTTGCTTTTTCTGTGAAATCTCAAATGTTCCTCCTATTTCCCCTGCATGATTACTTGTCCTTCTCTCTCAAAGGGTATTAAGGAGGTCAGAGGAAGGACTGGGTGCCTGTAGCATCTTGAGCTAAGACATGAAATCAGTTTATGGATTCAAAAGTCTCATTATGACTTCCATCGTCTTTCCTATTGAGATTGACCTCACTGTTACCCTGCATTGCGCAAACCCCATCCTCCTCCTTCCTGGACTGAACTTTAAAGAATGATCATAAGGATGGGGTAATTTTTACAAGTTCTGAGGCTCTAACACTCTTTCCAACCCAAGCCTTAATGTTCTCACCTGCCACTATATTTTTAGATCTGGAGCATAGGGCGGGAGTAGGGTACTCTCCTAAGCCCCTCCTTGTCCCTGTGAGGTGGGAACTTTTTTTACGTTTGGTGAAGGGTTAGTATGTCCTGTGTCACCCCGTTTGTATTTGCTAGCTGGTTCCTTAAAGAATAATTTCTAGTGGGGGTTTCAGTAGCCCTCTTCTCCCTTGTCTCTGCCCCCAGCCCAGTCTTCATGAACGCTTGCTGTTTACCTGAGATCCTTGGTTTAAGGTAGTCCGGGCTGGGAGGCATGTTTGGGTTCCTGCTTCTTTGAGCGCAATCTCTTCCTGGTGTCATATGTTGCTTGGGATGCTGCCCTCCTGCTGCAGGTGCTATCTGAACCAGAGGCAGCACTGTTTGTGCCGAGGCCGTCAGTGCTGCCAGTGCTGCTTGGGAGGTCCCAAAAGCAGATACACGCCGAAGCATGTCGGTCCCAGCATAGCTTTGATGTCACCTCTGCCAACAGCCCAGTTCCACCACACCAGCCACCTTGGACCCGTGCAAGTCGGAGCTCGCCACCTTGTAACTCCACCTCGGGCCACTAAATGACAAAAGTAGGAGTGATTCAAGTTTAATACAATGTCTTACTATCTAGCTTGACTTTCCGTCATTCGCATCCCTTCCGTAGAGTATTAAAAAAACGATCATTATCCAGGGGTATGGTGCTCCGTCTGCCACTCTCAGCCCGCTGCCATGTTCCCCCGTCCTCCTGATGATACAGAAATTACCGTACATGAGGTGCTAGAAGCAATAAAGACACTGAGAAGGGAAAAGGTGGCGGGCCCTGATAGTCTTCCAAATGAATTATTTATCATGCTGAAAACAGTGTTGGCACCAGTGCTTTTAGAAGTAATTAAGCTAGCTTTCCCAAAAGGACTAGATTCACCAAATTCTTGGGATGAGGCCATAATTAGACTAGTCTTAAAACTTAACAAAGACCCTAAATGATGCAAATCATATAGACTGATTTTCTCCCAAATACAGACTAGAAGATTTATACCTATATCTTGGCAAAGCGGTTGTTAAGAATAATGCGGCTATTAATACATGAAGATCAAAAAGGATTCCATAAAGGGGAGGCAATTATACAAGATGACGCATGATTTATTTGGTGCTATAGTCTTGGCAGTTAAGGATAATCTCCCTCTGGCGTTGCTCACATTTGATGCAGTCAAAGCATTTGATAGAGTCAGCTGGGCTTTTTTTTACAAAGTATGATTATGAGCTACAACTTAGGGGAGGTTTTTTCTAGGGCTATCGGGTCTATCTACAAAAAAACTGTGGCAAATATCATGATAAATGGCAACCTGTCTAAACAGGTTAAGATTGGAAAAGGTACTCATCAGGGTTGCCCACTTTCTCTCTTACTATTTACATTTTACATCATGCCCTTGGCCAGTAAAATTAGGTCAAGCAAAAGTATCATCCCTTTTGGGTATAATGGGTGGGAGAAAAAAAAAAGTGGCGCTATACGCTGACGACTTGATGATCTATATGTGGTATATGGAATGCTCATTTGGAATGATCTTGAACACTTTGGAAGGTTTTGAGAAGGTATCCAACTATTGTATTAATCAAAAGAAATCATGCATTTAGAACTCTAGCTACAGTAGCCCTCTGGTAAAACAAGAGATAAGATACTTAGGTGTTCAGGTCACAGCTGACCTAGACAAAATAGCCCTGGTGAACTTCAGTAAGATAGAAGCAGCAACAAGGAAATTACAAAAAGTGTGTGGTGCACATCTACTTTCCTTTCTAGGTAGGTCAAATATTTTCAAAATCTCCTGAAGTTTACTTTTCTTTTTGATGCAATATCAGTAGAATTTAAGCAGGCTTTTTTAAAGAAGTTTCATGAGGAACTGAGTAGCTCAAAAGGAATGAGAATTGCGTGGAGGAAAAAACAGCACATGAATAGCAAGCCCTGATCTTTAGAAATGTTGTGTGGTCTTCCAATTAAAGAATGTAGGAGGTTTGCTTCTTGAGAGCTCCACTTTTACCTCTCTTTCTAGGCCTTGATGAATCTTCTGTCTAAGGAGGGTGACTATTTGTTGTTTGCGTTTCGAGATCCAAAATACTTTAAAAAGGTTAGATTAAAAATCTTAGAGGTAGCATGCAAGCTCTAGTATTATTTTAGACGAACATTAAGAATAGCTTATTATAGCAGCTCTGCACAAATCTGAGTGTCTTCAGGATAAATTAGCAATCCCAGAGGGAAGAAGGTATTAATAAATGGGGACAAATTTTAGTAGACAACGTTCTGCTTCCATGGTCTTCCCTTGTAGAAAGCACAGTGGGTACCCTGTTTAGGTTTGTGTATTTTCAGCTTGCAAGTTGGGCGAGAGCCTTAGTCAAAGGTGGGAAAGAGTCCAGCATTTGGGAAGAGAAACTGCAAGAAAGTTGTTCCAATGTAAGGAGGTGTCAAAGTGGTACTGGAAGCTAATGGATGCCACGTAGGATGTTTCCAGCTTGCCAACAGAGATCTGGAGAAGGGACCTGCTGACGTGGGACATTATAACTTTATGGCAAGTATCGATGGCTATGCTTTGGAAGGTGTTCAAGTTGGTACCTTTAAGGAGGAATCATCTCTTTAAAGTACACAGGGCCTATTGGACCTCAAAGAAGTTGGTGATCCTGGGCAGCTGAGAAGAGAAGTGTCCGAAATGTGCAGAGGAAAAAGCGAATGACGTCCATATGTTCTGGCCGTGTCCTATGATCCAACTCTACTGGCAAGACGTTGGTAAGGTGCGGAGGTGGTGGGTCCTAAAGTTCAGTTAAGCCTAACCCTGGCAATTTTTGTTTTTTTTAAAGAAACAGGGCACCCCTTAAAAATGTATAAAAGTCAAAAACATCTACTTTTTCTACTAGTTGCATTAGCCCGTCATTAAATATGCAGGAAGTGGGTGCTCCCTTCCGTCATGACTCATTAGAAGTAAAGAGGTTCACCCTAAATACCCCTACCCGCCCTGGGAAGGAAAGTGCTGGACCTGGCTTTTTGACAGGGTCATCCCCAAACTTTTTGCCTCCTTCCTCCTATTTTTTCTGACCTGTTGTTGTTGGCTTTTGACCTCTGGGCACTTTACCACTGCTAACCAGTGCTAAAGTGCATATGCTCTCTGTGTAAATTGTACTATTGATTGGTTTATCCATGATTGGCTATTTAATTTACTTATAAGTCCCTAGTAGAGTGCACTATATGTGCCTAGGGCCTGTAGATTAAATGCTACTAGCGGGCCTGCAGCACTGGTTGTGCCACACACTTCAGTAGCCCCTTAACCTTGTCTCAGGCCCGCCATTGCAAGGCCTGTGTGTGCAGTTTCACTGCCACTTCGACTTGGCATTTAAAAGTACTTGCCAAGCCTAGAACTCCCCTTTTTCTACATATAAGTCACTCCTAATGTGTGCCCTAGGTAACCCCTAGAGCAGGGTGCTGTGTGGGTAAAAGGCAGGACATGTACCTGTGTAGTTATATGTCCTGGTAGTGTAAAACTCCTAAATGTGTTTTTACACTACAGTGAGGCCTGCTCCCTTCATAGGCTAACATTGGGGCTGCCCTCATACATTGTTGAAGTGGCAGCTGCTGATCTGAAAGGAGCAGGAAGGTCATATTTAGTATGGCCAGAATGGTAATACAAAATCCTGCTGACTGGTGAAGTCGGATTTAATATTACTATTCTAGAAATGCCACTTTTAGAAAATGAGCATTTCACTTAAATCTTTCTGTGCCTTTCAATCCACGTCTGGCTAGGTTTATTTGACAGCTCCTTCTGCATTCACTCAGACACACCCCAAACACAGGGTACTCAGCCTCACTTGCATACATCTGCATTTTGAATGGGTCTTCCTGGGCTGGGCGGGTGGAGGGCCTGCCCTCACACAAAAGACTGCCACACCCCCTACTGGGACCCCGGCAGACAGGATTAAACTGAAAGGGGACCTGGTGCATTTCTTAGCCACTCTTTGAAGTCACCCCCACTTCAAAGGCACAATTTAGTATAAAACAGGGCCTCTGCCCTACCTCATGAGACACTTGCTGGAGAAGAAACCTGAACCAGAAACTACATCCTGCCAAGAAGAACTGCCTGGCTGCTCAAAGGACTCACCTGTCTGCTTTCTACAAAGGACTGCTGCCTTGCTGTTGGCCTGCTGCCTTGCTGAACTCTTGTCTGGCTGTAAAAGTGCTCTCCAAGGGCTTGGATAGAGCTTGCCTCCTGTTCCCTGAAGTCTCAGGACCAAAAAGACTTCTCTTTTTCATTTGGACTCTTCGTGCATCGAAAATTTCGACGCACAGCTTGCTCCGCGGCGAGAAAAACGCTGCACACCGATGCTGATCAACGCGACGCCTTCGGAGCGACCGGAACTTCGACGCACGGCCTCGCAAGGACAACGCCGCCCGACTTCCAGAGGGGAAATCGACGCAATGCCTGCCGTGAGAGCGAAACTTTGACGCCCAGCCCCGCAGAACGACACGCAGCCGGAAAACAAGAAGGAGAATCCATGAACAGACCCCAGGACATCTGGTACTCCCGCGACCCACAGAAAGAGACTGTCTGCGCGCCGGAATACGACGTACGACTTCCCCGCGTGAACAATAACGACGCAAGTCTGTGTGTGCTGGGGAGAAATCGATGCACACACCCATTTTCCACGTATCTCTTCTTCTGCGGCCCCTTTGCGGAGATTTTCCACTCCAAACCAGGTGTGCTTGAAAGAGACTTTGTTTGCTTTTTAAAGACTTAAGACATCTTATATCACTTTTTAGTGATATCTTTACAAATTTATGTTGCATCTTTGATCGTTTTGACCTGCAAATACCCAGATAAATATTATATATTTTTCTAAACACTGTGTGGTGTATTTTTGTGGTGCTATATTATGGTATTGTATGATTTATTGCACAAATGCTTTACACATTGCCTTCTAAGTTAAGCCTGACTGCTCGTGCCAAGCTACCAGAGGGTGGGCACAGGCTAATTTTGGATTGTGTGTGACTTACCCTGACTAGAGGGAGGATTCTTGCTTGGACAGAGGGTAACCTGACTGCCAACCAAAAACCCAATTTCTAACATTGGTGATCAGCGATGAGGATAGGACTTGTGTTTGTGCAGTGACATACAGTAGCTAAGTATTTCACTACCTACCCACAGTTGAAGGTCAACTTGATTTTTCATCTTTTTGCTTTTGGTTCTCTGATGTCCTCCTGGATATATTATTGATATTTTGGACTTTGGATTTTGGTTTTTGCCTGTGATACCTTATCAGATTGAAAATGGGTATCTACCGTGTGTCATTCTTTGTGCCTACTGAACACCTCACTAAGGCTGACCGAAGGAGGCTTTGCAGAAAATGGGGCCTTCCTATATCAAGGAGATCTACTAAGATGGAACTGCTAGATACCTACATAACCTGGGGGGAAGAAAGATGGGCAGAGGAAGAGGCAGCAAAAAAACAAATGACTAAGTACTCCTCAGATGAGGAGGAGGACTGCTCAGATGAGGAGGAAGACTACTCAGATGAGGAAAGAGAACCAGTGAAAGATGAATATTCCCTAGCTCGAGAGCGGGATCTGGAGGAGCTAGATAACTTTCTTGAAAGGGCTGAGGCAGCAAGAGCCTTAGCCCTGAAAGAAGAAAGGACTGCAGCTCAAGAGCTGAGCTGTGAAGAGCTGAAACTGGAGGCCGGAAGCGCTGAGTCCAGTTCAGATGGTGGCAGCAAAAATCTTGCATCCAGTACTGCTGAAGAAGGGCACAAGCCCAGAGATGTGGTGCCCAACTTAAAGAAGGGAGTTGACACACCCCAGGCGGTTCCAGAGTATGAGGTAGTTCCCGTCATGCACAGGGTCCCTGAGAAGGATTGGGGAACTGGCACAGGGAGTCATATTCCTACTGGGGGGAGGGACACTTTACTGGCTCTAGAAGAGAGTGACAGGGAAAAGGGTTCCCCCCTGGTGGACGTCCTGGATATAGTGTGTGGAGACATCCCAGAAGAGTATGGGTTGAGTGTCAGGGACAGTCAGATACTGTCTCACCAGTCTAAGGAGGGTGATGTAGAGTACTCCTTCAAAGCTGAGTCCCTGGATGGTTGGGTGAAGGGTACTGTGGTTAATACATGTGAAGGTCCTCTGATGTAATTGCTGGAGAGCATTTGTCTGGTCCTTATTTTCCAGAGCTACGCCAACACCAGGTGGAGTGTGAGTTCTCTGACCCCAGGGAGCTTACAATGGAGGCAGACTTCTGGGTGCATACCAGAGAGTCTGAAGAGGCATTTGGAGGTGCTCCTGAAGGGAGTGGTCTAGGTGTTTCCCAACCAAGTGAGGTGGGAGAGGATTTTAGTGTCCCAGGTAGGTCCCAGGTCCCCAAAGGGTTCCATGAGGGAACGCCAGGAGGGAAGCCTAGCCTGTACTGTAGGGCCACCTGTTGAGGGAAGCCCCGCAGTGTCAAAAGAACTTGGGGGGGGGGGTGACTGTAGCCAGCATCCCAACAGTTCTGGTGTCTGGCAGTACCACTCCTAGTGAGGGGGTGCAGAAGTCCAGACAGAGGGTTGAGAGGGGGTTGCGTATCCCAGTGGAGGTCCTGGAGAGTCAGGGGTCAGCTCTGAAAGCAGAGCCCCCCAGGAATGACCCAGGTGAAACCGTTTCTGGTTTGGGGGAGATCCAGACTCAGCCGGATGGGCAGAGGTCAGGAGACCTGTGCCAACCAGACTCTTGTGTGGCCCTTGGGGACGGTGTGTCCCTTGTGGGGGGTGAGTGTGCCCCCCAGGAATACCTGGCATGCCAGGCAATGGTTCAACCTCAGGGTGGTGACTCTGGTTTGGATAACCGGGTTCAGAGGTTAAACTCTGACCTGGTGGGGGGTAGGTGTGCCCCCCAGAAAGTCCTGGTATGCCAGGCAATGGTTCAACCTCAGGGTGGTGACGCTGGATTGGATAACCAGGTTCAGAGGTTAAACTCTGACCTGGTGAGGGGGTAGGTGTGCCCCCCAGAAAGTCCTGGTGTGCCAAGCAATTGTCCAACCTCAGGGTGGTGACTCTGGGTTGGATGGCCAGGTTCAGAGGTTAAACTCTGACCTGGTGGGGGGTCAGTGTGCCCCCCAGGAAGTCCTTGCGTGCCAGGCAATTGTTCAACCTCAGGGTGGTGACTCTGAGTTGGATGGCCAGGTTCAGAGGTTAAACTCTGACCTGGTGGGGGGTAGGCGTGCCCCCCAGAAAGTCCTGGTTTACCAGGCAGTGATCCAGTCTGAGAGTACAGACCCTGGGCTGGAAGACCAGGTTCAAGGTGTCCCCCCGGACCTGGAGGGAGGGGCTACTGATAACAGTGCCCCTACCATGTTGTCTTCTGAGGAGCCACTCCTAGTTGGAGGGTGCTGGACCCCAGAAGGGAGGGCAGGGGGAGGGAAGCCTCACCCCGGGCCCTAGTCCAACCTGAAGGTACAGACCCCAGGTTGGAGGGCCAGTTGCAGGTTAACATCCCTGCAATAGTGGAGGAATGGTGCAGGGCGGCTTCTATAAGCACCCTGACCATGTTGGACTCTGGGGGTACCACTCCAGGAAGGAGGGTACGGAGCCCCAGAGAGGAGGACCAGGTTCAGGCTGTCATCCCTGACCTGGTGGAAGGGAGAGTGGTTATAGGGTGTCCAGCACCCGGGGCTACCGCCCCCCACTCTCCACAGCCACAGTGGTGGGAGAGCTTTGAGAGGCCTGGGGCCTGGCTCTCATCCCTGACAGCTGTCAGTAACCACTGTGGCTTGCTGTCCAGGTGGACAGAATTATCCCTGGGGAGGGGACAAGAGTCACACCCCGTGGGTAGAGTGGGCAACACCACAGTGTTGGTCCTGGGGGTACTATCCTGCTCCTGGGAAACATCTGTGGGCAACATAAGGTTAGGTGCTGCACAGATGGTATCCGCAGGTAAGGAGAAAGGTTCCCCATGGGTTGGCTTAGTGGGCCCTGAGAGTATGGACAGAGGGACCCAATTGGAGTCAAGAAGGCGAAGAACTGGAGCATACCCCTGCTGTTGTGGGCCTGGGTCCTTGTTCTGTCACCTCAAACAGGGAAGTACATCAGGATAGTGATTGTTCTCCCCTGGCTTTAGACTGGTAGGGTGTCATGTTTGACCTGGCGTTTTGACAGGGTCATCCCCAAACTTCTTTTGCCTCCTTCCTCCTATTTTTTCTGACCTGCTGTTGTTGGCTTTTGACCTCTGGGCACTTTACCACTGCTAACCAGTGCTAAAGTGGATATGCTCTCTGTGTAAATTGTACTATTGATTGGTTTATCCATGATTGGCTATTTAATTTACTTATAAGTCCCTAGTAGAGTGCACTATATGTGCCTAGGGCCTGTAGATTAAATGCTACTAGTGGGCCTGCAGCACTGGTTGTGCCACCCACTTCAGTAGCCCCTTAACCTTGTCTCAGGCCTGCCATTGCAAGGCCTGTGTGTGCAGTTTCACTGCCACTTCGACTTGGCATTTAAAAGTACTTGCCAAGCCTAGAACTCCCCTTTTTCTACATATAAGTCACCCCTAATGTGTGCCCTAGGTAACCCTTAGAGCAGGGTGCTGTGTGGGTAAAAGGCAGGACATGTACCTGTGTAGTTATATGTCCTGGTAGTGTAAGACTCCTAAATTCGTTTTTACACTACTGTGAGGCCTGCTCCCTTCATAGGCTAACATTGGGGCTGCCCTCATACACTGCTGAAGTGGCAGCTGCTGATCTGAAAGGAGCAGGAAGGTCATATTTAGTATGGCCAGAATGGTAATACAAAATCCTGCTGACTGGTGAAGTCGGATTTAATATTACTATTCTAGAAAGGCCACTTTTAGAAAGTGAGCTTTTCTTTGCACTTAAATCTTTCTGTGCCTTTCAATCCATGTCTGGCTAGGTTTAGTTGACAGCTCCTTGTGCATTCACTCAGACACACCCCAAACACAGGGTACTCAGCCTCACTTGCATACATCTGCATTTTGAATGGGTCTTCCTGAGCTGGGCGGGTGGAGGGCCTGCCCTCACACAAAGGACTGCCACACCCCCTACGGGGACCCCGGCAGACAGGATTGAACTGAAAGGGGACCTGGTGCATTTCTTAGCCACTCTTTGAAGTCACCCCCACTTCAAAGGCACAATTTAGTATAAAACAGGGCCTCTGTCCTACCTCATGAGACACCTTCTGGAGAAGAAACCTGAACCAGAAACTACATCCTGCCAAGAAGAACTGCCTGGCTGCTCAAAGGACTCACCTGTCTGCTTTCTACAAAGGACTGCTGCCTTACTGTTGGCCTGCTGCCTTGCCGAACTCTTGTCTGGCTGTAAAAGTGCTCTCCAAGGGCTTGGATAGAGCTTGCCTCCTGTTCCCTGAAGTCTCAGGACCAAAAAGACTTCTCTTTTTCATTTGGACTCTTCGGGCGACGAAAATTTCGACGCACATCTTGCTCCGCGGCGAGAAAAATACTGCACACCGACGCTGATCGACGCGACACCTTCGGGGCGACTGGAACTTCGACGCACGGCCTCGCAAGGACAACGCCGCCCGACTTCCAGAGGGGAAATCGACACGACGCCTGCCGTGAGAGCGAAACTTCGACGCCCAGCCCCGCGGAACGAGGTGCAGCTGGAAAGCAAGCAGGAGAACCCACGCACAGACCCCGGGACATCTGGTACTCCCGCGACCCACAGAAAGAGACTGTCCGCGCGCCGGAAAACAACGCACGACTTCCCCGCGTGAAAAATAACGACGCAAGTCCGTGTGTGCTGGGGAGAAATCAACGCACACACCCTTTTTCCACGTATCTCTTCTTCTACGGCCCCTTTGCTGAGATTTTCCACTCCAAACCAGGTACTTTGTGCTTGAAAGAGACTTTCTTTGCTTTTTTAAAGACTTAAGACATCTTATATCACTTTTTAGTGATATCTTTACAAATTCATGTTGCATCTTTGATCATTTTGACCTGCAAATACCCAGATAAATATTATATATTTTTCTAAACACTGTGTGATGTATTTTTGTGGTGCTATATTATGGTATTGTATGATTTATTGCACAAATGCTTTACACATTGCCTTCTAAGTTAAGCCTGACTGCTCGTGCCAAGCTACCAGAGGGTGGGCACAGGCTAATTTTGCATTGTGTGTGACTTACCATGACTAGAGTGAGGGTTCTTGCTTGGACAGAGGGTAACCTGACTGCCAACCAAAAACCCAATTTCTAACATTGGTGATCAGCGGTGAGGATAGGACTTGTGAAGAAACAAGTGGACAACATAGGGGACGAATTATCAATAATATTATCATAGAAAAAGAGTTATAATTACTCTCTAGGAAGTCTAATTTCTTTACATGATTTATTTAATTTTATAATGTGGGACGACAAATCACAAACTAAATACTAAAATATTACTATATTAAAAAGTATCTCAATCACGCTGCAAGCAAACTCAATACAAAACACATACACAAAAATGTAACACAATAATATAATGTAAACAAACAAAAAGCCATCTTGTCTCACACAGTTCTTCTCTCTTTGAGAAGAAAGTGGTTACTTAAATCATTTACAGTCGTAATCCACTGGACTGCGATGGTTGGAATTCTTTTTGCAGGCAATTGTTGGTAATAATACTCAAAGGTCCACTCAATTTTTTTATGGCCCAACCTCGCTTGGTCTGAAAGACACTTTCATTTTGTATTGCGTTTGCTTGCAGCATGATTGAGATGCTTTTTAATATATTAATATTTTGGTATTTAGTTTGTGATTCGTGGTCCCACCTTATAAAATTAAATAATCATGTAAAGAAATGAGACTTCCTAGAGAGTAATTATAACTCTTTTTCTATGGTAATATTATTGATAATTCACCCCCTACGTTGTCCACTTGTTTCTTCTTATCCCTTCCGCAATGACAGCAGGGGAGTGGGTTCTGTCGGTCACAAAGATTAACCGATTATACTGATGTAGTACCCTAACGAAGAAAACTAAATTTTGGGCAATATTGGAAAAATGGTATAGCTTGTAGGTGGGAACGAGGTGTCTTAGGCCCTGGAGTATAAAGAAGGAAGATGTCCAATGATTATCTATCAGCGCTGATAGCTTTATTGAAGGGGAGGCTGAGGGGTTGGTTTCAAAGAAAGCTTCCATGTTACAGGCTTGGTCTGGTGTGGCTTGTGAGCTTGTTTGGCAGGTTGAGGTGCCCCCTCGCGCTCTTCCTTTCTTGCCTATTTGGGAGTGAGAGTGGGGTGTGCTTATGGCCCTTACTGCCTTTGTCATTTTTCTTTTAGCTCTCTTAGCCCTTCGAATATACAAAATGAGGACAGGAAAAAAGGTAATAATCCTTTCCAACAGTTGCCCATGTTTGAGACATTTGAGAATTATAGCTCTGATCAGTCAGCCTGATGGAGCCTGAGGGAGGGGGAAGATTGCGTACTTTGCGGAGTCTTAGAGATGGACCAGAGTAGTCCATTTGGAGATGTTGAAGTGAATGGCCACCCCACGTCATTTTTGGTTGACACTGGTGCTACCAAATGTAATCTGAGAAAAATAAAAGTCACAAACCTACCACTTTTGGAAAAATGATCCAAGGTATAGGAGCTGCGAATAAACAAATGACAACCCAAGAGACGACAGAAGTGCCTGTGAGAATGGGGTCCTTTGAAGAGAAACACCAATTTGAGGTGTGTGATTCCAGTTCAGTGAGTCTCTTGGGAAGAGACCTCCTTGGCAAGTTAAACTGTGTTATCTATTGTATGCCGAAAGGCATAGAGATGCAAATGCATGATGAGGGTGTTGCCTTCAAACTGGCAAATGATGGTTCTTACATTACATTGTTTATCATGCTGATCCTTGATAATTTACCACCAGACCTTAAAGATGCAGTCTGAGGTTTAGGATTTTTCAGGAAAAGGCACTGGTTTGATCAAAGGTGTTGAACCTCTTTGAATCATAGTGAAACCAAATGCTGAATATCCAAGAACACCCCAATATCATTTGACACCTGAAATGATTGCTGGGATTATTCCAGTAATTTAATCAATGATACAACAAGAGATCCTAAAGGAGATTAGGTGGAGTCCATGCAATTCACCCATTATGGGCTTACGGAAGCCAAGTGGGAAATATTGCATCGTTCAGGATTTGAGAAAAGTGTAAATTGTTGTTTTCTGTTATCCCATAGTACTGAATCCAGCTGTGATATTGTTTCAGATTCCATGTGAGGCCGAGTGGTTGTCAGATATTGATTTGTGTCAGGCTTTCTTCCACATAACCTTGCATGAAGACAGTCAGTTCCTTTTTGCATTTCAGTTCGGCAATCATGTTTTAGCATGTTGCAGAGTCCCACAAGGGTATACAGAGAGTCCTTCCATTTTCAATCAGACTCTTCAGAAAAATCTGGAGTCACTGCTCATGCCTACTAACTCAGTCCTGGTCCAATATATTGATGACCTACTGGTAGGATCGAATACTAAGGAAGCCTGTAAGCAAGATGCCACTGTGTTGTTGAACCACCTGACTGAGAGTGGATATAAAATGTCCTCAAGCAAGTGTTAATACTGTCAGAAAGAGGTTCAATATCTCTGACATTACATTGAGAAAGGAGCAAGGATAGTGTCACCAGAGAGGATTTTGTCAATTGTGAAAAAAAATCTGCCAACTACCCAGAGAGAAGTCAGGATGTTTTTGCCTTAACCTTCTCTTTTGTCGCTGAAACTTATTGTAGGCTTTAGGACTCTGAGCACTTTACCACTGCTAACCAGTGCTAAAGTGCACCTGCTTCTCCCCTAAACATGATAACATTGGTGTCTCCACAACTGGCATATTTAGTTTATAAGTAAGTCCCTTGTAAAGTGGTATCCCATATGCCCAGGGCCTATAAATCACGTTACTAGTGGGTCGGCAGCACTTGTTGTGCCATCCTCCTAAGCAGCCCTGTAAAACATGTCTCAGGCCTGCCACTGCAGAGCCTATGTGTGCAGTATCACGGCCACCTCAACTTGGCATCCAAAACGTCTTGCCAAGCCTTAAACTCCCCTTTCTTGCATTTAAGTCACTCCTAAGATAGACCTTAGGTAGCTCATAGGCAGGTTGCTATGTAAGGGAGATGCAGGACATATACTTTTTAGTTTTACATGCCCTGGTAAATAAAAACTCCCAGAGTCATTTTTCATTACTGTGAGGCCTGCCTATCTTGTAAGCCTATATTGGGAGTTCCTTAAAATACTTTTAGGATGTAATTCCTGATCCGAGAGGAGTAGCTGCATCATGTATAGTATCATTGGAATGGTGAAGTCGGATTTATTATTATTACTGTTAAAATGCCACTTTTGGAAAATTAGTATTTCTATACCCTCACTACCCTGTGTGCCTACAGCCTGTCTCCAGTACATGTGTGACCCGGGCTAGGGGACAGCTACACTTGTGCATTCCCTTCAGACACCCACAACACAGGATTCTCAACTGCATCTGCGTTCATCTGTATACTATGGGTCTTCCAGGGGAGAAGGTTGGGAAAGACTTACACTTCAAAGAGTAGTGGCCTGAGCCCACACAATGGGGCCAATTAGCCGAACCCCCAACCCTCCAAGGATCACAGAGCACCTTTCCGGGAGGGTGCCACCCGCTTTTACCAAGGATCGCAGAGCGGCTTCCCTGCAGTTTGCTTTTGCCTAGGATTGCTTCCCTGCAGCCTGCCGCTCACTTTGCCAAGGTTCGCAGAGCAGCTTCAGCTCAGCGGCCTACCGCTTTGCCAAGGATCACTGGGAGGCTTCAGTTAAACCAGCCACCCATGTAATCTGGACTTCGGCATGGCTTCCTTGCAACCTATCCAACCATGATGGCACAGACTTCACCTCAGCCGTCATAGTCTCCGCCTGGCTGCCCATGTAATGGAGGTGAACTGCACCTTCGTGCACTCTTGCACCTTCTGCATCAGTGCTGGCTGCCGCAATCTCTCCCTACTTCTGAACCAACAGCCACAGCTGTGATTTACCTGGTGCCCTGGTCCCCTAACAGCTCTCTCGTGGCTTTGACAGCTTTTCTCCCCGTTGCGCTGGGAAGAGACTTGATCGAGAACACAACACCCGGCCGCTTTACAGGAGAGAATGCGATTGGAGTAGTACCATAATTTACTTAAACAAAGCACATTCACATTACTGAATTCCTCACATTGTTTTAAACCACGTAACTCGCTAAAAGCACTGCTTTGATAACTCTCAAAAGTGAAATATCTTGACAGGCCTGATGCTTTGACACTTGTGTCAATGGAGATAAGACAGAGGCAATGATAGTGGGGAATAGTCCATCTAGATGGTAGGAACTCAGGTGGCCAACTGTCATCCAACCCCTAAAACAAAAAAGTTTAGGAGTCTGGTTGGATAGGAAACTAACTATGGGCATTCAGGTCAAGAAACTAGCAGCCCCTTGCTTCAGACTGCTTCAGATTTCAAGAAAACTGCTGAAATGGCTGCCAGATCCATTACGGATAGAGTGTTGGTTGAAGGCCTGGTAATTTTTCAACATGACTAAGGCAACTCCTTATACCTTGGAACCCCTAAGTCAGTCTTGAAAAGAATGCAGGTCATACAAAATGCTGTAGCTCGCATCCTCGTAAAAAATACCCAAACACCGGTCAGCAAGGATAGCACTGACAGCGCTGCATTGGCTCCCAGTGGCCCGAAGAGTTAATTTCAAAACACTTTCCCTTGCACGCAAAGCATTCCATAGAAAAAGGCTCTAAATTGATTTAGGGACTTCTCATCCCTTATAATCCTGGGAGATTATTATGGTCCACTGAACAGCTGTTACTCACTGTCCCCAGAATCAAAAGAGCTAGAGCAGGGAGCCACTCTTTTGCCTGTATTGCCCAGAAGCTCTAGAATTCCCTCCAATTACAAATTAGACAAGTGGAATAGGAACTGAAATTTAAGAAACTGCTAAAGACTAAGCTATTTTAGTAGGTTTGGTATGACAGTTGTTTCTGTGGTTGGGTAGCCATGTGCTTTACAAATATAGAGGAATGGAAAAGAGTAATATTCCTGCAAATCCACTTGTGAACATTACAGATGATATGATCCTTGACTACTACAAAGGGCTAGCTTCTGTGATGCATTCTGTGTTTCATCAGGTCGGAGCAGCCATAGGCCCTCCGCATCAAATACAGTGCCATGACCACAGTACCGGCAACTGAGTCCCGGTAAAGAAACACATCCAAAAAACATGTTTGGAGCCTCGTTGGCATGGGCCATATCAAGCCATCTTAGTGACAACGACAGCTGTTAAATGTGGAGGTCTCCCTAACTGGATACACGCTTTTAATACTCACAGAGTTGAGTGTCCCCTTGCTGTAACAGCACCTGTTCCAGAAGTACCAGTGGTAACGGAAAGACAACAGGAGCAGGTTAGTCAAGCTGCCAGTCCGGGGATCAAAGCGATCAAAGAAAGCCTGAAGCAGTACATGATCAGTCTGAGTTGGTCTAAAGAGATCTATAAATAAAGGTGAGATGGAAGATCTGCATCCTGTAGTGGTGAATGAGTCAAATTCAGATTCAGACCCTGACAAAGGACCTAGTGCTGTGAGAAAGTGAGTGGAAGCTGGAGAAGTTTGGCCCAGAAGACAAGAAATAAATAAACTGAATCTACCCAAGGAGCGTATACCTCAAACGATTCCAGAGGACACTGAGAACTCTGATCTTAGTGAAAGTGAAAATAAAGGATTGGCAATGAGGAGATCAGGAAGAGTAAGGATGCCATGTCGGAGGTACTCTACACCTGAATGCCCATACTTTGCTACAGATGTCGGAGAGAAAATGTTTTGGGTATTTAGGAATAATGGTGCAGATTCAACTGAACCTCCTTGATCTGAAAACTGTGCTTGAATTTTACTTTGAGTTTCCTGTGCTGTTGGGCATACTAAGACATTTAATTCTGAATGTGGTTATTAGTGACTTTGAACTGTGCCTTATGAGAGGACTATGCACTGACTTTGCTTAATAAAAGAATTAAGAAGAGTACTGAGGCCCGAGTCTGCAGAAGAAGAGAGGGTTGTTCTTTAGAAGAACGTGGAATAGGGTTAAGGAATACTGACAAAGGCATTGTAAATAAATCTGTTGCCATTTATCACTTGGACTTTGTTTTGCCACTTTACACAGGTGGGATTTGAAATAGCATACTTTGCTGCTGCTGCTTTCCACTTTAAAGGTCTGATTTTAGAAAAGTCATGGAGACTAACTAAACCAGTAGTAGTGAATACATATTAGGTGCAGTGCTGCTTGTTTCTCCTGTAGTATTAATCGCTGTATTGTTAGAAGCATTTTCCCCTACACCTTCTGTAGTAAATGAGTTACCATCTACTCTTCCTCCGTAAACATTGAGTCCTAGAAATAGTGGCTTATATAGAATAAATTATAAGGCTTTGCACTTAGATGATTCTAGATGAGATTATTATACAAATGTATATTTTAGACTGCATTATGAGTACGGTGATGCCATGGATGCATGGGATTGCTGTTTTTTATGTAATTACCAGCATGAGACTCCTGCTTGTGTACCCAGCACTGAGAGACATTCAAAGCTATCCTGATGTCCAAATCATAGGATGTGAGGTTCTATGGAACTTTACAGATTCAATTGTGCAAAGATGATGGAAAACTACTGGGCTTGATGATGTGGATTTCTCAAAGGTTCTGTGGCTTTTAATTAGTATACACCTAGACTAGGGCAGATGTCCTTTGGCCTTTGATGAGGGTAGATCCCCTGAGATTTAGAGGGGTACAGACCTCACTACTTCTATTCCTTTGGGTGGTTTATGCTATACATCACATCTCTATCAGAACTTCTACTGATATTTTTATTATGCTGCCACTTTCTTATATTTCAAAAGAATCAACTAGGGATTCCTCCTGCTAGTTTAGGGTACTTAGCTTAACTGAGTTTCTCCAATGATGAAGCAGGAGGATCCCAGCATGTATACTGATCATCAGTTCCTATTTTTCCTCTGTGTTGCTTCAACTGAAATTCTTGTATGCCTTATGCTCACACTATTGAACTTCATTCGACACATTACTTCACCTTTAGTGATTCTGTACTATTACAGCATGTTCTTGAGATTAATTTCTATCAGTTTGGCTCTTAATTTTTAATAAACCTTTCAACGTTATCTTTCACTTCCTGGATTTAATGTATGACCAAATAGGTTACACTATTAAATGATTAGAAGTGTTGACTTTAAATCTCCTTTACCCTCGGGACTCCTAAAAAGGTCTGTTGGGAGAAGAGAAGCAAGAATATGGGTCCTGAGCATCATCAGTGATGAATCAAACAGAGGTTTGTAAACCGGAGAGATTTAAATAGCACTCTCTGATTTACAGGAACTTAGTGCAATGAGGCCAAAGCAGGTGAAATATTGTTCATTCTACTGAGGTTAAGTGCCAGCCTGGCAGCTGAGTTCTAAACAAGCTGCAACTTAAGTAATGTCTGTGCTGGTAAATCAAGATTGATGCCATTTAAATACTCCAGACATGCTGCTGTCAATGCATTTAAAATGTGGACCTTATGTGAGAAAGATGAAATGTGGAATCCACTCTAGAGTGTGAAGTTGAAACAGACAGTTAGGGCCTGATTTAGTTTACGGCAAATGGGTTACTCCATCACAACAGTGACAGATATCCCGTCCGCCAAAATATAAATCCCTCAGGAAATAATGGGATTTATATTTTGGCGGGTGGAATATCCCTCACCAATGTGATGGTCTAACTTGTCCGATTAAATCTAAATCAGGCCGTAATTCATGATATAAACAGTTTGAAATGACAAAGTTAGAGTAAAGTCAAACTCAATTCCCACATTTTCAATCATGCTATGGTGCCTGCTTATTGCCAAAACAGTGTGGCCAGAAAAAAAGCTCCCAGATGGATGATGATCTAAAAGTACTTTAGCCAGTCATTTGGTTGATTTCAATACATTCATGACTATACTTTCTGTAGGCAGTCATCTAAGTTGTTTGTGCTTTGACTCAAATCTCCAGTGATCTTAAAGACTCTGTATATCATTGATGTTCATGAAAAAGTAAAAACCAAAAGTTTGAATAAAGAATGCTACGGGAATCATATAGGGCCAGATGTAGGAAACACTTTGCGAGTCGCAAACGGCAAAATCTGCCGTTTGCGACTCGCAAATGCGTGTTTCCTATGCAGAAATGCATTTTGCGAGTCGTTACCGACTCGCAAAATGCATTTCCGAATCGCAAATAGGAAGGGGTGTTCCCTTCCTATTTGCGAGTCGCAGTGGTATGCAACTCCATTTGCGACCGCGTACGCGGTCGCAAATGGAGTCGCAGTTACCATCCACTTCAAGTGGATGGTAACCCACTCGCAAATTGGAAGGGGTCCCCATGGGACCCCTTCCAGTTTGAGACAGGACCCCAAAACATTTTTTCAGGGCAGGGAGTGGTCCAAGGGACCACTCCCTGCCCTGAAAAAACCGAAACAAAAGGTTTCGGATTTTTTTGAAATGCAGCTCGTTTTCCCTTAGGGAAAACGGGCTACATTTAAAAAAAAAAAACTGCTTAATTTAAAAGCAGGTCGCTAACATGGAGGTCTGCTGACGTCAGCAGGCCTCCATGTTAGCGAGTGCCTATACTCGCAATGGGGCCGCAATTTGCGACCCACCTCATGAATATTCATGAGGTGGGTCATTGCGACCCCATTGCGAGTTGCAGTCGGTGTCTGAGACACCGTACTGCATAGCAATTTGCGACTTGCAAATTGTGAGTCGCAGGGACTCGCAATTTGCAAGTCAAAAATTGCTTTTTTGCTACATCTGGCCCTTAGATATTGAAAGTAAAGGAGACAATAGAGAGCCCACAGGATTTTGTACTCAGAAAAAGGTGGAAGAGAGGCCTGCACTGCAAAAAAATATGAAATCATAGTAGAGCTGTGTCTTTGATGTTGAGATCTTGTAAACCACTGAACAGCATCTGGTGGTTAATGGTGTCAAACGCCACAGAAAGTTCCATTAAATCTGATTGTCTGGAACATCTAGATTGCACAGTGGCAGTGCTCATCCAGGGCAGTGGTCACTAAAGTCTCTGTATTGCATCCGGCTTGGAAACTGGCTGAAAGGGTGCAGAACTTTATAGATATCAACAAACTTAGGCCCAGATTTATACTTTTTCACGCAAAAGTGCGCTAACTCAGTTTTGCGTGAAAAAGTTTACTGCCGGCTAGCACCATTCCAAGACACCGGCCGGGCATCATATTTATGGAATGATGGTAGCCGGCAGTAATACCTGGCTAGAGTCATATAAAAGGAGGCTAGCTGGGCGGGGGAGGCGTAGGGGGAACTCGAGGTTGTGCGTCAAAGGATGACGCTAGTCTCGTGAGAGGCATAAAAATGCCTCTAACCAGACTAGCATCATTTTTTGACGTACATCCCCCATGGACATTACTCTTGCCTTAGTAAAGACAGGAGTCATGCCCTCACCCCAGTGGCCATGCCCAGGGGATATATGTCCCCTGGGCATGGCCATTGAGCCGAGTGCCATGTAGAGGGTCCCAGGTTAGGCCCCCCGTATGGCACTTTTAAATAAAATTGAAAATACCTACCTGTACTTACCTTACTTTCCTGGGATGGTGTCCCCCCCATCCTCTGGTGTCCCTCTGGTGTGGGTGTCCCTGGGGATAGGGAAGGGCACCCATAGGCCCATTCCATGGTCTCTGACCATGGAAATAGGTCCACAGGTCCTCTAATGCCTGCCCTGACCCAGGTGTTAAATAACAACGCTAATCAAGCTTAGCCCCATTATTTAAGGCCCCGTGCGTGATTTTAGCACGAAGGGATAAATATGGAGCTAAGGCCATATAGTCATTTTTTGCACTGGAATGCCAACCTTGCATCTCATTGATGCAAGGTAGTTTCTCGCAAGCAAAACATTACGTTAACTCCAAAATTTTGGTGCTAGATGGGTCTAGTTCCAAAGTATAAATATGGAGTGAGGTTTGCGTCAAATTTGCTTAAAAGAAAAAAATGATGCAAATTCAGCGCAACCAGAGTATAAATCTGGGCCCTAGTGCCTGATTTAAAATTTGATAGTCACTATTCCGTCTGTCTGGGTGGCTGAGGGCATTAAATGTACCATCTTGACGGTTGACTGTCTGTCAAATTTAGAGACAACCGCCAGCCCAGTGGTCGTCTCTTACATTAACCCCTTCGGTGCCAGGCCTTTTGCCCCTCAGGTGCCAGGCCTTTTTTGGCTATTTGGGTCAGTTTGCGCTTAGGCCCTCATAACTTTTTGTCCACATAAGCTCCTCATGCAAAATTTGACTCCTTTTTTTCTAATATCCTAGGGCTTCTAGTGGTACCCAGAGTTTGTGGGTTCCCCTGGAGGAGACCAAGAAATTAGCTAAAATACAGCAAAAAAATAGTTTACAAAAAAAAAAAAAAATAGGGAAAATAGGGCTGCAGAAGAAGGCTTGTGGTTTTTTTCCCTGAAAATGGCATCAACTAAGGGTTTGCAGTGCTAAAATCACCATCTTCCCAGCTTTTAGGAACAGGCAGACTTGAATCAGAAAATCACATTTTTCAACACAATTTTGGCATTTTACTGGGACATACCCCATTGTTACTATTTTTTGTGCTTTTAGCCTCCTTCGAGTTAGTGACAGAAGTGGTTGTGAAACCAATTCTGGATCCCAGAAAGCTAAACATTTCTGAAAAGTAGATGAAATTCTGATTTCAACAAAAGGTCATTTGTGTAGATCCTACAAGGTTTCCCTACAGAAAATAACTGCTGATATAAAAAACAAATTGAAATTGAGCTGAAAAAAAGCCTTTTTTCTCCACGATTTACTCTAACTTTTTCCTGCGATGTCTGATTTTCAAAAGTAATATACTGTTACATCTGCTAGACTCTTCTGGTTGTGGGGATATATATGGCTTGTAGGTTCATCCAGAACCCTAGGTAACCAGAGCCAAAAAAGTAGCTACACCTTGCAATGGGTTTTCATTGTATACCGATTATACAGCAATTCATTTGGTGAACTATAAAGAATGAAAAATAGGTATCAAGGAAACCTTTATATTTCCAAAATGGGCACAAGATAAAGTGTTGAGAAGCAGTGGTTATTTGCACATCTCTGAATTCTGGGGTGCCCATACTAGCATGTGAATTACAGGGCATTTCTCAACTAGACATCTTTTTTACACACTGTCTAACATTTGGAAGGAAAACATTTAGAGAAAGACAAGGGACAATAACACTTGCTCTGCTATTCTGTATTCCCCCAAGTCTCCTGATAAAAATGTTACCTCACTTGCATTGGTAGGCCTAATGCCCGCGACAGGAAACTCAACATGTACACATCACATTTTTACATTGAAATCTGACGTGTTTTTTAGACAGTGCCTAGCTGTGGATTTTTGCCTCTAGCTCAGTCGGCACCTAGGGCAACCTACCAAACCTGTGCATTTTTGAAAACTAGACACCAAGGGTGAAGCCAGGATGGAGTGACTTGTTGGGCTCTCACCAGGTCCTGTTACCCAGAAACCATTTCAAACCTCGCAATTTGGCAAATAGAACACCTTTTTCTCACATTTTGTTGACAGAAAGTTCTTGAATCTGAGAGGAGCCACAAATTTCCTTCCACCCAGCATTCCCCCCGAGTCTTCTGATAAAAATGGTACCTCACTTGTGTGGCTAGGTCTAGTGCCCGCGACAGGAAATGCCCCAAAACACAACATGGACACATCACATTTTCCCAAAGAAAACAGATCTGTTTTTTGCAAAGTGCATAGCTGTGGATTTTGGCCCCTAGCTCAGCCGGCACCTAGGGACACCTACCAAACCTGTGCATTTTTTAAAACTAGACACCTAGGTAAATCTAAGATGGGGTGACTTGTGGGGCTCTCACCAGGTTCTGTTACCCAGAATCCTTTGCAAACCTCAAAATGTGGCAAAACAACACTTTTTCCTTGTATTTCGGTGATAGAAAGTTTTGGAATCTGAGAGGAGCCACAAATTTCCTTCCACCCAGCGTTCCCCCGAGTCTCCCGATAAAAATGGTACCTCACGTGTGTGGGTAGGCCTAGTGTCTGCAAAATGAAATGCCCCAAAGCACTATGTGCACCCACAAAATTATCAAATACATAACTACCTGTTTTTGAGAGGGGTGGGCACCTGCGTTTTTGGTCCTGGGCTCAGTAGCCATTTAGGGAAACCTACCAAATCCAAACATTTATGAAAACTAGACACCGAGGGAGTCCAGGGAGGTGTGACTTGTGTGGATCCACCAGTGTTTTCTTACCCAGAATCCTCAGCAAACCTCAAATTTTGCTAAAAAATCACATTTTCCCCACATTTCTGTGTGGGATCACTGTACAGGCACGAATTTCCTACCACCCAATGTTCCCCTCAGTCTCCCGGTAAAAATGATACCTCACTTGTGTAGGTGGGCCAAGTGCCTGTGACAGGGAAGAACCAAAGACATGTCGAAAATGAGGGGGAACCAAAGCGGGTCCAAAAGGGCAGTTTGAAAAAAAATGTTTTTAGGCTGACAAGTGGGGCAGAATTTTTATCGGTATAGATGTGACAATGCTGGGTGGTAGGAATGTTGTGGATTCCTGCAGGTTCCGGAAGGTACCATCACAAAAATGTGGGAAAAATGTGTGATTTACAGCAAGGTTGTAGGTTTGCAGGGCATTGTGGGTAAGAAATTGGGGTGGGGTGAATGTGAAGCACACCACCCTGGATTCACCCAGATGTTTAGTTTTCAGATGTGTCTATATCTCATAGATTTTCTACATGGCAGTGTCCCAAAGTCCAAAAAAGTGCAGTCCTCACCATTCCAAGTGGGATGATTTTGAGAGTTAGACAAGCTCTCATGGCCTAAATATAAAACCTAAGCCCAAAATAAACAAATGTCCTCTTGCTTGCCATGGGATAATAAGTTTTAATGTGTGGGGGGAGGGCTGAAAGACTGTTACCCCCTTCAGTTGGGGGTGGGGGCATAACCATGCCCATACTGGTTGGTAGCCACCAACCCACCCTTTTTAAAAAAAAAATCCCTGGCATCTAGGAGGCTTTCTGCCCCCCGTGGAGTGGATCGGGGGTAATAGCCCCCTCTGCCCACTGGAGGGCAGAACAAATTTGTCCCATTTATTTGGGGTGGGGATATAGCCATACCCCCAACCTTATTGTTTTGAAAAACAAATCTTTCCTGGTGTCTAGTGGGCTTTCTGCCCCACTGGGGGGCAGATGAGCCTTGCACAAATAGGCCGATCTGCCCCTGTGTGGGCAGAAATGGCCTAAAATAAATTTGCCCCCCAGGAGAGTGACCTTTGCCTAAAGGGTCGCTCCCCTTGCGTGAAATTGATGCAAAAAAAATCCCTGGAGTCTAGTGGTTTCTGAACCCCTTGGTGCAGATTGGCCTAAGAAAAATAGGTTGATCTGTCCCCAAGGTGGGCAGAATTGGCCTAAAATAACTTTTCCCCCAGGGAAGCGACCCTAGCCTAAGGGGTATCTCCCCTTTATGAAATTGTCACAAAAAAAAACCTGGTGTCTAGTGGTTTCCTCCCCCCTAGGGGGCAGACTGGCCTAATAAAAATAGGCTGATCTGCCCCCACGGGGACAGAAATAGCCTAAAAACAATCCCCCCCCAGAAGAGGGACCCTTACCTAAGGGGTCGCTCCCCTTTTCAATGTAAACAAAAAAAAATCCATGGTGTCTAGTATCTTCTGCCCCTCCTGGGGGCAGATCGGCCTAATTAATATAGGCCAATCTGCCCCAAAGGGGGGGCAGAAAAGGCCTAATAAATAATTGCCGCCTGGGGCGCTACGCTTACCAAAAGGGTCGCTCCCCTTATACCAATTTTTTTTTAAATCCCTGGTGTCTAGTGGTTTCTGCCCCCAACGGGGGCAGCTCGGCCTAATTATTATAGGCCGATCTGCCCCCAGGCCCAATAATGATATTTCCCCCTGGGGAGCGACTCTTGCCTAAGGGGTCGCTCCCTTTATAAACATAAATAAAAATAAAAAAACATCCCTGACCTCTAATGGCTTCTGCCCCGGGGGGCAGAAATGGCCTTAGATAAAATACTCCCCCACCATTGGGGAGCGACCTTTGCCCAAGGGGCCGCTTCCCTCATATAATTTCAACAAAACAAACAAATCAGTGATGTCTAGTGGCATTCCTGCTGCAAGAATGCTTAGAGAGACATGAAAAGGGAAGGAAAAGCCTTTCCTTCCCTTTTCATGCCTCTCTGACCTTCCCTGCCCCGTACTGAGGAGAAACTAATATGTTTCTCCTCAGTCGTGCAGGAAGCCATGCTTCCAGCGCGATGGGAGGCGACCTCTGACTTCATCAGACGTCACTGGGGGGCCAGGGGAGAGGGCGTGGATGGAAGGGGAAGCGATTCCCTTTCCAGCCCTGCCGGCGCGGGGGGGGCCTCTACCTGGACGTAATGGTTATGTCCATGGTGCCTCAGCCCCACGTCACCGGACGTAACCATTACGTCCTTGGCGGCGAAGTGGTAAAAAGGAGCCACCATCATGATGGGTCTTTTTACTGTACAAAAAGTTTGGTGAATGCCCGCTGTTGGTTTTGCTAGTATCCACTATATTGTTCAGTATTTTCTTTTGTTTCTCAGAAAAAAACTCCCAAAGCAGGAGTTTGTTTCAGAAAAGCAACAACTATGAATTACACAGTTCTCAATGGGTGTGGGGGGTCATTAGTCTTTTTCCTCTCACCACCAGGTTTTTCCTATTTGTGAAGGATAGGGGAAAAAGACGTTGTACCACCCACCCTAAACAGGGCAGGCACTCTAATGCCCTTCCTCTGACTGGCCCTACTCCATTGGTTGTTGGATGAAGATTTCTCTGTATGGAGCCAGTGGGGGGTGAGTTGATGGAAAACTTAAGGCACGCCCATCTCTAAATGAGGCAGGATGACCTAGGGTTTGGTGGAGAGGATACTCTGTCACCTTTGCAGTGAAGTGCCCTGTCTGCCAAATTCTAAATAAGACTCTTAGAAAGATGAATCACAAAAATTTGAGGCACTTTTATTTTTTTATAAATAAATCTTTTGTATTGAAGTTTATAAACAGTGTGTATATCCAAAAAAGCAAAATAGCAAAAGGCAAAACAGTCGATCTGAGTGTCATGATTTCTTTGTCACTTCATTAAAGCTGTGAGAAATAATTAACACAAATTTAAAACCTAAGATTATATTTAATAGTCATAGTCAGAAAAGATAAACGTAATAAACAAAAAATATCAACAATAGTGGTATAACTAGTCCAATTTTTCCATTTAAAAAAATCTCAGAGCACCCAGTTTATACACGTTTAAATTCAATACAAAACATGAGAAAGTTGTATCTGGCAAATATGTCCCAATATGGCTAAAAAATGTTCACTACATTCCAAAAATTCTTGAAGACATATCTTCAAAAATCTCATATTTAACCCTAGTATTTCACAAAATAGATCACTATGCAGTGGAAGTCACCTACTTCATACTTATATGTCCTTTGCTTATTCATAGATTTCCTTCGACATTATTTTAATTCAGAAAAATGTTTACAATAGAGCTATAAAATGTGAAATGTGCGTTAACTTGGGCCATATGTACTAATTTGCCGCCAGTATTTTTGCTACCAACTGTAATTTGTGAACCGAATTATTTACTAATAGGTTGGTTCTCAAATTACTGATTCCTAATGGGTTGCAATTTGACCTACCTCATAATTATAAATGGTGTAGGTCGCAAATTGTGACCCACTAGGAATTGCAGCCATCACAGGGATGGTGGCCTGCTCTAGTCAGCAGACCATCATGTCTGTGATTGCTTTTAAATAAAGCATTTTTTTAAATGTAACCCATTTTTCTTATAGGAGAAAGGGATGATATAAAAAATACAATTAAAAGTTTAAGTTTCAGGTTTTTTAGAGCATGCAGTAAACCACTTAAAATGTTTTTGGTAACAATCACAAAATGGGAGGGGTTACTTGGGGACATCTTCCCAATTGTGAATGACTTACCATCTTCTTTGAGGTGGTAATAGAAGATGAACAATTTTGTGACCTGAATTCAGTTGCACAACATTAATACCTACCAATCTGATTCGCTATCTGGAAGAGATGCCCTAAACATGTCCCTTCCAAATACCAAATTGGTGTTGGGTTGTAAACTTATATTGTGATCCTGTAACTTATTACCAAATCACAGTTTGTGATTTGTACAGATGAAAATGCATTTTTTGCGATCACAAAAGGTTTGATTCTGCAAATTGGGCCATTTGCGACCGCATAAATGCTTCATGCATCTGGCCTGTTATTTCCATATTACTTAAAAATGAGTTCCACCTGTGCCTATTAGAAGTTAAAAAGCTGCTTGGATTTTCCATCAAAACTAACAACTAAAACTCATATATTGTAATAAACAATGCATATAGCACTTGTCCTTAATGGAAGGAAATACATGTCTTGTTCACTTCTTATATGTTTCTTAACAGCAAACATAAATCATGAACTTGTAGCAAGAAAATAACGCAATTAACTTTTTTGTGGAGATAATATGATCTTTTTGTAATCAATGTTGAGTTCATTTGAAATTGATTATTTCTCACAGCCTTGATGAAGCCAAAAAGAAGTCATGAAACATGGGTTGGCGTTTTGCTATTTTGCCTTTTTGGATATATATATTGTTAATAAACTTCAATAAAAGGATATTTTTATACAAGTTATAGATACCTCGGATTCCAGAGATTCTAAATTGTTAAAATAATGCTCTTGGAACTAAGGTTTCAGCCCACAGGTGGACCTATTTTCAGTATCACCTAACCTACTCCTACAGGTTGCCTTGTGATATGACTTGGAACTTAGAAAGTTGATTGAACATGCTACATTACAACAGTTTGATTAAATAAGAAGCAATACAATCGTCCTGTGGTTGTCTAGATTCTCAGAGTTCAAAGGTGTTTTTTTTTCAATTAAGGGACAAGGCAAGGTTTCTTTGATTCGGGAGGAAGAAGTAGTATGTCATCATGGCTGTGATGAGTACGTGAGAAGCTGTCTTGTAGTTTTGGTCCATCCAGTTCCATTGTTTTCATAACTGTTTATGACACTGAGGTACAATAAATAGGATTTTGATCCATACAGTCACGCGTGGCACTAGTCAGCTCCTCATACTGTACTGTGATTGTCGTTAGCTCAATTAGTGCAGAGGGTACGGTTTAGGAGCTTGAGTCTTATTTTGGCAGTAGCCAAGGTTTTATTGCTTTTCTGAATTCTGGATGGTTGTTGATT
This sequence comes from Pleurodeles waltl, assembly GCF_031143425.1. Classification (NCBI taxonomy): domain Eukaryota; kingdom Metazoa; phylum Chordata; class Amphibia; order Caudata; family Salamandridae; genus Pleurodeles; species Pleurodeles waltl. Next base: position 340,955,787 of record NC_090449.1, on the reverse strand, counting down.
GTCCTTTTTTCTTGGCTAAGGCTTCCATGCTTTGTATGTTTGTAACGAGAACAAGCTTCCTTGTTTCTACCCCAGATGATTTACTGTTGCACATTTTAAATCTGGCAGCAGGCCACAGCTAATCTTAGCCATTTGAAATGAGGCATAACAGGTTGTTTCTTCAAGAAAGGTTAAGATACTTTCTTCGAGATGATAATTTACCATAAAAATCCCAAAGTTTATTTTTTTGTGAAGTTTTAGTGGCTTAAGATATCTTGATCAGGCATAATACTGTTTGCCTGGAACCCTGAAAATCCTCAAAAATTCCTGTGCTGAGACCACCTTATCAGTTTATGGGGTCAACAGAAATTATAGATGGCAAATGCTGCTCCGTGCTTCGTTATGTTCACTTTTACCTGTTCACACGCCTAAACGAAGACGTGTCAGCCAATTCTATTGCAGCTGCATTTATTTAGTAGTTCACACACCAGACAAGGCACCGAAACCGTTTAGCGGATGGGTAGCAAGCAGTCATCAAATTGTAAAAAAAGTAAAAATAAACATTGGTGCCTACATGTTCTTAAGGTGGCCGAATCCCATTTCCACAAGAGTGGTGGTCAACTGTCACTACTGCTGCTCTCTTTATCTCTTTTCCTCTCCTGCTGTATCTGCCCTCACCCCTTCACTGCTGCAGGGGGGAGCCCCAAGAGTGGTCGCTGGAAGCCTCCCATTGCTAGACACTTCAGAACCACAGGCCTTTCAAACCATAGCACACATACATACAGAGTTGGGCGAGCTACCTGTTTAACAAAGGGAAAGCCGAGCCAGAGCCGAGGCAAGGTCCTGCTGGGCTCTAATATCCCATGCACAAGCCGAGCCAGAGCAGAGGCAAGGTCTTGCTGGGCTCTAATATCCCATGCACGAGCTGAGCCCTGAAAACCTTTGGTACATAAACTGTGCAACAAACAACATAAAGATACTTAAAAATAAAGAAAGTGCATATCTTCAACATGCAGAAGTGTTTGCTAATCCCCACCTGCGTCAATGATTTGAGGTTGCTAAAGGTACCACCATGCCTCAGACGTAAACTGCAGGTCTACAGAGGACCGACTCAAAGGCCTTCCCTGTCTGTACACGGCATTAATTAACCATACTTTGGGAATGTTCTTATTTATCTTTATGGAGATTGGGGCACCCAATATATTTTCAATTTCTGAAAAAAACAAATGAGGGAAATGTCTTTCCTTTCCATTTCCTTTACTTTCTTTCCCTAATTTTCTTTCCTACCCTCTTCTTCTTCCCCTTCCCTTCCTCCTACACTCTACCCCTTTCAATCCAGTCCCAACTGTGGAGCACGTGTTCCAGCCTAGGGAGTATTAAAAAATGGGAGAGAATCCAGGATTGCTCACAGTTCCTTTGACCCTTCAGACTTAGGGTCAGCACTTCATTGGTTTTCCACTGGGGGACCTTCTGCCTTCCTGTAGCCCCCATGCCCTCCTACATCCGTTGGTAGGGCTCCTACTGCCCTAAAACCATCCCATTTTGATTTTTATGCCACAAAGGCTGCCTTGCAGGGCATTATGGGGTGCTCTTTCGGGAAGTGTTGAATTTATGAAGAGCAGCTATGGCCGCTTGTTCATGCTGTGCCACATGGCCATGTGCTGCACTGCATTTTCTCTTTTCCTTTTTTTGTCTATGATGTCCACAGAGCCATCAGCATTCTCCTCTCCTTCCCACTCATGTGAGCAGAGTGTTTCCTATTGTGGTGGCTGCCTGCTTCCACTAGCCTTTGGCATGGGGAGCTGAGGCAGACTGACCACTACTCAGGGGCTGCGCGATGGTGCTCCCCTGTCACCACTCCTCCTGTGGGTCTCAGAGTTGGGTGTCTCTGTCCCCTAGCTGTAGGCAGGGGTGGGGCTTCGCTCCCTGCCTCCTTTGGCATGATGGGGTCCAGAGTTGGGGATCTCAGGACCCCATGATGAAATCAGACCCGGGGGTTGGGATCCCAGGGCCCTTGGAGCTGTGGGGAGTGGGCCTCACATATGCCCCATTCCAGTGCCAAGTCTCGCATCTATCCTATGTGGCAACCCCTGGCCTCTGGCCCAACCTGCGGGCATTTTTCAAGGCTGCAGTGGAGCTGCACGCTGACTGTGCTTAAGCTAGGTGTCAAAGGTCAAAATCCTTTTTCTGCTTATATCTTGGGCCTTGTTTGGGGTATTTTGCAAGCTTTTGGGCTAATTGTGCTCTGAGTGGTGAGCCCTAGTCACCTACAGCATTTTCCTTAGGCCTCCCAGCCTCTAAAGTGGTGAACTTTGCAGGGGACTGGTTCCACTGACTCCCAGCACTAGCATTTGTCCTTTTCCTCCTCTGTGGCTTCTCTCCTCCTTGGTGCAGAAGCCAAGTCTTTACCCAACTAGTCTCTATGGGCGTAAGGAGATCAGCTTCCCTGGTTCTGGGGAGAGCCCCACTGGTCCTGGACCAACTGTAGTCAGATTGCTTAGTCCAGATGGATATCAGGGGGTTCCTCCTACCAGTTGTCCATGGCTGCCACCTCCAGTTCCAGTGTCCAGCAAAACATCACAACCAAAAGCGAGCTCTCCCCCTTGCACAAGATCTTTTAAGTGAGGGTGGAAGGTTCCAGAAACGAGCCACCTTTGGCCTGTCAGGGGTGCCACATAACCTCCCCGCCCCTGTCCCAACCTTCCTGCACAGCCTGCTGGCACATTTCAAATGGCAACACTCAGGAGTCACTAGTCACATCTGCTCTGGGGGCCGCAGCTCTGCTCCTCGCTGATGTCACTGCCAGGACCTTTCCCACCAAATCTTCAAAGGGAGTCCCCTCCTGTGCTGGCTCCAGAGGTCTGGGCTCCCTCCTTTGTTCAGTGGGCTTTGGCAGACCCATCTCTCATACAGTGTGATAGCTGATTAATGCAGATGATTTCTTCTTATGAAACTGCCTTTTTGGATGGTCACCTTCACATTTTGTGCTCTAGATGCTGTTGATTATGACTCTGAAATTGCACTGGCCCCTGCTAAACAGGCTCCAGTGCCAGGGCTCTCTCCCTAAATTGGTATATGTGAATTGGCATCCCCAACTGGCAAGTATGTTGACCCCCTTATAAACCCCTTGGCCATGTTACCATTAGTGCCCAGGGCATGGGTGTTGAAGGGGTCACCAGGGCCAGAAGCAGTGTTTGTGCCACCCTGACCGCCCAAGTAAACTACTGACAGCAGGACTGCCATTGCTGACTGCAGGTGCTGTGCAAACTGCTTGAACTCCACTGTGGTCACACCATGTGTGGCACAGTCCAAGCACTGTCTTTAATATATGTCAGTCACCCCTAAGTAAGGCCTCCTGACCCCAGAAGGCAGGGTGCATTATACTAAAGTGCAGGCTTATATGTCCCTGTAGTGGCCTTTCCATTAAACGCTACTATAAGTCAACAACAGTCCATAGGATGACATGGGCTGGCACCTGGACAAACCCGAGGTCGCCAGCTCCATTATGGTACTGCCAAAATGGGTCTTGTTTGGTATCAAACATGGTGTCTTCTCACCCATGGCATGAATCTTGTGTCGAGGGTGATTTGGCATGGACCCAGAGACTACCTAAGAGGCTGCCCACTGAGTTGCTCCAGTTTTCCTGTGCTCTGGCTGCCAGCTCGCTGCTGCTTCAGCTGAGACAGGATTCTGACCCCCTGGGCAGAAGGAGTCAGAACCTGGATGGGAAGGAGATCACATCTCCCTCCCTACCAGGAAGGCTAGTGAAGTGGAACATCAAGGAGGTGAGCTACAAAGGGCACCCGCCAAGACCTGGAACTCCCTACCGCTCCACCTTCTCCAGACCCAAGACCTCTTGACATTCTGGAAACGCCTCAAGACATGGCTCTATGACCAGTATCTGCCCCCCCCAGCGCCTTAAGACCCTAACGGCTGATTAGTGCACTCTATAAATCCTTGATTGATATGCAAGCAGGCCGTCTCCCAGTGGAGGACAAAACAATCCCCTTACCCCCGGGCACATTTTCACCTGGGCAGGTGGGGAAAATTAGTTAGTCAGGAGGCATGCTCTCCCAGAAGGCTAGCCACACCTCTAGGGTGGGCAGCCTGGTCTATGCAACTGAGGAAGATTTTTGCCATCTTAAAAAGTGGCAAAATAGATGGTTCATCATAGAAAAGGTACCACAACCCACTGGATGTAGTAATCTCATTAGTGGATTAGCCGCTGGGGCTAATAGCCCATTGGCTACTTGCGCCCACACCCCTAACATCCCTAAATCCAGGATTTAAGGGGCATCCTTAACACCTGAACCTCAGATCTGCAAAAACCTGGGAAGAAAGGACAAGAGAAGTCCCCGGTGACAACAACAGGAACCTGCACAAACCAAAGGCGTGATAACTTGAACTTGTGGCAACCTTCCTGCAACTGCTCAACTGCGGCTCGTCCTGGACCAAAGACAATTCCCCCTGCAAGAGGGAGCCCTTTGTGTGCCAAATGTAAGACTGGACTCCCTTAGAATAGTGGCACTAGTTCCCTGCCCACGGCATTTAAAAAGCTCCTACTAGAACAGAAGAAGTGTTGGCTGTTGGGCCCTCTGAGGGATCACCCAAAAGCAAGTGGTCCAGTGCATTGTGGAAAGTGTAGTCCAGCTCTCCACCAAGTTATAGCCCACACAGGTCAATATCCAATCCTGCAGAGTCCCCTCTGCACCAGGCTACACATGCCAAATTTCCAGGAGTTTCCCATGTGCAGTCCTTACCCGTGTGCACACAAGGGCACACGCATTCACATATAACCAGCCAAGTTCCCTTAAACCTTGCTACTTTGCAGCATCCTTATCTTACAAGGGCAGACACTGGTGGTAGATGTACACAGTCCATTTTCCATGAGTTTACCGTGGGTGAGTCACCAGTTATGAGGTTCCCTTATAGCAGTGGTTCCCAAACTGTGCGCCGCGGTACCCCGGTGCGCCATTAGAAGTTGCAAGGGGCGCCACGTACATTTTGGAAACATGACAGGAACAATTTAAAAGATTTATGTGCAGTTTATAAATTATCTCTTAGGACGAGGTAAACAGTCTTTTGCGGCGAGTAACTAATTTGGCATTTCACGTAGGGGAATTACACAATCAGAGCCTTCGCTTCTAAGGCGTTGCAAGGAGTGCAGCAATTGCGAAGACAGCAGTGTGATCAGGCCATGCTCATTGAAGTGCGCACATTCAACGTGTTTCCCTGAAGTTCCTTGTCGAATTTAGGAAAATCAGGTAAGTATTATTATAATAATTAGGAGAATCTAGAGTGAGAGATAGGGCACGACAAGACCGGAGATTTCAGGAATGCTCAGAAAATTCTCCTAACCAGCACCGGTGTGGTAATTAAATGGGGCTCCTCTTATCCTGCACTTCATCTAGGCGGCTTTGATAACAGTGTTTACAGAGTCTTATAAACGACAAAACCATTCCCCTGGGAGCCCCGTCCGAAAAACAGGAAAATAGTTTATTTGCAATGAACCGAGTTAATTTGCTAGGAGAAGTCAGGGTCAAGTTGCGTGCACTCCACGGCCTTGCAGGGGAGATTTATGATGCACCATTGATGTTAAAGAAAATTCTTAATTTTTGTAGCATGTCGCTAAATACAATCACATTTACATATTTACATTTTTATTACTGAATGGTTTGCGCCCAAAAAAGAGACAGTAGTATGAACTTTTATGTAATAGGGCTATTTTTACTGATTTTAAGTATAACTACTGGAGCACATGATCTGTTTCCATGCCTCTGCATTTATTTTGTTGAACTACAAAAAACAGAAATGAGTTATTTCAGTGTCGGCCAATCTGGTTGGTCATGACGCCCTTTTCTCAATATAAAGCACACCTTTCCTTTTTTCCCCATTTGTGTTTAAAAAATGCTATTTAAATTGTCCAAAATAAATTATAGGCCGACAGTCCTCCCTTACTTGCATGCCCAAATCAGATTACTTACTGAGTCTTGCTGTCAAGTAAAGGCAATTTTCGTTGGGAGGCCAGAAAAACGGCTATGGGAGGTACAGACCGAGTGGAACTTGGAAAGCACAGTTTTCAAAAGCTGAAGGCTTTGAAATAATTTAGAAACTGCAGAGTGTGAGTGTGAACGACAGTGCTTAATTTGTAAATAAAAATGTGCTGGTGCCCAAAGCCCTCCTCTTAAACATGTGGCTGCTGCAATTAAATGTGGGAAAATGGAATACTGAGGCAGTGTAATCCTGAAGCCATCTCAAGCCTCTTCAATGATTTTAAAGCCACTCCCTGCCCCTTCAGCTCACTCTTGCAGCTTTCTGTTTTCTCCCATTGTGACATTATTTTGTTTTTCTCTTTTCCTCAGTCTTTCCCATATGTGTCTTATGTGTCTTTTGCTCCCAGTAAATGCTTGAGGCAGAAAAATAAGTGACGGCCCCTCAAAAATAAGTGCTGGTGCTGTGCAGCGGAAACAAGCACAAATTAAGCACTGATGAATGATCAAGTACTGTTGCTAATTCATGGAAACATTTTTGGCCCTTAATATTGTATTGTTTCTGACTTAACTGAATTGAAAAAAAATCTTAAAGTAAACAACTTATATTTTTATTTTGTTACCAATACCTTCATCGTCTTCATCCCAATTATTTGGAGGGAGAAAAATTGAAGTTCTCCCGAGGCTGGGCTTACATCGCCTACCCGAATAAAAGTGACATAATGGGGAGCCGCGGGCAATGGCCAATAAAGGTGAAGGGAGCCGCGTGTCGAAAACGTTTGGGAACCACTGAGTTACAGGATCACAAAGTAAGTTTACGACCCAACACCAATTTGGTATTTGGAAGGGACATGTTTAGGACATTTCTTCCAGATAGCGAATCAAATTGGTATGTATTAATGTTGTGCAACCGAATTCCGGTCACAAAATTGTTAATCTTCTATTACCACCTCACAGAAGATGGTAAGCCATTCACAACTGGGAAGAGGTCCCCAAGGAACCCCTCCCATTTTATGATTGTTACCAAAAACAGTTTTAAGTGGTTTACTGCATGCTCTAAAAAACCTGAAACTTAAACTTTTCATTGTATTTTTAAATCATCCCTTTCTCCTATAAGAAAAATGGGTTACATTTAAAAAATGCTTTATTTAAAAGCAATCACAGACATGATGGTCTGCTGACTCCAGCAGGCCACCATTCCTGTGATGGCTGCAATTCCTAGTGGGTCACAATTTGCGACCTACACCATTAATAATTATGAGGTAGGTCAAATTGCAACCCACTAGGAAACAGTAATTTGAGAACCAACCTATTAGTAAATAGTTCGGTTCACAAATTACAGCTGGTAGCAAAAATACTGGTGGCAAATTAGTACATATGGCCCAAGTTAACACACATTTCACATTTTATAGCTCTATTGTAAACATTTTTCTGAAATAAAATAATGTTGAAGAAAATCTATGAAGAAGCAAAGGACATATAAGTATGAAGTAGGTGACTTCCACTGCATAGTGATCTATTTTGTGAAATACTAGGGTTAAATATGAGATTTTTGAAGATCTGTATCTTCAAGAATTTTTGGAATTTAGCGAACATCTTTTTGCCATATTGGGACATATTTGCCAGATACAACTTTCTCATGTTTTATATTGAATTTAAACTTGTATAAACTGGGTGCTCTGAGATTTTTTTGAATTGAAAAATTGGACTAGTTAAACCACTATTGTTGATATTTTTTGTTTATTACGTTTATATTTTCTGACTATGACTATTAAATATAATCTTAGGTTTTAAATTTGTGTTAATTATTTCTCACAGCTTTAATGAAGTGACAAAGAAATCATGACACACAGATCGACTGTTTTGCCTTTTGCTATTTTGCTTTTTTGGATATACATACTGTTTATAAACTTCAATACAAAAGATTTATTTATAAAACAATAAAAGTGCCTCGAATTTTAGTGATTCGTCTTTCTAAGAGCCTTACTAAGCGTTTGGCAGACAGGGCACTTCACTGCAAAGGTGACAGAGTATCCTCTCCACCAAACCCTAGGTCATCCTGCCTCATTTAGAGATGGGCGTGCCTTAAGTTTTCCATCAACTCAGCCCCCACTGGCTCCATACACCGAAATCTTCATCCAACAGCCAATGGAGTAGGGGCAGTCGGAGGAAGGGCTTTAGAGTGCCTGCCCTGTTTGGGGTGGGTGGTACAACCTCTTTTTCCCCTGTCCATCACATCTATGAAAAACCTGGTGGTGAGAGGAAAAAGACTAATGACCCCCCACACCCATTGAGAACTGTGTAATTCATAGTTGTTGCTTTTCTGAAACAAACTCCTCATTTGGGAGTTTTTTTCTGAGAAACAAAAGAAAATACTGAAAAATATAGTGGATGCTAACAAAATCAACAGCGGGCATCCACCAAACTTTTTGTACAGTAAAAAGACCCACCATGATGGTGGCTCCTTTTAACCACTTCGCCGCCAAGGACGTAATGGTTACGTCCGGTGATGTGGGGCTGAGGCACCACGGGCGGAACCATTACGTCCAGGTAGAGGCCCCCCGGCAGGGCTGGTAGGGAAATCACTTCCCCTTCCATCCACGCCCCCCACAGCCCCCCAGTAACGTCTGATGATGTCAGAGGTCATCTCCCATCGCGCTGGAAGCATGGCTTCCTGCACGACTGAGGAGAAACATATTAGTTTCTCCTCGGTACGGGGCAGGGAAGGTCAGCGAGGCATGAAAAGGGAAGGAAAGGCTTTTCCTTTCCTTTTCATGTCTCTCTGAGCATTCCTGCAGCAGGAATGCCACTGGACATCACGGATTTGTTTGTTTTGTTGAAATTACATGAGGGGAGCGGAGAGGGTGTGGAAACTGCACCCTTTTTTTGTAATCTGTTTTATTAATTTCAACACGCATTATCGATAACAATTGTATAAACTGAGTTGTTACACACCACATTCCCAAAACACTATTCATTGATTCTAGCATTGAGGTAAACACATGACACCAGACAGTATGTGCTTGCAGCACTACTACATGACAGTACATCACCCTGGTTGTAGTACAAATGTTACATACATTATTTACGCCCTTCAACATTGCTGTTCACCGTAAGGCATTTTTAGTGATAGTATTTTCAATTCCCACATTGTACGTCCCTGCCATCCTTTAACCATTTTTAGTGTTCTACCTGCCATATTTTTAATCACGGTGAGCGCTCATAATTTTTAGCTTCCAATTTTATCACTAATGTTTCCCATGTGTCATAGCCGGTGCGTAATTGACCCTTGTCACGCAAGGAACGTAATTTACGCGTTTACAGGCGTGCTCATTTTAGTACCATGATACGCCATTCCGACAGCTCTGGTGGACGAGGTGCCTTCCATCTCATGGCAATTAGTCATTTGTACATGAGAAACACTAAGTAAGCAAACTTAGAAATGTGTATGTGCTGTTGGATCTAGGGCACACTCCCAAAATGCAGGATTTCGGGTTGGAGATGAATACATGCTCTGTTATGTCTGTTATATCTGCCCCTATATATTGCCATACTCCTTGCTACGGGGTGCATTTCCATACCATGTGGTAGAAGCGGGCTGTAGGGAGCCCACAGAGAGGGCACACAGGACATGATGCAGGGTACATGCGTTGAATACGATGTGGGGATAGATACGTCTGGTGAACAAAGTCAAACTGTGTGTAACGAAATCTGGGGTTCTGAGGCACTTTCTTCACTTGCAGGAGAGCCTAAGTCCACTGTTCGGATGTCAGAGGTTCGGAAAGGTCCGAGTTCCATCTGTGAAGTGCTGCCTCTGGTTGTATATCATCAGTGCTCGACAATACTCTATATAAATTAGTAAGAACTTTTTTGGAACCACTGTCTGATAACATCATGTTTAGGGCGGGAGAACTCTTGGGCTCCTGATCACCTTGAGCCCATGCAACTTTAATTAGATGGCGTATAGCGTGGTAAGTGATAAAATGTCCCGATCCCAACCAAGTAAGATCCATAATAGCATCAAATGACATCAAGACGCCTTCCTCAAAGCAGTCCCCCACTATCTCTATCCCTGCCTCCACCCAGGGAGTAGTGGAATTAGATCTGACTAATTGTGTACCTCCCGATATTTGGCCTATCGCAGTGGTTCCCAAACGTTTTCGACACGCGGCTCCCTTCACCTTTATTGGCCATTGCCCGCGGCTCCCCATTATGTCACTTTTATTCGGGTAGGCGATGTAAGCCCAGCCTCGGGAGAACTTCAATTTTTCTCCCTCCAAATAATTGGGATGAAGACGATGAAGGTATTGGTAACAAAATAAAAATATAAGTTGTTTACTTTAAGATTTTTTTTCAATTCAGTTAAGTCAGAAACAATACAATATTAAGGGCCAAAAATGTTTCCATGAATTAGCAACAGTACTTGATCATTCATCAGTGCTTAATTTGTGCTTGTTTCCGCTGCACAGCACCAGCACTTATTTTTGAGGGCCGTCACTTATTTTTCTGCCTCAAGCATTTACTGGGAGCAAAAGACACATAAGACACATATGGGAAAGACTGAGGAAAAGAGAAAAACAAAATAATGTCACAATGGGAGAAAACAGAAAGCTGCAAGAGTGAGCTGAAGGGGCAGGGAGTGGCTTTAAAATCATTGAAGAGGCTTGAGATGGCTTCAGGATTACACTGCCTCAGTATTCCATTTTCCCACTTTTAATTGCAGCAGCCACATGTTTAAGAGGAGGGCTTTGGGCACCAGCACATTTTTATTTACAAATTAAGCACTGTCGTTCACACTCACACTCTGCAGTTTCTAAATTATTTCAAAGCCTTCAGCTTTTGAAAACTGTGCTTTCCAAGTTCCACTCGGTCTGTACCTCCCATAGCCGTTTTTCTGGCCTCCCAATGAAAATTGCCTTTCCTTGACAGCAAGACTCAGTAAGTAATCTGATTTTGGCATGCAAGTAAGGGAGGACTGTCGGCCTATAATTTATTTTGGACAATTTAAATAGCATTTTTTAAACACAAATGGGGAAAAAAGGAAAGGTGTGCTTTATATTGAGAAAAGGGCGTCATGACCAACCAGATTGGCCGACACTGAAATAACTCATTTCTGTTTTTTGTAGTTCAACAAAATAAATGCAGAGGCATGGAAACAGATCATGTGCTCCAGTAGTTATACTTAAAATCAGTAAAAATAGCCCTATTACATAAAAGTTCATACTACTGTCTCTTTTTTGGGCGCAAACCATTCAGTAATAAAAATGTAAATATGTAAATGTGATTGTATTTAGCGACATGCTACAAAAATTAAGAATTTTCTTTAACATCAATGGTGCATCATAAATCTCCCCTGCAAGGCCGTGGAGTGCACGCAACTTGACCCTGACTTCTCCTAGCAAATTAACTCGGTTCATTCCAAATAAACTATTTTCCTGTTTTTCGGACGGGGGGAATGGTTTTGTGAAGCAGAAACTGGATCATTGTAAATAATTCTGTCGTTTATAAGACTCTGTAAACACTGTTATCAAAGCCGCCTAGATGAAGCGCAGGATAAGAGGAGCCCCATTTAATTACCACACCGGTGCTGGTTAGGAGAATTTTCTGAGCATTCCTGAAATCTCCGGTCTTGTCGTGCCCTATCTCTCACTCTAGATTCTCCTAATTATTATAATAATACTTACCTGATTTTCCTAAATTCGACAAGGAACTTCAGGGAAACACGTTGGATGTGCGCACTTCAATGAGCATGGCCTGATCACACTGCTGTCTTCGCAATTGCTGCACTCCTTGCAACGCCTTAGAAGCGAAGGCTCTGATTGTGTAATTCCCCCACGTGAAATGCCAAATTAGTTACTCGCCGCAAAAGACTGTTTACCTCGTCCTAAGAGATAATTTATAAACTGCACATAAATCTTTTAAATTGTTCCTGTCATGTTTCCAAAATGTACGTGGCGCCCCTTGCAACTTCTAATGGCGCACCGGGGTGCCGCGGCGCACAGTTTGGGAACCACTGCTGTAACTTATTACCAAATCAAAGTTCGTGGTTTGTACAGATGAAAATGCATTTTTGCGATCACAAAAGGTTTGATTCTGCAAATTGGGCCATTTGCGACGCATAAATGCTTCATACATCTGGCCTGCTATTTCCATATTACTTAAACATGAGTTCTGCCTGTGCCTTTTAGAAGTTAAAAAGCTGCTTGGATGTTCCATCAAAACTAACAACTAAAACTCATATATTGTAATAAAAAATGCATATAGCACTTGTCCTTAATGGAAGGAAATACATGCCTTGTGATATGACTTGGAACTTAGAAAGTTGATTGAACATGCTACATTACAACAGTTTGATTAAATATGAAGCAATACAATCGTCCTATGGTTGTCTAGATTCTCACAGTTCAAAGATGTTTTTTTTCAATTAAGGGACAACGCAAGGTTTCTTTGATTCGGGAGGAAGACGTAGTATGTCATCATGGCTCTGCTGAGTACCAGAGAAGCTATCTTGTAGTTTTGGTCCATCCAGTGCCATTGTGTTCATAACTGTGTTTTACACTGAGGTAAAATAAATAGGATTTTGATCCATACAGTCAGGGGTTGCACTAGTCAGCTCCTCATACTGTACTGTGATTGTCGTTAGCTCAATTAGTGCAGGAGGTACGGTTTAGGATCTTGAGTCATATTTTGGCAGTAGCCAAGGTTTTTTTGCTTTTCTGAATTCTGGATGGTTGTTGATTGTCCTTTTTTCTTGGCTAAGGCTTCCATGCTTTGCATGTTTGTAACGAGAACAAGCTTCCTTGCTTCTACCCCAGATGATTTACTGTTGCACATTTTAAATCTGGCAACAGGCCACAGCTAATCTTAGCCATTTGAAATGAGGCATAACAGATCCTCAGGTTGTTTCTTCAAGAAAGGTTAAGATACTTTCTTCGAGATGATAATTTACCATAAAAATCCCAAAGTTTATTTTTTTAATGAAGTGTTAGTGGCTTAAGATATCTTGATCAGGCATAATATTGTTTGTCTGGAACCATGAAAATCCTCAAAAATTCCTGTGCTGAGACCACCTTATCAGTTTATGGCAACTGCTGTTCCGTGCTTCGTTATGTTCACTTTTACCTGTTCGCACGCCTAAACGAAGACATGTGTCAGCCAATTCTATTGCAGCTTCATTTATTTAGTACTTCACACGCCAGACAAGGCACCGAAACCGTTTAGCGGATGGGTAGCAAGCAGTCATCAAATTGTAAAAAAAACATTGGTGCCTACATGTTCTTAAGGAGGCCGAATCCCATTTCCACAAGAGTGGTGGTCAACTGTCACTACTGCTGCTCTCTTTATCTCTTGTCCTCTCCTGCTGTATCTGCCCTCACCCCTTCACTGCTGCAGGGGGGAGACCCAAGAGTGGTCGCTGGAAGCCTTCCGTTGCTAGACACTTCAGAACCACAGGCCTTTCAAACCATAGCACACATACATACAGCGTTGGGCGAGCTACCCAGTTAAAGGGAAAGCTGAGCCAGAGCTGAGGCAAGGTCTTGCTGGGCTCTAATATCCCATGCACAAGCCGAGCCCTGAAAATCTTTGGTAGACAAACTGTGCAACAAACAACATAAAGATACTTAAAAATAAAGAAAGTGCATATGTTTAACATGCAGAAGTGTTTGCTAATCCCCACCTGCGTCAATGATTTGAGGTTGCTAAAGGTACCACCATCCCTCAGACGTAAACTGCAGGTCTACAGAGGACAGACTCAAAGGCCTACCCTGTCTGTACACGGCATTAATTAACCATACTTTGGGAATGTTCTTATTTATCTTTATGAAGATTGGGGCACCCAATATATTTTCAATTTCTGAAAAAATGAGGGAATTCCTTTCCTTTCCATTCCCTTTACTTTCTTTCACTCATTTTCTTTCCTATCCTCTTCTTCTTCCCCTCCCCTTCCTCCTACACTCTACCCCTTTAAGTCCAGTCCCAACTGTGGAGCACGTGTTCCAGCCTAGGAAGTATAAAAAAATGGGAGAGAATCCAGGATTGCTCACAGTTCCTTTGACCCTTCAGACTTAGGGCAGCACTTCATTGGTTTTCCACTGAGGGACCTTCTGCCTTCCTGTAGCCCCCATGCCCTCCTGCATCAGTTGGTAGGGCTCCTACTGCCCTAAAACCATCCCATTTTGATTTTTATGCCACAAAGGCTGCCTTGCAGGGCATTATGGGGTGCTCTTTCGGGGAAGTCTTGAATTTATGAAGAGCAGCTATGGCCGCTTGTTCATGCTGTGCCACATGGCCATGCGCTGCACTGCATTTTCTCTTTTCCTTTTTTTGTCTATGATGTCCACAGAGCCATCAGCATTCTCCTCTCCTGCCCACTCCTGTGAGCAGAGAGTTTCCTACTGTGGTGGCTGCCTGCTTCCACTAGCCTTTGTCATGGGGAGCTGAGGCAGACTGACCACTACTCAGAGGCTGCGCAATGGTGCTCCCCGTCACCACTCCTCCTGTGGGTCTCAGAGTTGGGTGTCTCTGTCCCCTAGCAGTAGGTGGGGGTGGGGCTTCGCTCCCTGCCTCCTTTGGCATGATGGGGGTCCAGAGTTGGGGATCCCAGTACCCCATGATGAAAATCAGACCCGGGGATTGGGATCCAAGTGCCCTTGGAGCTGTGGGGAGTGGGCCCCACACATGTTCCCTTCCAGTGCCAAGTCTCACATCTATCCTATGTGGCAACCCCTGGCATCTGGCCCATCCTGCGGGCATTTTTCAAAGCTGCAGTGGAGCTGAACGCTGTCTGTGCTTGAGCTAGGTGTCAAAGGTCAAACTCCTTCTCCTGCTTATATCTTGGGCCTTGTTGGGGTATTTTGCAAGCTTTTGGGCTCATTTTGCTCCGAGTGGTGAGCCCTATTCACCTACAACATTTTCCTCAGGCCTTCCAGCCTTTAACGTGGTGAACTTTGCAGGGGACTGGTTCCACTGACTCTCAGCACTAGCATTTGTCCTTTCCTTCCTCTGTGGCTTCTCTCCTCCTTGGTGAAGAAGCCAAGTATTTACCCAACTAGTCTCTATGGGCGTAAAGGGATCAGCTTCCCTGTTTCTGGGGAGAACGCCACTGGTCCTGGGTGATCTGTAGTCAGAGTCCTTAGTCCAGATGGATATCAGGGGGTTCATTCTACCAGTTGTCCATGGCTGCCATCTCCAGTCCCAGTGGCAGTAAAACATCACAACCAAAAGCGAGCTCTCCCACTTGCACAAGACCTTTTAAGTGAGGGTGGAAGGTTCCAGAAACGAGCCACCTCTAGCCTGTCAGGGGTGCCACATCACCTGCCGGCCCCTGTCCCAACCTTCCTGCACAGCCTGCTGGGACATTTCAAATGGCAACACTCAAGAGTCACTAGTCACATCTGCTCTGGGGGCCGCAGCACTGCCCCTCGCTGATGTCACTGCCAGGACCTTTCCCACCAAATCTTCGAAGGGAGTTCCCTCCTGTGCTGGCTCCAGAGGTCTGGGCTCCCTCAGTGGGCTTTGGCAGACCCATCTCTCATACAGTGTGATAGCTGATTAATGCAGATGATTTATTCTGTAGGAAACTGCCTTTTTGGGTGGTCACCCTCACATTTTGAGCTCTAGCTGCTGTTGGTTATGTCTCTGAAATTGCACTGGCCCCTGCTAAACAGGCTCCAGTGCCAGTGCTCTAGCCCTAAATTGGTATATGTGAAATGGGATCCCCAACTGGCAAGTACTTTGACCACCTTATAAGCACCTAGGGCATGTTACCAGTGGTGCCCAGGGCAAGGGTGTTCAAGGGGTCACCAGGGCCAGAAGCAGTGTTTGTGCCACCCTGACCACCCAAGTAAACTACTGACAGCAGGACTGCCATTGCTGACTGCAAATGCTGTGCAAACTGCTTGAACTCCACTGTGGTCACACCATGTGTGGCACAGTCCAAGCACTGTCTTTAATATATGTCAGTCACCCCTAAGGAAGGCCTCCTGACCCCAGAAGGCAGGGTGCATTATACTAAAGTGCAGGCTTATATGTCCCTGTAGTGGCCTTTCCATTAAAAGCTACTATAAGTCAACAACAGTCCATAGGATGATGTTGGGCTGGCACCTGGGCAAACCCGAGGTCGCCAGCTCCATTATGGTACTGCCAAAATGGGTCTTGTTTGGTATCAAACAAGGTGTCTTCTCACCCATGGCATGAATCTCGTGTTGAGGGTGATTTGGCATGGACCCAGAGACTACCTGAGAGGTTGCCCACTGAAATGCTCCAGTTTTACTTTGCTCTGGCTGCCAGCTCGCAGCTTCTGCAGCTGAGACAGAATTCTGACCCCCTGGGCAGAAGGAGTCAGGGCCTGGATGGGAAGGATATCACATCTCCCTCCCTACCAGGAAGGCTAGTGAAGTGGAACATCAAGGTGGTGAGCTTCAAAGGGCACTCGCCTCTGATATGCAAGCAGGCCATCCCCCAGTGGAGGACAAAACAATCCCCCTACCCCCAGGCACATTTGCACCTGGGCAGGTGGGGAAAATTAGTAAGTCAGGAGGCGTGCTCTCCCAGAAGGCAAGCCACACCTCTAGGGTGGGCAGCCCGGTCTATAAAACTGAGGAAGATTTTTTCCATCTTAAAAAGTGGCAAACTAGATGGTTCATCATAGAAAAGGTACCACAACCCACCGGATGTAGTCATCTCATTAGTGGATTGGCCGCTGGGGCTAATAGCCCATTGGCTACTTGCGCACACACCCCTATCATCCCTAAATCCAGGATTTAAGGGACACCTTTAACACCAGAACCTCAGATCTGCAAAAACCTGGGAAGAAAGGACAAGAGAAGTCCCGCAGCGACAACAACAGGAACCTGCACAAACCAAAGGTGTGATAAATTGAACTTGTGGCAACCTTCCTGGAACTGCGGCTCGTCCTGGACCAAAGACAATTCCCCCTGCAAGAGGGAGCCCTTTGTGTGCCAAATGTAAGACTGGACTCCCTTGCAACAGAGGCACTAGTCCCCTGCCCACGGCATGTAAAAAGCTCATATCGGAACAGAAGAAGTATTGGCTGTTGGGCCCTCTGAGGGATCACCCAAAAGCAAGTGGTCCAGTGCATTGTGGAAAGTGTAGTCCAGCTCCCCACCAAGTTAGAGTCCACTCAGGTCAATATCCAATCCTCCAGAGTCTCCTCTGCACCAGGCTACATGTGCCCAATTACCAGGTTACTAATGACAGGAGTTTCCCATGTGCAGTCCTTACCTGTGTGCACACAAGGGCACACGCACTCACATATAACCAGCCAAGTGGCCTTCAACCTTGCTACTTTGCAGCTTCCTTATCTTACAAGGGCAGACACTGGTGGTAGACATACACAGTCCATTTTCCATGAGTTTACCGTGGGTGAGTCACCAGTTATGAGGCACCCCTACAGTAAAAGGTCAAAAATCAGGTAATCAGAAAGTAAAACATTGAGGCAGATTAGAAGGGCAGAACCCATTGTCTCACCCTTTGCCTTGCCTTCCTTTCCGATCCCTTCCTTTTCATACCCCTCCTCTCCCTCCCTTCCCCTTCCACTTCCCTTCCCTTTCCCTTCCCTTCCTTTCTCTTCTTTTCCCATCCCTTTCCCTTCCTTTCCTTTCTCTTCCCCTCTTTTCACTTCCCTTACCTCCCTTTCCCTCAATTCCATTCCCATTCATTCCTTTTCATTCTTTTCTCTTCTCTTCATTTCACTTTCTCTTCAGTAATTGCCCTTATATTGCTTTCCCAATGCAAAGGAAAGCAAGGGAGTGCATGCACAAAAACTAGAAAACTGGAAAGGGAAGGGAAGGAAAGGAAAGGACAAATTGAAGGGAAGGGAAAGGAAGGAAAATGAAAGAATGGAAAGGCAAAAGGATTGGAAGGAGGGGGAGTGAAAAAGGAAAAAGCAGACTGAAAAGAAAGGGAAGAGAATGGAAGGGAATGGAAGAAAGAAAAAGGAAAAGAAGGCAAGGCAAAAGAATGAAAGTGAAAAATAGAAAGGAGAAAATGGGAAGGGAAAGAAGAGGAAAGGCAAGAATGTAATTTGAATGAAAGAGGGAGAGGGGGAAGGGGGAAGGGAACAGAGAGGGAAAGGAAAGGATGGGAATGAGAAGGGAATGAAAATAAAGGGAAGTGAAAATTGGGAAAGGAAAGGAAATGTAAAGGAAGAGAAGGGTGGAAATGAAAAGGAAAGGAAGGCAAGGCAAATTAAAGGAATGGGTAAAAGAGAAAGGATAGATTAGCAAGGAACGGTAGTGGAATGGGAGGGAAATTCATTGTGTTCTGTGCGAGCCACTCACCTGAATTCTAGGTGTTCCGATTGGCGGATGACAATTTCCAAATCCCAGTGAGGACTAACGTGACCGCAATGAAGAGTATATTGCCCTCTTGCAAGTCCTCAAGGGGAAGGGGGTTTTGGGAAGAGAAAAAGAGAAAATACCAGCTTCTATTTCATGGACTGCAGAATCGGACTGCTGGAACCTGGACTTCGTGTCGTGTTGGGTGTCAGGATCTCTGATTTCTCAAAATACCGGGTCCTTGTTTTTTAGGATTTTGGGCTACAAAAGAATTACCTCATTAATACATTGAACTTGCATAAACTATTGTACATTGCATAATACCAGTTATTGCTGACACATTTTTGCGTACCTTTCTGTAAGGCTGAACAAGTCTCTTCCTCTTTTTTAAAAATATTTGAGAGTCTCTGAAGCAATTTCCAAACTCAAAAACAATCAACTTGACTGAAGTACTTCTTTGTGTTCTGGCGTAATCTCTTGCCAACAATAGTTTTGATAAATTGGACTGCTGGACCCTGGACTTCGTGTTATGTTGGGTGTCAGGATCTCTGATTTCTCAAAATACTGCGTTCTTGTTTTTTAGGATTTTGGGCTACAAACGAATTACCTCATTAATACATTGAACTTGCATAAACTATTGTACATTGCATAATGCCAGTTATTGCTGGCACATTTTTGCATACCTTTCTGTAAGGCTGAACAAGTCTCTTCCTCTTTTTAAAAAATATTGGAGAGTCTCTGAAGCAATGTCCAAATTCAAAAACAATCAACTTGACTGAAGTACTGCTTTGTGTTCTGTTGTAATCTCTTGCCAACAATAGTTTTGATAAATTGCTCTATTTCCAATCTCCTAATTCTCAGGGGAGCACTTGTTACAGGTAATATGTCTTTCTTTAACGTCTGTTTAGTGGTATCTTGGATTCCCACTCAAACAATAACTCATGCTAGTTCTTATTGCAATAAATGTTGTAAAAGACAGAGGTCTGTTTTGTTTCATTTAAGCAAATAATCTTTCTTTACCTTGAAATGAAGTTACTTGCTTGAAAATTTCAGAAGAACCCAAACTGTTTTTTTTACCTTTTGTCAACACCAGGGCAGTGCGTGCTCTATTGGAGACTAGAATGCAAAAACCCAGCACTCTCAAAACAACGTAAATTATGCATTGTGCTGATATGTTGTTGTTTAACCTTTTGCATTGCAGAGTTCAATCCTGAAGACTTATTTTTAATGTGCTTACAAATGCTGTTCATTTGCAATGTATTGCTGCAGGCTTTCAGAGTGTGTTAGGGTGTGGTCCCTTTCCAGGGCCTTCTAGAGACTTTCCCTGCAACATGCTTGGGTGTGGTTGTGGGCTGGGCCAAGACTCTATAAAAAGGAGCCAGCCCAGCTCCAAGTGCTCACTATTCAGAGGTCCCGGTGCAGAGCAGCAGCTTCTTCCTGAGCTCCTGGCCCGGTGGCCTATTTGATCTTCCAGACATCTGACTTTAATTCTTCATTAGGAGATCCTTGTTCTGGGCGGTAAGACGGTGATTTGGCTGGCCTCCCAACGTCGTTATCGAGAAGTCTCATGTTCTTGAGCCTAATTCTTTGATGATTTGACAGAGTACTTTGCGCGTGTGAAATATGCGCTTGAGTGTTTGTGACATTTGCAGGGTGACTTGCGAATCGGCAAGAGGCGCGATTTGTTTCATGATAATTTAATCTTGTTATTCATTCCACGCTACCATTTCTTGACAGTTGCATGGTGGCTTAAGAATCGGCAAGACGCGCGATTCGTTTTATGGTGTTTTAACTTTGTTATTCATTGCGCGCTACCATTTCTTGACATTTACATGGTGGCTTAAGAATCGGCAAGACGCGCGCTTCGTTTTATGGTGTTTTAACTTTGTTGTTCATTGCGCTACCATTTCTTGACATTTACATGGTGGCTTAAGAATCGGCAAAAGACGCGCGATTCGTTTCATTGTACTTTGATCTTGTTATTCATTGTGAGCTGTTAGTGCTTGGCATTTACATGGTGGTTTACGAATCGGCAAGACGCACGATTCGTTTAATGATGATTTGAGTTTGATATTCATTGCGTACAACCATTTCTTGGCTTTTTACATGGTGATACTCGAATCAGCAAGACGCACGATTCTCTCCTCAAGTTTAATTCATGTTGTTTATTGTATGCCACTATTCTAAGATATTTATCATGTAATATTCGAGTTAACAAGTTATGTGATTTGTTTTTCCTGAATCCATATTGTGTTATTCATGGTGCACAATCCTTTTATGGTGTTTACTATACATATATATATAAATCTACAATATGCGCAATTTGTGTTGAAACATTTTAAGAGTACACAGAAGATCAGAGTTTCTAGATGCAATATTGTATGGTCCTAGTATGCATTCTCAAAAAAGGATTAATATGACTGGTTTAAAATTTAGTCAGAATGTTTTTTCTGATTCTCATGTAAAGGAAAGTACTTGAATAAGAAAGTTTTCATTTAATCCATCTTGATTCCCTTACAGGTATTCGGCCATCTTGAAACTTAGTCATTTTTAATTTAATTCTTAGATTGTTCATGTTTTCAGAATGACTATCCTTAGAATCATAGTCTAGTATTGATTTCAGGAGATATAATTTTCATATTGTGTGTTCTAACCTTTTTCTTATTACAGGTCTCCTTCCCAGCTGTTTCCCTTCCTAATCCCCTCTTCCCCTCTTGAACTCTCTTAGCCTCTGTGATTTAGCTATCAGAGTATTGGAGCTGTTCAGTGGTGGACGTGTTGGGAACGTGCGCGGACCCCGAGGATCTGGTGACTCTGACACCTTTATTTTTTTCTCTTATTTACAGGAAATATGGGATTATCGGCAGAAGACGGAAGAGGAGAGCCGGTACTCTGCAGGAAGCCGTCAAGAGGGTGAGGATCGCTGGAAAAGGACTGGAGGCTGTCTAGAGGATGAGAAATGCTGGAACACGACTGGAAGCTGGTCGGAGAACGAGGAACACTGGCCCTCAACCGGAGGCAGGATGACAAACAAGGAACTTGACTTGCACTGGAACACTACTGGAGGCAGGCTGGAGGACAAGGAACTTGACTTGACAGGAAACAGGTGAGCAGAGCAATAGGTACAAAGCCGAGCAAGGCTGCAGACTCACAAGCATCCTTAAATAATCAAATGTGCACATGTGCTTTTTTGCATTTGATTGCTTGTTAAGGACATGAGCAATAAGGACATGAGCAATTATCCTCCTGATTGTGGCACATGTTCAATACAGATCACATTGTGCAGAGCACATGTTTTGGCAGTTACAGTTGGAGCAGGTGGAAAAGCAGTTGGTTGCTTGTTAAGAAAATGAGCAATTATCCTCCTGATTGTGGCACCTGTTCAATACAGATCACATTGTGAAGAGCACATGTTTTAGCAGTTACAGTTAGAGCAGGTGGAATACAATATGCATAATCAACAAGCATTGGTTAAAATAAATGAGACATTTAACAAGTATTGATTATTGCAAACTTGATATTCAAGGATGTAATAAATATACCCAAAAAAGTCTGAACATTGCAAGCAACAACATCTTACTGTAATCGAGCTCTTGGATGTGCTAGTATAGCCACAATACATTGCCATTGCATTTTCTTGTCTTTCTTTTCTCTCACTTTCATTCCCTTCCCTTCCACTTCCTTTTCCTTCCCTTTTTTCATGTTCCTTTCCCTTTTCTCCTCCCCTTTGACCTCTCAACCCGTCCCCTCTATTTCCTCACCTTAGCTTTCATTCCCTTCCTTCCCCTTTCCTTTCCACTTGCCATTCCATTGTATTGCCTTCCATTCCCTTCCATGCCCTTCCTTCTGTCCCCTTCGCTTTCATTCCCTTGCCTTCCCTTCCTTTCTTATCATTACTGTCTGTCCCTTATTATCCCCTTCCTTTCCATTCACATACTTTCTATCTGCCTCCTCACCCTCCCTTTCCTTTCTCATCTGTCTCATTCCCTTCCCCTCTTTTCCCTCCCCTCCCTTTCCTATCCCTTCACTTTCCTTCCATGCTCGTTCATTCATTTCCCTTGCTCTTCCCCTTCCTTTCCTTTCCCCTCCTTTCCTTTTCATTGCTTTTAATTTCCCCTACATTACTTTCTCAATGCAAGGGAAGTGAAGGAAAAGATGGAGAAAATAAAAATAAGGGAAGGGAAAAGAACGGAACGGGAATGAAGGGAAGGGGGTCAAGTGGAATTAAGATAAAGAGGGGAAGTGAAGGAAAAGGAAGAAAGGGATAGACAGGGAAGGGAAGTGATGGCAAGGAAAGGAAGAGAAGGACAAAGGGGAGGGAAGAGAAAGGACAGAAAGGGAAAGGAAAGGGGTTTCAAAGGCAGGGAACTGAGAAAGGAAATGAAGGGAAATTAAGAAAAGGGAAGAAAGGGAAGAAAGGGAAGGAAGGAAAGAAAAGGGAAAGATAAAAGAAAAGAGGATAAAATGGAATAGCGAGAAAAGAAAGGGAAAGAAGAAGAAAGGAAGGGGATTGAATGTGAGTAGAAGAAAGAGAAGTAGAAAGGAACAGAAAAGAAGGGAAAGGAAGGGGAAGAGAAGGTGAAATGAAGGGAAGGAAAAGAAAAGTGAAGAAAGTAAGGGAAAAGAAAAAAGTAAGGGAAAGAAAGTAAGACGGGATCAACAAAGGGAATAGAAAGGAAGGGAAGCTAAACAAATAAAAGAAAAGCAGGTAAGTGAAGAAAAGGAAAGAAGGGAAAGCAAGGGAAGAGAAGAAAAAGGAAAGGAAGAGAAGGGAATGCCAAGGAAGGGGAAAAAGGTAAAGGGGAGCTAGACAAGGGAAAGAAGAAGGGAATGGGATGTGAGGGGAAGAAAGAGAGGTGGAAGAGAACTGAAATGAAGGGAAATGGAATGGAATGGAATGGAATTGAAAGGGAGGGTGGCTAAAATGAAGAGAAGAAAAGTTAGGAAAGGGAAAGGGCAATGAAAATAGGCAAGAAAGTGAAAAGAAGTGCAGAGAAAAGAAAAAGAAATGAAAGGAAAGAAATTTGGGAAGAGAGGTAAGGGAAAGAAGGAAAAGAGAGGAAAGGGAAATGAATGGAAAAAAGGAAAAAAAGAGAATGTGGAAAGGAACATAGGAAGGGAAATGTACTTTGCTTTTCCTTCTTTTCAGTCCCCTTTTCCCTCCAATCATTTCCCTTATCAGTTTTCCCTTTCCTTATCCAACCCAATCCTTCCTCTTCCCCTTCTTCTTCCCTTTCTCCCTTCCCTTCCTTATTCCCCTTGGCCCTCCTTTGCATTCACTTAATTTCCTTTCCTATCCCTTTTCTTTTCTTTCCTTTTCTTTCCTTTCCATCTCTTCCTTTCCTTGAAAATGAAACGATCAGAAGGAAAATGAAGGAAATGTAAATGAAAGGAAAGGAAGGGAAGGGAGGAGAAGGGAAAGAAACAGAAAAGACAGAAAGTGAAGAGAAGGGAATAGAATAGAAACAAGAAAAGGAAAGGAATGGTAAAAAAGGAAAAGAATGGGAAAGGTAGGCAAGGGAAAGGAAGAGAAGTAAATTGAAAGAAAGTGAGGAAAAGAAAAGGAAGAGAATGGAAAGGGAGGGGAGGGAAGAGAAGAGAAAGGAAAGAATATGAAAAAAGCAAGGGAAGGGGAAGCAATGGAAAGGAAGAGAAGAGAAAGGAAAGCAAGACAAGGGAAGCACGAGGAAGGGAAAGGAAGAAAAGAGAAGAGATTGGGATGGACGGGAAAGAAACGTAGTGGAAATCACGGAAAGGGAAATAAAAGGAAGTGAATGGAAAGGAAAGGAAATTATGGAAAATAAAGGGAAGGGGTGCACAAAGAAGGGAAGGGAAGGGAAGTAAATAGGAAAAAGTAAGGAACAGAAAGGAAAGGGAAGGAAAGAGAAATAAAAAAAGGAGGGAAAGGTAGGGAAAGGAAAGGACTGAGGAAGGACAAAGGGAGGGAAGAGAAAGGAAGGAAGGGGAAAAAGGTGGGTGAAATGAAGGGAAGAAAAACGAAGAGAAGGGAACAGAAAGGAGGAAGAGGATGGAAAAAGAAGGGAAAGGAATGGGAGGGACAGGAAGGGAACAGAGACAAGGAGAAGAGAATGAATGAAAAAGAAGGGAAGGGAAGTAAATAGGAAAGAAAATGAGGGAAAGAAAAGAAAGGGTATGGAAGGTAAAGGAAGAGAAGGGAAGGGAAAAGTTAGCAAGAGAAAAGAATGGAAAGGAAAGGAATGGAAAGGACAGGAAAGGGGAAAAGGGAAGGAAAAGAAGGGAACCACAAAGGGATTGGAACGGAGAGGACGTGAAATATGGTAAGGAAAAGAAGGGATGGAAAAGAAGGGAAGGGAAGAGAAAAGAAAAGAAGGGAAGGGAAGAACGAAAAAGAAAAGGAAGGGAAGGCAAATGAACAGAAAATGGAAGGGAGAGAAGGGGAAGGGAATTAAAGGAAGGCAAGGGAATGTAAAGTGAGGGGAAGGAGGCAAAGAGGAAGGTAAATAGGACGGAACGGAAGGGATAATGAAATAAAGGGAAGGAAACGGAAACAAATGCAAAGACATGGGGAATGGAAAGGAAGCGAAGTAAAAAAGGGAAAGGAAAAGAAGGCAAAGGAATGGAAAGGGAAAGAAGGGAAGTTAAGGAAAAGAAAAGGAGGCGGAAGGAAGGCACAACTAGGGATGGGAAAGAAAAAGGGAAGGGGGTAGAATGTGAAGGGAAAAAAGAGAAGGGGAAAGGAATAGAATAGAATAGAATAGAAGGGAACAGAAGGGAGGGGAATCAAAGGTAAAGGAAGCAGTAGGGTGGGTGAAATGAAGGAAAGGGCATAGGACAGGAATGGAGGGGAAGAGACAGAAAGGGAAAGGGAAGGAGTGGAAGGAATCGAAAGGGAAGAGAAGGGGATGGAAACAAGGGGAAGGGAAGGGAAGGAACAGAATAGAATGAAAGGGAACAGACGAGTAGACAAGGGAAAGGGAGGGAATTAAATGGGAAAGAAAGCAAGGAAAGGAGTTGGGACAGAGGGGAAAGGAAAGGAAGGAAGAAAAAGGATGGAAAGAAAGGGAAAGACAGAAAAAGGAAGGGATGTGAAAGGAAGAAGAAAAGGGGAAGGGAAGGAAAGAAATAGAAATAAAAAGAAGAGGAAGAGAAATGATGGGACATGAAGTGAAAGGGGTGTGAAAGGAAAGAAGGGAAGTAGATTGGAAAGAAAATGAAGGAAAGGAAAGGAAAGTGTTGTAAAGTCCTCTTTTGGATGTTCACCCCCACTTTTTGCTGCTTGAAGCTGCTGTTGTTGATGTAAAAGTGCATTGAGGCCTTCTAATCAGACCTCAGTGCCAGTGCTGTCTCCCTTCAATTGTACTGTGATTTGGTAAACCCAGTTGGCAAGGATTTTACCACCCATGTAAGGCCTTGGTAAATGGTGCCAGTGGTACCCCAGGCAGGTATGGTAAATGGGTCACCAGGACTGCAGAACTAATTGTGCCACCCTGTGTAACCTGAGTAAAAGGAAAGCCAGCAGAGCTGCCATATCAGCCCTGCACGAGCAGCTTGCCTGCTCAAGTGTGACTCTTTCCAGACCAGGTGCAGGCAGAGTCCCTTCACTGCCATAGTACAACTCAGTCACAGCTAAGGCAGGCCTCCTATAGCCTGTTATGAGCGTGGACATATATGCATGAGCATATATGTCCCTGTGGTAGCATTTAAAATGTAATGCTACCACGAGTGACCGGTGGTCCATAGGATAACATGGACTGGCACCCGGTAAAACCCAGATGTCGAGCTCCATGATGGCCTGACTGAATTCCTTCATGTTTGGTGTCAAACACTGTGCTTTTTAACCCTGAACATGATTCTCATGCCCGGGTTTACCTAGCATGTACCCAGGTGGCGTCCTCAGAGGATGCCCATCGACATACTAGCTTTCTCTTGCCTTGGCACGCTTCCCTGAGTGTTTGCTGCCAACTCAAGAGTCTGCCCCCCGCTAGTCGTGCTGGCACATCCACAGGATGGAGACAAAAGACCTAGGCAGGAAGGAGGTCACACCTCCTCCCCCCCAGAATGGCTAGTGTTTACAGTAATCAAAGCGGTGAGCCTCAAAGCCTTTTGCAGCCCTTGATACGTGATCTCTTGTCCCACATTTGAGGACAATGTTTTCCTCCCCTATCCAGACCGACAGGAGGGAAAGATAGATATTCAGGAGGCGTATACCTCCAGAAGGATAGCCACATCTCTTCAATGGGCTAGGAGATCTGTACAGCCAAAGGAAGGTTCTGCAATCTTGGCAAACCCTGAATTAGTAGGTTCTTGGTAGAAAAGTGATGGACTCCCACAGTAAGTTGTCACTGCAGGGGCAGGCTATACGCGGTAACCAGCAGCTCACTGACCACTGTCCCCTCCACCCTCAACAGCCAGCCCCTAAAATAGGTTTTAAGGAGCTCCCCTTGAGCCAGAACCTCAGTTCTGACTTTGAATCCAAGAAGAGGCACAGAGAAGACACTGTCACCGACATCAGGACTATGGACTCTGCCACAGCGCAAAGACAGGACACTTAAGTGCCCTGAGGAGACCATATACTGGAACTGTGTGTTCAGTGTGTGCCTGTGGCAAAAGCTCATTGCTCCCTGCAAGAGGGACTCAAGTGGATGCCAGAAACTAAAGCAGACTCCCCTGACTTGTGGGTACAGTCATCTGCAACCTGCAGAAGAATCGTTGTGCTGTGCCACAAGAAATGGACCCCATTGGACCCCTTGTGAGTGAGCCCACAGTGAAATAGTGACCTGCATCCCGGGAGTTGTAGTGAGGCTCACGCCAATAAAAGAAGAGAAGGGAGAAGGGAAGGAGGCTAGGAAAGGGACAGAAGAAGAAGGGAATGGAATGTGAGGGGTTGGGTGGGGAAGAAAGTGAAGGGGGAGGGAATGGAAGGAAAGGAGGGGAAGGTAACAGAAGGGAAGAAGAACGAAAGGGAAGGGAAGTGAAGGAAAGGAAAGGGAAAGGGAAAGGAAGAAAAGGAAAGGAAAGGGAAGGGAAGGGAAGGGAAGGGAAGGGAAGGGAAGGAAAGGAGTAAATGGCAATGGGGAACATGAACAAGACAACAGGATTGGAAGGAAGGGGAATAGAAAAGGGAAAGGAAAAGAAGGGACTAGAAGGGAAGGGAAGTTAAGGTAAGAGAAGAAAGAAAAGGAATGTAGGAAAAGACAAAGGAACAGAAGTTGATAATGGAAGGAGGAGAAATGGGAAGGGAAAGAAGAGAAAGGGAAGGGAATGGAATGTGAGGGGAAGGAAGAAGTGGTAGGGAAGGGGAATGGAAGGGAAAGGAAAGGAAAGATAAGATAAGATAAGGGAAGGTGAAATGAATGGAAGGGAAATGTAATTAAAATGATGGGAAGGGAAAGGAAAGAAGGGGAAAAGATATAGGTAATGGAAAGTAAGGTAAGAGAATGAAAACAAAAGGAATGGAAAAAGAATGAGAGGGAAATGAGTGGCTGGGATTGAAATGAAGGGAAAAGAAAGAAAAAGAATGGCAGTTAAAGGAAAGGTAAATGGAAAGGGAAAGAAGGGAAAACTAAAAGAAAAGAATCATAGGCAAAGGACGGAAAGTGGGGGAAAGGAAAGGAAGGGCCATAAAAGGGATTGGAAGGGGTGTAAAAGGGAATGGAAGGGGGAAGGGAGAGGAAAAGGGAAAGGGAAAGTGAAAGAAAAATACAAAAGGAAAGGGATAGAATTAGCAAAAAAGGGTGTAGAAAAATGAGAGAAGGAATGGAAAGGAACAAGGAAAGTAAAATAGAGGGAACGAGAGACAATGGAAATGGCAGTGGAGGGAATGCAGACAAGGAATGGAAAGGGATGGAACTTGAGGAAAGGAAAATGGAACAGAGAGCAGAGGGTTGAAAGGAACACGATGGAAGAAATTGTCTGAAGGAAATTAAAGAAAAGGAAGGGATGTGATGTGATGGGAGGTGAAAAGAAAGGAAGGGGAAGAGAGGAGAGGAAATAGAAGGGAAAGGAAAGATGGATAGAGGGTAAGGGGATGAAGGAAGGAGATA
Organism: Pleurodeles waltl; assembly: GCF_031143425.1. Taxonomy (NCBI): domain Eukaryota; kingdom Metazoa; phylum Chordata; class Amphibia; order Caudata; family Salamandridae; genus Pleurodeles; species Pleurodeles waltl. Next base: position 340,927,494 of record NC_090449.1, on the reverse strand, counting down.
TTGTGGAGAGTAGGAAAGGGAAAGAAGCAGAAGTGTAAGGGAAGAAAAATTGAGTAATGGGGAGTACAGGAAAAGGATAGGAGAAGACGAAGAAAAAGAGGAAGGGGAAGGGAAGTGTGGCCGAATGAATGAAGGTGGGAAAATGAGGGGAGAAAAAGGGAGGAAATAGGAAGAACAGAAAGAGGAGAGAGGAACAGAGGAGAGGAGAGTACAAGAGAAAGGAAAATGGAAGATACATGACTGAATGGGGGAGGGAGGAACTTGTTGGAGTAGGGTTTGGTAGAATTATGATGGAAAACAGGTGTTTTTAGTTAGAAGGTGCCTGAAGTAAGTACACTGGCTCTTCTTGTTCTTTCCTTAAAAGTTTATTTCCAGTTATAATGTACAGACAGAGATACATGAGCTTGCCATCCCCAAACCGGCACAACTCTGACCTTTCATATGAAAACATTCCAATCCCCAGTCACAGCCTGCCCCAACATTCCACTGCCCCTGATGTCATAGCATTCTTCTTTTACATACAAACCAATACATCACTACACATCCCCTTTACTTAAAAAAAAACACCAAAAAACAAGAAAAAAATAAAATAATAATATGTATATAAATAAATATATATATTTTTATTTAATCACACACAACATTTTCTAATACCTTAGGTTTTCTCAAAACCCTGCCGAAACAACTTTTCTTCACTTCACCACAAACTACATTTTTATTCTGTTCACGCTCATTCACATTACATTCAAATTCTCCCATATTAATACGAGTCTGGACACCTTCCTGACAGCCCCTAGCTCCCAATTCCCCAATAACTCTAGAATCTTTGTTACCATCAATATCACACTCCAACCACCAATATTTGTTATTATTACCTTCCAGCAAATCATACTGCACAAATTGTTGTTTGCAAGCCTTAGCAATAGCAACGCGACTCATGTGACATACACTGCCATCATCCAAAATGACAGTATTTCTCATCACTTTCTTAATTCTTATAGGCTCGCCAAACTTGCTCTCACCTTTAGCCACTTTCCTTACGGATTTCACTCTCACCCAATCTCCCACATTCAAATGTGCTTCTTTAGTGCCATATTTATTATTAAAATATTCCTTGTTCTTTTCTTGTGAATTCTTTATGCACTTTCTTACATGTTCCTTGCTCCAAAGTACTTGTCTGCTTCTTTGCATCCAACCAGGGTTAATCTTCGAAAATGGAATTCTACCTCGCATTATATCAAACGGACTTTGACCTATTGTCTCATGAGGTGTCACTCTATAAGCCCATAACATTTTCCTTAACTCAGAATCTATATTACTTTTGTTTCCATGCTTTGCAATTTGAATGATGCCCTTGAAAATCCTATTTATACGTTCCACTACAGCATTCCCTCTGGGATGATATAAAGCTGTAAACCTTTGTTCAATACCAGTCATTTTAGCAAAAGTTTTCATTTCCTCAGATTTAAATTAAACACCATTGTCCGTCAATAAAATTCTGGGAAATCCTTCCCTCAAAAATATTTCCTCCAAAAAATTAATCACTGCCTTGGTATAAATTTTTTGTAACACAGAAAATTCAATCCACCTTGAAAACAAATCAACTAAAACCACAATAAACTTTGAAGTCCCATCATGCCACGTAATAGGACCCATAGGCCCTCATTCTAACCCCGGCGGTCTCAGACCGCCGGGGCCAGGGTCGGCGGGAGCACCGCCGACAGACCGGCGGTGCCCCGCAGGGCATTCTGACCGCGGCGGTTTGGCCGCGGTCAGAAAGGGTAAACCGGCGGTCTCCCGCCGGTTTACCGCTGCCCTTAGAATCCCCCATGGCGGCGCAGCTTGCTGCGCCGCCATGGGGGATTCTGACACCCCCTACCGCCATCCTGTTCCTGGCGGTTCGCCCGCCAGGAACAGGATGGCGGTAGGGGGTGCCGCGGGGCCCCTGGGGGCCCCTGCCATGCCCATGCCAATGGCATGGGCACGGCAGGGGCCCCCGTAAGAGGGCCCCACAAAGTATTTCAGTGTCTGCCTAGCAGACACTGAAATACGCGACGGGTGCAACTGCACCCGTCGCACCTTCCCACTCCGCCGGCTCAATTCTGAGCCGGCATCTTAGTAGGAAGGTTGATTTGCCCTGGGCTGGCGGGCGGCCTTTTGGCGGCCGCCCGCCAGCCCAGGGCAAATCCCAAAATACCCTCAGCGGTCTTTCGACCGCGGAGCGGTATTTTGGTGGGGGAACTTCGGCGGGCGGCCTCCGCCGCCCGCCGAAGTTAGAATCACCCCCATAATGTCTAAAGCAACTTCTTCCCATGGTATATTAGGACAACTTGAAGAAGAAATTGCCGGGTTAAGTGTCTTTTGAGATTTGTCACTATTCTCACACTCCATGCAGTCACGTACATATCTCTCAATTTCTACATCAATTTTTGGCCACCAATAAAGTACTTTAATTCCTCTTTTGGTGCGAGATATTCCTGAATGACCTTCATGTCCAATAGCAATAAGTTTATTTCTAATGCCACAGGGGGGAATAATCTTCCCACCTCTACACACAAAATCACCTTCAATGCTCAATTCATCTCTCACTTCCCAAAAAGCTCTTAACATATCACTGCTTTTGACTTTCTTGACATTATACCAGCCGAACATCACTTTGTTTTTAACTTCTTTCAACACTTCGGGGGTTATTCTAACTTTGGAGGAGGTGTTAATCCGTCCCAAAAGTGACGGAAAAGTGACGGATTTACCACCAGCCGTATTACAAGTCCATTATATCCTATGGAACTCGTAATACGGCTGGTGGTATATCCGTCACTTTACCGTCACTTTTGGGACGGATTAACACTCCTCCAAAGTTAGAATAACCCCCTTCGTCTTTCTCATACTCCATGATCCATTCTTCTTTTTGCAATGAGCTTAAAGTATTCTCATCAAACACACCAGCTACACACCAGTCATTCCATGGATGTTGATCCAACTCTCTTAAAGGTAAGGACATTCTACTTAAAAAATCTGCAGGTAAATTTTTTACCCCAGGAACATACTGCACTTCATATAAGAAATCTTGTAGTCTCATAGATAGTCTAGCTATTCTCGCAGATGCTCTACATAAACCTTCTGTAGTTAACAATTTAGTAATAGGCTTATGGTCAGTCCGTATGATGCATTTTTGCCCCCAAACAAATTTCCGAAAGTGTTCTAATGCCCATACACATGCCAAAGTTTCTCTCTCTATTACAGAGTATTTTTCCTCTGTGGGAGACAAAGAACGGGATGCAAATGCAACCACATATTCTTTACCCCCATTGTCACTTTGTGTTAATACACTACCAAGGCCCTTACCACTCGCATCCGTAGTGATAATAGAACAAGCTTTTGGATCGTACCCATGCAACATTGGAGCACTCACAATTGCATTCTTAATTTCCTGAAAAGCCTTCTGACAACTTACATTCCATTCAAATTTCACTTTGTTTTTTAGTAACAGTCGCATTTGGTAGGTTTTAGCTGAAAAATGTTCTACAAATTTCGAATAAAACTCGGCTAGACCTAAAAAGGATCTCAAATCATCTTTAGATGTGGGGCATGGGGCATTCTTAATAGCTTCCACCAACTTTTTTTTAGGTCTTATGCCTTCATGATCAATCTCATGTCCTAAATACGTTACTTTTCTCTGTGCAAATCTACATTTACTGATCTCTGCGGTCAAACCTTTTTCTTGTAAGATGTTCAAAACATTCCTCAATTCCTTATCATGATGTTTCTTGCTACTTCCCATAACTAAAATATCATCCTGAAAGAATGTAACATTAGGCAAATGTCCAAATAACTGCGCCATCAACCTTTGAAAGACGGCAGCCACCGACGCCAAACCAAATGGCATACGTTTGAAACAAAAACAACCCCATGGTGTACAAAAAGTTGTAAGATGTCTGCTATGATAGTCCAACCTAACCTGGTGGTAAGCAGACGACAAGTCCAAAGTGGAAAACCATTTAGCATCTCTCGTGGCAGACAACATCTCATCAATACGAGGCAAAGGAAACTGATCTACTATGATATTATTGTTCAAACCTCTCAAATCCACACACAAACGCACTTTGCCATTAGCTTTACGCGCAACAACCAAAGGTGAAACCCACTCAGAAGCTTCAACTGGTTCTATAATCTGTGAATTTTGTAACCTGTCCAACTCTTTTTTTACCTCTTCCCTGACAATAAACGGAATATTCCGTACCTTATGAATTTTTGGTTTGGCATCCTTTTTTAGTCTAATCTGATGTATAAAGCCTTTCAGTTGACCTACTTGCCCATTGAACACTCCTGGAAACTCTTGTGTGACCCATTTCTTTGTGTCTTCTTCATCACACATTACTAAGACTTGCTCTACACTGTTAGGATCAAGCACAATATGCAGTTTCTTTTGGTCTTTCCAGCCTAATACCGACGGACCATCCTTAGCCACATATAATTTACATACGGCTTCTCTTTGCTTAAATTTGAATACCAGCAATCTAAAACCAATAATATCTATTCTATCACCAGTGTAACTTTCAGGCGAAATGTCAGAGGTTTCTAAATGTTCCCCTAAACTATGTACAAAATGCTTTTGCCATGTGCATTCTGAAACAATACTGTATGGGGAACCAGAGTCTGCTGCCACCTGCAACATAACTCCCCCAAATGATATCCAACACAAGGGTTTGTTTGACGTTTGTCCTGAAATGTTCAAAACCACAGTTTTGTGACCCCTCAGTTTAAAATTTACGTCTTCATCACTGTCATCAGAACAGTCTTCCACCACTTCCTTAATGCAGGCCACTTTACTGTTCACCTTCTTCAGTTGTTTCTTCCTGCACACCCTAGCAAAATGGCCTACAATTCCACATTCCAAACACTTAGCATTTTTTGCTGGACACCCATCAAATTTTGCAGAATGAAAGGAACTCCCGCAACGGAAACACTCATTTCTGGATCGATCAGGCATGTTAGATTTTTGATTTTTTGCAAAAGTTTGATTTTTCTCTTTTTTAAAGTCATTATCCTGCTTATCCATGGACCATTTGTTGTGCTTGCGATCACTAACTTTGGCAACGACTTCTTCAAAGTTCTTATCCTGTGCCAAAGTGATTTTCGCACATCTTTCGGATAATTCTGCTTTCTTTACTAAAGCAATAATATCCTTTAGACTGGATTCGCCTTCAATCCACAACCTCTCTTGAATAGATTTGTTTTTAGTATACATTACAATCTGGTCCCGTACCAGTTCATCATGTAGACCAGCAAACCTACATGAGCTAGCTAAATGTTTTAAAGCAGAAACGTAGCTCTCTATGTCCTCGTGTTTCTCTTGTTTCCTGTGGAAAAATGCGTGACGAGTAACCGCAATGCAAACAGCAGGAGAAAAATTATCATTTAAATCCAAAATAGCACTTTGAAACACATCTTCATCGCCTCTATCGTGCTTTTGTAGTTGATTGTAAATACGAAGACCTTCAGGGCCTAAACAGTGCATTAAGATCCTTTTTTTTCTTTCAGCAGAGATTAAACCATTGCAATCTTCTAAGTTTGCGATGTAATTCAAAAAATATTCCTTCCACTCCTTCCATTGTACAGCTGGTTCACCAGGAGACGCTAAAAATTCCTTTGGTGTACTCAACTGCAAAGAAAGCGACGTCCCTGTACCAGAATAATCTTCACTCGAAGACATGGTGTACTAAAAATTATAGCTGTAAAATATAACTCTTTAGCTTACTTCTTCAGCAAGACATGTATCTCTGTTATAATAATTTCTGTTAGTTTTCCTTTGTGCCGGATAAACTTCAGCAATGAAGTTGCTAAAAAATTAAGAATAGTAAAAATAATACCATGTACTTGGTACTAATTAACATTAAAAGGGCGCTGTTCCTGCTCCCATGTAACTTCCAGCGCAAGAACCAGCATGTTCACAAGACATTGTTATTAAGCATTATGTTGTCCAGGCAACCAGTAACCAAGCGGGGGTGCACGCGAGGACCGAGGCGATGAAAAATCTAACGTTTGAGCAGTACACACGCGCCTCAAACAAAGTAAACAAACGGCAACTGTATTAGAGAAAGAGAAAAATAAATAAATAATAAAAAAATAAAAAAACTTCCCTCACTTGCTTAAAATAAGTTGCCTTTAACAAAGCAGGTCCGAAAATAGCTGCTCTCCAATCCTCAGTCTGATGTCTGTAGCGTTGCCTTCCAATAATTGCAGTTTTCTCAGTCCAATGCTTGCTGCTTTACGATCCTGCTCGTCGCCATGTGAAGTAAGTACACTGGCTCTTCTTGTTCTTTCCTTAAAAGTTTATTTCCAGTTATAATGTACAGACAGAGATACATGAGCTTGCCATCCCAAACCGGCACAACTCTGACCTTTCATATGAAAACATTCCAATCCCCAGTCACAGCCTGCCCCAACATTCCACTGCCCCAACATTCCACTGCCCCTGATGTCATAGCATTCTTCTTTTACATACAAACCAATACATCACTACAGTGCCTGAGTCATGGGTAGGGTGGAGAAATCATGGCATAAATAAGGGTTATGGCATCTGGGGATATTCAAAGCAGTTTCTAATCAGTTTAAAGTTGCATTTCGGGTTTGGTTTTCAGTTCCTTTTTAGGGTTGAGCACACAAGCGCTCCATACCTGTTGTAAGCTCTCATTGGGCTTTTAACCACACCCATGTCACGCCTATCACTTTCATTGGTTTGTAGGCTTGCCTTTTAAGATCCGCTTGATTTCATTAGTGAAATACCTCATGCCTTTTCCGGTGTTAAGCCCTCCTCGAGCCCACCGGCCAACTACTGAAAACATACGAGGCTCCATGTTTTCAACCTGGTTTCTGCACTACTTTATCTTTTTAATTTCCACGTTTTAGATAGAGCGATCGCGCTCGTTTTTTTGGTTTTCAATTTCAGCACCATTGCGCTGGGTTTTACATTGCGTGATCACGCTTGTTTTTTTCTTTCAATTTATGTGGCAAGATAAGTCTGGTTAGGAATTTACAACGCTAATAGTTCTAACTCGAGCAAATGCGAGACCCGTTGCATGGCAAATGCTTGTTCATTTGGTGTATGCGCTCACCTTTGTCAACTTGATTCTTGCCCTCTTCCTTTTGGGGGGCTGGTTCACCCACGAAAAGCTGGCCTCTCTGTGTCAGCAACTCCAGCCTCTAGCAGAGATCCTCATCACCTACTGTTCTTGGGCCGAATGCTGCAGAGTCCAGGTTACAAGCCTTTTACGCAAGGGACGCGTCACAATGAAGACCTTTCAAAATGTCACTATGAGATCACTAATCCGTGGTGATTCTATGTGTTTCCAGCCTGTTAGGCGGGGCAGTGGAGTCTGCGAAAAAATGTTTCCTTCTTGACAGGATTAATAATTGATGCTCTAAACCCGATTCAGTCAAGGCTATTAGTAGAAGGCCCCCTGCTACCTGAGACAGTGGCTCAACAGCCTTCTCCCTCTGTATCTCTCTGCAAGGGATGCGGTGGCGGCCTCCCCGTGCAGGCTTCCTTGACTTCGGGAACCCTGGCCCTCGTGACATCACTCGAGCAGCAGTGACATCATCAGAGTTCCCTTCACAGAGTTCTGGTTCTGATGATGGCGCTGTGAAGGGATGGAGGCGTCCAAATCACAGATAGAATGTCCGATGTTTCACTTCTGCATTACCATGAATGATATAATTAATAATATACCCCAAACAATTTGTTTGCACAGAGCTTCCGGGAGTAAATATAAAAGAGTTCCCATGGGTAACAGCATCTGTGTCTAACCTGCTAATCCCGCTAACAGGAATATCCAATAATTCCCCCACTCCTTCGTTCAAGACGGGTTAATATTATAATGGCCACCGGAAGCCGGGGAAGACAAATGTCCAAGTTACTGAAGAGTGATGACTTAACCCAGTGTGGCAGGGGGCGGCCTTAGAGCCTTCCCTTCTGTAAGCTTGTACATCAATTCCTGCAGCAATCTGCCTCAAGGGATCACGGCGAAACATTGTTCGGGGGCTTTACGTGTTGCTTCTGGTGAAGTATCTCCTTCGATGTGTGTACTAATAATAGTTTTTTGCTCTCATTGTTGCCCCCACCTTTGTTACACGCTGTACTAGTTTGTACCAAAGAAGTATCAGTTGGAGTAGGCAGACGCTGAACTATATTTGGAGGGAACCTAGTTTACGCGGCGTGTTCATTTTTATTCCGATCGCTTGCCTTACACTCTGTATGTGTAGGTATTAAGTGTGGATGCTTAGTGTGTTCGTGTTTATTCCGAGTGTATGTGTGTGTGTACTAGGTATAAGTGTGTGCTGTCTGTGGATGTTCAGTGTGCAGTGTATTCATGTTTATTCTGTGTGTGTGTACTAAGTGTTAGCGTGTACTGAGTGGGGGTGTTCAGCGTGCAGTGTGTTCATGTTTATTCAAAGTATGGATTTTCATTCTGCAGGGTGTTCTTATTCATTCTGACGGTGTGTGTACTAAGTGTGAGTGTGTACTGATTGTGGATGTTCAGTGTGTTCATGTTTATTCTGAGTGTGTGTATGTACTAAGTCTATGTGCGTAATAAGTATGTATAGTCAGTGTGCAGTGTGTTCATGTTTATTTCAAGTGTGTGTGTGTACTAAGTGAAAGTGTGGTAAGTGTTGTCTGAGTGTGGATGGTCATTTTGCAGTGTGTTCATGTTGAATTTGTGTGTACTACGCATGTGTGCTAAGTGCTGATGTTCAGTGTAAAGTGTGCTCATGTTTATTCTGAGTATGTGTACTACTGGTATGTACTGAGCAGGGGCAGCTCCTCTGTACTAGTGGAGGAGTGTTGCCCCCCTGCTCAGTGAGGCAGTGAGACTGTCTACTGAGCCATGGGAGTAGCCATGGGAGTCTAGGGCTGTGCCATGGCAGGGAGGAGGATTGGCAGGCACTTGTAAGTGTGTATGTCAGTTTTGCTAGCCGTCTTAGGCCAGCCAACCTGACATGCCAACCTACATTTCCCCAACTTGCTGTGTTACACAGCAGGGTTGGAGAAATGGCACAGGCTCCCTGTGCCTAAGCGAGCGCCAAACCAGCACGCTCAGGCCAACCCTGCACTGCTCTCATGCTTGCTTTAGCATGAGAGCAGTACCTGGATTGGGAGCCTGTGCTTTGTGCCCCGGGAAGAGAGGAGCGTCACGGAGGCGGCCGGCAGCAGGAGCGTCAGGCAGCCGCAGGTGCGTTTAAAAAATATATTTTTTTGACTCCCCACCACCGACAGTCCTCCCCCAACACCCCCCGCCTCACCACCTTTGATTGGTGGCAGCTGCCACTGGTACTGAGTGTGGACGTTCAGTGTGCAATGTGTTCATGATTACTCCGAGTCAGTGTGTACTAAGCGTAAGTGTGTACTGAGCACGGATATTCAGTGTTTTCTGTGTTCATGTTTATTAGGAGTGTGTATACTAAGTTTGTATGCACTCTGTATGGATGTTCAGTGCGCAGTGTATTCATGTTTATTCCAAATGTGTGTGTGTACTACATTTAAGTGTGTGCTGGGTGCTGATGTTCAGTGTGCAGTGGTGTTCATGTTCTTTCTGAGTGTGAGTGTTCTAGGTGTAAGTGTATACTGAGTGTGTATGTTCAGCGTGCAGTGTGTTTATGTTTATTATAAGTGCATGTGTACTAAGTGTAAGTGTGTACTGAGCATGCGTGTTTAGCATGTAGTATGTTCATGTTTATTCAGTGTGTGTGTGTGTACTGAGTGTAGATGTTCAGTTTGTTCATGTTTATTGCAGTGGTTTGTACTATGCTTTTGTGTGAACTGTGGGGCATTTTCACAATGAATTGGCATAGGGCAGCACCGCAAGTCTTTTTGGTGTGCTGCCTTACGCCAGTTGGAAAGGGCAGGAAAGCACCATATTTATGAGATATGGTGCATTCCTGTCCTTTCAGCCGGCGAACAATTCGGTGCCTAGCGCCAAAGCAGGCACCCTTGCACCATGGTGCAGGGGTGTCTGTGTTGTTGGCAGGATTGCTTTTGTGTAGGAAGGGACACCTTCCTGCACAAAAACAATCCTGGGAGGCTTTTTCCTCTTTCCATGTATGCTGCAGAATGCAGCACGCATATTAAGAGGAAAAAACGAGGAGAAATAAAGATATTTCTCCTAGTTACGCCTTCCCTGGGGAGGCATAAGGATGTGACACATTCCCAGGTTTACAGATCCTTGTAAAACCGGGAATGCCTCAAAACCCATGGGTGTTGCATGGGAAAACCCAGTGCACTTCCCATGGAACGCCCCCTGACACAGCATAAGGCAATGCAGCTACTTGCAGTGTGTTGCCTTACACTATAACTACGAAGCTATAAAAAGTCACGCAGAGGGGCTTTTTGTTGCCTCGTAGATATGGGTCTGCACTCTGCGCCGCTGGAGCGTCATAAAAAGTGACGCACCGGTGGTGTCAGGGGCTTGGAAATAAGCCCTTGAGTCTGGATATTCAGTGTGTAGAGTGTTCTTTTTTATTCTGAATGTGTGTTTGCTAAGTGTATGTATGTAGTAAGTGTGGATGTTCAGTATGCAGTGTGTTCATGTTCATTCCTAGTATGTGGATACTAATTGTAAGTGTGTAGTGAGTCTGGGTTGGTCAGTGCGCTCATACTTATTCCGAGTGTGTGTGTACTAAGTGTAAGTGTGTAATGAGTGTGGATGTTCAGTGTGCATTGTGTTAATTTTTATTCCAGGTGTGTGTGTTTACTGAGTGTGGATGTTAAGTGTTTTCATATTTAGTCCGATGGTTTGTACTATGTTTGTGTGCGAGTACTGAGTGTGGATGTTTAATATGCAATGTGTTCATGTTCATCCTGAGTGTGTGTGTACTAAGTGTATGCATGTACTGTGTGATTATTCAGTGTGCAGTGTGTTCATGTTTATTCTGATGATTTGTAATATGTATTTACAAGGAAATGGGGTGTATTATATGGTGTGATAGTGCAACTGCACCGTGTAATACACTTACCATACCATTTAGTACACTTGGATTTCGTCTGTCATACCTTACCTCTATTCTGGGTAGATGTGGTACTGGGCACCAATGCTTACACAGAGAAACAAGTGTTAAGCAGTTAAACAGTGCCAAAAAAAATTGAAGAAGAAATCAACATGAAACTCAAGTAATCTGACACCAACTTATACAAATAGGTTGTATTTTTGTAAGAATTTAGACATTAGAATAAAAAAGATCCACTGGAGAGTTCTGGAGATAGTGATTTTACAAGCAATTATAAATCATTGCAGTTTCACTAAACCATGAACAAGCCTTGGCAAAGTCTACAAATTGGACACTTTTTCAAACAAAACTTAGGGAAGTGACAGTGTGGTAAGTGTCAATGTGATCAGTTAGAAGTACTTGGGGCGACCACCTCCAGCAGGGAACCAGCAAGGTCCACAAGAACAGTTACCTTCACAGGAGAAGCAGTCATTCAAAAGTTCAAAGGCCTTTATTTATGTTGCAATGGATCCCTATGGAGTGGTCCTGATGCAAGGGATGAAGGGTGCTGAAGATGCTCTAAGAATGCTGTGGATGGGACGCGGTCAACAGGGGTCTTCCTGCAGGGATTCTTCAGTCCATGATGATGGTGAGAGGTCCTGGTTGCAGGGTTGACATCCCATGACGTTCCCTATGGCCTTGCTATAGTCCTGTTGCCACTGGACTACCAGTTGCCCATTGTCACAGTCATAGGCCAATCCTTCCCGAGTCGATAACTTACCTTCTGAGGCTTCAGCAACTCTCCGACAGTGGACCTTGGCTCACCGAACTCTGGTGTAACCTTTTGCATGAGGTCTTGGTCCTCGGTGCTGCATGGCAGTGGTGGAAACGGCTTGAAGACTTAGGGCTACCAACGTGTCCCAACAGGCTTCTTTAGCTGTTGTGTCCCTGGGCTGCAAATAGGAGCCCAGTCAGCTGGCCCTTGGAGGTCTCTTGGCTTCACTGGGCTCCAGAGACGGCTTCTCCTCAAGCAGGACCTGAAAGGTACAGTGCCTCTCTTCGCTAGCCACCAGTCCTTTTTCAGAACCTTCTTTTGAGTCGGTCAAGATCTGAGGTCTGGGTGCCAGCCTTGCTTTTTGTACCCAGAAAGTGCCCTAAGGGCAGGATATTTTTTGTAGCCAATGTGCTGCCCGGTTCCCTCTCACCTGGTGACCACTTCCTATGAAGTGTAGCATCTGGCTATCCCAGGATACAACATTCTGCCCACTCCCAAGATAGTGAGGCCCATCTCTGGTGTACAGACCTCCCTAGCCCACTCCCGGGCTGTAGCTACCTCAAGGCTACAGGACCCTCTGGAAACAGGTTTGGCAACTGGCTTCCCCTTTCTGCTTACTGTGTCAGCCTGTCTACCTCATCAGTGGAGAAGCCCTCACCCCTGGTGTTACACATCTGCCCTTCAAGGGCTGCTTCACCTTTGAAGCCTGGTTTTGGGGGCTAATACCCAAGAGGCTTCCTGCAGGAGGGAGATGACCCCTCCCTTGCACGTAATCTCTCATTGTTCTCCTTCCTGGGCATCGTTAGCATGTCACTCCAGGAGGCCAGAAAGCTGTTTTGTGGAGTAGGCTCCTTGTGTGCCTGGGAAGGCACTGGAGCTTTAAAGGGAACAAAGTGGCAGCTTTGCTAAAGCTGCCCATTGCAAAAAATTACATTAATTTCGACTTGAGAGGCAAGTTGGGCATAATTTAATGAGTTGTTTGAAACCTTGGATGCCTACTTTGGATGACCAAGTCTTTGCATAGTAAAACAGTACCTTTGCATGTTTTACTGCAAGGATATGTAAAGCATGTCCTGCCTGTGTCATACGTTGCACCGTGCCTTTAGGGCTCGCTAGGCCTGCCAGAGGGTGACTTACATACATGTCCAAGGGAAGTGGTGGTTTTGCCATTGCTTCCAATGGCAAAGTCAGGCTAGCAGTGCATGACTGCTCTACCAGTCTGCAGTGGCAGGCATGGGGAATTGCTAAACTTGAGGGACCTCCAGGATGGCATAATCAGTGCTGCAAGCCCTGGTGCACCCCTCTAACTTACATGTCCTGGGTACCATTTACTGAGGACATACAGGCAAGTTACCCATTTCCAACTTTTTACAGCCATTTTGATATACACTTCAGTGTCAGAGCCCTGGCACTTAGGTCTGGTTAGCAGGTCTTAGTGCACTCTCAGAGTCGAGAAAGCAGCAGCATCAGTCAAAAAACGTGGGGGTGACCATACAAAAGAGGCATTTCCTTCCAGTATGTGTGTGTGCGTGTGTTCAGTGTGCAGTGTGTTCCTGATTATTCTGAGTGTGTGTGTTAAGTGTAAGTGTGTACTCAGTGTGAATACTCTGTGTCAGAGGATTCATAAGATGTTGCAGCTGACGGCAGAGCTGCTGCTGCTTGTGGGACTCCTGCTTCTCCCCCTACATATCACAGTGGTCACGGGCATCCCTGGTGGTGATTCCAGGACCAACCACAGAACCCAGGTGAGTTTGGCTCAGCACTGAAGTGGACGCATGGTCAAATCTGAAGTGCGGGGTACAATCTACATACAAGTGAAAAGATGAGTTGTGTATATGCAGGGGGCACTTGCTGCTAGCATGCAGAACAGTGGATAAGCTGCATAAGCGAGGCAGCATGTATTGCTCAGATAAGCTGCATGTGTGAAGGAAGGGCCCTGCCACTCTACAGGCTGGCACTGGCTGCTGACAGGTTGGGAGTCATTCACGGACTGAAACTGACTTGGAAAACTGGCCACAAATAAGGAATGAGGTTCACTTGCTGCAGACATGCAAGGGACCATTCGAAACCAACATGCAGGCCGTTAGTGGCTGCAGACATGCAGGTTCAGGGATTACTAGTTACAGACTTGTGGGGGCAGTCACTGGCTGATGACAGGCCGGTGGTGCTGACTACAAATATCCTGGGAGAAGTTCATGGTCTCCAAACATGCTTATGGTGAAATACTTGCTACAGTCATGTTTAGAAGGTTAGTAGTTGCAGACATTCCATAGTCACTGGCTGCAGCTAGGGATTAACCAAGGGAAAGAAGAGGAGGGGTTACTGACCCCAAATAAATATCTGGCGATGAATGTGGAGTACAGACCTTCATGTTGGTGTCACTGGCTGCAACCAGGGAGGATGCGGTGTGTGGAGTTCCTGAGCTACTTTAGATCTTTTGGAAGGTCAGTTGTTGGAATCATGCAGGGAGTGAGGCAGTCACTGGCTGCAGACATTCATGTGGTGAAATACCTGCTGCAGCCATGTTTGGAAGGTTAGTGGTCGCAGAAATTCCCACTGAAGTAAATGACTGGGTGCAGATAGGAATAAACAGATACATAGGGCCAGATTTGCTGTGCTGTGTCAAACAGAGAGAGAAGGAATGTGCCATATCATTCAAGATGTGGTGCATTCCTGCTCTCGCTAGTACACTGGGTGTAGCCTAGCACCAATGTAGGCATCCTTCCGTCATGGTGCAAGAGTGCCTGTGTTGCAGGCAGGATTGATTTTGTGAGGGGAAGCATCACCTTCCTGCACAAAAGCAATCCTTAAAGACTTTTTATCCTCTTTCTAAGTGTGCTGCAGAATGCAGTCCACTTAGAAAGAGAAAACCACAAAGAGAAATAAATATATTTTTCTTGTTGCGCCTCTGTTGGGAAGGTGTAGCATTTTGACGCATTCCCAGGTCTTTCATTCTTGGTATAGCTGGGATTGCCCCACAATCCATGGGTGGATGTGTGGGAACACCCATGCTCCACCCATTGATCACCTTTCCAGGGAAGAGAAAGGCAAGGCCGAGACTTGCACTGCCTTAAGTTACTCAATATTTACAAAGCAACGCAGGGTCACGTAAGGTGACCGTGTGTTGCTTCGTAATTCTGACATAAGGATTCTGTTGCTCTTGCAACCCCATGCTTGATGCAAGGGCAGCACAATGCAATGATAAATCTGGTCCATTGTGCTTTTGTCAGGATTGCACCACATACTGTTACATTGGTACTGATAGCTAGAGGCTTTCCCCGAGGAAAGTAGGGAACGTGCATGATCCCCTGCGGCAGGCAGGGGGCTTAAGCACACTCAGAAAAATGTCAAGGGGGGGGAAATTATCTGATGCAACGTAAAAGCTGTCCATCTCTGCAAGTTCCCAGTGCGTAAGAGGGCAGATATACACAGGAGCAGTAGCCTAAATTGGGTCCCCTTTGGGATCGAGGGGCCCCCTGAACGGTTAGGTGAGCTCACCCTATGAGATGCCGCATGTGCTTGTGTTACCCCCTTGCTGCGGAATCACCGGTTATTACCACCAGACACCACAAGTTTAAGATGCATTCTCTTGACACTGGCGGACCTACTCATCTGGACAAGTGAAGGGTCTGCGCTCTTAGCAGACTGAGATGGGGTGTGTGGAATTGCGTAATTTGTTTCCTGTAATTCTGTGCAATTTGATGAAAAATTCTTGAAATTACACAAAATGTGGTTCACCAATACCTCCCGTGACTTCCTTCATGCCGTGGGCATACTTTATATTAAAAAAAACGTCATATCAAAATGTCTCTTGGGGAGACCTTTTTTCTGTGTGAACCAGTCTCCTGCAGGCTCAATTAATTAAGATTATGTAATACAAAATTTCGCCAGTGTAGTTTAAATTTCGTAAATGCTTCAAACAGAATCCAGAGCTGCTTTAGAGCTCTGTCCAGGACTAGGAGATTCTGCAATTTTAAATTCAATTCATCCTGACAGAATGTGCTTCTTCTCTGTAGATCCCAGGTACCAGCTTAATCTCAACTCCTCAAAGCTTTGCAACTCAAACATCATGACGCAAATGAGCGTCAATGGTGCAGCGAAACATTCATGCAACAGTTGCCCTTTACTTTTGTAAAATAGAGAGCATTGGCCAGATCCCTTTGAATGTGTGAAGACCATTCAGATTATTACATTACAATATTTTTACATGAATATTTGTGATGCTCCAAGGTGGGAAACTGAACATTAGCCTGTGCGCCTTGCTTGCTGCCTGTGGGCACTGGATGCTTGACTGTCCAGTGTCCAACTGCCCCATGATGTGTTTATTCTGGGCTAGTCCTTCTTCGGTTTCCATGCCTACTAAACGTTGGAAATAACTGATTTATAAATAACTGCGCATTTGTGTCTATCCAGAGGAATTTAAACGACTTGCAACAAAGTTAATTAGCTCCCTGAATATTTAAATTAATCGAATGAGGTACCTGTTTTTTTCGCAGGGGCAACTCGTAAAACAACATTTTTAAAGTATTAATTTATTTTTTTAAACCATGCAGCCCCTGCAGGCCATTGAGAAGGATGAAGACATTTTGGCATTCATTTATTTTCAAAATCTATATTCGGTTCAACATTTGACCATAAAAGATACAAAGTAAACATTTATATTAGGACATCGGTCGCTGTATCTTTCGTACAGACTCAAGCAGGCCAGCCCGGGGCAGGGAAACAGATTAAGGATGCGCCTTTCTGGTGCCGCCTTCTAGGGAGCTCTGTTATTTTAATATTTCTGGAACGATCCCTTTAACCCGCACCTCCCAGGTTTAGCTCAGTAAACTGCATTCAGGGGTAAGAGCCGCTGATTACTTGCCCACATGGGGTATTGTTAGTTGATGGCGGTTGTTTACAGAGTGACAGCAGGGAAGGAGGGATGCCCAGGCATGCCCAGGCCCCTTCTTTTGAAGGACAAGTGATGCACCCATCCGGACATGTCACCCTGTGAAGAGACTGACACAGGACGGCTCACCCCGGCCGGACTCCATGGATATGCACGAATTTCACCTTGAAGTTTTAATGGGGCCCCTCTTCCCTCAAAATGATGCTTGCTTATCTTGGAGTAAACGCACAAACTGTACTGCGTTATGTGGTGGGCTTTGTAGGGGCAGAAAGGGATAAATACAGAAACCTAATAGATCAAAGAATACCGTGAGTCGCAACTATTATTTTGGTTAGCCACGCTCAGAATTGTGAGTCCTTGCAAATCGCAAAAAGGGGTGAACAAGGGCATTATCTGTTCCTCGCTAGAGGCTGCAATGAATGTAGGAATTTCCCATGAAAGCCCCTGCAGTAGATACCCTTTGAAAGTTTATGGCCGTCATAGTCAAATGGCCACAGAGGAAGCTCTTCTTGAGGGACAGCCTCCTTGAGGGACAGATTCCTTAAAGGCCAGCTTCCACTCTTTAAATGTCAGTGTGCCTCGGGTTTTGGAGCGATCAGTGGTCTCATTGCCTGCTACATAACTGTTACGCCAAGTGACACATGCTTTTGGAGTATTGTGGTCCCGGTCCTTTTAGGGAACAGGGTTGCAATTCTTGAACATTGAAGAAGCTGAATGTAGAGATGGAGGTCTGTGGTCCTTTCAAGACCCATCTCTATATTATAAATATTTCTCGATGATTTGCAGAATTAATACTCCTTCTTGGATATTGTTGCACTAAACTGTGCTGTCATGTGGCCTGTTCAATGATACACTTGGCCCCTGGCCTCAAAGATTAGGGATTGTCGGCATTTTTGATGGAATGCTCTCACTTCCTTTAGTTTAGAATCTGTTTGATGTCCCTGGTAATGTATTATTTGTATTAAGGATGGTCTCTGTAATCAACAACTAGGCTGAATAATAATTAGGTTTGCTTTACACAACTGCTAGACATATTTGGATCCGATTCTCAGATATTTTTGCACTACAAACTACATCTGGAGGCATGCACACATATAGGCATTTGGGAACACATTACTCCAACTCTGATCACTGTATCAGTAGGGATAGAATTCTGTTTTCACACGTGGTAGCTGTGATTACAGAATTCTGTCATTATTATGGTGTAGTTGCTACATTCACAAGTTTTGGGTTGGGGCAGGATTGATGACATATTCTAATGTTTGGCCTTGCAAAATGGAGGGGGAAGATGCAAACCTGGAGGAGACCATTTTGTGGGACATTCCCCACCTCGGAGATGCATGTAAAACTTGTCCTGTGAAGGGCAGGAGTAAGGGCTTTTCCGGGGTAGAAATGAAGGCTTCCATTTTATTTTGAGATGTAGGGAAATAGATTTTCCAATGAGGAAAAATAGTTTCCCTGCTGAAAAAACAAAAAAACAAATACCAAGGAGTACTCCGGGTGAGTCTGAATTTCAGATCAAGTGTAGGTGTGACCTTGCAGGATCAACTTTCTGACTTTTCCCCCAAATCCTTAGAGAATCGCGTCCACAGAGCTTTTGAGACAGACGCCTCCCACAGATCATGGCTCTCAATGCATCAGTGTCTGAAGCTGAGCAAATCAGATAACTTTCCTTGATGCAGTGGCAAATAATTTCAGCAGTGAAGAACACTGCTCATAAAGGCCAGATTCATAGAAGTTTGCTTTTTGATAACATTGCACCTGGAGTTCCCCTGGTCACCGCAATAGCAACTTTATCTATAAGCAAGCCCTTGCTATATGAGTAAAACCATTCTTCAAGATGACAAGTTTCAGAAAGTCAGAGCTCTTTAACTTGAAGGGATGTGGTGGAAGTAGCAGCTATTGGTGATTAATACCTCATGGAAAACTGCTCTCTGGAATGGCAGATTCAAAATAGGAACACCAGTACTTAATTCGTAAAAAAGTAGTAAGTGCCGGGCTCCAGCATTTCTCATAGTAGCCCACTGCTAACGCTTCTGAAATCTGGGCTTGCGAAATTACCAAGGCTTTCTAGTCTTCAATCTACCTCATGCCTCTTTCTTCCACCACTAGACCTTTCAGGTTCTTTACTTCGCTCTTGCTTTTTTGATCCTTGCTTTGCTCCCTTTCCACTGTCTTCTTATCCTTATCTTCCTCCTTTAATCTGCCTATTCTGACACTCTTTCTCTTGCTCTAGGTCAGAGTCTGGGGTGGAAGTAAGCCACAGTCCCCCACAAGGAGCATTGGGAGCAGTCACTGGCACAAATGTAGCAGCAGATAAGGTCTAGCTGCACTGCGTTCACCTCAGGTGTGGTAGCCTACACCAGAACCTGGACTGCGGAGCCTGGAGCTCCACAGACTTCAGATGGTAAGGTGCGTCTCACTTTCATAAGTTAAAATAAGTTACATCTGCAATAGCAGTCCACCTGAGGGGTGGGCCCCATCGTCAACCCCAGTTCATGGCGCAAAATGACATAGTGGTGATTCATTATAATCAATCAGCCTTTTAGACCATATGTTAATATCGAATCTGCGTTGCTGGTGACCAGTGCACTCTCGAGTTTAGTTAGTGTCAGGAATTATACATTCACTGACACCTCGGCTTTAATTTTTAGAATGACAAGGTTTTCAGTGAGGTCCTGGCTCCATGGTGCCCCAAATGCATTTGAGAGTTGTCCAAGTGCTGCTGCCTGGTGATGCTGGATTTGGCAACACGATCTCTCTGAAGTTGCTTGTACAAGCTACCCAGCACGTGAGTGCACCAAACCTATGGGCACCCTGAAAGGGTGGACCGCAAGGGTTGGCTGGATGTGACTTATCCGGTCATCACCATCATTATTGGCAATCTATTATGGTATTTTTATTTTTACAGCACTTCTGTTATATGCCATTGTGGCGTATTCTCTATCGTTCTTGGGAACTGGGAGGACCATCAATTGGATAGAAAAGGCCTATTTGTGACTATGTCTGGTTTTGTTGTTTTTTGGTTGTGTGTGGTAAGTAGAACATTTCTGAAGTGCTTAGATTAGAAATACTTTCTGTGAGTTAGTGTGAAAGTAAAATGAATTTGATCTAGGAATATCTTTGCATATGGGTGTAAGACAAAGCACTTTTCATTTTTCTCTTGATTGTTGGGTGTCAGTTGTCATTTGCTTGGCCAGAGCTTGATGCTTTTTATACAAGCACCACAAGCTCATTAAGTATAGACTAGTGGAGTGCCAAAATCTCACTACAGGAATGTGTGGTATAGTGCAAATTTGTTAGACTATGAACCCAAAATTGCGATTGCATCAGAGAAAAAAAAGAATCACATAGAAAGATTGCCTTTTACAGGTGGCAGAGGAAGTGGATTTCTAATCTATATTATGAACTATAAACACCATAAGACTAATACTGCCAAAAGGGCTTCACATCAGTCTGTTCGTATCTTCTCGTGGAAGAGTTTGTTGAATACTTTCTAAACAGACATCTCTTCTCAATGAGGAAAAGGCGTCTGTTCTCCTCAGATTCAAGGAATGTAGATGGATGGGGCAGTCATGGTGGATCAGTAGTAGGTGCCCAAGCCGCCTAGTTGTGGAATGCATTTCCTCTTCGCATCTTCCATTTAGGTGTAAGATTAACACTCACCTCGCTCCTATGTCCTTGTGAATCCATCACCAGCCCTAGCTATGGTTCTTGCTGCTCTATGGCGACAAGAGGCCACCTGGGTGGTGAAAGAAGAACTTTAGAGGAAGCCTCAACGTAACTACATAATAAATGCAGAAAAACTCAAACTCGCTAGAAAACCTACTAGACTTTCGCTAAGTGTCAGCGGGAGCAAAGTATCAAAAGTACTTCCATAATCCATACCAACGAGCTGTAGTAATACTATCAGAATGGCAGTACTCGGTGCAGTGGAGAGCTGCAAGCTGTTCTTGGCTGGCAATGAAAGTGGGGAATGGAAAGGTTAGATACAAATGCCCAGCTTTGGGGTTCATCGCATTCACTGGTCTCAGGGAGCTCGCAACAGCTGTGGCAGGGGTGCAGCTCCTTTCAATCTTAGTTATTTCTCTTGGAATATTTTGAATTTGTCTTTCAAATCATGTTCATAATCTCACCCATGGGCAGATTTGAACTACCAATTCATATTAATTGCAGTGCTTTTCAATATCAGTTACGTTTACAAAGAATGACCTGTGATCGTGGCAACTGCCAGGATAAAAGGTACCAGGATATTTCATTCATTCTCTTTACTAGGGATCAGCTGATTTATTGCTGTTGCCTACATTTAATTAAGTGAGGAATTTACCTCACAGTTACACCAGGGGGTGCCAAAAGATAATGCTTAGCTGTAATTTCTTTCTTGCGTTAAATAGTGTCCTTGTATTTACCTCGACTCCAAAACCTCGCGCACTCACACATTGGCAGCTCTTGGCCCTCGAAGTGCCGCCCCAAGTAATACTTACAAACTCTGACGTCTCCTCTAGTTCCAGCAATGATGCGAGGTGCCCCATGTGCACTCAAAGCACAGTAGCAGTGCCCATCTGAAGTACGGCAGCGGTGATGAGAAGTTCCCTCTTGTACCATTCAAAACAGTAATGCTGGAACACTACGCTGCCCCATTCGAGGCACAGTGACGCTGGGGCGTGCTACTGTCCCATTTAAAGCAGCACAGTCGCACTGGGATGCCCTACTGTCCCTTTCAAAGTACACTAGCAGCAAAATTCCCAACTGTCCTATTCAAAGCACATTATCCCTGGAGAGCCCAGCTGTGCCACTTAAAGCACCAGGGGCACTGGTCAGAAGCGCCTTACTGTCCCATGCAAGCTACAGTAGCGCTGGAAAACTCTACTGTCCTATCAAAGCAGAGTAACGCATGAGTGCCCTACTGTCCCAGCCAAAGTGCAGCGGCACCGCAGTGCCCAACTGTCCCACTGAAAGTGCAGTAGTACTGATGGAAAGTGCGGTGACTACCGTGTAAAGGAGAGTAGGGCAGCTGAGGCCTTTTTAAAGTAAGAGACTCCGACCGAGACACGATAGCAAGTTCTAACATCCTGGCAAGGATGACTCAGCCTTTCATTCTCACGGAGTTGATGAAAAAGTACCACAGAATCGAATAATAGTAACCCCTATTATTTGAAGCACTTCAGTTTGAGACGAGTGTCACATATGCCTATTTACGGTTAAAAAAATACAGAGGAGGAATTTGCTGTACAACTATTTTTTTTTTCAAGAAATTTTAAATGTTCAGCATTAACAGTTGTCGACGGGGCGGAAATAAAGCTACCCTCAGTAAATAAAGAGGCAGGGTCAAGTACGAGGAGGTACCCTCAGTCTGGAACACAGAGAAAGCTGGAGGCTAAGATGATTCCACGGTGCTGCAGCTGACAGAGACTTTAACAGTCTAAGGGCATTTCCTTTGAAGCAGGACTCCCAATTTTCAATTTTTACTGATTTTTTACAGAGAAATCCTGCAGGAAACTATTTCCCTGTCTGTACTTTAAAAAAACATATACATAAAACGGAAAGTATATTTTTTGGTTTATTGTCAGAGATGTCAGTCATGACTAAAAGGCCAATAGGTCAGAAGGGAGCTAAAACAGCTGCAGATGTGCATGTATGTGTGTACTAGAGGGCTCATATTTTCATATGAATGTAGTGATGCATCACATATGGGTGCATACAGCTTTAAAACCTGTCCGGCAGTCATGTAGTGGTGTGCTTTTATTTGGTAAATATATGCAAAATATACTAATTGCAGCTTTGTTTTATATTACAAGCCACACCTTGATCTCCCCGTTTTCCCTCCCCCTTCGTTTGCTGTCTGAACTGGAGCTTCCAGGCCTCTGCGTTGTTTCTTCCTTGGATTACGTTTCCTTGGGCCGGTCCTTCGGTAAAATCATTCCACCGGTGGCCGGGACAGTGCTGGGAAAGGACAGGCTGCAGCCCCATAAGGACCTGGGCCGCACACTAGGATTCCTCTCATAGGTGGAGCTATCACAGGTGCAGCATGTGCAGTGGCACCCGGTCCTAGTACTGCACAGGGCCCTCCGCTCCCAATTATGGATGTTTATTGCTACTCAGCACGGGAATAGGAGAGTCATTCCCATGCTTGTGTTAGATGGTGCAGGCGCCCTTGTCACGCCCTTTCCCTCCCCGGAACAAATGCTCATCATAACCGCCTCCCGCCATCACTTCAACCGTGCCTTTCAGGCAGGAGTATGCGCATGCAGAGATCCCAGTACACCAGGGCCATCGGCGTTCCTATGATCCGAGACTAAAGCCGTGGCAGATATTGTGAGTTTGGCAATGTCGCTCATAACCAGCCTTCTTTAATAATGTAACAAAACATTCAGGCCGAGATTTAAGCAGGCCTAGCGCCTCCTTTCGCCACATTAGTGTCATTTTTTTACGCTAATGTGGCCCAATGAGACCAAAATCGACGCACAAGATTTACAAAGTGGCACAATGTGTAACCCTTTGAGCTAGTGCTTATTTGTGCCTGTTGTTTCCGGTGCTCAGCACCAGCACTTATTTTTGAGGTCCGGGGCTTATTCTTCTGCCTCAAGCATTTGCTGCGAGCAAAAGACACATATGGGAAAGAGGGTGGAAGGGAAAAATGAAAAAGAGTCACAAAGGGAGAAAGTAGGAACCTGCAAGAGTGAGCTGAAGGGGGCAGGGAGTGGCTTTATATGGATTGAAGAGGCCCGAGATGGCTCACACATTTAATTGCAGCAGCCGCCTGTTTAAGAGGAGGGCTTTGGGCACCAGAACCTTTTTATTGACAAATTAAGCACTGCTTTGAGCTACATTATGCCTGAGCCAGGCATAATGTATGGAAGAGGGGGCCGAAAAAATGGCGCAAAGAAATCTTAAGGATTTCTTTGCGTCATTTTTTGTGGCTACTTTCAATGCCTGCTCAGAGCAGGAATTAAAAGGGGGCACACCATCGATTATGGTGGGCACCTATGTACTGTACAGGTTTAGCTCTAAAATTCTGGCACTAACCCAGAACAGTACATCAATGGCGTAAAAAATGATGACGCTATTGCCCCCTACCCTGTGCCATGGTGCTCTGTATTTTTAATACGGTGCACACATGGCGGCGGTAGGGGGTGCAAAAAAAGTGGTGCTGCTCTGGGTGCAGCGCCACTTTTCTTAAATCCACCCCTCCTTTTTTTAATCTGTAGAATGGCTTTCCTTTGAAGTTAGCCTCATCGCACCAGACATCCCAGCTTAGGCAGTCATGAATGACATAGGCTAAATGGTCTGAGAGAGTCATCGACTTTATTGATTAAGGAGTTGTGCATCTGAATGGCAAGCATGTAGAATACGTAATTAATAGGCCATGCAAAGTGTTGTTACCACGGTGTAATCTTGCATAATAAGTGCCCACATTGCATGTTGTACAAAGTACCCGAAATGACACCATTACGCCACATCACATAACTTTCTGTCTGGTCAGAGAAAAACACTAGTGCTGGAGCATGGGAACATGCAAGTAATATTTCTTTCACAGTGTTACATGCTCAAATTGCATGTAATCTTTCTGAAATCCAGAGTGAAGCCTGAGCATTGCTTCA